>NC_083402.1:66068007-67268007 GCF_020745735.1 Hemiscyllium ocellatum | reverse complement strand
TGCTTGGCTACTCTCTCTCATTCCTGATGAAGGGCTTATGCTCGAAACGTCGAATTCCCTATTCCTGAGATGCTGCCTAACCTGCTGTGCTTTAACCAGCAACACATTTTCAGCTGTGATCTCCAGCATCTGCAGACCTCATTTTTTACTCGAAGATTTTAACCTACTGCGAATCCTCTTACAAGGATGCCTTCCTTGAAGAAGCTCTCTTCCTCCCTCTACAAGGATTTCAGTGAGTCTCTCTCTCACTGCACCCCCCAGGTCATCTCCTCTGCACAGAAACTCTTCAGCCACATTCTCAAACAGACTCGTTACCACAGCCACATCTCCTTCCTCAGCACCTGTCTACGGAACCGACTGATCCCACACGGACTCCGAACTACATTCCAACCAACAAAATTTGGACCCAACCAGGACACAGATTTCTCCAGTTTCCCCATTTCCCCTCCCCCCACCTTGTCTCAGTCGGTTCCCTCAACTCAGCACCGCCCTCCTAACCTGCAATCTTCTTCCTGACCTCTCCGCCCCCACCCCACTCCGGCCTATCACCCTCACCTTGACCTCCTTCCACCTGTCCCACCTCCATCGCCCCTCCCCCAAGTCCCTCCTCCCTACCTTTTATCTTAGCCTGCTTGGCTACTCTCTCTCATTCCTGATGAAGGGCTTATGCTCGAAACGTCGAATTCCCTATTCCTGAGATGCTGCCTAACCTGCTGTGCTTTAACCAGCAACACATTTTCGAGCCAATACCCAACATGAGCAAAACTAATGTAGTTTATAAAATACCATGCAAGGACTGCACAAAACACTATATAGGACAACCAGGAAGACAGCTAACAATCCGCATACATGAACACCAACTAGCCACGAAACGACACGACCAGCTATCCCTAGTAGCCACACAGACAGCAAGCAACATGAATTCGACTGGGAAAACACTACTATCATAGGACAAGCCAGACAGAGAACAGCCAGGGAATTCCTAGAGGCATGGCATTCATCCACAAATTCCATCAACAGACACATCGACCTGGACCCAATATACCAATCACTACAGCGGACAGCTGAAACTGACACCCGGAAGTGGCAAGGACAGACCACTATAAATGCTGGAAGAAACATCAAAGAAGCGCTTCGCAGGAGGCTCCACAGCACTGATGATGTCTCCTAGCCAGGGGACGAAACGTTTGCAACAAAAACTTCCAGCTCGGCGAACAGAACCACTACATGTTATGCTAGTCCATTATATTTTAATGATCTATGTATTTGGACACTCAAGTCTCTTCAGAACTCTGATGTTGCTAGCTTTCATCATATAAACATGCGCCTCGTTTGAAATTTAAGGATAAAAGTTTTGATACTCATTTAATCCATTAATATACCTTTGCAATGTCATAATTCATTACTGCTTATATATTTCTTTGCCTCATTGGCAAACTTAAGATAATCAGCTTTCTGTCCCATCATCTTGGCCATTAATAATATGATACATAAACGACACTCCAACACAGATTCTCATGAATTATATTCTACCAACACAGTAGAGTGCATACCTCCACTTTTGCATGTTAACTCAATGTTATGAGAATTTTTCAGGTCTTCTTTAAGATTTATCGACTGAAAGAATAATGTCCAGACAACAATGTTGCATGATTAGGATTCTTGTACAGCATTTATCAACTAAACCAATGGTGATATTTACTTTAACTTGTTTATCTTTTCCTCCACTGCTGGTTGACCTAAGAGATTGTATGCGTTGTTCCTTTTGTTCTTCTACTTCCGATTTCAAGTGTTCAATATGTACTAAGTAAGCTTGTTCCTGGGCTTCTCGAGTGCTCAGCTTCAGTTCAAGTGCTTTCTTCTCTTTTTCCATCAAATAAAGCTGAGCTTTAAGTTCTGCCATTTCCTCCTTCAGGTAAAACAAATATATTCCAGATTATATAAATATGTATTGACTTGTGTCAAATATGTCAAGAATATCCAAACAATGGATATAAAGCAAGTTATCAAATTTATCTGGAGCAGAATATGTACAGATTCTGGGAAAGGAACCTTTGACCTCAGCTTCCCATGCAAAAAGATGGTGACTGAAGCCACTGATCCATGGTATCTTAATGAGATAGTTTTGTCTATGAGATTTGTGCAGGATTACTGCAGTGTCATACTTGACTCAAAATAATTGTGTTTCTTCATCCCAAGTACTGCTAGACCTGCTGAGTGCAACCAGTGCATTGTTTTATTTAATTAGACTAGCAGCTTCATCATGACTTTGCTCCAAAAGTAGTAAGAGAAAGGGTCAAGCAAAGGGCGAAAAAGGAACTAAAATTGTTTATCAGCAGATCCTGTATGTGGCAAGGGAGCAAAACAGTGACAAAATGGAAACTGGAGTAAAATTGATACTTCAACTGAAGCAAAGGTGAAAATAGATTAGTTTCTTTTTACTTAACAGTTAGGCACACTAAAATTCAAAGCCTTCGCGAATGTAAGTGTTCTTAGAATTAAAAATACTGTTTCTTAGAATTTCTTGCATTACACAAGCGAGACCAAATTCATGACAACTTTGCCTTGTATCTCTATTCTGTACAAAAACTTGATCAACTCTTTTTGGCTTCCCATTTGCTACTTGGTTGCCTTCCTTCCACTGCAATATTTCAACCTGACCCACTAGAGTACACAAGAAATAGCAATTCTACATGCGCCCTGGCCAATATTCTTATTTCAACCATCTTAAAGGGTCATCACCAAAAACTGCCATACTTTCTAATAGTGAATTGATGCTTATGGACTTTGCAGTTTAAATGTTGGATGCCAAAGTTTGCACTCTTATTTGTCACTGCATCTCAAAATACTTACCACTAAGAACAATTGTAAGGGCACGAAGACAGAGCTGGCTGCAGTGAATTGGGAAATTAGGCTACAGAATAGGTCAGTAGAGGTGTGATATTTAAGAACACCCAGAAAAGGTACAGTCCAGTGAAATCAAAAGACAAACTGCAATGGAAAGGCATGATATCCTCAGCTAAGGAAGTTAAAGATAATATCAAACTAAAAGAGAAACCATGCTATTCCACAATGAGGGACAAGTTAGAAGACTGGACAAAATAAAAAGAACAAAGTATTAAAAAAGGAGGGAAATGCACATCCAAAGATGTCCAGATTAGGTGAATTGGCCATGCTAAATTGCCCATAGCATTCAGGGATGTGCAGTTAGGGGTAAATGTAGGGGAATGGGTTTGGCCAGATTCGGAGGGTCGGTGTGAACTTGTTGGGCCGAATGGCCTGTTTCCACACTGTAGGGATTCTGTGATTCTACTAGAGAAAACTAGAAATAAAAAAAGTAAGAGTGTTAGTTACTATTTTAAAAATAAATATGAATCTTGTCAGCTGAATTGTGTGTCTAGGGAATTAATGATATTAAAAAATAAGGAAATGGCAGATGAACTGAACACATTTTACATGTTAGCACTGCTGCCTCACCGCGCCAAAGACCCAGGTTCAATTCCCACCTGATGCAACCGTCTGTGTGGAGTTTGCACGTTTTCCCTGTGTCTGCATGGGTTTTCTCCGGGTGCTCCGGTTTCCTCCCACAGTCCAAAAATGTTAGGTGAATTGGCCATGCTAAATTGCCGTAGTGTTAGCTGAAAGGGTAAATGTAGGGGTATGGGTCTGGGTGAGTTGCTCTTCAGAGGGTCGGTGTGGAATTGTTGGGCCAAAGGGCCTGTTTCCACACTGTAAGTAATCTAATCTAATCTATGTGTCTTCAATGTGAAGAATACAAACAACATCTCAGAAATAACTCAATCAAGAAGTGAAATAGAGGGAGGAACATAATTATATTCAACAGGGAAAAAGTTTTAATTAAAAAAAGTTAATAGAGTTAAAAGCTGACAAGTCCCAGATCTGAAAGAAAAACAGAAATTGCTAAAGCAGCTCAGCAAGTCTTGCAGCATCTGTGGAGAGAAAGCAAAGTCAATGTTTCGAGTCTAGTGAACTTTCTTCTGAATTTCTGTTTTGTTTCAGATCTTCAGCATCCCTGGTTCTTTGTTTTATTTCAGACCCCAGATCTGTTGGACAACATTTTAGGGTTTTAAAAGTGACTGATGAGATAGGAGATGGCATTAGTTTTGAACTTTCAAAATTCCCTAGATTCTGGAAATATCCCATCAGATTGAAAAACAGCGCTATTCATCTGTGAAAAATGCAGAGAGAGAAAATAGAAAAGAACAGACCAGTTAGTTTAACCTCTGCAATAAGGAAAATGCTGACATTTATTAAAGACGGTATAGCAGGGCACTTACAAAATCTCATTGCAATCAGGCAATTAACATCATTTTATGAAAGAGAAATGATGTTTAAATAAGGCTTTTGCAGAAAAAGGGGAACTGGTGAATGTGTTTACTTCTACTTAAAATGCTTGAGAAGTGCCACATCAAGGTAATTCCTCAAAATAAATTTTCTGGGTGTAGACAGTAACATAATAGTAGGGTTAAATGATTGGTTGGCTAACAGAAAAAAGGGTATTCATAAATGGATAATTTTTAGGTTGGAAGGATGTGACAAGAGGAGTGCCACAGGGATCAGTGCTGAGGCTTCAACTACGTATGATTTACATTAATGATTTGGATCAAAGAAACAAGTGCGTGGTTGCTAAATTTGCTGATGACACAAAATAGGTGGGAAAGTAAGTTGTAAAGGGGACATAAAGAGTCTGCAGAAGAATATGGATAGGTTAAGTGAGTGGGGAAAAGCGTGAATGAAGTAGTATAATGTTGGAAAATGCGAACTTGTCCACTTTGGCAGGAAGAATAGAAAATCAGCACATTAGTTAAAATACCGTTAACACTGAGGTAGAGGAATCTGCGTGCTTGTGCACAGGAATCACAAATTGAACATTCACATACAGCAAGTGATTGTGCAAGTCAATGGAATACTCTAATATATTGCAATGAAAACTAAATAAAACTTAGATATTTTTTACCAATTATACACGGCATTGATGAAACTACATCCAGAGTACTGCATTCAGTTATCGTTTCTTCATCTTCGAGAGGACATAAATGAGTCATCAGTTCAGAGAAGGCTCACTGAATGGATACGGGGGAAGAAGAGGTTTCTGACAAGGGCAAGGACAAGTTGGACAGGCTGGGAATGGGTCATGGTCTTAATGAAACATTTATGATCTTAAGAGGAGTTAACAGGGTGAATCCCGAAAGGCTGTTTGCCCCTTGTGGCAGAGACTAGAACTAGAAGACCATCTCAAAATAATCCAGTCCACAATCAGATCAATCAACTTATAGAACAGTAGAACAGATTTCGGGGCTGAATGGACTATTCCTGCTCAGAACTTACATGTTCATACTTAAAATGTTTTGAAGGATTTTATTAAAATCATACAACACTCGGTTATAGTCCAACAGGTTTATTTGTAAGTACAAGCTATCAAAGCGCTGATGAAGGAGCAGTGCCCTGAAAGCTTGGATTTTCAAATAACCCTGTTGGACCATAGCCTGGTGTTGAGAGATTTTTATCTTGGTGCACCCACTCCAACAGCAGCACCTCCACATCACTGAAGGATTTTGAAGAAATGCAATATTGTTTTCCAGATTTTATAATCATTTTGTTTTATTGTTGGCTTTTCAGACTCCAAATTGAATGATCCAATCATACCTAGAATAATTTCATCCATTCCAATTTACAATAAGCTTGTGAAAGAGGCTATTAAATCCATCAATTGCTTGTGATTGTAGGCAGTGTGCCGGATTGTCTTAAATAGAAGCTAGATAATTTAAACAATCTACTTGCAAACATCAACCTACCAGTATGCGTACACTGAGCATTTTAAAAAATATATATGTTGCAATTTATTCTGCACAATAAAAATGTATCCCCACAACTACTTCTCTCACTAAAATCAGCAAAATGCTCTTCTATTTTAAAAACTTAAAAAGGTATTAGAGAAAAACAGATTGAAATAATTACGATACAAGCACAAAAACTGCCCTCAGACTTCCAGACATGGTTGTACCTTTAAACGTTACAACAAAAGTTGTTGGATAAGCATACGGTGTAATATGTTATATTCAGCATTTCTGTTCTTGCTTTATAATATTAGCTTATTGAGTTATGTCTAGATAAATGCTTTTAAATGCAGTAAATATTTCAGTACATTTTATAAAATAAGCTGTTGCAATATGAAAAGTAAGAGATTCTTCACTCACCTTCATAGCCATGAGCTCCTGCATTAAAACTGCATTCTCCAAATCAAGTCGTTGACTATCTCCCCGAGGTTTAACATCATAACTAAGTGGATCAATATGAATACTTTCTAGCTCTAGCATAGTTAACTTGACAGCTGCTCTGTCATTCTTAAGCTGCTGAACGTAATCCTTAAGCCTCTGTTCATCTTCCTTTGTAAACTCTGTATCACAGCTACTAGCAGTTGAACTTGTCGTGCTGAAAGAACAACAATCAGAAAATGTTTTGCTAGGGTATTAAGTAAAAATAAATTCACACATTAGTTTGGACTACCAAATTCTAACAATTCCTAATATTAAGCTAAACACATTACTACAGAGAAAACTTTACCCCTATTATCAAAGTGCATACTTTATCCGATAAATTGTAGTTGCAGATTTGTAATCTTTGTATTTTCCCCATTTCTAGTAGCATTTGTGCCCCTTCAAAGACTGTCATCGTAAAAACTTAAATCTAATACAAAATTTGTAGGAAGCTTGGTGATTTTCGGATTTATATATACTTAATTGCCAAACATTCGAAGTGCTATAAACCATAAAACTTAGAACAGCCTTCGAAGCTTGCTGCCCTCAATTCCATTACAAACTGTGTTCAACAGCTCTTCTAGATTTCATTCCCAATCTACCACATAACATTGGACAGACAGGAATGCATGAATGCTGTACAATGGTAGTTCACTGCTATTGTTCCTCAGTTACACAGGAAGTGTGATCCAACCCAAAACACTCCTAGAAGTAGTGGGCAGATCACAGCAACACCTTGATCATGACTACAAAATTAATGTGCAATCAATATGTCAGAGGATTAGAAATTATATTCAGAATAATAAGTTGTCACAGCTGTGGATAATGATAAAGAACTAATTCTTTAAAACTCATTTTCCAGTTGATCTGGGTTCTCCTGAATTTTGCTGTTATTGCTGGATTAATTGCACAGATTCTGTTATGAAAAATGAAAATATAACTTTAATTATTGCCAGATTGCTGCATTATAGAGCAAATAAATAAACATTTGTGCCAAGGAACAAAAGAATTTGTGACAAAAATTAAGCAAAACATTGAGCTAGTTGTGTATATTTAAGTCAGCTCATTATATTTGCAAAGCAATATATTAACATGAAAATGCCAGCCTTATCCAGTTTTTAATTTAAGCTCCTGATTGAAGGCTGATATTCAATTACACACCTATAAATTACATAAAAATGACAAACAGGTAAAGTAGTAAGTATGCACAGGGAGGAATGATATTATGCCATGGTAAAATGACAACACAGCCTGTTCAAGGTCAGCAATATTCATCCACTGTCTGATCCTCAAAGTACATTTAAGTTGCCTTCATTTGTTAGTCTCTGTTCGTCTTGAAGTTGGTAGAAATGCTAATCATTGGAACATAAATCTATGTTTATTTTGATTTGAACAGAACAGGGCTAAAATGAGAAAAGGTGCGTTACGGATAAAACTTAACAATCTATATTATTAGTTCGCTTGGACAATAAAATCAAACAAAATTAACCACAATACTAAGGAAAGCAGACGGATAAAAGAAAATCAAATCACTGAAAAATTATTTTTAAAAATCATTTCCACTAATGGCAAGACCAGGATTTAGTACCCATTCCTCAGTTATCTCGAGAAGGTAAACTGTAGTAACGTGTGTCACGATGGTCCTACAGCACTGTCATGTTGGGAGTTCCATTGTTTTGAACCAGTAAAGGAATGCGCTTGCTGCCCTTTTTCTAAGTAGTAGAGGTTGCATGTTTGAGAAATACTGCCAAAGAATGTAAAAAGTTGCTGTGGCACATTTTGTAGATGTTCCAGCCATCAAATGTCAGTGGATGTGGGGGTGGGTACTTAAACTAAAGATATTGATAAAATTCCTTCATTTTGGAAAAAGTAAACTTCTCGAGTCTTGTTACAGCTGCACCCTTCCAAGTAATTGAGAGTACTCCATCACACATCTACCTTTTGCTAATTGATTTGTGATTCAAGAGATATTCATCACCGAAAACCTAGCTTTTGACCAGCTGCGACAAACAGACGGTTGGTTCAGTTGAGTTTCTGATCAATGATGATAGCAAAAATATTACCAATGTCAAGGGGAGTAAGTTAGACTCATTCATGTTGGAGATGGCCATTACCAAGTACGCTTATTGAGTGAAGCCCAAACCTGGTTGTTGTCCAGGTCTTGTTTCATGCTGTACGTCATTCAGGAAGAAATTGTGCATGGAGTTCAACACTGCAATCACTTGCAACCAGCACCACTTCTGACTTAATGTTCGAGGGAGAGCTCATTGAAGGAGGAAGTGAAGAAAGTAGAGGCTTGACCACTAGCCCAAAAAACACATGATTAAATAATTGCTCATCAAAAGTCACATTCATCTATCTTGGGTTAAACTACTGGGAATTGAGTTTTGATCCCAGCTGATAGCGATATTGGACAAATCAAATCCCAGAATGAAAGGTGACTTAAGAGATCATTCATTTAACATTTTGAAGCTGGCAAAAGATTAAGTCATAACATAAGAGCCTATGCATGGATAGTAGTATATTGGCTTGGGTGGAGAAGTGGCTAATGGATAGGAAATAGCGAGTGAAGATAATGGGTTCTTTTTCAGATTGGTGACCTGTAACCAGTGGGGTTTCACAGAGATTAGTACTCCGACCACAACTAGTTACAATATATATGAATAACTTGGAGGAAGAAAATAAATATTCTGTAGCCAAATTTACAGCCCACACAAAAATAGGTGGAAACACGTTATGAGAATGATACAACAGTTTATAAAGAGATAGTGATAGATTACATGGGTAAAAAGTTGGCAAATGGAATAGAATGTAGGAAAATGCGAAGTTATGCATTTTGAAAGGGAGAACAAAACAGAAGTATTTAAATGGAGAAAACTGCAGAAAGCTGGAACACAGAGGGCCCTGGGGGCCCATGTGCACAAAGCTAGCACACAAGTGCAGCCATCAATCAGGAAGCCTAATGGAATGCTGCCCATATTTCAATGGAGTGGAGTGTTAAGGAAGTCTTAGTACAACTGCACCAGGTCCTGACGAGACCTCACCTGGAATACAAAGAGCAGTTTTGCCTCCCTTATTTAAGGAATGATATTGTTTCATGGCAGGCAGTTCACAGAAGGTTCATTAGGATGACCCCTTGTATGGAGAGATTGGCTTAAGAGCTGCTTGCTTTGCAAAGTGAACTGTAAGTACATGAAAATATGGCCTCTTACATCAGTGTAATATTTCCTTACATGCTTAGGGCAGGTAGGAGGTGATATTCCTACCATAGTTACAATATTCTAATGTTTTTGCAAGATATGGCTTCTGTTGTATACATTTCCATGACGTACAACATGTCAAGGGCCCATATAGAGGGAATGCATGATCCTCCATTTGGGAAACTTCCATGTAATAATGTAAAATGGTCTATGATAAACCTCAGTTCTGTTGGGAGGACTGTTCAGGAATTACATCACTGTTAAGCTGCTCCGTTTCTGATATTTCTCATATTGGTTCATTCACCTGTCTAGAAGGGATAAGGCAATGACAGGTGCTACCGTCACTGTCGCAATCATACAAAGAAAACACAGAAGTGTTTAAGACATAAAAGATATCAAGTCTAGGAACAACAGCAACAGCAGCTCCCACAGAGCCTCCACAAACATTCAGTCACTCAACTACTGATAGTCAGTAGCACCAATGTATATTCTCTACAAGATGGATAGCAGAAATTTGTCAAAGATCCTTGGACAGCACGTTTCGAAACCATGACTACCTACATCTAGATAGACAATGACAACAGATACATGGGAATGCCACCACTACCATAGCCTGCCATTCCTTCAGTGGGTTAAAGTCCTGGAATTCCCCCCATAGCAGCACTGCTTGTATTTACAGCACATGGGTTGCAGAGTTTCGAGATAGCAACTCACCACCACCTTCACGAGAGAAACTAGGAATGGACAATAAATACTGGCCCAGCCAGCGACACCCATGTTCTACAACTGAATTTTAAAAAGGCAGAGCAGAAGATCCCCTCAGAATGTAGAGGTGGAGAATAGGAAAGCAGCAGCAGCACCTAGCCAGTGTAACTGCTATCCTCCTTGGGATGTACAAAGAGGCTGTTTAGCTTTGACTAAGTAGTTACATAATCTGGTCCTACAAACTAATCAGACATGATTAGACGTGATAATTTAAAGTGGGCATGTATTTACACATTAGCGTACATACCTGTGAAGGCCAAACGATATGACCTCAGAGGATTTATTTTCTAGCCTTCCCAGTATGCATGTGTGTAACGTCAGGGTCCACAGCTCTGTTAGAGGGAGCCTTTTCTGTCGTGGAGCCTGTTAGTCTTGAAGATTTTGGGGAGAATTCTGGGGCATTTATGGCTGGACATGTCGAGTTTGTCCTGCCCAGATGCAGGTTCACCCTCCTTGGCTGAAACTTCCACTGTGTTAGGGATCACAAATAGGGTGGAGGCAGAAGGGCCAAACATCTTTGGAAAGTCCAAAATGCAGACTAATGGATACTTCATCTGGATGGCTGCTGGCATAACACCAAGGAGGCTTGGAGGGAGGTTGAGATCCCTCATAGCTTCAGCAGCAAGGCTACAGGGGTAAGTGTCAATGACTAAAGTGATGTATAGAGGTCTGCACGCATCTCCAGCAACTACTGAGTGCTCCATTGGACCTGGCTTTCCAAGCTGGGTGCCAATCTGTCCATGGAGACAACTGGAC
Organism: Hemiscyllium ocellatum; assembly: GCF_020745735.1. Classification (NCBI taxonomy): domain Eukaryota; kingdom Metazoa; phylum Chordata; class Chondrichthyes; order Orectolobiformes; family Hemiscylliidae; genus Hemiscyllium; species Hemiscyllium ocellatum. The sequence goes on along the minus strand of NC_083402.1, from coordinate 67,257,008 downwards.
AGAGATGCCGGAAACAGCACTGCATTGATGTTGGAGGAGTTCTCCAAACTTTGATCTAGTTCAAGTGATTGGGTACAGAAGGCATGTTTGTGCCAAATAGCCCGGCCTCCCCTCAACCCTCCGATTAGTATAATTTAGAGTAAAATCTCTGGAACGTCACATTAATCTTTTTGGAGTCGCATGTTAGGTTCCCAGACCCTTCCCTAATTGCCATAATGGCTTGAGGGGCACTTCTTTTCCTGGTGAGATATGCTAAGTATTTGCCTGGCCTGTCACCAAGGTGAGACACCCTTTGATTCGCAAAAGCAAGCTCCTCCTTTGCTGTCTGCGTGAGCACGGAATTCAATGCAGACCGCAGCACCGTAATCCTCTGTAGCTTGACTGAGGGCATGTCAAAGTAGGGTGGAGAGGCCTTCAGACATCCACCAACCCTACCTCCACACACAGAGATCCACTAATTGTTTAGTTTGTGGAGAGGGTATTGAGGGGCCTTTGGGCAACTTGTCTACTATGGGATCCATGAGGCAGTTAAAATCTTCCCCTATAATGATATTCCGGGACTCAAGACTGATCAGTTTAGAAAACGAATCCACCAAAAATTTGAGGGGATAAGCTGGAGGGCAGTAAACATAAAACACCATATTCTTCCCCATTTATCAGGGCTTTGAGAATTACAAACCTCCCGTTACACACACTAGTAACTTAAATGGGAGATTCCTTCTAACCAAGAGAGCCACTCCCCTACTTCTGGATTTAAAAGATGAAAACTAAACCCAATCAAAGCCATTCTGCTGTAGATTCAAATGTTCTCTATCATCCAAGTGTGTCTCTTGTAACAAAGCAATATCCACCTTTTCCTTTCTTAAAGCTCAAAAGTACCTTCTTCCTCTTAATTGGCGAGTGACTCCCCTTGATTGTCCAGGGGCCTCATTTAATCAAGTCATTAGCCATAACCTTCTGCAGTAACATTTAAATTCCAGAGGAACTCCAACCACAAATCGCTGAGCCTGTGTCACAAGATCCAAACATAGAAACTACATAAACTAAAACCACTATATTTAACAAACCTACAAAGCTATCAAAGATTATATACAACAAAAACCAAAAAAAAACCAAACCAACATATAAAGCGCCAACAGCACTGAATAGGGAACTCAACCCCTGCCCTAAGGGAGCAACTATCCACCCCAAACTGCCCATAAGTAGGCATCTAACCATCCCAACCATTTTCTCTCCTCCTAGCTAGAGCCACACTACAAACACAAGCATAAAAGAAAGTAAACTCACCATGGAATAGCAATAAGAATACAGAATTTTAAAAAAAATTTTAAAAAGGGGTGAATACCTCACCCATCCTTTGGTATAACTTAGAAATTGAAAGTACACATCTCAATTGCCGGCAAACATAGTTGAAACCAAATTATTACCAATAAAAAAAAAGGAAAAGAAAGCTCCAACTGGACTTCCTCTGTCTTTTTTTAAAAAAAAAGACATACTCCAACACTACTATTTGTACATTCCAAATTGATCAGATTAGGTTAATTTGTCCACAAAGTCTCTTGCCTTCTCCAACATGTCAAAGAGATGTATGGATCCACCTCAGGTGAACCAAAGCACCGCCGGATACCTGAGAGTACTGAATCCCAAACTCCCTCAGTCTTCCCTGGACATTGTCGTAGGATTTTCTTTTCTGGATCACCGCCGCTGAGAAGTCCTGGAAGAACATGATCTTAGAGCCTTCGTAAATTAGGGCCTTCGAATGCTTCCCCTGCATCCTGGAAGCTTTCACTACTCTCTCCTTATCCCTATAGCGACAAAACTGCACCAGGGGAGGATGAGGCGTTGACCCAAACCTGATCTCTATGCAGTGACCCGGTGAGCCCTCTCTATCTTCAAGCGTCTCATGCCAGCCTCCAATTTAAGGGATTACGGCAACCAGTCCTCAATAAATTCCACTGCCATGCACCTTTCTTATCCTCAGGCAGACTGACGATCAGAATGTTTTTTTCTCCTACACCTGTTCAAGAATCATCCGCTTGGTCACACAAACTAGGGACCTGTGTCTCCAGGGCTCGGATCCTATCCTTGGAGGAAGTGGCATCGGCTTCCACTACCATGACTCTGTTTCCAATCTCATCCATCCTCTTTTCCAGGACTCCCAGCTGCTGTTCATGCTTCTGCAGCATGAGAGAGATTGGGGCCAGCTTTCCCTCTATATGCTTACCCAACATCGTGCGACGTTTTGCAAGCTCCCTTACCAGGACCTGCTAGATAGTCGAGTCCGAGGATCCGGCAGGCTGTCTGAGTTTGGGTTGAATTTGCGGTAAGACTGTTTTTTCTAACCTTTGCATTACTGCTTCTGCTATGAGTCCAGAGATCGGTGAGCCCATGGGTGTTCCATTGATTTGTTCGTATATCTGGTTGTTGAATGTGAAGTGTGTTGTGAGGCACAGGTCCAGTAGTTTAAGTATGCCGTCTTTGTTAATAGGTTCAACGTCCTGTTGTCTGTTCTGTATGTCCAGTAGGTTGGCTATGGTTTCTCTGGCTAGGGTTTTGTCGATAGAGGTGAACAGTGCCGTTACATCGAATGAGACCGTGGTTTCTTCCTTGTCTATGTGTATATTTCTGATGATGTCCAAGAATTCTTGCGTTGATTGTATAGATTGTCTGGATCCGCTGATCAGGTGTTTCAGTTTCTGCTGTAACTGACAACCGGAAGCAGTAGAGACAAGCCACTATAAATGCCGGAGGAAACATCACAGAAGCGCTTCACAGGAGGCTCCCAAGCACTGAGGATGTCACCTAGACAGGGGACGAAACGTTTGCAACACAAATTCCCAACTCGGCGAACAGAACCACAACAATGAGCACCCGAGCTACAAATCTTCTCGCAAACTTTGAACCTTAACATTTAAGAAATATTTAGATGAGTACTTGCTAAGGCATACAGTGCTATGGGTCATGCCGAAAATGAAATTAGAATAATTAGTAGTTTTTATGGCCACAATGGGCTGAAGGGCCTTTCCTGTGTTGTAGACCTCTTGACTCTATTCCTACTTTCTCTATATACCTCTTGATGCCTTTCGTAGCAAACAGCATATCAATCTTATTCGTGAACATTTTCAGTGATCTGGCCTCTTGGCCAGCATCTAAGTGAAGAAATATTTCCTCATCTCAGTATTAAGTGGCCTACTCTGTATCCTGAGACTGTGACCCTTGATTCTAGATATCTTGAACAGAGCAACATCTTCTCTGCATGTAACCTGTTTAGCCCTGTTAAAATTTTATACATTTCACAGAGAGGGAGGCAACTAAATGTTCCAGAGATATTGGTGAGCGGGCTGATCCTTGGACGACACATTATGTCTCCTTCTAGCTGGACATCTAAGTCTATTCCCTCTGCAGTGCAGTACGTGGCTAAGGAGAAAACAGCTGGTACAAGGCTTCTTCTCTTGTTCCTCAGATGAACATAGGTACATAGGTGTCACAGTTAAATTCCACTGTTAAATTGGGTAATAGCCAAGTTGGATGGTGAAACTTGCTTAGTTTTGGATGCTACATCCAAAAAGTTTAAATAATTGTTTCAGTATTGATTGTCGGAGAGATTTCTTAAGTAGCCAAATTAAAGGTAGCTTGTGGCAATTTAGCCACACCAAACTGGCTCATAAATTAGAAATCACTTGTCAAGCAGTTGGAGCAGATTATCAGAAGACGTACTGTAAGAACGAGCACCTTAGCTGCAACTATTCTCATTTTGAAGACTTCTCAGCTTGTCAGTATAATCGAGGTAGTAGTCCTTGCCGAGCTCTTACCTGATTAACCCTAGCTGGTTTGACCCAGCTTAGGAAATATGGAAGGAATGAAGAGTTAAATTCTAAGGTAACTGCCTCTGAAATGTTTAATGACTTTCCTGAGGGGTCCACAGGATTTCTCTGGGTTAAACCTTGAAGTGAATAGGAGCATGCAGAATTCCTCACCAAAAGTCACTTTTCAGGGCTTTAATGCTTGCCAACACTTGAGATCTCTTTGCCTTAACAGTTAACATTTTGCCCAATATTACTCACCTGGTGTGGCTGTGAGAAGACAGACTTTCCCAGGGCTGAATACTACATCCTGTTACAGTACATGCTCCACCACAGCTGCCATCAAGTTTCATCAGTAGTGCTTTTGCAGCATTCTCTGCTGTTTTTCTGCAGTCATGTGCTCTCTTTAACATCATTGTTATGTTTTCCTCACCATTTTGATCACCTATTCAGATGAGATGTCATTTACCTTGTTAATGACAACGTAGTCAAAACAGCAATGATGTGCAGAATCACCAGAAAAAATGTTTCAAATCTCAGATTCAGAAGTGAGCTGCTTTCTCCTAAGTGATAAAACTTTAACATTTTTTTTAAAATTGAAGTTTTAGCATTGTAGCAGGAAACAGGCTGTGAATGTCAAAATAAGAATAAACTGTATGGCCAAAACCAATTACCTTTTATTTATTGAGAAAATCATTCCACTGCATTTTAAAACTTCAGTACAAAGCAGCAACACCCAAAAGGTTATAAGTTGACAAAAAGGTATTTACAATATGAAAAGGGAAGGGGAGTGGATGAAGGTGGCAACTCAGCTCAGAGTATACTGGTGTAGAGTAACTGGCTTCAAAACAGTGGTGGCCAAGGTACAAGAGTAAAATTAACTGTATGATAGCATAAACATAGTTAAGATCAGACTCTCCACATCTTCGAGGTCATTTTGATCATTCAAGTAAAACCACTTTTTTTCTGGCAGTACCAAATTACTGAATTAGAGAAATAAGATGCTCAAATCAACTGGATGGAACCAATGTTTGTGCTTTAAACTGACCAATCCATCAAGGTGGTTTGCAATATGCTGTTCTGTTAAATATTCAGCAAATCTTACCAAATGAGAATTCTCATTTGTACTCTTGTACCAGTACAGACTGGTGGGATTTCAGTTTCTGAATTTTTCTCAAACATATACATGAAATGGGAGGTGATGCTTTAACACTTGATCATAAAGCAGCATACTCAATTATACATACTAAACATCAACATGAATGACATCCTCACTCATCTTCTTACAAGAACTCTTTACATTTTCAGTTTCTCCCACTCTGTTGCAGACTTAAATGCTTCAGAAGCTTCTTTTTCTTCAGCTGAGGACTTGTCTTTATTGAAGTGCCCATAATGCGCTGTTCTATTTCCTGTATTTCTGCTGTCAGCCCTTTGTCGCCTTCCTGAAATCATGATAGGACTCCTTTTGTCCTAGCCTTTTACTCCACCAGCCTTGATAATTTTCTATCATCACCAAAACGTCTTCTGCTCTTCATTCAGCATTTGAAATTGCCATTTCACTCAACACCACTCTGTCCCATTCCTCAGTCATTCCCAACAGTGCTTGTCCTTTCAATGTGAATGCAACTCCTCTCCTGTTACATCCTCCTTTCCTACCATAATGACTGATTCAGTATGTGGATGTACCTACTACAGCAGGTGCAAAACTAGACATAGCATATGTTAGGTATAGACAGGATAGATCAAGTGAATCCTTAGAAAAGTATAAAGGCAGTAGGAGTATACTTGAGAGAGAAATCAGGAGGGCAAAAAGGGGACATGAGATAGCTTTGGCAAATAGAATTAAGGAGAATCCAAAGGGTTTTTACAAATATATTAAGGACAAAAGGGTAACTAGGGAGAGAATAGGGTGCCTCAAAGATCAGCAAGGCGGCCTTGGTGTGGAGCCACAGAAAATGGGAGAGATACTAAATGAATATTCTGCATCAGTATTTACTGTGGAAAAGGATATGGAAGATATAGACTGTAGGGAAACAGATGGTGAAATCTTGCAAAATGTCCAGATTACAGAGGAGGAAGTGCTGGATGTCTTGAAATGGGATAAACCCTCAGGACCTGATCAGGTGTACCCGAGCACTCTGTGGAAAGCTAGAGAAGTGATTGCTGGGCCTCTTGCTGAGATATTTGTACCATCAATAGTCACAGGTGAGGTGCCGGAAGACTGGAGGTTGGCAAACGTGGTGTCACTGTTTAAGAAGAGCGGTAAAGACAAGCCAGGGAAACTATAGGCCAGTGAGCCTGACCTTGGTGGTGGGCAAGTTGTTGGAGGGAATCCTGAGGGACAGGATGTACATGTATTTGGATAGGCAAGGACCGATTCGGGATAGTCAACATGGCTTTGTGCGTGGGAAATCATGTCTCACAAACTTGATTGAGTATTTTGAAGAAGTAACAAAGATGATTGATGAGGGCAGAGCAGTAGATGTGAGCTATATGAACTTCAGTAAGGCGTTCGACAAGGTTCCCCGTGGGAAACTGGTTAGCAAGGTTCGACCTCATGGAATATAGGGAGAATTAGCCACTTGGATACAGAACTGGCTCAAAAGGTAGAAGACAGAGGGTGGTGGTGGAGAATTGTTTTTCTGACTGGACGCCTGTGACCAGTGGAGTGCCACAAGGATTGGTACTGGGCCCTCTACTTTTGTCATTTACATAAATGATTTGGATGCAAGCATAAGAGGTACAGTTAGTAAATCTACAGATTACACCAAAATTGGAGGTGTAGTGGACAGCGAAGAGGGCATTGGTTAGGCCACTTTTAGAATATTGCGTGCAATTCTGGTCTCCTTCCTATCAGAAAGATGTTGTGAAACTTGAAAGGATTCAGAAAAGATGTACAAGGGTGTTGGCCAGGGTTGGTGGATCTGAGCTACAGGGAGAGGCTGAACAGGCTGGGGCTGTTTTCCCTGGAGCGTTGGAGGCTGAGGGGGTGACCTTATAGAGGTTTACAAAATTATGAGGGGCATGGATAGGATAAATAGACAAAGTCTTTTCCCTGGGGTCGGGGAGTCCAGAACTAGAGGGCATAGGTTTAGGCTGAGAGGGGAAAGATATAAAAGAGACCTAAGGGGCAACTTTTTCACCGAGAGAGTAGTATGTGTACGGAATGAGCTGCCAGAGGATGTGGTGGAGGCTGGTACAATTGCAACATTTAAAAGGCATTTGGATGTATATATGAATAGGAAGGGTTTGGAGGGATATGGGCTGGGTACTGGCAGGTGGGACTAGATTGGGTTGGGATGGATAGGTTGGACCAAAGGGTCTGTTTCCATACTGTTCATCTCTAGGACCCTATGACTACAATGGCCACACTCCTCCAGTGATCCATAGCATTTTGGATACCAGTCTTCAGCCAGTTCAATTCACTCCACATGAAATGTCTGAAAGCACTGGATACAGCAAAGACTTTGGGCCCTGACAATATTCTGAAAATAGTACTGAAGACTTGTGCTCCAAAATTTGCCACTCTCCAAGACAAGCTCTTCCGGTATTACACAAAAAACAGGATCAATCCATGCCAGCCAATTAATGCCCCATCAATCTACTCTCAATTACTAAAATGATGGCAAGTGTGATCAATAATGATATCAACTGGAACCAGCTCAACGATTACCTGCTCAGGAACACGGTTTGGGTTCCAATAATAGGCATTCAATCCTAACCTCATTACTTATTTGGTTCAAACCAAATGGCAAAAAAAAAAGCTTGATTCCAGAGATGAGGTGAGAGCAAAAGCCTTAGACATCAAGGTTGCATTTAACCAAACTTGGTATCAAGGAGCTCTAACAAAATCAGAAACAATGGATATCAGGGACAAACTCTCCACTGGTTGGAGTCTTACTGGTACACGCAAAGATAGTTGTGCTGTTGGAGATCAGTCATCTCAGCTCCAGGACATCTCTGCAGGAGTTCCTCAGGGTAGTGCCTGTGGCCCAACTACCTTCAGCTGCTTCATCAATAATCTTCCTTCCATCATAAGGTCAGAAGCAGAGATGTTTGATGATTACACAACTCAAATACTGAAGCAGTTAACTGTTCAAATGCAACAAGATCTGGACAATATCCAGGCTTGTGCTGACAAACGGCAAGTACGTCCACGTCACAAAGATACCAGGCAACAACCACCTCCAATAAGAGACTATCAGGCCATCTCCCTCAGACATTCAATGGTGTTAACATCACTGAATCCACCAATATCAACATCTTTGGGGTTACTATTGACCAGAAACACAACTGGACTCGCCACATAAAGTGGCTACAACTGCAGGTCAGAGATTAGGAATACTGCAGCAATATCGAGTTCAATATCTATAGGTTTGAACTCTTCTATGCCCTAGTCCCCACCTCTACACACCAGACCTTATTATGTTAGAGTCTGTTATGACACACAACCCATTATTAGCCACTAACAGCTATTCAACCTCCTAGCCAGATCGTTATCCATTCCTTTGTCTGTCCAACTGTTCTCTCTTTTTGGGCTCTTTTCCCAACTATTGTTTACTCCTTAACCGCCCTCCCTACCCTATCTTCTGCATAAAAACGGCATTTTCCTAGCTACTCAGTTTTGAGGAAGGGTCACTGGATACCAAACATTAACTGTGATTTCACTTCACAGATGCTACCAGACCTGCTGAGTTTTTCAAGCAATTTTTGTTTTTGTTTCTGATTTAAAGCATCCCCGATACTTTCAGTTTTTATTGAGCAAGATAAACATATAATTGTCAGAAATGGAGCAACAGATAAAGTACTGCAACCTAGTGTTAAGAAGTTTGAAAGAGAACTTGCAGCAAGACAATCTGTATTGATATGCAAATTAAAAGACATGATTATGATGCTGATGTTGCTATATAGCTTTGATATGCACGAAGGTGAGACTGAAATATTGTGCAAGTAACTAGGTAGTGGAAGCATGTATTGCATGCATAACTTTCAAAGATAAATACAAAATAATGCATGAATACTTTGTTACCCACCAACAGATCCAACACCTGCAGCTTTGAACTGTCCCAGAATGAGTCCTTGCTCACTTTCAGCCAGTGCCAGCAGTAATTCATAGGCTTCTATGCACTGTTCACTGGGATACAAACACACCAAGTATACATGTGAGCAATCATATTTAAAATTATTCACTCAAAAAAGATTTACTGCCAATGAATTATTTCAGAAGTCACACAACACCAGGTTATAGTCCACAGGTTTATATGATATCAAAGCTTGTGATTTCAAATAAAATTGTTGAACTATAATCTGATGTTGCATATCTTCTGGCCTTACCCACCCCAGTCAACGACACCTCCACATAATGAATTACTTATAAGCCATTATTACTGTTGATACAGTGCACTAAATGACCAGTTCATGTGCACTAGTTACGTTTGATAAGCCAGAGTTGATCATTACTCCCCTTGTCTTCTTCCAGAGAAGTCATGGGATTGTTTATTTCCATACGAGAAGGAATACTGTATCTTGATTGGGTATCACACGTGGAAAACGCTAATCTGATAATGTGGCACTCCGACGGAATTACACAGAACTTTCAGCTTAGATGGCAGTGGAACTTGGACCAATAACTTTTGATTCAGGTGCAAGACTTTCAGAACCAAGCCAAGCAGATATTTTATAACATAAATGCATAAGAAAGGCAGATCAAAAAGGAATAGAAGGATACAATAATTTCTTTGGTTAATTGAGCAAACCGCTAGAATGTTCTATGGAATAGCCAAAATTGATTCACTAATTCACAGCGAACACATTCAGAAAACAATGCATTCTAATTTCGATGGATTCCAATTCCTGATTCCAAAGATGACTCATAGTTGATTTAAAACATTCACTGTTTTTCTCCCTCCACAGATAGTGCCAGACCTGCTGCGTTTCTCCATTACCTACTGTTTTTATTTTAGATCTCCAATATCTTCAACATTTTGCTATTATTAAAAAGAATATTTTAAAACTGCTACGTTAAATAAGACATTTCAGATTTGTCACATACTATTTGCTGCAGTGTGAGAAATATAGAGGTCTGCATATCTTCTGACTGTTCATTTGCTATGTAAGAACAAACAACATAACCATAGAATCAAAGAACTGCTAGAGCAGAAAAAGATGCCTGTTAGCCTGCTGGGTCTGTGCAAGAGCAACTCAGCTAGTCTCACACTCCCACTTTTTCCTTGTGGCCATCGGGCTCTTTTCTCTTCAGCTGTATATCCAATTCCCTTTTTTTTCAAAATCCACAATAGAGTCTGCCTTCAGCACCATCTCAGGCAGTGCATTCCAAATTCTTACCATGCACCTGAATTTTTTTTTTCTTCATGGGGCTTTTGGTTCTTTTGCCAATCACTGTAAACCAGTATCTCAACCCTTCCAGCAACAGGAATGAGTTCTCATCCACTATTTCATTCCCTTCAGGAACTTGAGGGGGGTGGGGGGTGTGGAAGGGTCAGAACCAAAGATTCAAATTAACAATTAAAAACAAAAACAGATACATTAGTGAAGCTAAAAGCATGAATTAAACTAGTTTCAGTTCCTTTACCTGTACTGTAGTGCAAGTCTTAACGCCGTGCTATTGGATTCATATTTACCAACTAGCATACTCATTCTTTCAGCATTGCTTTTGCACTCTTCCAGTGTTATAGTTAGGAGATCATTCTGTGATTTTAGATGCTCAATTCGACTACAGAAAAAAAAAGACAAAAGCTAACTTTATAAATCAATTGAATCAATAAAATGTTTTAACAGAAACTGATAAGTTATGGAACTGTGAACAAACAGAGGGTGTGACTGCAAATCACATCAGCTTACGTTAAAAGCTTTTTAATGTAGTGAAATAACTGAAATAAACTTTACAGCACAGAAATAGGCCATTTGATCTGCCATGCCTGTATGGACTCTTTCAAAAGTGCTATTCAACAAATCATTCCCCCAAATCCCAAATGCTGCAAATTATTTTGCCTCTAAAACATGCCCAATTACCTTACAAACGTTCCATAAGAACATAATTCCTGTACTGTCATTAGTGCATTCCAGACAACAAATCTGAAAGAGTTCTCAATTCCCCTCCAGATCTTTTATTCTGAAACCATGACAGTAGATAAGTGACCCACTTAACAGAGGAAACAACTTTGCCCAACCTACTCTTCAAATCCTGTCAAATGTGTGTAGTTCTAGTTAATGTTCTCTTAACCTTCTCTGCTTTAAGGAAACCAATTCCAGTTGAATTCATTCATTCCTGACAGTAAATGTCCACCATGTCCTCTTAAAACCTCAAGATATGGAGCCCAGATTTGCCCACAAATCCTTAGCTGAGGTTTGTAAATGTTTAACATGACTATCTTGTTTTCCTATTTACTGCCTAAGTATGCCATACAGTTTTTTTTAACTGCCTTATTAACTTAGGGATTCCCACGGTTAATTGGCACTTTCATTGGACGAGTAACCCAAAAGATCCAGTCTAATGCTCTGGCGACATAGATTCAAAGCAAATTCAAAATTTGAGTTCAATTAATTAATTTGGAATTAAAAGCTTGTCCAATGGTGACCATGACATTGTCAACTGTTGTAATTACCCATTTAGTACACATGCCCTTTAGGGCCATCCTCATCTGGTCTACCTACATATGACTCCAGATCCACAGCAATGTGGTTGACTCTTAACTGCCCTCTAAATGATACACCACATCGTATATAACAACAAAAATGTCTGATAAAAGTTACAAATGAGATAAATACTGGGCACGTAGCCAAGGCATTGGATGTGACAACGGCATAAACAGCCCTGTGACCCAGCAGCATCCTCCTGACTAAAACTTGGGGAATCATGCCAAACTTGGCAGAGCTGTCCCACAGACAAATCAAACACTAGTTTGATATAGGCATTCTCAGAATTGCACTTTCCAAAGCTGCAGGTACTAGCATCATCGGTGATCTCTCACAGGCGAGTATGATTCTCTTCCACTCTCAGGGTGAGTCTTTAATTGATTGCACAGACCAATGTGGCAACCGCAGGTTCTGTACACACATGTGGTCTTCACAGGAAGGGGGAGTGCAGCACAGCACTCCTTTTGCTATTGTCGCCTGGCTTCCATTTTTCTTCATGATGGCAAGTCTCAGGTGCTCCATGCCTTGCCAGATTCTTCTCCTCCTCCACTTTAGACAATCTTGGGCCAGTGATTCCCAGGTGCCCGTAGAAATGCTACAGATCACTAGTGAGGCCTTGAGGGTATCACTGAAGCATTTCCTCTGTCCACCTGGGGCTTGCCTGCCATTTCAAAGCTGACAGTAGAGTACCTGCTTGTGGAGTCTCATGTCAGTCATGCAGACAACATGCATCGTAGTCAATCAAAGGTGCTCAGTGTAGCGATGCTGGGAATGTTGGCCTGGTCAAGGATTCTGGTGTTGGTGTATTTTTCTTTCCAATGGATTTGCAGGACGTTATGCAGGCAGAGTCTGTGGTACTGCTCCAGTTCCTGGAAATGTCTGCGGTCAACAGACCACATCTTACAGCAGTATAGGTCAGGAACCACCACAGATCCGTAAACCATGATCTTTATGTTGGATCTGATGTTACTGTTCTCAAACACCCTTTTTCTTCAGTCTTCTGGCACCTCACCTGTTGCTATCAATGATACAAATACCTCAGCAAGGGGCCGAGCAATCACTTCCCTAGTTTCCCCAAAGGTTTAGGGGATATATGATCAGGTCTCTCTGTTTTATCCAGCTTTGTGTTTTAAAGACATCCATGCAACCTCATAGTCCGGCATATCCCATACTCTGCTATTACTATCAAGCCAGGGAATCAACCTTGGCTATTACTAGTCTTACCTAAAATTAAGTAAGTGTCAACCTGCTGATACTACAGTACAGGATTACTCGCAAGCCAAGCAGCTTAAGCAGCATGCAAGAGGCGAGTTTGCTCTGTAGTCCTGCCATATATAGACATAAATGGTGTTGAGAGCTAAACAATCCACTGGCAAATGAGGCTGCTTAAACAATCCCCACCCACATCAGTGCAATAGACAAGACTGGAGTCTTTGCAAGTAAGAATTGCCAAGGAGGACATTTACTTCAGCCTCCTCAAGACCCTCAGTATCCCTTCAAGCAATTCGATTTACTCACACAATACTAAGAAATGGCTGAAGGCACTGGATACAGCAAAGACAAGGCCCTTGACAACTTTCCAGCAACAGTACTGAAGATTATTCTCCAGAACTAGCTACATTCCCAGCCAAGTCTTCCAGGGCTAGCACATACTGAAATCTATCCAGCAATGGAATGTCCTATGCACATAAAACAGGACAAATCCAATCTAGTCAACTACCCAATCAATCCCCATCTCAAAACAGCAGCAAAGTGATGGAGGGGTGATTGACAGTGCTATCAGGTGGCAATTCTCAATACCACCAACTGCAAGCTCACCTTCAAGGCACAATACAATCCTGGTTTAGAATTATATCCATGATTTCTTCACTACTACTAGGTAAAAATCTTGGAACTCCCTTCCGAACAACATAGAGTGCACCTGTACTGGTTCAAGAAAGCACACTACCATCTGTACGCTAATTGATGGTTGGCAATAAATGCATCACATGTCAGATATCAGCCAATTCAATTTACTCCCCCAGCCAAGCTTTTCCAGTACAAGAATGAGACTGGCATCTACCTGGCAATGTGGAAAATTGCCCAGTCACCTCCTGCCCAATTTGGCTTTCAGTCTTCCCATTTGTCAATCAAGTAAATGATAACAAAGCTTTAGGAATAGGCTAATAGGTGAATTGATTGATAGATATGCACAATTCACACTTCTTCCCACTACCACAAGAAAGCATGATGCAGGAGTGCCCAGATAATTAACAGCAAATATCATTTATGAAGCTGAAAGTGGGTCAGGGGAGTTACCTTGCTATTTTGTGTTGCCACAACATTCTGTTTTATCAGCCATGTCACTTGGCATTGCCTAATTAAAAATAGTCATCTTCTCTGCCCCTCTTAAAACAAATGTTATAATGAGAGCCTTACCTGTTTAACCTTTCAGTTTCCACTTCAAATTCACGGATCTTGCTTTCAGAAATAGCTGAACCATGAGAGTACAGAGTTTGAAAGATTTCTTGGATATTGGAGCAGTCTTGCAAAGAATGGGCTAGATGTTCTGCTACACTGCTGGACACCTGTGCAAAGGAGAGCCAACAAAATTTATGATATTTGTGAAGTAAACCATTTCATGTTGAGGTATAAAACCTTAATGAGAAGTAACAAGCATAGCTGACTGCTTGAACAGCAGCATCACTGAAGGTGAAGGGGAGTTACTGTAAAACAGTCAAAAATTTCACTCCAAAATATGCATAAAACAAAAAATTTGAAGAAAAGTAATTATTCATTCCAACAATGTTTCATTAGTCACTGATACTGCTCCAGAAGTGTGTCTGATATCTGATGGCCATTACATTTCAGACCTGAAGCTCAGGATACCCCAAATCCTCCTCCATGAAAATTTCTATGGAAGTTTCTCCCTAAACCTTGATTTCTGCATAACTTTATTTGTTCACAAGAAGATGTCATCACTGACTGGATCAGCATTTATTGAACATCTCTAGTTGCCCTTGAGAAGTTGGTGATGAGCTGCCTTCTTGAACTGCTCTAGTCCATTTGGTTGGCCCACAACACCGTTAGGGAGGAAGTTGCAGAATTTTGACCTTGCAACACTGAAGAAATGGCAATATATTTCTAAGTCAGAAGTGTAAGTGGCTTGAGGGCTACTTGCAGGTGGTGCTCCCATGTGTTTACTGCCATTGATCTTCGAGATGTGAGTGGTCATCAGTTTGGAAGGTGCAAAGGAATCTTGATGAATTTCTGCAATGCAACTTGCCTATGGTACACACTGCTACTATTAGCCTCAAGTGGTCAACTATTAACATCATATGTAATAGTTAAAAAAATGTAATTTAATTTGTAATAATAAAGTTCAAGATGCTCTACCCCTTAACACATTCTTTCTTATCAAATTAAGTTGATTGTAAGAACTTCTTCAATCTCAACCTCAACAAATAAGATTGCCTGTTTGAAATACTCTTTAGGTCTTTTAGATTCTATTAAATCTGTTTACTATTATTTTCTTATCATGCAGTAATCGTTTAAGGCTGAAGATCCAGGAATGGAGAGTGGCACAATTCAGGCCAGTAAACACTAGAGAAGACAAATATAAATGAAAGCAGAACCCACTGGTTTTCCAAACAATTTTTTCTGACATAAACTTGGTGGCAAGATTCAAACACCTTTTCTTACCACTACCTCTCAAAGCTACAGTTTTGGTGGGTCGAGTGAAAACAGGATAGTTGCCAGGCTACAACAAGAATTTTGCTCAGTATAAGATTAGATTAGATTACTTAGTGTGAAAACAGGCCGAAGCACAACCCACCCATACCCCTACATTTACCCCTTACCTAACACTACGGGCAATTTAGCATGGCCAATTCACCTGACCCGCACATCTTTGTGACTGTGGGAGGAAACCAGAGCACCCGGTGGAAACCCACGCAGACACAGGGAGAACGTGCAAACTCCACACAGTCTGTCGCCTGAGTCGGGAATTGAACCCGGGTCTCAGGCGCTGTGAGGCAGCAGTGCTAACCACTGTGCCACCGTGCCACCCACAAAAAGGGAGGTTTAGCTGTTTCAACAAATGCTCAGAGGAAGGAAAACGTGTATTATTGACGCTGCAGAGCTAAAGTAACTGTTTCCAAAAGACAGCAAATCTCTCCAAATACAGGACAATATTACCGTAACAGGACTTTTTTTTTTAAATAAGAGCTAACTTTTCCAGCGTTTTCTCCTTTGTTAATTGTGGTGTCATTCACATTTCCTTCCACCTCCGGGAGGTGGTTCCTTTATAAAAGCATGAACCAATCACTACATTGCTTTAAATAATACTTACAATTTGGGTCAGAACTGGTTCTTCCCAAAGGATGAATAGAGATTCTATTCTACGGCACTTTCAATCGCTACACACGATATTTTAACCTATCGAGAATATGTTTGTTTGCAGAACAGCACAGGAATTTTTCTACTAAGAGTTCAAATAAATGGATGCAGATCTGCACTTTCAAACAAACAATCAGGAACTATGAACATTACAAGCTATAAAAGTATGATTTTATTTCCCTTTATCTAGCACTCAAAGAAACGCATGGTCAATTAGCACTTGGCCAGTGAATGGATTTCATTGGCTGAATTATGACATTACCAGATAATTCAAGACAACTAAGAACGGTTATCTCCAAGTTTTAAATACTTACTCCAATATTGCTGATCTCTGAACCCAGAACTGGCCGATCTGAAGAGGAAGATTCCGACCTGGTCTTTGACAGTTTTACTCGTTCAGCCACCTACCAATCAGGCATGACCGTCAGAATTAGTAATTGCCCTGCACACATCTCAAAAACTGCCATGTTATGAAACTAATTAATTTATTAACATATTCAAATACACCTTTAAATTGAGACCCTTGTGGCATGGTAGTATCCCTACCTATGAGCCAGTAGTTCCAGGATCAAGATCTACCTGCTCCAGAGGTGTGTAATAACTTCTCTGAACAAGTCATTTACAAAATACTTTTTAACACCTTTAAATCTACCCAAAAGCCTCTGAATAATGGGCAGGCTATCTCCATATTCCAAAGCATATCTACGTGCCTTTATATTCTAATATACTCTCAAGAGGACGGAACTAAGATTTCCCAGCTAATTACTATCAGTTGTAGACTGATAGTGACTCACCTTCGCAATAGGGAAATCATTGCTGCTACTGCTGGTGCTGAGCTCACCAGTACTGGGATTCACTGGTCGATTGGCTGCAGTCAAACGATTTGGACTAACTGGGCCAGTTGCTTGTATGCTTTGTAAACGCGTCTGCAGCTCCCGAACCTGAATTAAATGGGACAGAAAAGGAAAACCCAATGCACGTTAGTGATGTGTCATCACAGATTTAACAAAGTTATTTCAAAACAGCATAAATAAATAGGTGTTAAACTGTAATTCTTCAAAGGATAGTATACATTATTTAATGATTGCCATTTTATTTCGCAATTAGAATAAAAATTTGATTTTATTGTCTTGTGTACTCAACCAAGGCAGGGCGCAAGCTTATGGGGTTTTTTTTTCTGTGGATTTAAACTTTGGAGGTGTAGTTGCACTGCAGGACTACTGAATCCAGTCAACACTTGCCTGCAGATTCAACAACAGCAATTTACAATCTCACCAGATTTTAAATGCCCAAGGCGCTTCACAGGAGCCTATTAAGAAGCCAAATGTAAAACTGGACCATATGAGGCCGATGTTGATAA
Organism: Hemiscyllium ocellatum; assembly: GCF_020745735.1. Lineage (NCBI taxonomy): Eukaryota > Metazoa > Chordata > Chondrichthyes > Orectolobiformes > Hemiscylliidae > Hemiscyllium > Hemiscyllium ocellatum. Next base: position 67,239,812 of record NC_083402.1, on the reverse strand, counting down.
AATAGTTTTAATGGGTGGCTTAAAAGAGAAAAGGAGCATAGGTGGCTGGAGAGATTTAGAGAGAAGGTTCCAGAGCTTAGGTTCTAGATAAGGTATCAATGTTAAAATTATCAAATATTGGGGAGGCTCAAGAGGGGGAAAGAGATATACACAGATCTTTGGAGAGTTTTGGGGCTGGAGAGGATTAAGGAGTTTGGGAGTGGTGGGCCGCAGATAGATTTGGAAATATATGAACATTTTAATATCCTTGAATTGATTGACTTCCAGTCACAGAATATCAGAGAGTCAGGCTCTTCAGCCCACCATTTCTATGCCAATCAAATAAGAAACATTAATCCTACTTATTTGCACCTGATCAAGACCTATTATGCACTAGTAATTTAAGAGCTCACCTAGATGCTTCTAAATGTAGCAAGAGTACTTGCCTCCACCACCCTCTCAGGTAGCGCCATCCATATTTTCTCAGATCACCTCAAAACCACTTACTCCTCACATTAAAATTGTGCCCTATGGTCTAATTTACATCTGTTATGGGGAAAAGATTCTCACATCTTACCCTGCCTCTACCTCTCAATTTTGTATAGGTTCATCAGATCCCCACATCAGTCTTCCCTGCTCCATGGAAAACATACCCCAGCCAAACCAGTTTCTCATTATAATGGAGACTTTTCAACTCTGGTCAAGATCCTGATTAATTTCTTCTGCACCCTTTACAGTGCAATCACTTCCTTCTGACAATGTGGTGACCAGAAATGTGCACAGCATTCCATCTGTGGCATAAGTCATAACAAGACTTACTTGCTCCACTATCATACAGCTCATCTAATGAAGGCAAACATCAAATATACATTTTACACCACTGTCTACCTGTGCTGATACCTTCTAGGATCCATGGATGCCACGATGGCTCAGTGGCTAGCACTGCTGCCTCACAGCACCAGGGACCCAGATTCTATTTCGGCTGTCTGTGAAGAGTTTGTATGTTATACAGTCATAGAGATGTACAGCACAGAAACAGACCCTTCGATCCAACTCATCCATGCTGACCAGACATCCCAACCTAATAATTTCATTTGTCAGCACTTGGCGTATATACCTCAAAACCGTTCCTATTCATATACTCATCCAGATGCATTTTGAATTTCCAATTGTACCAGCCTTCACCACTCCCTCTGGCAGCTCATTCCATTCACACACCACCCTCTGCATGAAAAAGTTGCCCTTATGTCTCTTTTACATCTTTCCCCTCTCACCCAAAACCTACACCCTCTAGTTCTGGACTCACCCATCCCAGGGAAAAGACTTTGGCTGTTTATCCTATCCATGCCCCTAATGTTTTAATGTTTTTATCCTAGTAAATCTCTTCAAGTTTCAGAAAATCCTTCCCACAGGAAGGGGACCAGAATTGCATGCAATTTTCCAACAGTAGAGGAACCAAAGTCCTGTACAGCCACAACATGACATCCCAATTCTTATACTCAATGGTCTGACCAATAAAGAAAAGCATACAAAACACTTTCTTCACTATCCTATCTGCCTGCGACTCCACTTTCAAGGAGCTATGAACCTGCATCCCAAGGTCTCTTTGTTCAGCAACACTCCTGAGGATCTTACCATGAAGTGTAAGAGTCCTGCTAAGATTTGCTTTCCCAAAATGCAGCACCTCACATTTAAATTATCTAAATTAAACTCCATTTGCCACTCCTCAGCCAATTAGCCCATCTGGTCAAGATCCTGTTGTAATGAAGGTAACCTTCGCTGTCCAATACACCTCCAATTTTGGTGTCATCTGCAAACTTACTAACTATAACTCCTGTGTTCACATCCAAATCATTTATCTATATGACGACCCAGAACTGATTCTTGTGGTACTCCACTGGTCACAGGCATCCAGTCTGAAAAACAACCCTCCACCACCACAGTCTTCTACCTTCGAGCCAGTTCTGTATCCAAATGGCTACTTCTCCCTGTATTCTATGAGATTTAACCTTGTTAACCAATCTTCCATGGGGAACCTTGCCGAACACTTTACTGAAGTTCATATAGATCACAACTACCACTCTGTCCTCCTCAATCTTCTTTGTTACTACTTCAAAAAATTCAATCAAGTTAGTGAGACATGATTTCCCACGCACAAAGTCATGCTGACAATCCCCAATCAGTTCTGGTCTTTCCAAATTAACGTATATCCTGTCCCTCAGGATTCCCTCCAACAACTTGCCCACCACTGGTGTCAGGCAGTTCCCGGCTTGTCCTTACCACCTTTCTTAAATAATGGTACCACATTAGCCAATCTCCAGTCTTCTGGCACCTCACCTGTGAGTTTTGATGATACAAATACCTCAGCAAGGGCCCAGCAATCACTTCCCTAGCTTCCCACATAGTTCTAGGGTACACCTGATCAGGTCCTGCGGATTTATCTACCTTTATGCATTTCAAAACATCCAGCACTTTCTCCTCTGTAATATGGACATTTTTAAAGATGTCAGCATCTATTTCCCTACATTCTATATCTTTCCGTTCTTCTCCACAAATACTCATTCAGTATCTCCTCCATCTCCTGCGGCTCCACACAAAGGCTGCCTTGCTGATCTCTGAGGGGGCCTATTCGCTCCTTAGTTACCCTTTTGCCCTTAATGTATTTGTACCATGCCTTTGAATTCTCCTTTTTGCCAAAGCTATCTCATGTTCCCTTTTTGCCCTCCTGATTTCCCTCTTAAGTATACTCCTACTTCCTTTATATTCTAAGGATTCTCTCAATCTTTCCTGTCGATACCTGACATATGCTTCCTTCTTTTTCTTAACCAAAGCCTCAATTTGTCTAGTCATTCAGCATTCCCTATACCTCCCAGCCTTTCCTTGCATCTTAAATGGAATATACTTTTTTCTGGATTCTTGTTATCTCATTTCTGAAGGCTTCCCATTTTCCAGTCATCCCTTTACCTGCGGACATCTGCACCCAATCAGCTTTTGAACGTTCTTGCTTAATACTGTCAAAATTAAGCTTCCTCCAATTTAGAACTTCAACTTTTAGGTCTCTCTTTTCCATCACTATTTTAAAACTAATGGAGTTATGGCCACTAGCCCCAAAGTGCTCCCCCACCAATACCTCAGTCACCTGCCCTGCCTTATTTCCCAAGAGTAAGTCAAGTTTTGGACCTTCTCTAGTAAGTACATCCACATATTGAATCAGAAAACCACCCTATTATTGTTACAGATAGCCAAGATCTCCTTACAAGTTTGTTTCTCAATTTCCCACTGACTATTAAGGAGTGTATAATACAATCCCAATAAGGTGATCATCCTTTTCTTATTTCTCAGTTCCACCCAAATAACTTCCCTGGATGTATTTCCAGGAATATCCTCCCTCAGTACAGCTGTAATGCTAACCCTTGTCAAAACGTTACTCCCCTTCCTCTCTTGCTTCCCTTTCTATCTTCCCAAAGTGTTCATATCCTGGAACATTAAGCTGCCAGTCCTGTCCATCCCTGTGCCATATCTCTGTAATTGCTCTGATACTCCAGTCCCATGTTCTTTACCATGCCCTGAGCTCATCTGCCTTCCTGGTTAGGCCTCTTGCATTGAAATAAATGCAGTTTAAGTTACCAGTCCTACCCTGTTCTCAGCTTTGTTCCTGCCTGCCTTGACGGTTTGACACGCTTCTTTTCTCAACTGTACCAGTCTCAGATTGATCTGTTTCCTCAGTATCTCCCTGGATTGTCTCCTCCTCCTTTCCACCAACACCCCCACCCCACCCCATCCCCCACCCCTGCATTAGTTTAAATCCTATCCAGCAGCTCCAGCAAATCTCCCTGCCAGTATATATTAGTCTCCTTCCAATTCAGGTGCAATCCATCCTTCTTGTACAGGTTACTTCTACTTCAGAAGAGAGTCTAATGATCCAAAAACGTGAATCCTTCTCCCATACACCTACTTTTCAGCCACACATTCATCTGGTCTAACCTCCTATTCTTATTCTCACTAGCTCGTAGCACTGGGAGTAATCCAGATAATAATACCCTCGAGGACATCCTTTTTAAATTTCTGCCTAACTTTCTATATTCTCCCCTCAGAATCTCATGTCATTGGTACCAATGTGCACAATGACCTCCTGCTGGTCCCTCTCCCCTTTGAGAATATTTTGCACCTCTCGGAGACATCCTTGATTCTGGCACTAGGAAGGCAATACGTCATTCTGATTTTTCACTGTTGGCAGCAGTAACATCTGTCTGTGCCCCTGACCACAGAGTCTCCAAACACAATCGATCGCTTGGAACCAGATGTACCCTCATTACATCAGATCCAGTCTTAATACCAGAAACTTAGCTGTTTGTGCTACATTCCCCTGAAAGTTCATCACCTCCTACATTTTCCAAACCAGCATACTTGTTTGAAATGGGGATAGCCACAGAAGACCCCTGTACTACCTGCCTACCTCTCCTACCTTTCTTGGAGTTAACCCATCTCCCTGACCGTATCTGCAGCTTTTCTCCCTTCCTATAACTGGCCTCCATCACACCCCCTCCAGTTCTTATAAATTCCTCATTACCTCCAACTGTCACTCCAACCAATCCATTCCATATGACAGGATTCGCAACCAATGACATTTATTGCAGATATAATCCTCAGTAACCCTTAAACTCTCCTGAAACTCCCACATCCAACAAGAGGAGCATATCACTCTACTAAAGACAATTTTGCCCCTTCCAATCTAAATAGCACGGTCTTATTGCTTTACAAAACACTACTTCAAGCTAACTTAATACTTATGGCTTATATTTTTAAAGTTTAATCAAGCGACAGATCCCAATAATTAACATATTCTACTCATTATTGTAGATTTACAGCAAGGCTATACTTAAAAACTATTTACTCATCTGTTCCTCTCCCAAACAGGTTCTTCTAAAATGAGTTGTGAATTTTGCTGTTTGTCAAGTTTTCCTAGACACACACTGATGTCCAGCGATACATGAATTCAAACAGCAAAGGCAGTAACCATGCAGATTCACTGCTGTGTCAGTTAGCAGAATGGTTTTCTTTCTCTCTCTCCCTTACAGACCATGCACTCGCTGCAGTTGTCTGGCTTTCTCCTTTGAAAAGTGCAGTTGTTTTGACGTTTTTTCCCTGGAATTCAAGGAAATCACCTCCGGCACCAAAAATACCTCAAAAAAGGAGCAGACTGTTACGGCCAGAAATTTTTCCCATCCTCCATTTTGGATTACCCTAAATCCTTCCCTCTCCCCATGTCTATGTGAATTTCCTCTGGGTGTTCTGGTTTCCTCCCAGATTCGAAAAGAGAGAGTGTGTGTAGGTGTGTGTGTAGGTGTGTGTGTGTAGGTGGGGGGTTGCAATTGGCCATGCTAAATTGCCCATAGTATCCAGGGATATGCAGGCTAGGTGAATTTGCTCTGGGAATTGCAGGGTTATAAGGGTAGGGTAGAGGAGTGGTTCTGGGTGGGATGCTCTTCAGAAGATCCACACTGTACAGATGCTATAACTCAATGACTTATATACCAAGGTCCTTTTGTTCCTCCCTGTGGAGGACTTATTAGACCTCCCAAAATGCATCAACTTGATTTATCTCTGGTAAATGCAAACTGCCATTGCTCAGGTCAATACCAGAGTGTAACCTTATGCTACAATCAACACCATCACCAATTTTCATGTTATAAAATGACTGATTCTACTTCAGTATTCACATCCAAGTTATTAATGTACAGAATAAACAGCAAGGGTCCCGACACCGTGGTACATCACTGGTCACAGGCTTCCAATCACAAAAGTAACCCTCCACCATCACCCTTTGCCTCCTATTTGAAAACCAATTTTAGATCCTAGTTTACCAACTTGCCTTGGATCCCATGGACATTTTTTTGGGCTCTTACCTTTTGGACCAGTTGTTCATGTGGAACTTGTCAAAAACTTTATTAAAGTCCATGTAAACTCCATCAACTACATTACACTTAATCTTTTTGTTACTTTTTCAAAAAATTCAATTGCAATAATCAGACAGGCTTTCCCTCTAATAAATCCATGCTGATTATCCCTGATCAATCCCTGTTTTTTCAAATGTTTATTAATTCTATCCCTCAGAATTTGTTCCAATAATTTTCCAACTCTTGACCTTAGACTAACTGGTCTGCAATTACCTGGCCTATGTCTGATGCCTTTAATGAAAAAAAGAACATTAGCTCTCCTCCAATCATTTAGCACTTACCTGTAGTCAACAAACTTTTAAATATCTCCACCAAAGCCAAGCCGTTTCTCCCTTTACTTCCCATAGCAGCGTGGAATATTTCTCATAAGGTCCTGGAGATTTATGTTCCTTTTTGCCTACTAAAACACCTGATACCTCCTTCATATCAATGTTAAGATATTCTAGAATCTCACATTCACAGCTGAAATCTGCAGCTACAATGTCTTTCTCGTCTGCGAAAACAGATAAGGAATGTTCACTTAAGGCCTCACCACATTCTCTGGCTCCACGTATAGGTTGCCCCTTTGGTCTCTAATAGATCCCACTCTTTCCCAGTAATCCTCTTACTCTTAACATACTTGTAAAATGCCTTGGACTTTACTTAATCTCATCTGCCAAAGATATTTTATGGCCCTTCTCTGTTCTTCTAATTCCTTTTTAAATATCTCTCCCACACACAATATATTTCTGAAGCACTTCCCCTGTTTTAATGCGCTATACTTTACATAGGTTCCTTCCTTTTTCTTTACCAATCACTTGCTATCCCTTGACATCCAAGGTTCCCTGGACTTGTTGGCCTCACACTTCACTCTTAGGGGAACACAACAGCCCTGAATTCTCACTGTATTACTTTTAAAAGACTCCCACTTTCCAAATGTGGACTTACCTGCAAGTAGCTGTTCCCAGTCTGTTTGTCAGATCCTGTCTAATGATATTGAAATTGGACTCCCCCAAGTTAAGACACTTAACTTCTCTGCACTATCCTTACCCCTGTCCATAATGACTTTGAAACTTTAGGGTTATAGTCACTACCCACCAAAGCTTCAACTGCTTGACTGGCTTAACTTCCTGGGATTTGGTCTAGCACTGCCCAATGTCTATTATGACTACCTTCGTAGCATCTCCTGGATGCACTTATATCCATCCAGTTTAATCCTTTCACACCAAGGTGATCCCAGTTAACGTTTGCAAAGTTGGTACCCCCTAACAACTATAACCCTATTTCTCTCACAGCTTTGTGATTTGCCGACATATCTGCCCCTCTATCTCCCACTGATGTTGGGAGGCCCACAGTATAATTACAGCAAAGTAACTGTCCCTTTTTGATCTCACATGAGACAGTGTGGATAGACCTTAGAAACTAAAAACAGACTACGCGGATAGGGTTTAAAAACCTAACAAAATAAAAGCGACATCCTGTAACAGGAATAGTGAGAGTTTGAGAGTAGAATAAAGAGGAAGACTCTTAAGGTAAAGTTCTTTGGATTACATTAGTAGTCTTCCTCTTTAATCTACTCCCAAACACTCAATGCTCCTGTTGCAGGACCTCACCTTTTTTTTATTAGCCCATGTTGTTGAAACTGACATGCACTGCAACCGCTAACTGTTCATTCTATCCCTTCACAACGCCCTGCAGCTGCTCAGAGACATCCCCAGCCTGGCATCAAGGAGGCAACATACCATTCAACAGACAAAAACAGAAATTGCTGAAGCAAAGCTGAAGGAGGACCTAAAACTTTAACTCTGTTTTCTCTCTACAGATACTACCATACATGCTGAGTTTTTCCAGCAACTTCTGTTTATGTTTCTGATTTTCAACATCTGCAGTTCTTTTCATTTGTTGTATACCATTTGAAAGTCTCATTTGTTGCCATCGAACGGTCGGTCAGTTCCCTAACAACTGAATCCCCTATCATGAAAGCTCTCGTAGTCTTTTTGCTCCCTGCTGTGCAGCTGACCAAGCCATGTTGCCATAAACTTCGCTGTTGCAGCTTTCCTAAAGGGCTAAAACCAGCCCCCAAACCCCCAACAGTATCCAACATAATATATCTGTTTGAGAGCAGGGTGGTCAAAGTGGACTGCTGTACTACCTGCCCAGGCTTACCTGTAGGTCACCTAAAACTTTTCTGCCTGTATTACTCTTGCTTATGGTGTGGCTAACTCACTAAACTCGCTTTCCATCATATCTTCAGAATCATGGATGCTCAACTGACAGTCCATCCATAGCTGCGCAATCAGGAGCTGCAGCTGAACACAATTCCTGCATGCAGGGTCTGCATGGACATCAGCAGCGTCCCTGATTTCCCACATATTGCAGGAGAAGCATTTCACAGGGCTGAGTTCTCCTACCGTTGTGATCCTTAACAATTATAAGTGATACAATAGGAACCAATTACTCAATCTTACCTACTAATCTCACACCATCCTAACAAATTACAAATATCAAGTAAAGAACTGACACTCTGCCTCCCTCCTATAGCTAGTACCTAAGCAACCAATCCTCTTTCATGTTATGAACCTTGATATAACTACAGGAGCTGTGTCCCTGGATTCAGTGACGATTCCACCTGCCCCTCTCCCGCTGCTGCTCTGATTGAGCTTGACTTGGGCCTCAGGCCTTTATCCGCAAGCTGCATAGTAACTGCTCACCGTCAGATATGCTCCTCTTTGCTCCTCTCCACAGCTACCCTGACTGAGTTCCAATTTGGAGCCAGCCTATATCAGTGAGCAGAGGGATGATCGGCAAGCTGGATTGGCAAGTCTACAGCTTTGGATGAACTTAAGAGGGTAATGCATGAGAGGACAGTTAAGAGTGCACTGAATTTAATGATAATTGTGGCAGGACAAAGTTGTGTGATATCACAAAGATGAAAATAGAGGCTTTTAAATGACAGCATGGATATATGGTCACAAGCTCAACTCAGAGTCAAATGCTTCCAAAAGTTTGTTAAGTCTGGTTCAGCCTCAGAAATTTGAGAGAAGTGCACAATATGGGGAGCCAGTTAATTGAGATCGAAGCTGGACCCAAAGACAATGGCTTCAATCTTCCCGATGTTTAACTGAATGAAATTGCTGTTCATCTAGTATTGGATGCCAAACATATAACCTAATACTTCAGCATCAGAAATGGAGTCAGCAGAGGTCGTGAAGAAGTGGGAAGAGAAGCCATTGAAAAAACTATCCAGTGACAAAGAAGAAAGAAAATGCAATGCTACCCAGCCAACAATTGTGGCGATAATTTGATTTTGATGTGGCCAGCCATATCAAAGATTACAAATGGATTTTTTTGTCAATCTTGCATAAGATGACACTTGCAACCTTGATGACATCCATTTCAAAAATGGAATCCAGAATTCTGACTGGAGGGAGTTAGACATGGAGTTGCATGAAAGATGAGAATGGATGCAGTGAGCAACAACACATTTAAAGGGCAAAGATAATGAGGTCAAGTGTTTGCTCATTCAAGAGAGATGACGACATCAGTCAAAGCAGGATGTTGCCTTAAGTGAGAGAACTGTTAACAGTGTCAGCTAACATGGGGAGGAAAGCAATGAAAACATCTGGGTGAGATTGGCAAACGGTTCTCAGGAACTTGCTTCACAAAGGTCTTACTTAGTTGTCCACTTCCTCGTAAGTAGTTGAAGTGTGCAGAGGAGATATGAAGTTTATATTTTCAAGTTTCTAAGAGAAGCTCCAAGCTGTTTAGTACTTTCATAAGCTTAACACAGCATTGTAGCCACATGGACTGTAGCAGTTCAAGACTACAGCTCACCACTATTGCCTCAAGTAAGGAACAGGCAAACGAATACAGAGCAACCTCGATTATCCGGCATTCGATTATTCAAATATCGGATTATCCAGCAAGATCACAAGGTCCTGATACTCAGCTCAACAATGCTACCCGACATTTGATTATCTGGAATTCGATTAACCGAGCAAAATACTCATCGCCCATGTCCTTCACATAATCGAGGTTCCTCTGTAGAATACAATGATGCTCACTTCCCCTGAAGGATGAGGCAATGTACTGGGAGTATTGCATTATTTAAAAGAGTCACTGGAGCAATGCTGCACAAGATAGATTCAGATATCTGGCATTTCCAAAGGCAAACCTGCAAATAAATGGCATTTTTTCATAGAAGTGGGGGAAGGGCATGAGGCAATGGGAGAGTCAAGTGTGTCTGAAATGGGCAATGCAACCAAATGCAGGACAGATCGTCAGATACACAAACAAAATTTACAGAAGGAATAGTTGTTACTCTACCTAGAGACTACAATAACCAGAATGAATCATCAAAAACCACAGAAAGAGATAAAATAATTTACAACAAACAGTACGAAGAATATTTTTAAAAGTTAAGCTTAAACCATTAACTTACATCTTTTTGAAAGAATCATACATTCAAGAGCATTAGGCACAACCTTTTCCCCCCAAAAACTTAAAGAATTAGAAATCCATTCAGTTAGAGTTTGATTAAAAAGTACTTTTAGATTAATCAAGCCAGCAAGAAACATCTATCTGGTCTGGCCTACATATGACATTCAAACAGAGGGCAATAAATATCCGCACCATGATGACTGCTGGTTTTCAATTCAATCTTATTTTCTTAACAATTGATATCAATGTAAAGGACATTTGTTTAGGGCACAAAATAGGAGCCTTGTTCACTGTCACATCATCACAGGTGTGTGTAAATTACTGTCAATTTCAGATAGATCTGATATTTATCTGAATTGTCCAAAATTCAGGAGGGGGAGTTGGGGAAAATGATCAGCAAGAAAATCCAGGAATAAAAAACAACAAACAAATAAAAATAATTGAAAAACAAAATGAAAAAATGGAATGCACTAGTATAAATGAGAAATAACTAATGACAATGGCCAACATGAGTTTAAAGTATTTAGATGAACAGAAGATTTGGAACGTTAATATTAGTCTTGTATATTGTGCAATGTGTATGTTATTTGGCATTGATACTTTTGAAAAGTCTAGTAAATGTTTCATGTCATATGGAAGTTTATATTTGACTTGTTCACCCTATTGTAATCTTGTTGCAGAGCAGATATACTTACCCTCCTTCGCAAACGGTCCCTTTCTTCACGAATAGCATTCATTGTGGCCTTTGTCCTGTTTAGGTCATCCTCTTTGCTACACAGCATTGCCGTGAGGCTTTCGTTTTCTTCCCGAAGAGCTGCTAACTCCTTCTCCCATCGAGATCTCTCTTCAGCAAGGGTCGGATAGAAGCCACGCCCCAATACTCCCTCAATCTCCTCCACAGTCTGTTAATAATGTTAAATAAGTGCAAATGAAATGTACTTCATTATTATTGTGTGGCAGTTTTATTGTTTGCAAATTTTTTTCAAGTAACTAGGTCAAAACCAAATTTATTCGGTGGATCAGGATCAAAGCTGACCAGGAGAGATCTCCTTCAATGGATCTTTCAAACCCATCTGCAGATCAGTTTAACTCAATCAGAAAAAGGACAATATTTCTGGCGAATCATTGGTACCTTATGAAGGCACAGATGTCAGTAAAGGTTACATCCTCAGGCCCTGGGGCGAAGGGAAGATACTGCTAGAAAGTCAAGCAGTGAATAATTCCAATATTAATCTATGAACAGACAGAAAAATATATACCATGAATCTAGCCTACCCAAAACTCCAGCTAACTTCTGAAAACATTCTACTTAAAAAAACTCAATATTTATTACATTTTTCACAAAATTCTCAAAACTGTTGTGGCAGAATAAACTCCTTGCATGCAGAAATTTGTCTCATTGTGTTTGAGATTGTTTTTGTTGTATTAGCCAATGGGACTGAATGACCAATCAATCAATTTCCTTTTCATAGTACTGGCTGATAAAGGCATGTTTGCTGCACATCCAGAAGATGGATCTTTAGCATAATTACAGAACCATCACAGGGATACACACTAACAAAATTTACATGCCCAGATATTTATGAATGGTACTATAGAGGCAAGAGGGTTTTTTATAAAAAATGATATCGCATACCAAGAACACCAAGACCACGTGGGATCAATGTGAGGAGCTGTCTCAATGCCTAGTGTGGTCTACAAGGTACACTAGAGTGCACAGGTGTTTGACATAAAGCAAACACTTCAAACATCACCCTTACCTTCCATACCCATGTAGGAATGGTTTGTTCTGTACACTCAAGACATGAAAGGGAGATCAAATTGCCAGATAAACATCAAAATTTTATCATTTTACTTGGTTGGTTGCTGTTATCAGTCTATTTCTTGCTAATCAATCCATATTGTTCCTGCTTCTAAGAAGTTAAATTGCTTTTAGCTTGCTCCCATTTAGTCATTGGAATATTTCAACGTATGTAATAGGTAAATACTAATTTCAACAATGTCATTTTTGCCCTTAAGTGTGATATAATAAACAATCCCTTCTGTCTACTTAAAAGAATAAGGAGATAATTGCTGGATAAGACAAAGCTCAATATTTGCTCAAAGCTGGTTTTGCTCAACTGATGTACAGTAGAAAGGTATTGCCACAAAGTCAAGCGGACAATGAATAATTCCTATATTAATCTATGAATGGACAGAAAAATATATACCGTGAATCTAGCCTAGCTCAAAACTCTCAGCTAACCTTTGAAAATATTCTATTAAAAAAAACTCAGTACTTTATTACAATTTTCACGAAGTTCTCAAAGCTTTTGTGGTAGAATAACCCCATTACATACAGAAATTTGTGTCAGTGATTTTATGAGATTGTTTTTGTTATATTAGCCATTGGGACTAAATGACCAATCAATTTTCTTTTCATAGTACTGGCTGAGAATGGAATGTTTGCTGCGCATCCAGAAGATGGATCTTTGGCATAATTACAGAACCATCACAAGGATACTTACCAGGCAAGTTTACATGCCCAAATATTTATGTACGGTACTACAGAGGCAAGACAGATTTTTTTTTTTAAGTATATCACATAGCAATAGCAGCAAGACCATGTGTGATCAAACATGAGGAGCTGTCTCAATGCCTCAGTGTGGTATATGAGTTAAGCCACAGACCGCATAGGTGTTGTCTGATGCAAAACAAACATTTCAAATAGTGACATGAAAGTAGGCAAAATGAAATTCCTGGCCAAAATATTGTTGAATCAAGTTAATAATTACCTTTATAGCCAGGTCACAGTGCTCACTGGCAGTTGTTAGTTGTTCAATGTGTCTGTCCACTTCTGCCACTGAAAGACTGCAACTGCTCTTCTTCCTTCCACAAACTACATTCTCCAGCCCAGTCAATACCCTCTGGAGCTCTGAGTTGAGGTCACTACAGTTATCTAACATCAAAAAAAGCATAAGTGTTCAGTTCATGATTACTGCTGATAGCTTAAAACGATAGAATTTCATGTAAACTACGATATATACACATGTGCAATTCGGTCTCATGTATAAGTAGACCCCTTACTTGTGGCCAACAAATCTTGTATTTTCTATATATCTTATGTATAAGTCACAGTTACAGATCAACATTTATGAGTCACTGTGCCTGTCCTTTGCACTCTTGTCCGGCTTTCCAGTCTGCTGGCCATACCGCTCTGTTCCGGATCTTCCAGTCCCCCAGCTGTCACACTCCACTCCAGATTTTCAGATCACTGTATTCCATGGAGCCTGCTTCTGCTGTTTCAGCTACCCGCGGCTTACCGAACGTATTACAGGGAATGTTCCAGAACCAGGGGGCTGCTAACTTATTACTCAAAGATAAAATGCAAATGATAATCAAGACCTGACTACAAACTGTTTTTTTCAACATGTATCCTATACTCAACCACTGTAGATATCGAACTATATAGCACTTTGTACAAGCTGGGGCCAATTTGCTTTGTTTAACTTTGCTAATAGGAGAAAGTGAGGACTGCAGATGCTGGAGATCAGAGCTGAAAATGTGTTGCTGGAAAAGCGCAGCAGATCAGGCAGCATCCAAGGAGCAGGAGAATCGACGTTTCGGCATGAGCCTTTTCAGCTCTTAACTTTGCTAATATCCAAGAAAAGCACAGCCAGTTAGAGAGCTTTGAGGAGTAGCAGAGTCAATGTTTCAGGCATAAGCCCTTCATCAGGAATGAGGCTTGTGGCCAAGGGGGTTGAGAGATAAATGGGAGGAGGTAGCAGGGAATGCACTAGGTAGATGAAGGTGGGGGTGAAAGTGATAGGTCAGAGAGGAAGGTGGAGCAGATAGATGGGAAGGAATATAGATAGATAGGACCGGTCAAGAGGGTGGTGCCAAATTGGATAGGGTTTGGGATAAGGTGGGGGGGGCAAATGGGCAACTGGTGAAATCCATATTAATCTTGTGCAGTTGGAGGGTCCCAAAGTGGAACATGAGGCGTTTTTCCTCCAGGCGTCGGTTGGTTAGGGTTTTGCAATGGAGGCAGCCCAGGACCTGCATGTCCTTGGCGGAGTGAGAGGAGCAGTTAAAGTGTTCAGCCACAGGACAATGGGGTTGGTTGATGCGTGTGTCCCAGAGAGGTTCTCCGAAACTATCTGCAAGTTGGTATCCTGTCTCCCCAATGTAGAGGAGACTACATCAGATGCAACGGATCTCATGACATAGTTGGAAGTACAGGTAAATTTCTGTTGGATGTGAAAGGATCCTTTGGGACCTTGGACGAAAGCATGGGGAGGTATGGGCACAGGTCTTGCCATTGTCAGTTTGCTTTTAAGAAGGCAACTGAGTATGATGGCTCTCCTGGTTTCCTTTTAGACCTTGCCTGCAAGCATCTTTACTTTGATTTTGCAATTAGTTTTCTTTTGCCTTGCATCATTATTTTTATCATTTATCTCTTCTGTTTTCCACTCTATCTTGCATCTGTGCTTATGTCTTAATGTTATAATAGACCATACAGCAAATTGAGAACCTTTAGTACAAACAGAAAATTATGAAAACACTCAAATCAGGCAGTGTTCAAAGAATCGCAACAAGAACATAACACCCCTAGTCCTTACCTTCCACCCCATCGACCTCGAGATACACCACATCATCTTCCACCACCTACAAACAGATCTCACCAGAGATATATTTCCCTTCCCAGCTCTGTGTTTCAGAGAGACCATTCCCTCCGTAACTCCCTTGTCAGGTCCACACCCCCAACCAACCCATTTTCACCTGCCATCGCAAAAAGTGCAAAGAAAGAAAAGGTTAACATTTTATGTTAATGCCCTTTCATCAGAATAGATACAGTCTCACCTATGAGGGTTGGAACAATTTTGTTTTTATTGCAGATTTTAAGTATTCACAGTAGAGTCAGAGTCATAGTCAAACAGCATGGGAGCAGGTGCTTTGGTCCAACTAGTCAACGCCTATCAAGTTTACCAAAGTAAATTAGTTTAACTTACATGCATTTGGCCCATATCCCTCCATATTTCCCTATTCATGTTCCTATCCAAATGTCTTTTACATGCTGTACCTGTACCTGCATCTACCACTTCCTCTAAAAGTTCATTCCATCTTGGAAGATGAAACCAGACAGGTAATAGTGAGGAACACTGAAATGGCACAGATGCTAAATCAATACTATGCCTCAGTTTTCACAATAGAGGACAATAGCACCGTTCCTTTTGGAACAGGCAAGTCAAAGGCGATAGAAAGGGTAGAACTTAGAACAATCAACATTGATAAGGAAAAGGTACTCAGTAAACTATTATGATTGAGGGCAGACAAGTCCCCTGGGCCTGATGGCCTACATCATACAGTATTAAAAGGAAAGGGAAGGGAGTGGATCCAATGGTTACAATATTCCAAAATTACCTGGACACGAGAAAGGTTCCAGTGGATTGGAAAAATGCTAATATAAAGCCCTTATTCAAAAAGGAAGCAAAATATGGGGAAATACAGACTAGTTAGTTGGAAAACTGTTAAATTCAATTATCAAGAAAGCAATATCAGGACATCTGGAAAGTCAATACACTGTCATCAGAGTCAGCATGGTTTTATGAAGGACAAATCTCGCTTGACTAATTTGCTAGAGTTCTTCAAAGATGCAACAAGCAAAGTGGATAATGGTGATTTCTAGATGTAATATATCTGGATTTCTGGAAGGCATTTCACAAGGTGCCTCACAAAAGATTAGTTCACAAGGTTGAATCATGTGAGATTGGGGTGATTAATTAGCTTGGATAGATGGACAGAAGACAGTGTCAGGATAAATGGTTTTTTTCTTGGATGGCAAGATGTAACAAGTGGGGTGCCAAAGGGTTCAGTTCTTGGACCTCAGCTATTTACAATCTACATTAACAATACAGGGATAGAAGGATCTATAGCCAAATTTGCGGACAACACAAAAACAGGTGGGACGGTAAATTGCAATGAGGAAGAACCTTACAAATGGCTATGGATAAGTTAGGAGAGTGGGCCAAAATATGGCAGAAGGAGTTTAAAGTGGATAAGTGTGAGGTCATGCATTTTGTTTGAAAAAAAAAGGCAATCCATTATCTAAATGGGCAGAGAATTCAAGGTGCTCCAGTGCAGAGGGATCGGGGTGTCCTCATTCACAAGTCACAAAAAACTAGCATGCAGGTACTGCAGATAATGAACAAAGTGAATGGAATGTTGGCTTTTATAGTGAAAGGAACAGATTATCAAGCTAAGGAAGTATTGTTGCAACTAAACAAGGATTGGTGAAACCACGCCTGGAGTATTATGCAGAGTTTTGGTCTGCTTATTTGAGGAAAGATTTATTAGTGACATTGGAGGAAATTCAGAGGAGGTTTACTAGATGGATCCCAGAGATGAGGGGTTTGTCATAGAGAGATTGAACAGTTTAGGCCAATACTCTCCAGAATTTAGAAGAATGAGGGGAGATCAAATTGAGGTAATCAAGATAACTAAAAGGTATGGATAAGATATGGAGCAGATGCGTTCTAGGACGAGAGAGGTCTTACGATAAGGGGTAACAAATTTAAAACAGAGTCAAGGAGAAACTACTTCTCCCAAAGGGCTGTGAATCTGTGGAATTCACTAACCTAAATGCAGTGGATGCTTGGATAGTGAGTAAATATAAGGAGAAGTTAACAGATTTTTAATTGGTAATGGGTTAAAGGAATATGGAGAGAAGGCAGGAAAATGCGGGTGAGGAGCATATCAGCCCTGATCGAATGGCACAGCAGACTCAATGGGCCAAATTCTGGTCTATTCTGCTCCTGGATGGCCTAATTCTGCTCCTATATCTTATGAACATATGAACCATCCTGTGTAAAAAAAAAATGCCCCACAGGTCCTTTTTAAATCTTTATCCTCTCACCTTAAAGATATGCCACTGGGGAAAAGACCTTTGCTACTCACCTTATATATGCCACTCATGATTCTATAACCTTTGTAAGGTTACCCTTCAACCTCCTATGTTCTCGTGACAAAAGTCCCAATCTATCCAACCTCTTCCTACAGCTCCATCCTTCCATTCCCAGCAACATTCTGGTATATCTTTTCTGGACCTTCTCCAATTTAATAACATCCTTTCTAAATCCTGGTGACTAGAACTATACACATTACTCCAAAAGTGGCCTCATGAAAATCCTCTACATCTATATAACCTCTATGAGACCTCAACACACATACTCAGTGGTTTGAGCAATGAAGGCGAGTGTGCTAACCATCTTCTTAACCCATCTACCTGTGATACAATTTTCAAAGAATTCTGTAAGTGAACTCCTAGGTGTCTCTGTTCAATACAACAGGGCCCAACCATTAACTGCGAAAGTCCTACCCATGTTTGTTTTACCAAAAGCAATACATGACATTTATCCAAATCAAACATACAGCATCTCAGTAATTTGCTTTGGCTTAATTTTAAAATCTACCCATTTTAGAGTTCATTTTTCTTATGCTAAAGCAACGACGGCAAGAGTAGACTGGGTGGACTTCAGGAGAAATGATGAAATGGTGGTTCTTAACTACATTTTCACTCATGGTTGAGAGATTTCCAGTGGGTTTGCACTTTCATGAGGAAGCTTTTGCCACCGAAATGATCCACATTACTGAGGTAAAGAGGAGTTTAGAGAAAAAAAAAATCAGAGCAAAGGAGGAGCTATGAAAAGACAGAAACACTTGCAAAAATAGATGCAGCGCGGCCATCAAGGAATTTGACATGATGAGCCATTCAAATTTAATATTGTTTGGACAGGGGGCAATGTGGGTCGGTAATGGGCAAATGCGACTTACTGCAGAACAGATCATAGACAGATTGTTGTGGAAGACAGGAGTGCAACAGAGTGATTGAGTCTAAAAGTGACAAGAACGAATTTCAGCAGAGTGGTGGCACTGTTGCTCAGGTGCAAACATAAGTGTTGACAATGGTTAGGATACGAAGTTTTGCTCATCCAACGTGGAATACACTATAATCTGTTGTTATACGTCAGTGTACAATTTATGGAGTAATTCACAACTCTAAAAATAACTTACCGCTCAACCAATCTTTCATTCCTGACTTTATGCACTCATTATCAAAGAATCACATCTATCACATTAATAGAATAATGCAATTAAACCAATTTGTTCTTTATGCATGCTGGAAATTGTGCATTTTGTACAATTCTTCAGTATGAAAGGGACCAAAATATTAAATCTCTTAAGCAGGTAGGGGAATTGATTGCTGTTAAATCTGAAAGTGTACACAATAAGTGAAATTTAGCAATGTCTAGAATCAATATCATACCTATGTCTGCAGAGACCATCATTGACTGGTTCTCGGGCACAGAGGCAGAAGTTTGATCCTGATCTATACTTTGAGCATCATCATTTGCCTCCTGATGGCTGTGGCTAAGTTCTGAACGCAGCTCTGAACATTCATCATCTTCTCTGTAGAAGAAACAGACCTTTTAGTGCTGCATAAATATAGAGGTAGTTGTACTTGAGGTTTTTTAGCTAACTTCTCAGAACTTCAATAACTTCTTACTTCCAAAATCAACAAAAAACTAATACTTCTGAACAGAAAACACAATAACTCAAAGTGCACATTTTAGTAACCATAAAAGAACAAATTTATGCACTTAACCATATGCATTTTAGAAACTTTACAAATTAATAAATAGGCAAGGCTTTACGAGGAAAACTTCCAAGGTTTGAAGTTTCACCAAATTCTAGCTCATTGGTTCAATTTTAGAGCTTATGCATTCCATCCTTCCTGCTTGTATAACTGTGCATCAGGTCATCAGAACCCCAAATGCTAACTGCACAGGAGGGCACATCCCTCCAGTGGTTGCTTGGCTCACTCAACTGAACAATCTTCAGCACAATTAGATCAGTGCCAGCAGCACAGGATATCATTCCCGTTTTGGCCGGGTGGTGGATTCAAGAAAGTCGTCTTGGTCTATCCAGTGGTTCAGGCCTGACTTCAAAATTAAACACAGGTAGGAAAACCTCCAAGTCCAGATTATGCATCCCACATTGTGCAAGACAGTAATTCTACTACTATTCACTGGGAAGCCCACCTAAAAACATTACACGAGTCTGAAAAACACTGTTCATCACTACTGTTTGTTTTTACTCAGCCAGTTCAGTATAGAGTTTCTACTCTCCTCTTTCCAAAGTCTGTGTTACAGCCTTACATAAAATCCTTTTTCATAAAACGACAGCAACATCATTACCCTTATCTATCCCTCTTAGCTCAAACTTCCCAAGGAAATTAGTGAAACATATTTTTCCCCAAACAAATCCATACTAGATATCCTTCATTAATCATTATTACCCAAGTGACTACTGATTTTGTCCCAAACAGTTGTTTTAAGAAGTTTCCCCGCTCTAGAGGTTAAATAGACTTTGGTTACTCCTGGGAAGCATTTACATAAATCCATTACATACATAACTGGATTACAATACTTACCTCAGTGCTTGTGGGTTGCCTTTCACATTATGAGCAATATAAACAGTAATGCTGGACATATTTTCAGTGTTCCACTGGCTCATTTGCAAATTGGTTCATAATCTCTGCCATTCAGCTGGCTCACATGCAATTTAGTTTTAAACGAATTCTTCTTGCTACCATCCAAATTGTGTTTGATGTTTTTACTGAACAAATCAATCTCAAACATTTATAAATTACACGCACACATTATTGTAATCGGTTATTTAAAGGAATATGGTGAACAAAATTGGACATGTATCACTGATCCTATAAACAATCCTCATGGATTACGGCTGAGGCAGTCACTGTTCCGTCTCCTTTCTCAGTCTGACCAGTGCTTGCTCACTTTGAAGGGTGGTCAGCTACTGTATATCATGAGATTCTAGCTACCACTCCTCTCACCTTTCGTTCTCCCAAGCACCATCATTCATAAGGCTATTTCCTTGCCACCTCAGCTGTTACTGCTTTCCAACACAGCCTTGTACTGCACTGACAGTTTATTCCATATCTGAAGGTGTTTTTGCTGTCAAGTCACACAAGTGTTCTTACTGTTCATTATTTTGGAGCATTTCACGATATTTATACTCCATTCCTTCTAAAATAAAGACCAACATTCTGTAGACTTTCTCTATTACTTGTTAACTTGAAGTTTAGCTTTTTGTGATTCATGCATAAGGACTCCCAAATTGTTCTGTGCTGCCAGTTTATCTGCTGTCTTTCTCATTTTAAATGATATTCATCTTTTGCATTATTTCTGCAAAAGTGCAAAGCATCTTGTTTTCCCACATGATATTCCATTTGCCAAATTTTCACCCACTCAACCTGCCTATATCCCTCTTCATGCTCTTGGTGTCATCTTCACCACTTGTCTTCCCACCTATTTTTGTCATCTGCAATCATATTTTTTATATATATTTTATTCACAAGTTGCTAATCTGAGCAGGAAAGGTTTAGAGGTATTTGGCCAAGGGCTGGCAAATGGGACTAGATTAATTTAGGATATTTGGTCAGCATGGACGAATAAGTCTGAAGGGTCTGTTTTCATGCTGTACGTCTCTGACTCGATGCCTCTATATACTTTAAACAATTGTGGCTCACGCACTGATTCCTATGTTACACCACTAATTACAGGTTCCCGTCTCCTTAGTCCAATTCTGTCTTCCATTGGCTAGTCAATCCTCTATCCATGCTAATATAGTGCTTCCAGCATCATGTGCTCTTATCTTATTAAGTAGTTGAATGAGTGGTACTTAATAAAATTCTTTCTGGAAATAAACACATTATATCTCTACTTATTACATCAAAGATTTCAAACAAAATTGTCAGGCATGATTTCACTTTCATGTACCTGTTCTGGTTCTGCCCCAATTATACTATGTATGTAAATACTCTGCTATTATATCCATTATATAAACTAACATTTTCCCAATGACCCACACTCCACTAATTGACCTGGAGCTGTCTGTGGGAATGACTGAGGATTGTAGATCACCCAGGATCACACTGACTGGCAGAGCAGTCTTAATGGGAGACAGAGAGGACTGCAGATGCTAGAGATCAGAGTTGAGTGGTGTTGTTGGAAAAGCAAAACAGTTCAGGCAGCATCCAAGCAGGAAAATTGACGTTTCGGGCCAGAGCCCTCCAGCAGGAATGCAGCAGACTTGATGGCCTAGTTCTGCATGCATGTCTTACAGTCTGAAGAAGTAGCTGGTATTTATTGCATCAGTCTGAAACTAGGAAAGAAACTTGTGAAATACTGACAACTATTTTGAAAGTGTTAAGTATTGGGCATTTGGAGATGCCAATAGTTTATGAACAACATAACAGGAGCAAACAGTAAGACAAAGCCTACAACAAATTAACTTCTGTAACGGACCATCAAGAATATTTGATTACCAACAAAATAATAATTATGGATCAATCATTCGGAGAAAATCCTAACCTGCCAAATTTCTTCGATACCTCAAACCAAATGGCACCCCACGATTGTAGAAAACCCCATGATGTGATGCGCTTCCAATTAAATGCATTAGGGAATTCAATTCAGATAGGTGCAGTATTTGGACAGGACAAACAAGGCAAAGGAATACATGGTACACTGGAGGACCCTGGGAAGCACCAAGGAACAGAGGAATCGAGGTGGGCATGCCCACTAATCCCTTAATGTAACAGGACAGTTAAGTAAAGTGGCTCAGAAGGCAAATGGATTCTTGCCTTTATTCGCCAAGTGGGGAGGTGATGCTGGAAATGTATGAAATGATGGTTAGGGAACAGCTAGAGTATTGCGGGCAGTTCAGGAATCAACTTTATAAGAAAGGCGTGATTACAATGGAGGGGATGCAGGGACATTGACGAGGATGCTGCCGAAACTGGAGAATTTTAGAATATGAAGAGAGATTAGATAAACTGGGGTTGCTTTCCTCAGAACATAAAAGACTAAGGGGGGGGGGGGGGGGGGGCTCATGATTGAGATGCATAAAATTATAAAGGGGCATAGACATGGTAGATAAAAATAAATCTTTTCCCTTGGTGGAGAGATTAATGATCGAAGACCATTTAAGGATTCAAAGTAGGACAGGTTTACAGGGAATGACAGGAAAAATGTTTTCAACCCGGGGTAATGGGTATCTGCAATTACTGCCTACAAGGGTGGCAGACGCAGAATCCCTCATAACATTTAAGATAGATTTAGATGTACACTTGCAATGTCAAGGTATACAAGGCGATGGGTGAAGTGTTGGAAAATGGGAATGGAATAGTGAGGTGATTGTTCTTGACCAGTGCAGACTCGATGGGCCAAAAGGCTTTTTACTACCCTCGACCTCTGACCTTATACATTCTACATGAAAAATTATTAACCAAATTCAAAAATGTGGGAGATTTATGACAATCCTTCATGATAAGCAAGGGCAGAAAATTATTTGTCATTAGCAAAGTTATGTTAGTGCCCAATTGGTGAATCAAGTGGAATAAACACAGAACTGTGGATGCTGGAAATCTGAAACAAAAACATTGTGCTGGAGAAACAAAAGCATCTGCACTGAGAAAACAGTTAATATTGTGAGTCAAAAAGTGTGGTGCTGGAAAAGCACAGCTGGTCAGGCATCATCCGAGGAGCAGGTCAGTCAACATTGAGCATAAGCTCTTCATCAGGAATACTGAGTGTTCAGTGACCTTTCATCAGACCTGAAGACATCTGGAAAAAGAGTGGATGATGATTTGGGGTTAGTATGTGGTTGGATAGGGGCAGAAGAATCAAGCGGACGGAGTCAACAGCCAGAAAGAGTGAGAAAAAAAGACAGGAACAGGCAAACAAAGAGATGCAGATGATCAGCCGAGACAGTGATAATAGTTAGTTAAACTCAATGTTGAATCCTGAAGGCTATAAGATACCTGGCTGGAAAATGAGATGTTGTTCCTTCAGCTTGTGCTGAGCTTTGCTGGAGCATTGTAGTAGACATGAGACAGAAATGTTGACATGGGAACATGTTAGCATTTTGCCAGAGCAGGCAAGAAGTAGTTCAGGGTCATTTTATGGACAGAGTGTACATGTTTGACGAAGAGGTCACCAATTCTACATTTAATCTCCCCAACGTAGAGGAGATATGGTGAACAGCAAATACAATAGACTAGATTGAATGAAGTGCAGGTAAGTTGTTGCTTCCCCTGGAATGTATCTGGGCTTTGGATAGTGAGGAAGGGAGGTGGTAAACCACAAACCTCCTCGGTCTGGTTGAGCTTGCCCTCATTTTGAAGAGCGTCTCTTTTAGCTTCTCTCACTTTCTTCAGTAAGATGCAGCTACAGGCATGTGCATGGCCCACAGCTATGTCTCTCTCTTTGTGGATGATATGGAACATCCCTTATTCCATACGTACTTGGATCCCTACTCAACTCTTTATCTGGTACATCAAAGACATAATGGGTGCTTCTTGCGTCTTTTGTTTGGAATTGGACAAAAAACTATCTACAGCAAACTTTGTTTCAACTGGTACCTTATGATAAATCGGCAAAAATTATGTACCTCAACTTCTAGACGTTTACTGTACTATTGATCTCCAAGTAGTCAGTTGAGGGTGTAAGTGAGAAAGCTCTCTATCAGTGAGTTTTATTTAAGGCAAAGTTTTATGATTTGTGCTGTAAATAATGTAATGCAGGGGGTATACACATCACTGCTTTATGTTTCTATTTCTTAGTGTGTGTTTTTACACAGATTGCATAAAATATTTGATCGACCAATACCTAGTCTCATAGGCGCTGGTTAGTAAAGCATTTGCTGTACTTTGCTTCCAATTTCCATCCTGCTCTCATCTTCACCTGGTCATTTCCAATTCTAGGGATATGCTGACCACAGATATCCATTATAAATCTACCAACTGCCACAGTTACCTTGACTATATACCCTCATACCCTGCTTCCTGTAAGGACTCCACCCTGTGCTCCCAGTTTCTTCATCTCTGTCACATCTGTTCTGATAATACCACCTTTTGCACGAGGGCCAGAGAAATGTTAATCTTTTCCTCAACAGATGATTTCCCCACCTTCGCATTTACCAGGGCCCTCAGTCACGTCCAATCAATTTCCTGCATTTCTGCCCTCACCCTCTCTGTCGACTCCCAAAACAATGATAGGGCCTCACTTTTTACCCATCATTCGCCACATTCAAATGATCATAAGCTGGCATTTCTGCCATCGCCAGCAGAACACTACTATCAGGCATCTTTCTCTCCCCTCCCTTGTCAGCATTTTTCATGGCCATTTCTTTCCGGTTCCATTCTTCCTCTTCTTCCAAAACCTTCCCACATTTCCAGACCATTCCCATGCAATCTCAGAAGGTGTAACACTTGCCCATTTAACTCCACACTATTCTAGATACCAGACACATGTTCTAGGTGCAACATTGATTTACCTGCACTTCATTCAATCTAGTCTATTGTATTAAAAGCTCACAATCCTCTACACTGGGGAGAGGAAACACAGACCAGGCAACCAATTTTCGCCAAACACATGTACTTGAGCCAAAAAAAATCACAAGCTTCCAATTGCCTACCGTGGCAACACACTTACCATGCCAAAATCTCAGTCTCAGGCCTACTACGGTGCTCCAATGCGTAACACAAGCTGGACAAAATAACACTTGATTCCTTCTGCTTAGCCAACCTATTTTCAAACATTTACACTTCTTGTCAGCACATCACCTAGCTATTATTTCTCTCTTGATCAAGAGCAATCTATTTGTTCATCCTATCCCTTTTCACTCACTCTGGGCACACTCTCTCTGTGCTAGATTCCAATACCACCTCCCCAACCACACCTAATCATCAGCATAAATCCCAGTTCCAACAAAGACTCACCAAACTTAAAATGTTAACAGTTTCTTCCCTATAGATGCTACCAGACTTTGTGTCTCCTCAGCACACGGTTTTTATGAGAAAAGAAAGAAGCATCGATTGAGATGCTCCAGAACTTGGGTGGAGCATCATGGGTTCTAATCTTTGGAAATGACTTTCAGGCCACAATGTTATCAAGAAGAATCCAGGAGAAATCTGAAACTGGGGATTTGAATGCCCTGCTAATTCGTAATTGCACTTTAATAGTCTGTTGCAAACACTGGCTGACCAAATTGACTGCCTGATTGGTGGGCAGGAACCTAAACTGGCTTTGCAATTGCAGTGGGAATGCAGGTATGGTCAGAACAAAACACTTCAGCCCACAATCAAGCCTACCTTTCGCAAAAGGATCAACCCACCCGTGACCCCTGCCCAATATGGGTTGAAATAAGTTTGCTGCAGAAATGTACATTCATACATACAAGTGGCTTAAAATTAGGAAGTGCAATTGAAATGGAAGAACCAGCACAGAAATTACAGTGAGGAGGGTAAAAGTTAAGTAGACAGAAAAATGTTGACTAAATTTAGTACAAATGTAAAGCACAACACAAAGATGTAAATGTATTCTTCACGAATAATCATAAAAGAAACTGGAGTGTGTGGGATCTTGCAAAATGTCCAACCAATGAGAAGTCCTAAAGTTTATTTTTATATTTTTGAGTTCTGGTTGGAGTATGCTGCAAGGAAGTTTCTGTGCATGAATCTTTAGTTAAAATTTCCACTGAGATCAATAATTTTAAAAATAAGATTCCAATTTTTCGCTACTGACTGGAAGAATAGTAGTAAGATTTCACATTATAAAGCAATTACCATAACAATTGGCTAAAAAAACACTACCAACTTAAGACTTTAGGTGGAATTTTTCCAGTCTTGAAATGACATTGGCAAAGGAAAGGAAGTTGGCAGAATATGGTGAAAATGAAGAGATTCGTAAGGTTGAGAAAATAAAATTTGCCCATAAAGGTTTCAACAGCTCACTAGTAAGCAGCAAGAGCTCTTTTTGATTACGTCAGAGCCAGTCACACCTCAGAGCTCACCGCCTCATTTTATTGGACTTTTAATACTTACGCTTACTTCAATGCTCAAGCGTCACTGTTTTGCCTTGCCTTTTTGCATAGTTAGAAGACAGGGCAGCCTGTCTTGCTTGCTAACTGAATAATGAAGGAAGTGGACATATGTCACACCATGCTAACTCATGGTCAAACCTACAGCGTGCTGGCAACTTACAAAGCAAACATATAATATTAGGCTTCAACGAAGAGCCATATCTGAAAGCCTAAGGAGTGTAGTCCTTAGCCAAGTAAAGAGGGACTATGGAGAATCATCAAGGGCTTCATCCAATGTCAGTCCATGGTTTGGCCACAAATCAGTCCTACCAGTCTAGTGCATCCAGCCCAGGGATTACAAATACATCAATCGAGGAGCTGCACAGAAATAAATCAAGAAAGGTTAGGAGAGGTGACCCAAGTGAGTGAATAGAAAGGCAAAAGGCAGGTAGGGCTAGTAATTTTGCTTTTGGGTAATTCTGTTGAGAGAACCATCAAGGGAAGATACTGCATGCAATTATGAAAATTGTAGATCATGAGCTTTGATGGGAGATGGGTGAAGTAGTAGAGCTAGAATGAGTGCGAAGTAGCAGTAAGCAATTACCTTTGTGGGATGCAGAAGGTCTTTAGCCTTCTTACAACATCATTGCATGTTTTTATGAACACCACACTGATTTGGATGGCTACTTCAAACCAGGCAGGCAGCATCTGGTCTCCCCTGGCAGTCCAAAGAAAGAGGATTGCCCTCTTTCGCATCATGCCATCCCTTAGGACCTCCGGGTCCCTTTTTACAAAGCACCAACTTGCCTCGCTCACATTCATGTAATTTGGAATTGCCCAGCATCACACCAAGAATGGCAGTTCTTCACATGCAGTGTTTGAAACGTGGAGCAACTGGGGTTTAAGCATGGTTGCCACAGCATGAATGCCTGTCCCCAGTAAGCACTGCTGAGTGCAAATACTGTACAAGAACAGTGTTACACAGTTGGTTGCATAATTAACATGAAGTATAGTGCAGAATTAGAGTCATAGAGACGTACAGCACAGAAAAAGACCCTTCGGTCCAACTCGTCAATGCCAACCAGATACCTTCAATTTCTAGTCCCATTTGCCAGCATTTGGCCCAGCATTTGAACACTTCCTAATCATATACCCATCCAGATACCTTTTAAAATGTTCTAATTATACCAGTCTCCTGCACTTCCTCTGGCAACTTATTCCATACACGTATCATCCTCTATATGAAAAAGTTGCCATTTAGGTCCCTTTCATTGCATAAGGAAAAGTTGCCAGGGCTATGGATAAAATCCTTCCTCTCAAAAATTACATTTAGTAAAAACATGGGAAAATTGTTATGGACCAGGCCAGACCCCCTCAAAACATTTCAAGGCAACCCAGACCCTAACTTTTCCAGTTGTGTTAAGTGAATATTCCAGGAGTATTGCAGTTGGCCCAACCACTCAGTTTTAAACAGAACAGAATTTATTTGCACATGAACAAAAGAAAACTGAATTTAGAATAACATAACTATTTGAAATCCCAACCATCAGGAAAACACAACTTAATGATGCATTTCTAAATACTTGCAACATACCCATAAAAACCCACTTGGCAAAAAAAAAGGTAAAATCGAAGACAGGTTCTTGCAGGAGAGATGTATAGAGAGGTGGCATGGAACTGCTTCTTTGGGTCCCAGCTTCGCTGGGTTCCCAGCTAAAACTTGACCAGCAGCTGCAAGACAAAACAGCTTGCTAACATCAAACCCTGAATAGAGAGAACTGGTCACTCCTGTTTCATTGTACAAGTGTTTTAAAAGAAAGACTTAAAAGCTTTCCCAAGTAGATATTTCCAGTCATAACAAAACCTTCACCTTTATGACTCCCCTTTTGAAAAAAAAACCAAGGGCAACATAACCTTGTTAAAGGAGAGCATCGTCACAAAATTCAGAGAGATTTTTCCCCTTTAATACTCATCACCCACACAACACTTCATAGAACTATAGTCCTTTTCAGAAACAATCCGCAGGTTTTGCCAACTTCACACAGGTTTCTCAACCAGCTTTTTGCCAAATTCTAACTTTGAGCAAGTCTGCAGATGCCTTCCTCACTTTTTGGAGACTTAAATCCACCACCAGTAAAGCCTGCTAGATAATTCTTTTCTCCAGCCATGTCAAGTCAAATCTTCCAGGATCTTTAGGTAGCTACAAGATGCATCTCTCATTTACAGACTGCCTTCCTGAATCCAGCTCCGATAACTCTCAAAGTCAAAGAGCTTTCGGTTTCTGCTGACTACACAGAAATTACTGCCTGACTGCGATATTCACTGAGTTCAGCATCTCTATAATTTGATCTCAAACTTGGCTTTCTCTTCCCCGTGGCAACAAGAAACTAAGTTTGGTGTAAGGTTAGTTAGCTATCATTTATCCCAACTCCCTTTTATCCTTAAAGAAAATGCTTAGTTTGAAGCACATCTGCTGATAACAAGTACCTTCATTTTACTGACTTTGGGAGACTCAATCTATTCATTGAAAATTTAGACCCCACTGCCATTGTTTTCAAGCATAATTACCTTGTTTCTTTCTTCCAGTAAAATAATAACAGTCCTTGATCTTTAACAATCAAAATATCTTGGTGTCTAAGGAAGGGACACTCAACCCGAATCATGAACTCTGATTTCTGTCCACCGATGTTGTCAGACTTGCTAAGCCTTTCCAGCACAGACAACTGACCAAATAGCTTCTTCCAGTGCTTTAACCTTTCTTCAATTTTTATGTCAAATAGTGTTGCCATGATTAACACAAGGGTTCATGAAATCTGACAGAACTGAGGATTTTATCCTGCACAACTTGAATACTTTACAGGGCCTTGATTCCCTGCGGGCAATGTTATTTGCGAACATGATGTAATGAGCGACTACATGAACATTTGGCAGTGGAATCAATGATATCCAGACTTTACCCAAGGTACTGGTCTACCAGTAAGTCAAAAAACCTTGCCTAGCTATATAAGAACACAATTCATAAACTCAACATACAGCCGTATATCCTGCTGCGTGGGTTTCCTCCGGGTGCTCCGGTTTTCTCCCACAGTCCAAAAACGTGCACGTTAGGTGAATTGGCCATGCTAAATTGCCCGTAATGTTAGGTGAAGGGGTCAATGTAGAGGGATGGGTCTGGGTGGGTTGCTCTTCAGAGGGTCGGTGTGGACTTGTTGGGCCGAAGGGCCTGTTTCCACACTGTAAGTAATCTAAGCTAAGAGGAATGGGGTTAAAAAAAAAGTTAACATCTCAGAATCCAGGTACCAGAAATAACAAAGCTTTACTTTCAAAGCATCAAACACCCAGAACGTGAATAATCCATGAGCAATCTCAGCAGAAGCAAACAATAAACTCAGCCTCAATACAAGATGAAATTTGACAACATTCATGTATTTTACACTGTATTCAAAATGCGCACCTCACCTTATTGTTGTTCCCTGAAGCCTGTCAATTTTCTTATTTAATTCTGCAATTATACTGTGAAGCTCAGTGATACGTTCTTCATAGCGCAGAGTTGCCCTTTCCTGAGTTTCTTCATGCTCCCTCATTAGATGAGACTGTTCACACTGAAAAGAAAATTAACATAGTAGAGAGAACTTAGAATAAAATGATCATTTTCTCATCTAAAAGCAGAAGATGTTAGCAACATTCACTAGGAAAGGAAACATCTATGAAGAAAGAATCACAATTAATATTGCAAGTGTAATTTTGCATCAGAATTGAGAAAAGATTAGAAATGCAAGTGAAAGATGGTGGTTGGAAAGGAAGGTCTATGAAAGGAGAACAAGTGAGATTAAACAAAGGGCGCCATGATACAAAATTAAAGGCAGTGGTAACAGGACAAGAAATAAAAGTCTCAAAGACGTGTGATTGGCAAGCTAGCTGCTGTCAACATGCAGAGTACAGGAAATGAGACACATGTGAGAAAGACTAACTTGAGAAAGCAAAAAAAGTCAAAATCAGGAGTTATGCTTAGGAGAGAGATTATGATCTAAACTTTTTGATTTCAGAAGGCTGTAAAGTGCATGGATGAAAGATGCGGAGCAGTTTCTTAAGCTTGCGTTTAACTTCTTTGGAATACAGTTGGTCAAGGACAGAAAGGAAGTGGAGAATTAAAACACATGGAACTGTAAGGCTCAGGATTATGCTTGCAGACTGAATAACTGTTTTCTAAAAAGTAACTCAGTGTGCACTGAGTCATCCCAATGAAGGAGACCACATCATAAACAGTGAATACAGTATATTAAACTGCTGTATCACTTGGAAGGAATGTTTGGGATCTGAGGCAGTGAAGAGGGAGGAGGCAAAATGGCAGACCTTGCATTTCCTGCACTTACATGGAGAGATGCAGAGGGAAGAAGGGAGTGTTGAGAGAATTCAAAGTTTGCAGATGGCACAAAACTTGAAGAAATTGTAAATTGTCAGGAGCAGTATATGAGTAAAGAGTATATAGTCTACAGGGTGTCTTAGACAGGCACTCTCACATTTATCAAGCATCTGGATGGGTGCTTAAAATGTCAGGGCATAGGCATCATCTGAAAAAGTATGATAGAAATGGATAAATTAAAAGAAAGGAAGCATTTGATGAAGCTCTGGGAGTCAAAAGACTTGTACTGAATATTAGTCTATAATTTGTCCTCAGAAATGGAGACAGAAGAACTATAGGAAGGGAAGTCTGGGATGGACTATGTAAAGTGGAGAGTTAAATGGAAACTGAAAAGCAATGAAGAAATTGTCAAGTTGAGGGCAGCAACACAACTGTACTAAATAATTTATTGAACAAAGAGGTACATGAGGGAACCTGAGTAACACTGCAACAAAACATACCACATAAATTAATCAAAAGGGTAATCACATGCAGGACTTGTGTGATTTTTCAAAGGAGGTAGGTGGAATTGAAAACATTGTTGTTCAATGTGAAAAACAAGTTTAAATCAGGCAGAAGTGGCATCGGTGGATGGAGTTTGGTTGGGCCTCAGCTCACAATTGGCTGCGGGAAAATTACATAAATTTGATTTGATCTATTAATTATAGAATTGCTGAGCTTTATTAATAATGCTGTGCGCCCAATGTTAAACATGCATGCATGCCTGTGTTCTACTGTACCTTCATGAGGTTGGTATCTAACCTGTAATGCCTAATGAAAACAAGGTTGCTCTGCAGGATTGATGGTCGTGGTAATGAAAGATATGCTGGGCCATAAGTTTGCAAATTTTGGTTTAATATAATTTTTCTTCTGCCCACAATATCTCAAAAGTCCAATTTTGAGATGCTAGATATTTTCTGAATCTATTCCATTTAACAATGTCATACAATAAAATCTGCCTTCTGCATGAGGGGGCTGTTTTTCTTTTTTTGTAAGGGGATTCCATCTCTAGGAGTTTCTCCCTGTGGAAGGCATTCTATACTCAGAAATCTATCCTCAAACGTCACAAAACATGGAGAAACACAGCAGCAAACTTGGTTGAATAGAAAATCCATCTCTTTAAAAATCTGAACGAGAGCACACCTCCCTCAGCTTATATGTGAAACCTAATATTCTGTCATATGTACCATGTTATATTGCTGGAAGCTGCTTGTGCTGTAATTAAAAACTCAAATTGTTATCATGGGTATGGATACTACTGCATGAAGGACATCACAGCATTCCATCAATTGCTCTTGAACACATAGCACAAATTTGTTTTTCTCTCAGGGTAACAATTTCCTCTCCCACCAGTCATTCCCACTGCACTTGCTGTCAACTGTAGCTAGCCAAACTTAACACCAACAGCCCATTGCACTTGCAGTTTCCTCACTGAGCTTCAGCTGCTTTCTATTACCAATGCTAAACTCACTGGACAGGAGAGGAGTGGGACCAAGCAAATGCACAAGCGTGGTTAGTTTATATCTTTATGTATGTCATCACTGAAGTTATAAATTTAGATAGGAATGCACACTTTCTAGCAGTTATTTTTGCATTGTCAGAAAGATGATCTGGATCTGATGGCAAATATGGTACCGCTGCAGTTTACCGCCCTGGCCTCCTATTTCTTGTTCCTCTACATGTCCTTGCTGCTCAGAAGAGACACTCAAACAAGAAATATATTTTCTATGAGCTTTCAGATTTACTGATTCTAAAATCGCCCGCTATTAACACAGATAGCATTCACTCCTTCTATTGCTAATGTACAGTGATAGTGGCATGTACCATAAACAAGATACCTTGACAATTTGCTGCAATGTTTCTTTGACAGCATTTTGCAAACTAACAACTTCTACCACCTATAAAAGTTTAAGGACAGCTAATGTATGGAAAAACCTGCAAGTTCTCCATCAAGCTGAACACCAGACTAACTTGGAACCATGCGGTCATTTTTCCTTTTGTAACGCCATTAACATTGTACCTGCATAACAGTCACTGATGCAGTATAATAAAGCACCACACCACTACTTCTGCAAGGGCAATTAGCAATGGGCAAAAATTCTGGCCGTACCAGTGAAACTGGTTTCAAGAACGAAGAAGATAAATGCCCAGGAATCAAAGGCACCCTGAACCATGGGGAAGCCTGCATACCCTTGTATTTACGCCATCTTTTTCTCTCTGGCAAAGCAGACTCTAATCAAAATACCTGTCTGTACGTGGAGAAATATATGCTGCATTGTAATGCAAACTAAGATGTTGCTCATATCTCCAATCTAGAAGGAAACAGTACTTCACAAATTTAGAGTTGCTGTCCTTATCATCCACTGAAATGCAGTTGTTGGAAGGTTTTAATCAGAAGATGTTTCGGCATTGACCATAGCAGAAGTCGAAGTAAACTGCTCCCTTCAAGACCCTTAACGGAAATGACTTGCGGAGAACCCTTCCTTTCTTCCTTTTTCTCCCTCCTTCACCCTTGGAATAGATCTTCTCTTTATGCTCCCAATGAAGTTAATTCAACAGGAATGACCTACCAGGCCATCTCTGGAAGTAACTTATTTCAGTACTAGTTTCCAACAGAAGTTTTTAAACTGAACTTCAGGAACTTTCAGTGAGGGCAAGTTTAGAAAAGTTTCAAAAACATCAATAATTTTAACCAGCAAAAGAAAATCAACACAGTTAAAAATCCTTTTTGAGATAATACAAGTGGGGAAAGTTATTCATCCATTAAACATTGCATTGATCCATTTAAGTTCTAGACAGGCAAGAGGTTGAAATGTGGCAGTTAATGCTGATTCATTAAAGTCATAAACTGCCCAATAGTCATACTGCAGGCAATCGTTGGATGCACACAAACTTCTTTAACCAACAGAACATCTGACATAACTGCTATTAAAAAGGGCATTTTAGAGCCATTTTTCAACACAGATATTGTCATGCTTTAAAAACTGTACTTCAGTACCCAATTCTTCCACCTTCATATTACATTTTACCAATATTATACACATCTGCACGTTCAAAACCATTTATGAAGATTAAATCATATTCTATTTAAACCAGATTATCTAGACAGAATTTTCTGAAATTAAAACTGACCGCATGTAATTTTATATTGATGATATAAATTTCAGCAGAGATGGCATAATCTATACCTTGCAAAACCATTTCATGAATCAAGTTTTAAATTAATCATTGCAGAAAAGCTGAATATCTTGCCATTATATGCATGGTTATCCCCATAATCAGTTTTAACAAACTCAGTTGTTCTAAATAATAACCAATGTTACAGCATATAATTTTTTGTCTTTCATTTACCTGAGATTTTGCCAACTTCTTTTCTAACAAGTCCCTCTCCCGTTCTGTATGCTGCAGTCTTTTATTGAGATCCACTATGTCTGTTTTTAATGATGCTAGGGCTGCTAAATGTAACTGGTGAAGAAAGCAAAGTAGAATTAATTAAGGATTCAAATTACGAGATATATGATTCTGCTCAAAGTGATATGTTTTTCATAGCTGTAAATTAAGAGCAGCTGTTCACTAGTACATATTCTTCCACTGCATATCATCCGATAGCTCTTCTCTTTGTGTAATGTCCTTGTGGACCAAAAGTTTCTGATCACTTTGGGGGAAGGAGAGAAGGCAGGCCTAAGAACTACCCAGTTGGAATGGGATCCAACCCATAGTACTGCAACTACTGCACTACACTCTAACCATCTGGTCAAATAACTAGGTCCTAGAATATTGTTGTGGTGCTTAAAACGTTGGTTCAATAAATTGTATTTTGACTACAGGGAGACAGGTATTTGGCTTCAGGGTTACTACCAAATCGGAGCCAGGCAATATCGCGGTTGACTACTATGCTTATCAACAAAAGATAGTGATTATTTATTATATTGGTAGGTCTTGTCCAGAATACCTCAAATATTTTAATTGGGTAAAACTATTGGATAAAGTTGGATAAAGTGAAACAAATAAAAAAAGATTTTGCTTAAAGTTAAAAATATGCATTTGGTCTCTAAACAAATTACCAAAAGATAAAAATTACTTTAGCACCTGATAACTGGAGAGAGCAGTGGAGGCTAGGTCACTAAGTACATGCAAAATTGAGTCAGCCAGATTTTTGATCAACAAGAGAAACAAAAGATTTGGGAGGGCCAGACAGGAAAATAGTCAGTCATAACTTTATTTTAAAAAGCTGCATGATTGAGGAGCCAAATGGCCTTCACCTGCTTCCATTCCATACTTTCTAATGTTTAAAAACTGAATGCAATAGTGAGCAGAATTTTGAACTGACAAACTGCACCATATGATTTTTTAAAATCAGCTTAATGCGATCATTCTGACATTTTTTTTGTTTCCCAAGAACATAAACAAAGCTTCAACATTGCAAGCAGCTCAGGACACTTCCTTTCCAGAAAAAACTTTTGAACTATTACTTTTTTCCTAACCTTCAGCAAACTATTTTAAATTAAAAATTAACTGATTTAAACATTAAACATAGAATTGCGTATTCTCTGTACTATATTTGCTCTCAGGATGCAAATCACATTCATTGCTCAACACTAACTGGCCAAAGAAACTGGGGTGGACAATTTTCAACCTGCTGCAGGCCTTGCTCTGATAGAATTATGTCCATAGGAATTCCAGAATTTTAATCCAACAGACAATAAGTTCCTATTTTAAGTTGTTCCAATTTAATGTCAGTTTATAGGGGCAACATTCATGCTTAGCATTGAGAGTTCCATTTAAATTACATTTGGGACTGATGTTGAGTTTCAGGACCCAAATCAGCACCATTTTTTTCAGTGGTCTCTCTTATTCACAGACCCAACCCTTCCATCTCACTAACTCTCCCAGTTGTTTCCAGCATTCTCTCTCATTGACTGAAGGAGGAAACAACAAACAGTTTTTAAAAAAGGGAACAGAAGGTACAGTGAGCAGGTTAGAAATGATGGGAGGGTCAGATGTAGGAAAGGTTAGCAGGCATGGGTAAGGTCAGTGAGTGGGGGTCAGGGAACAGGATATATAGTCATCATATATAGCTGACTGGAAGACCCAGATAATCTTCTATGGATGA
Source organism: Hemiscyllium ocellatum (assembly GCF_020745735.1). NCBI lineage: Eukaryota > Metazoa > Chordata > Chondrichthyes > Orectolobiformes > Hemiscylliidae > Hemiscyllium > Hemiscyllium ocellatum. The sequence goes on along the minus strand of NC_083402.1, from coordinate 67,204,015 downwards.
GGATTCAAATCTCACCATGGCAGATGGTGGCATTTGAATTCAATGAAAAGCAATTCTGGAATTAAGAGACTAATGATGACCATTGCCGGTTGTCAGAAAAATCCATCTGTTCACTAATGTCCATTCGGGAACAAAACTTCATCCTTTCTGGTCTGGCCTACACGTGATTCCAGACCCACAGCAAATGTGGTTGACTCACAACTGCACTCTGGGTAATTAGGGATGGGCCATAAATGCTAGCCTGGACAGTAATGCCCACATCCTGTGAATGAATAAACAAAGAGCAGTCCAGAGACCAAAGGGCTCAGGAACTGAGAGAGGTAATAAGCTAGATGATTGGGGTACAACAAAGGCATTCGAAAAAAAGAGACACCAGAAGCGTATACAAATTGTCAGAATATTTCTTTTAAACTTTCAGTCTTATTGCAAAAGCTTGTTTATCTACAAATATAGGAATTTAGTAAAATTTTACATTTTACAAGATATGGTTTTTTCATCTAATGAGAAAGCTCATATGGATCCTAACAAAAGCTAGTTGCTATTAATTACACTAGCTGTAATAGGAAATTCTTATTCACTTCACATTTCATTTAAAGTTGCATCTTTCAGGAACTACAATGTTAAACAAGGACTTGCAATACTGTACTTGGAAGAAAAATATACGCACAAAGTAAAATCACGAAGATACAGAAACACAGAAACAAAAAACAAATAGCTGGAAGTACTCATCAGGTCTGTAAGCACCTGTGGAGAGATAGGAGAACATGCCTGATCTATGCCCTTTCAATAGAATTGCTAATCTTGATTTTCCCTCCTCAGATACTGCCTGTTATGCTATTTTCAGTAATCAACAGATTACTGCAGGTAGTACCAAACATCAGCATTGCTGAAAGATCTATGCTGTAAAAGTTTTTAATCTTGCATCCACACAAGTACAAGAATACCAAATTTCAAACGAACGATGTCTATATTATCAGAAATGATCATAATTGGTCATTTTGTTGTCATTGAGAATGCATGAGGTAACAGTTATCACCCCTGGCTTTTAAATGCAAAATATTGATGCTGCTTTCATACCATAAAGCACCAACCACACAAATAGTTGGTGCTGCACATAAATTTCACAACTGGAGACAGGTCACATATGCAAGCTGTATAACACATGCTTCAGCTATTCATATCAGGCTAAAAGTGACTGCAATCAGCCTGTGCCTACAAAATAGTGTTCAATAGGGTTTGCAGCAAAGGGGTGGGCGGCTCTGCTGCACTTCTTATACCCCACTCCGCCACTGCTGATTAGCCCCCATTTTAACTCTTTTCCTAGATATTTCTAGATATCCAGAGTTCTTTGAGCTTGCTACTCCTACATTTCATCCTAAAAGGAACATGTTAGGTCAGAAATATATATCTTATTTGAACATGGATGATTTACATGACAAACAGCAGAACAAACAATTTTATACACACATAAAACCGATACCACAACTGAAGCACTGGACCAAAGTTTTCAAACATTCTTGCATCTGAACTACTGGCAGAGGGATGGGGGTCCACAGACATTCTCATCTGAAATGATAGCAGATGCCAACGCAAGCATAAAAACCTGATTAATTGGCAAGCATCTTCAGCCTGAAACAGAAAGCTGATCTTGGTTTCCATGAGCTCACATTCTCCTTTTCTGTGTGGGTTTCCTTTGGGAGCTCTGGTTTCTTCACACAGTCCAAAAGGTGGGAAGGTTAGGTGGATCGGCCATGCTAAATTGCCCACAGTGTCCAGGGATGTGCAAGCTAGATGGGAAATGCAGGGGTTACAGAGAGAGAGTACTGGGATGAGTCTGGGTGGGATACTGCTTGAGGGGTCAGTGTGGGCTCGATGGGCTGAATAGCCTGCTCCCACAATGTAGGGATTCTATGATGCTGGAGATGGGCAGTGCTCACCGTTGTGCAGCACAAGCATTACTTTGCTATTATCAGCCCAAAGTTGACTATTGTTTGGACTTGCAGATTGCAGAAACAAATAGCTTCATTGTTTGGTGAACTGCAAACAAGTCTATGCAATAATTTTTGAGTTTCTGCACTTGTGACCTTATGATGGGGAAGGCCATTTAAGAGACAGCTGAAGCAAGAGTACAACTGAAACACTGCAACTCTGGAACCAAGGTTCCCTTGCAAAATGTAAACTGTGTATCAGTCAGCAAGTTATTGGAAAGCAAGTCCCACTTTATAGTATTAAGCTTTGATAGCAAATTTGGATGTTCACTGAAAGAATTAGGTCTTATTTCTGTTTTCTGTGAACGTGCCATATATCAGAAGTTTTCCATATTGTCAGGTGGGTACCAGTGTTTTAGCTATATTGGGACAGTTTGGCTTGAGGAGCAGCTATTAGTGGAGCACAGGAGATCTTCAGTGCCACAGAGGCCAACAGAACCTGCAATCTTTTCCGTATCTAGTGTGGTCAGCCATTTCTTGACTTAATGGGAGTGAATCAAATTAGCTGAAGCAAATTATCATATTCTGTGGCCAGTTTCTCGCTTCCTGACTCCCTAAAATGTATGTATCACCCACTAGCCATAAGTCAGGAACTTGAAGAAAGATCACTGCCTGAAAACAATTGCAAAATACAAAATTTTACTTCCAGGGTAAAATAGCCCATTTGAATGGCACCATACCAATCACTCCTTTCACCACAAGTATAGTGATTACATGTGTACATTCACAAAATGTACTGAAGAAACTCACCAAGGTTGCTTCAACATCACCTGCCAATACAAAGGTCACTACCACCCAGAGGAACAACATTTTCCCATGGGCCTACAACCCATCATCTGAAAGTTTCCTGTCAAGTCATATGCCATCCTGCACTGGAATTCTCTCTCTAGCATTGGGTCAAAATCCTGGAATTCCCAACTTCACAATATTAGGGATATTCTACACCATGTCAAATGTAGTGGCTCACTATCACTTAAGAGAAACTCAGATAGGGAACACTCATACCATAAACGAATTAAGAAATACACAGAAAAAACTCACCAATGTTTCTTCATTAAGCAAAATATAGTATATCTATCTTTGTGTTTGCATGTAATTTTTATTTTTTCAAGCTGAGAATACAAGCAAGAGAACATACAAGATGCACCAAATGGAAGATGATATTAGGCATTGAGTAGGAGAATGAATATTTGCTCCACTTTGATCCTGCACTTGGCTAGGGTTGTAAAGGTTTAGCAGCACTATTATGGTCCTGCAGCTTGATAATATAGTGAGGTTGATGGCAGTTTGGAGTCATTGAAAGAACTCTTTGATCTGGCATCAATGTGGAGGGAGAACCTCAGAGTTAGTAGATGTATGAAAAGTGAACACATTTCTCACCTCAAATTAATTGCTCATGACTGTTGGAGACAGGGATGGGCTAATGATATTGATTACTGTAGAGATAGGGCTTTGGGGGCGACTAAGAAAAGGGTCTCCCACATCTAGCACAATTTAATTTTAATATCCTTGGAATTCTACAAATTTTACATCATAGAAACCTTACAGCGTGGAAGCAGGCCATTTGGTCCATCAAGTCCACACAGACCTCTTCCTACCCTATCCCTCGGCCAATCCACTTAACCTACACATTTACTGTAATAACCTACTGGATGTATGACATGACCTTTTGCACATTAAATTATAATTACAACTAACATGACAGATGGGAATGAGTTACAGCATTCAACTCATTTGTCACTACTTTGACAAATGACAAATTAAATGAAGATAAACTGCCTCTCTATTGCTGTAGCTCTGATGATTCAATACCTTAACTGGGATAATGAGGTTCACTTCAAAATTAACAACTCATTTTTAAAACAAAAACTGAAGAAAAATGAGAGTGTAGTGTGCCTTTTGATGTTTACACGTACAGAGCAAAACTACGGTAGGTGCATGCAGTTTTTCATGCATCTAATTCACATTTTCACATATTTAAAATATGCATCCTCTTTAAAACAACATAAATTTGATCTTAAAGATTTTTTAATTTAGTTCTCTAATGTAACTTCAAAGAAGTTGAAAACAGGAAAACAGGAAAATATTCTATGAACATAGCTGACTGCACAGTACCTTGCATCCTGGATCATCAGGCACCTTATACTTCCTGAAAGTCCACAACGCAAGCTCACATCGGAATCACCATTTGAGGTAAAAGATCAGGCCTAGCCAAGTTATTTCAAATAAACTGAGGCTGTCAAATGAAACCTTTAAGCAAAGCAGAAATATAACTAAGAAGTAATCCAGTTGGTAAATTTTGCTTTGTGAAAGATGCAATGCTGTCTCTAATTTTAAAAAAAAGTCATCACTGCAATGGTTCAAGACGACAGCTGACTGCCTTAAGAGTAGTTAGGGATAGCAAATAAATGCTGGCCTGGCCAGTGATGCCCATAGTCTGTCATTTTTTTTTAAAAAAGCAGCAAAGGAAGCAGTTACTGAAAGTCATTTTCAAAAAGTATTAAGCAATTTTTGGGAATTTGCTGCCTGACTGAGCTTGACATAGTATTATCATACATATACAGACACCTTTACAGTATTGTGTACAACACAAGCCCTGACAAGGAAGTGTTGACACTTTTCACATTTAAATATCTACTGTGGGATCACCTACACAGGAGGCAAGTATACTTACCTAGTGCCATCGTCCTGCATCAAATAATATTTTAATAAACATGCCTGATATTTTACTATTACAGAAAATTCCTTTCGCGACACATCTTAAAAGAGCATTAAAATAAAAAACTATGGAGAAAATGTATAGTTTCTACACAGTGGTTTAAACATAAAAACTACACTTCAAATTTAACTCACGCCAAATGGAGCAATGCTCATTTTCTCTAAATGCAGTTTAGTGCAGATTGAATTGAGATTGAGATTTCTAGAAATAACTACATTTGTCAAGGGAAAACAGTCAACAAACAGAAAATGTCATCCATTAACGTATTAAAAAATTATTTCCAAAAGTCATCAATCTGCACTTGTGCCGCAGTATCACTCTCCTGACAGATGCACATCCTGTTGCTCTAAGGATCACAGAAAAATATTACTACAATGCATCTTCAAACAATATTAAATATCAATACACTTACTTCAGTTTACAACTTGTAATTTTCAATCTTTTGCCTACTCTCAAACAAACCAACCCTGACAGTGACTTAAAGCTCAATGCAGCTATTGACTTGTACGCCTCTGATCCTGCTCAAAAATGGAGTGCTGACTTTGCTAACAGTCACAGGTGCTTCTTAATCACAAGTCTTTCTTTCACTCTGCTTTTCTTTTCCCAAGGGTCAGACTTCTAGTCTGAATAACACAAGCACAGCTGCAGCCTTCCTTGCAAAGATAAACACAACAGTATTTGTTTAACCAGGAACTGGAATGCAGGACCAAAGATGCTCTTTCAAGTGGCATTAGGTGGAACTAAAAGATTTGTCCCATTTTTTTTAAGACACGTCACGAGTCAGTTCGCTAAAAGCCATCTGATGTTGCTACAGAATTGGAAAAAAAGTTTTCATTTGCTTAGCATTTTATTCTGAAGAGTGAGATAATTAATCCAACCCAAAATGTCTATTAATTTAGACATTCCAATTAGTTCATAACAGTACAATGCTGCAACATTCATCATTCAAACAGAAGGGACTTTAATGCTAATGTTCTGTTCCACTTGGGTGTTCATATTTTCTTCCATTCCGAAAAGGAAGATTCAATATATCTCACTGGCATTGTATTTTTATCATCTGTTTAGAATAAGCTGATGCTAGATTACAAAAGCCTAGAATATGCCCATCACAATTAATCATAATAAAAAGTTTTAGTTATTACTGCCAAGTTTGTCCCCTAATGGAAGATATGACATACATACAACCTGTTCCAGAATCTTATCACTGTAAACACTTAAGGCAAAAGTGAGGTCTGCAGATGCTGGAAACCAGAGCTTAGATCAGAGTGGTGCTAGAAAAGCACAGCAGGTCAGGCAGCATCCGAGGAGCAGGAAAATTGACGTTTCGGGCAAAAGCCCTTCATCAGGAATAGAGGCAGAGAGCCTCCAGAGTGGAGAGATAAATGTGAAGGGCTTTTGCCAGAAACGTCGATTTTCCTGCTCCTCGGATGCTGCCTAACCTGCTGTGCTTTTCCAGCACCACTCTGATCTAAACACTTAAGTTTGAGCTAAACCAAATTAGACCTCTAATTTTGTTACAAACTGATAGTAATGAGTTCAATCCCTATTGGGAAAGACTGCTCAAATCATGTTATAAAGTAGAGCTTAGCTTAATTGCTGTCAGTTTCAAGATTATTATTGAAATGTGATTCATAGTAGCAGAGACATACAACATTATACTAGTTTTAATTACAGTCTATGCTAAGATAACTGATACCAGCTCAAATCAATGCGGGCACTACATTTTTCCCCACTTATTTCTTTTCTTCCTCAATTATAACTCCATACAGATTATGGAATACAGAAAGGTCACAGACCTGAAACAGTATCTGTTCTCTTTCCATAAATGCCAGACCTGCTGGTATTTGGAGTTTTTATTTGTTCAATATTTCAGTTGCTGGGGTATTTGTTTATAATAGCTTGTATTTAAAGTGCCACAATCTCAGAATTGTTATGTTAAAGGAGGTCATTCAGCTATTCTATTATCAAGTTCCAAACTCCTATCTCCTTACGCTCCCTACCCACCCCCTCCACCCACGCCCAATATCCCTACATACCACTTCTATCCAAATAACTATCCAATGCCTCAACTGAAGCTGCCTCCACCACCTTTCCGTACACTAGCTACTCCCTATGTAAAAAAGCATTTTCTCTTATCACCCCTTTTTCATCAGCTAATCAGTTTAAACCTATACACTCTAGGTGTTTTACAAACAGGTATATAAAATGAAACCCATCGATACTGCAAATTCTCTGCAATATTCTGTGCCGTGCAATTTTCCTCACATCAAAAAATATTGACTGAGGGAGCTGAAACTAAACAAGACAGACCAAACAAGACCACTTTTAAATTACTTCCCAGCTTCTAAGATGGCTGAATATCTTCCATTACAAACACCAAAACCATTAGAATGGAGTCTGGTCTTTGATGGGTTACATGTAGGTAAGATACCAACTTAGATAAATATGCATGACCTATCTCCTGAATCATTCGCATTTGAGCTATAGGGAGAGGCTGAATAGGCTGGGGCTGTTTTCCCTGGAGCATTGAAGGATGAGGGGTGACCATACAGAGGTTATAAAATCATGAGGGGCAAAGATAGGGTAAATAGACAAGGTTTTTTTCCCCCCTGGGGTGGGAGAGTCCAGAACTAGAGGGCCTAGGTTTAGAGTAAAAATTTTAAAAGGGAATTAAGAGGCAACGTTTTCACGCAGAGGAATGAGCTGCCAGATGAAGTGGTGTAGGCACTTAAAAGGCATCTGAATGGGTATATGAATAGGAAGGATCGAGAGGGATATGGGCCAAGTGCTGGCAAATGGGGCTAGATTAATTTAAGATATCCGGTTGGCATGGATGAGTTAGACAGAATGGTCTGTTTCTTCAGTTTGGTATGACCATTGAGACTTTGGAGAATGGATGCAGTTTGACAAGAAAATTTAAATCTGTCATAATCTAAACTGGCACAGTGGCTAGCACTGCAGCACCAGGGACCCAGGTTCAATTCCAGCCTCGGGCGACTGTGTGTGGAGTTTGCGTGTCTGCGTGGGTTTCCTCCGACAGTCCAAAGATGTGCAGGTCAGGTGAATTGGCTGTGCCAAATTGCCCATAGTGTTTGGTGCATTAATCAGAGGGAAATATGTCTGGGTAGGTTACTCTTTGGAGGGTCGGCATGGACTGGTTGGGCCGAAGGGCCTGTTTTCACACTGTAGGATATCTAATCTAATCTAATCTATTTTAATCAATTGACTTGAAAATCAGTTTAACATGACCACATTCAGGGAACAGGCCAGTTTTGCTTTTGTTTGTAAGATGAGAGCATTTATCGTCCATCTTTAATTGCCCTGAATGAGCTGCTTTCTTCAACCTTTGCAGTCCTCGGGCTGAAGAGACATTTACAGGATTTTCACCCAATGACAGTGAAGGAACACAATATAGCTCGAAGGCAGAATCATTTCTAACTTGAACGGGAACTTGCAAGGAGTAGGTGTTCTCATGTAGCTGCTGCCCTTCTGGATCGTCATGGTCACAGAATCCTAGAATCCCTATAGTGCAGAGAGAGGCCATTCAACCTCAAGTCTACACCAACGCTCCAAACAGCATCCAACAGAGACCCAATCCAGCACCCAATTCCCGTAAGTGTAATTTTATATATACTCATAATCCATCTAGCTGGATTTTAGGGAACAATTTAGCATGGCCAATCTACCTAATCTGCAAATCTTTGCCAGGTGTTCCAGTTTCCTCCCGCAGTCCAAAAAACCCAAGCAGGCATGGGGAGAGCATGCCAACTCCAAACAATCACTCAAGTCTGTTTTTGTGTCATCTCAAACTTGGCATCAATACATTCACTTCCTACATCCAAGTAGTAAATTTTTTTTATAAGTAATTGTAGCCCCAGCATTCATCGCTGTGGCAGTCCACTAGCACCAGACTGCTTTCCTGAAAATGCCACCTTTATAGAGTCACAGTGATGTACAGACTCTTCGGTCCAACTCTCCCATGCCGATCAGATATTCTAAAACTGCTCTTATCCCATTTTCCAGCATTTAGCCCACATCCCCCTCAACCCTTTCTATTCATATTGCTATGGACTAGGCCAGACCCCCCAAAACATTTCAAGTCAGCCCAGACCCTAACTTTTCAAGTTGTTTTGAACAGGTGTAAAGTGGATATTCCAGAAGTGATGTCACTAGTCAAAACCCCTTGGTTTTAAACAAAACAGAATTTATTTACAGACCACCAAATCAAAAGACAAACACAAAAAGAAAATATAACACAAAATAACTGAACCTATCCAAAAACCCAACAAATTATTCCAACTTAGTGATGCTCTTCCAAATACTTGCGACATCCCCATTAGCACCACTTGGCAATAAAGGTGAAATCAAACTCAGGATTTTACAGGAGAGATGACAGATTCAGCACAGAACAGCTTATTCCATGTAGCTGTTCCTTTGACAAGCAGCCTCAAAAGTGACTGACTGCTTGCTCTGAACAGCCAGACTGGTAAAACACAATCCAAACTAGTTACTAGTGATATACCATAAGGATTTGTTTTGGAGCCATTGCTATTTGCTGTTTTATAAATGATCTAGATGAAGGCGCAAAGGACAAGCTAGTAAATTCGTGGATGACACCAAGATCGGTGGAGTTGTGGATAGTGCTGAAGGATGTTGCAGGTTACAGAGGGACATAGATAAGCTGAAGAGCTGGGCTGAGGGGTAGCAAATGGAGTTTAATGCAGAAAAGTGCGAGGTGATTCACTTTGGAAGAAACAAGAATAAAGAGGACTGGGGTATTGGTAAGACTCTTGGAAGTGTAGGTAAGCAGAGAGACCTCAGTGTCCATGTACATAGATCCCTGAAAGTTGCCACCCAGGTTGATAGGGTTGTTGAGAAGGCATAAAGTGTGTTAGCTTTTATTGGTAGCGGGGTTGAGTTTCAGAGCCACGAGGTGAGGCTGCAGCTGTACAAACTCTGGTGCAGCCACACTGAGTACTGCGTGCAGTTCTGGTCTCTGCATTATAGGAAGGATGTGGAAGCTTTGGAAAAGGTTCAGAGGAGATTTAGTAGGATGTTGCCTGGTGTGAAGTGAAGGTCTTACAAGGAAAGGCTGAGGGATTGAGGCTGTTTTCATTAAAGAGAAGAAGGTTAAGAGCTGAAAATGTGTTGCTGGAAAAGCGCAGGTCAGGCAGCATCCAAGGAGCAGGAGAATCGACGTTTCAGGCATGAGCCCTTCTTCAGGAATGAGGAAAGTGTGTCCAGCAGGCTAAGATAAAAGGTAGGGAGGAGGGACTTGTGGGAGGGGCATTGGAAATGCGATAGGTGGAAGGAGGTCAAGATGAGTGGGATAGGCCGGAGTGGGGGTGGGGGTGGAGAGGTCAGGAAAAAGATTGCAGGTTAGAAAGGCAGTGCCGAGTTTGAGTGATTAGACTGAGACAAGGTGGGGAGAGGGGAAAATGAGGAAACTGGACAAATCTGAGTTCATCCCTTGTGGTTGGAGGTTTCCTAGGTGGAAGATGAGGCGCTCTTCCTCCAGCCGTCGTGTTGCTATGGTCTGGTGATGGAGTCGTCCAAGGACCTGCATGTCCTTGGTGGAGTGGGAGGGGGAGTTGAAGTGTTGAGCCACGGGGTGGTTGAGTTGGTTGGTCCGGGTGTCCCAGAGGTGTTCTCTGAAACGTTCCACAAGTAGGCGGCCTGTCTTCCCAATATAGAGGAGGCCACATCGGATGCAGCAGGTGATGTATGTGGAGGTGCAGGTGAATTTGCGGTGGATATAGAAGGATCCCTTGGGGCCTTGGAGGGAAGTAAGTGGGGGGGGGGGGGGGGGGGAAGATGTGGGCGCAAGTTTTGCATTTCTTGCGGTTGCAGGGGAAGGTGCCGGGAGTGGAGGTTGGGTTGGTGGTGGGTGTGGACCTGATGAGGGAGTCACGGAGGGAGTGGTCTTTTCGAAACGCTGATAGGGGTGGGGAGGGAAATATCTCTCTGGTGATGGGGTCTGTTTGGAGGTGGCAAAAATGACGACGGATGATGCGATGTATATGGAGGTTGGTGGGGGGGGTAGGTAAGGACCAGTGGGATTCTGTCCTGGTGGCGATTGGAGGGGCGGGACTCAAGGGCAGAGGAGCGGGAAGTGGAGGAGATGCGGTGGAGGGCATCGTCGATCACGTCTGGGGGGAAATTGCGGTCTTTGAAGAAGGAAGCCATCTAGGTTGTACAGTATTGGAACTGGGCCTCTTGGGAGCAGATGCATTGGAGACAAAGGAATTGGGAATATGGTATGGCATTTTAACTGGAGGCGGCAGGGTGGGAGGAGGTGTAGTCTAGGTAGCTGTGGGAGTCGGTCGGTTTATAATAAACATCCGTGTTGATTCGGTAGCCCAAGATAGAAATGGAAAGGTCTAGGAAGGGGAGGGAGGAGTCTGAGACGGTCCAGGTAAACTTGACATCGGGGTGGAAGGTGTTGGTAAAGTGGATGAACTGTTCAACCTCGTGTGAGCTCAGAACGTTTCAGAGAATACCTCTGGGACACCCGGACCAACCAACCCAACCACCCCGTGGCTCAACACTTCAACTCCCTCTCCCACTCAATCAAGGACATGCAGATCCTTAGACTCCTCCATCGCTAGACCATAGCAACACAACGGCTGGAGGATGTGCGCCTCATCTTCCGCCTAGACTATTAAGAAAAACAGTCAAAAATAAAAAACAACTTTCGTGAATTAAGTGGTTCAATGTTTAAATCTATACTAACATAATCAGCATCTCTCAAGATCTACATGTCAGTAGCTTGGACAAAGTGGATGTAAAAAACTTGCAGTGAAAATTAAAGCAGAGCAGGCAGTTTTGTACAATGGTTGTTTACAAGACCTAGTTGTGTACATCATATTTGCCGACATAATGAGGGCACTTCAAAGTGATTCATTCGGAATCTGGAAGATATCCTGAGGATATGACAAAGTGCACTATAAATGCAGATTCTTTTTGCTAATCAGATGCAGACGAGGAAGAAAAACAATTGCACTGTGATAGGGAACTACCGGAGAGAGTGATCAACCATGTGAAGTTTGATATCATGAAAAATGAACAAGTTTCTCAGTGCAGAACTATGACATTGTTAGGAAAAAGGATTCTGAAAAATAAATACACATATATACACTTGAAAAGCATTCAAGTAACAGTGTTTCAATGTTCAGTATAATTATGGAGTAAAAAGCTCAAATTGAAATTGCATAAAATATTTTTGAAGATCATTTCAATATATTTCCTGTCATTGTTCAACAAACTTGTGGTAAAAATGACAGTCTTCATATTTTCAAAACCAACTGAAATAGTTTTCAGGCATGATTACCAACAAATTCAACAACAAGCTAAACACCTCTGCTTTCTACACGAAGTCTTGCTTTCAATATTTTAATCGCAAGCATAATGTTTGGTGAGGGACAAGATTGACATGCTTGAGATAATCCTGTTGTATGATCAGTGAGGCATTTATGTATTTTGTGTGTGTGTGTACTGTGCCACGCTGTACATACAATCAGCCAGGGAGTAAGATGGTTTGCAGAGTACTGTTTTACATAATTAGTAAACAAATCACGAAAGTGTGTCAGGACAGAAACAAAGCCAATTGGATGCATGGCCAGATCCCATCAGAGTGGTGTAGCATGACAAATGAGATCTAGGGTTGAAAGGTTGCAACTTGAGGGAAGGCAAGTAATGAATACTACGTCAAAGAAAATGTATTATATCTTTGATTTTGTGAAAGTTGACATGAATGTGTGATCCCTCAAAATTGTAAATTCATACATTGAATCTTTTTAGGTGTCTGAGTCAAAGTTGAAGCTTAAACCTCAGTAATGATTCTTCAAAAAATTATTTTGAGCTAGAAGGATTTAAAAATAATTTAATACAAGAGTTGTCATATCAAACAAGGAAAATTCAGTTTTCCGAAATCAAATTGTGAAAGAATGTTTTTAAATCTAAGTCACTTTTAGCCAATGGCCATTTACAGAGCTTCTCACAACGTATGCATATATATGGCATTTACAAGGTGGTACTTACTTGCAAATTTACTCAAAACCAATTCCCCATGCGACAGTGTGGTTGTGTAGCTACGGTTTACTCTGAATTCAATCACAAAAGTACTGATTTTTTTTTAAATCTTTCCATGGTGGCTCAGTGGTTAGTAGTGCTACCCTATAGTGCCAGGGACGCATGCTCAATTTCACACTCGGGTGACTGTCTGTGTGGAGACTGCACATGCTTGCTGTTTTTGCGTGAGTTTCCTCTAGGCGCTCTAGTTTCCGCAGTCCATATACGTGCGGGTTATGTGGATTGGCCACGCCAAGCTGCTCAGCATCCAGAGATGTGCAAATGAGGTGGATTAACCAAGGGAAATGCTGGATTACAGGGATGGGGTGGGTGGGATGCTCTTCGGAGGGTCAGTGTGGACTGGATGGGCTGAATAGACTGCTTCCAAGCTGTAGGATTCCATAATTCTGTGGCATTGTCAGAAAGGATCAGGGTAAAGATAGCAGATTTCTATCCCAAAAAATCCTTTGTCACCCAGATAGGTTTTCGTGAAAATTAAAAACAGTTTCATGGTCACCATTACTGGGACTGGTTTTCAATTCCAGAATTTTATATAAATTGAATTTAAAGTTCATCTGCTGCCATGGTGACATTTAACTCTATTGACCCAGAGTATTAGCCTTGTTTTCTGCGCTGCTAGACCAGTGACTTTACTACGCCATACACATTCCATCAAGAACAAGAATGATTTCTTTTGCTCTGGATTAATAGGTTGAGATTATTTAACAGTCCAATTCTGCGTCAACACATTCAACAAACATTCCCTTCTCTCCTTGCCACTGTTAGTATTTTGCAGAGATCAAACCCTTTCTGATATTCTGCTCCATCACCAATATCATGTTCTCACCGCCACCCCCCTTAACTTAATCACAGAAGGTGTAATACTTGCATTTTCAATTCCGCCCTCTCACTGTTAAAAGGCCCATAAATACACATTCCGGGTGAAGCAGCAGTTTAAGCATACTTCTTTCAATCCAGTCCTCCACATTTGCTGCTCATGACATGGTCTGCTTTACATTGGCAAAGTTACAAGTCACACAACACCAAGTTATACTCCAGATTTACTTAAAATCACAAGCTTTCAAAGTTCTGCCCCTTCGCCAGGTGATGTGAAGAAAAGTGTTCAGGCACAGAATTTATAGGCTAAGAGATTAAAAGATCATACAAATGACAACAGTGAAGTGTCAGCAGGATAAATAATAATTGTCTGCAGGTAATCCAAAGTGTCTGACCGCGTGAGTAAAGTGTTAACAGCTGAACAACAATTGAAGGGGATGACCGATTATCCAATTAATTGAGGCAGAGCGATAATGACAAAAAATTAAAAATTAAGTGATGCTGGAAATAAACCAAATGGCTGGAATAACATGATAGGTATAAGAGTCTCATGCCAAGGGTCAAACTAAAATAACAATTAATCCAAAACTGTACAAACAAATTAAGATAGAGATCATAAGTTATCAAGGTGATGGTGTTAAAACAGGGCAGTGAGTAAAGATTTTACAAATACAGAACAGCATGGCAGGATTGCATGGAGCACGACATGAACCCAAGATCACAGTTGGGGTAGTCTTCATGGGTACAGAACTTGGTTATCAGTTTCTGCTCAGCAATTCTGCATTGTTGTGAACCTTGAAGACCGCCTTGGAGGATGCTTACCCGAAGATCAGAGGCCAAACGTCCTTGACTATAGAAGTGCTCCCCGACTGGAAGGGAACATTCCGGTCTAGCAATTGTTGCATGATATCCATTCAGCTGTTGCCACAGCAGCTGCATGGTCATGCCAATGTACCATGGTTTGGGGCATGCTTACATTGGCAAGGACAAATGCAGACTGGTTTGCTGCAACGCATGATACTGTCAATCTGTACATATGAATGACCTCAACCCCTTTCTGGTTTTGCTCTGACTGGGCGGCACAGTGGTTAGCATTGCTGCCTCAGTTCCAGAAACCCTGGTTCAATTCCCGCTTCTGATGACTGTCTGTATGGAGTTTGCACATTCTCCCAGTGTCTGCGTGGATTTCCTCCGGGTGCTCCAGTTTCCTCCCACAGTCCAAAAATGTGCAGGTTAGGTGAATTGGCCATGCTAGTATTAGGTGAAGGGGTAAATGTAGGGGAATGGGTCTGGGTGGGTTGCGCTTTGGCGCGTCGGTGTGGACTTGTTGGGCCGAAGGGCCCATTTCCACACTAAGTAATCTCATCTAATCTAATCTAATAAGAGACGTAGTCCCATTTTCTCCTTCTCACACCTATCATTTGCACATATTTTATACGTTACACCCTTCTTTAACATAACTAGCACATTTTCTCTTTTGCTCTGCGCAACCTCAGCATTTGCTCAAATCACTGCTCCTTCTCCTCTTTCAACAGCATTAAAGCCATCATCCAGTCACCATCAGTTCAGAAAAGGAGTCAAACTGGACAAAAATACAACTTTATTTCTCTCTCCACAGATGTTGACAGATCCGAACTTCACTAGCATTTTCTATTTGTGTTTCAGATTTCTAGCGCCTGCAATGTTTTACTTTTATTAGGTAAGATCAGTTATTGTTCAGAAAAGTGACTGAGAGATTATGTCAGCTTTGAGTCATAGAGTGTAGCTCCTGGAAGATAAAGCCAGATCTACACGTGAAGCAGAGCAAATGATAGACTTCTTGACCATGATGCAGACTGCAACTGAAAGCCAATGTACTGTGCAAGGTCAAATGACTGGAAGATGTGTTTGCCCGAAAAGATCAATAGCAATTCTCTCAATAAAGAACAGTTAAAATTCTGGAAGTAATTCGCTTGGTTGCAGTTCAAAACTAGAGCAGCAGAGGAGATTTTCTGATATTTTAAACCAATGTGAGGTAGTGAAAGGGAGGCCCATATTGGAGCTAAGGATTCCAAAATAGCATGATTCGTTAAAAAAAAATGGGAGGTTCACTCCGCCAAACGTTATGAGACGGATCACAAGAAATCTAAGTCATAAATTTTATTATATTTTACATTTTGGTATATATTTTTTAAAAAAATTTAAAAGTTTGCTTTTATTTTGTTGTGTTTGTTGGTTTATTGTTACATGTTCAGATATTTTCATTTAAATATTATTAGTCCCCAGTAGGATCATTAAAGACATTAGCAAATTAGATTTAACCCATTCAGTGCTTTATGAACTGAATCTGATGCAAAATTTGCCAAAGATCAATATCAACGTGGCATACGACAGAACAATCTTGGTTATCCGAATGTCAATTATCCAATTTTCGGATTACCTGAACAACATTTCAACGTCCCTGGATATGCATTTCAAATGAAGCAGGAAAATTCTCTTCCTCATCCATTTAATATATCATTTTGTAAATTTGAACAGGAATTTAGATGCAAGTATGCTTTCATAAATAATTAACTTTAAATATATACTCGAGACGTGAGGTTAGAGTTAAGTTTAACACTTTTTACAAAAAGGTTCTCAGATTATTATTCTCCCAGAGGACAAAGGTTTATGACTGTGAACACACAAGAACAATGTATGTGCAAGCCCAAGCTGTGAGCTCTAACAGCAAGATTGCCTCTCATCATTGACTCGCTCCATTTTGCGAACCCAACAATCTTTTTCCTCAGCTCATTCTCCAGAGAATTAAGTCAAAAAATGAAGTTGCACTTTTGTTTTCGTTGCTTTTTTCTCGCATTATCCCATGACGACTCTTTTTTCCCCCCCAAACAAAAAGTACTTAAATGTTCTTGTCAGCTGAAAGATATTGATGGAGCAGAACAAATCGTAGTTAGCACACATGAAAAACATGGGGAAAACTTGATGGGAGTAAGCAAGAGGAAAACACTAACCCCCTTAAAAAAAGGGGATGAGAGGACTGAAACTGAAATCAGTGAAAAAAAATCTTCACGCTCTCTTGTTCCCCTGTATTTTGTGCCCCCCCCTCTCTCTCTCTCTCTCGAAGGGTTTGGCAGTCGCTGAGGAAGGGAGGGACAGCACTTGGTTAGTCTGGACAGCGGGACCACAGTAAACAGAAAAGTGCCAGCTACTGTCAAGGACCAGGATAAAACAGAGGAAAATGTCAGCGATAAACTTCACAGACTTCAGTTGAACTCTTGCCAAAAAGTGATTTTATTTGTAAAATATTATGAATTTTTAAGCAATATCCTGTGTTTGTACACATTTTATCAATTCAATGAAATAGAAACTCTGTAAACATGCATTTTTTACACGTTTAGTTCAGTTTCTTTGGTTTACAATCAGATCAGTTATCTGAAAAAAATACGCTGTCCGTCTCGTTTGGAGAATCAAGGTTGATCTGTAGATACAAATGGAACCTTATTTTGACTTTACTTTCATGTTCTTTAATGGTGTCACTCAATGGATTCTCTACCAGTCAAAACAACATATCCACTTTTAAAGAAGCACACCATCCCAAAATTGACATAATTCTTTAATTAACAATCTTGTCATTAGGTTGAAATCTTCCTACTCCCTACCTAACAGCTCTGTGGGGTCTTTTGGACACATGGGCTATAGTGGGACAGGTGGTGGTCTTCAAGGGAAGAGGGAATGGGAAACAAAATATGGTGGTGATGTTACATAATCTCACTCCACCATGGAGGGCATTTTATGATCGAATGAGATCATTTTTCATTCTTTTAAACTCCAGGGAGTTTCGATAGGCCCAGTCTGTTTGAACTTTATTCAGAGGACAATTTGTCCATCCTTGGAATTAGTTTGCTGAACCTTTCTATTCCCCCATGGCAAGTATATTCTTCCTTGGGTAAAGATGTCAAAATTGCATACAATACTCACCAAGCTTCTACACATAAATGCACATCTCTGCTCCTAGATTCAAATCCTCTTGCAATAAAGGACAACATACAATTTGCCTTTTTAATTGCTTGATATAACTGTGTTAACATTTCGTGATTCTCAAGTTTTGTTGAAGCTCAACACTTTGCAGCCTCTCCGGAGTCTAAGTGGTCATGACAGCCCAAAAACCAACAGCTGTGCTCAGACAACTTCTCACTAGGACAAAAAGATCCTACACCCATTACATGCAAGACTAACGTAATTTACAAGATTCCATGCGATGACTCCTATATAGCAATCCATATCCACCAACACTAACTAGCCACTAAACACCACCACTAGCTGTCCCTAGTAGCCATTCACACAGATGACAAGGACCACAAATTCAACTGGGACAACAACGACCACAGAACAAGCTAAACAAAGAACAGCTTGAGAATTTTTAGAAGCACGGCATTCTCCCATGGACTCCATCAACAAATGTATAGACCTAGACTCAATATACTGACCACCACAATGAAGAAGTAGAACCGGCAACTGGAAACAGCAGAAACAGAACCAAAGAAATTCCAGAAGAGGGTGGTGGTGGAGAGTTGTTTTTCAGACTGGAGGTCTGTGACTAGTGGAGTGCCACAAGGATCGGTGCTGGGTCCTCTACTTTTTGTCATTTATGTAAATGATTTGGATGCGAGCATACGAGGTACAGTTAGTAAGTTTGCAGATGACACCAAAATTGGAGGTGTAGTGGACAGCGAAGAGGGTTACCTCAGATTACAACAGGATCTGAACCAGACGGGCCAATGGGCTGAGAAGTGGCAGATGGAGTTTAATTCAAATAAATGCGCGGTGCTGCATTTTGGGAAAGCAAATCTTAGCAGGACTTATACACTTAATGGTAAGGTACTAGTGAGTGTTGCTGAACAGAGACCTTGGAGTGCAGGTTCATAGCTCCTTAAAAGTGGAGTCGCAGGTAGATAGGAAGTTTGGTGAAGGAGGAGGAGTTTGGTATGCTTTCCTTATTGGTCAAGAGTATTGAGTACAGGAGTTGGGAGGTCATGTTGTAGCTGTACAGGACATTGGTTAGGCCACTGTTGGAATATTGCCTGCAATTCTGGTCTCCTTCCTAACAGAAAGATGTTGTGAAACTTGAAAGGGTTCAGAAAAGATTTACAAGGATGTTGCCAGGGTTGGAGGAGTTGAGCTATAGGGAGAAGCTGAACAGGCTGGGGCTGTTTTCCCTGGAGTGTTGGAGGCTGAGGGGTGACCTTATAGAGATTTACAAAATTATGAGGGGCATAGATAGGGTAAACAGAAAGTCTTTTCTCTGGGGTTGGGGAATCCAGAACTACAGAGCATAGGTTTAGGGTGAGAGGGGAAAGATATAAAAAAAGAGACCTACAGGGCAACATTTTCACACAGAGGGTTGTATGTGTATGGAATGAGCTGCAAGAGGATATGGTGGAGGCTGGTACAATTGCAACATTTAAGAGGCATTTGGATGGGTATATGAATAGGAAGGGTTTGGAGAAATATGGGCCGGGTGCTGGACTACATTCGGTTGGGATATCTGGTTGGCATGGACAGGTTGGACCAAAGGGTCTGTTTCCATGCTGCACATCTCACTGATTCTAAGACACAGTACAGCAATGCTTCACAGGAGGCTCCAAAACACTGAAGGTATTACCTAAACAGGGGATGAAACACCTGCAATTCAACTTCGCAGCTCGGCAAACATCCACAACTACGGCAATTCAGTCTTCTCGGTTCTGAAGTTAGACTCAAAACATTATCTCTGCTTTTTCTCCATAGATGCAGCCAGACCTGCTGAGTGTCTCCAGTATTTTGTTCCAGATTTCCAGCATCCACAGTATTGTGCTTTTCCACCAAGTGTTTTAGGTTATTGGCCATTTCTTTTAAATGTCCAAATTCTTTTGACTCGGCTTGTAATGGACTTGTGATTTTGCAAATCTTTTCAGTTTTGTTAAGGAATTGTTTATAGTCACTTCTGAGCAACTTCATATTCTATTTTCTCTTTAATTGTTTGCTTAGTCTTCCTTTAGAAAATTCTAAAATTCCATCCAATTCTCAGACTTTATATTTTATTGGCATTGATAGGACTTTTTGATAAAACACAACCTTAGATTTCTTATGTTAGCCACAGATAGAACATATACCTTCCTGGGTTACTGCACAATAAAGGAACTTATTTTGCCATAGACTGTGCATTAATTCTTTAAATGTTAATCATGGTCTGTCTACTGTCTTACCTTTTAGTGTAGTTTCCTAATCCACTATAGCCAAATTGCTCACAAAGCTTTGTAGTTTCCTTTGTTGACCATCAAAATGTTTGAAATCACCTAAACAGGGTTTCTACTGATTTGTTATGGAATGTAAAAGCTCCTGTAGATTCAAACATTCTTGGTTTTCTATAGCTTTGCAGTCACATCTGCCTTTCAAATAAAAATGTGCAAAAGTAGTTTCTAATTTCTAAACAAAAGGCTATCTTGAAATCCTGACAAACTAACATAAGACCATAAGACATAGGAATGAAAGTAAGACCATTCAGCCCATTGAGTCCACTCTGTCACTTAATCATGGCAGATGGGCATTTCAACTCCACTTACCCACACTCGCAAGACCAAGAATTTAGGGTTATAGGGCAAGTAATTTATCAATCTCTGCCCTGAAGACATTTAACGTCCCGGCCTCCACTGCACTCCGTGGCAATGAATTCCACAGGCCCACCATCCTCTGGCTAAAGAAATGTCTCATTTCCGTTCTAAATTGAACCCCTCTTGTTTTAAGACTGTGCCCACAGATCCTAGTCTCCCCGCCTAATGGAAACTACTTCCCAGCTTCCACCCTTTCTATCCCATTCATCATCTTGTACATTTCTATTAAATCTCCCCTCAACCTACTAAACTCCATTGAATACAATCCCAGGATCCTTAGCCATTCATCGTATGTTAGGTCTACCATTGCAGGGATCTTCCGTGTGAATCTCCGCTGGACACACCCCAGTGTCAGTATGTCCTTCTTGCGGTGTGTGGCCCAAAATTGGCCACAGTATTCTAAATGGGGCCTAACTAGAGCTTTATAAAAAGTCTCAGAAGCACATCGTTGCTTTTATATTCCAACCATAAATAAATGACAACATTACATTTGCTTTCTTCATTACAGACTCAACCTGCAAGTTAACCTTTAGAGAATTGCAGACTAGCACTCCCAGATCCCTTTGTACTTCTGGTTAGAGTTTTCTCACCGTTTAGAAAATAGTCCATGGCTGAATTCTTTTTTCCAAGTGCAAGACCTCACACTCGCTCGCATAGAATTTCATCAGCCATTTCCTGTACCACTCTCCAAAGCTGTTTAAATCTTTCCGCAGCCTCCCCACCTCCTCAGTACTAACTGCCTGCCCACCTAACTTCGTATCATCAGCAAGCTTTGCCAGAATGCCCCCACACCTTTCATTCAGATCCTTATATAAAAAGTGAACAGTAGTGGCCCCAACACAACCCTGTGGGACTCCAATTGTCACTGGCTGCCATTCCAAAAAAGAAGCTTTTATCTCAACTCTCTGCCTTCGGTCAGACAGCCAATCCTCAATCCATGCCAGTAGGTCACCTCAAACACCATGGGCCCTCACCTTATTCAGCAGCCTCCAGTGAGGCACCTTACCAAAGGCCTTTAGGAAGTCTAGATAGATAACATCCACTGGGTTTCCCTGGTCTAACCTACTTGTTACCTCTTCAAAGAATTCTAACAGGTTTGTCAGGCACGACTTCCCCTCACAAAATCCATGCTGACTTGTTCTAATCTGACGCTGCACTTCCACGAATTTAAAAGTCTCATCCTTAACAATGGATTCCAGAATTTTGCCAACAACAAAGATTAGGCTAATCAACCTATAAATTTCTATCATTTGTCTTGATCCATTCTTGAACAAGGGAGTCACAACAGTGATTTTCCAACCATCTGGGACTTCCCCCAACTCCAGTGACTCTTGAAAGATCACAACCAATGCCTCTGCTAGTTCCTCAGCCACCTCCCTCAGAACTCGAGGATGTAGCCCATTGGGGCCAGGAGATTTATCAATTTTTAGGCCTTTTAGCTTTTCTAGCACATGGTCTTTTTGTAATGGCTACCATACTCAACTCTGCCCCCTGACACTCTACTATTGTTGCGATGTTACTGCTGATTGATGTAAAGTACTTATTAAATTCTTTAGCTATTTCCTGATCACCCACCACTAGCCTTGTAACGTCAATTTGGAGCAGCCCAATGTCTACTTTTGCCTCCCATTTGTTTCTTATGTATTGAAAGAAACTTTTACTATACTTTCTAATATTACTGGATACCTTATTTCTGTTATCCTCTGTTTTTGTCACCTTCCCAATCTGATTTCCCACTGCTCTTGGCTAATATATAGGCTCTCTCTTTTTCTTTGATACATTTCCTGACTTCCTTTGTCAGGCATGGCTATCTAATTCCATCCTGTAAGCATCCCATGAATCCCTTTCTATGGATCCACTGGCAACATTATTCACTTGGTCCACCTGCATATTCAACTCCCCATGATCACTGTGGCATTGCCTTTCTGACATGCCCGATCTGCTATCTGGTACATCTTGCACCCCTGGTCCTGACCATTGCTGGGAGGTCCGTATGTAACTTCCATCATGTTTTTTTTTGCCTTTCTGGTTCCTCAACTCCACCCACACAGAGTCCACATCATCTGGCCCCATGCCATTCATTTCCATAGATTTAATTTCATTCTTAGACCATAAGTCCATAAGACATAGGAGTGGAAGGAAGGCCATTTGGTCCATCGAGTCCACTCCGCCATTTAAACATGGGCATTTTAACTCCACTTACCCGCTGTCTCCCAGTAACCCTTAATTCCTTGCAAAATCAAGATTTTATCAATCTCTGCCTTGAAGATATTTAGCACCCAGCCTCCACTGAACTCCGTGGCAATGAATTCCACAGGCCCAAACTTAACAAGGTAACCCCACCCCCTCTGCCCACCTCCCTGTCTTTTCGATAAGTTGTAAATCCTCAGATGTTTAATTGCCAGTCCTGAACCTCCTGCAACCACGTCTCTGCGATGCCTATCACATCATAATCATTCACGATGATTTGTGCCATTAATTCATCTACTTCTGTTAAGAAGAGTCTACTAATATCCTTTCATACTTCATGAGTAAGAGTCTTTAACATCATCTTTTTGCTTTCATTACTACTCACATTCGAAGCAATAAATCTCAACATTTCATGCTCTAACCAAAGGAAAATCTTCTGAAAAATATGATAATATAAATACTTGTATTTTAGTACCATGAATTAAACTTCATGGAAGACAAATATCAGTTTACTCTGCCGCAAACAAAGCATGTTTAAGTCTTAGGTAGTTCAAAAGTATGGTAATACATATATTAACTTTAAACCAGATTTGCAACCAGATTATGATAGAGTCAGAGTCATACAGTATGGAAATAGACCCTTCTGTCCGATCAGTCTGCACCAAACATAAACCCAAACTGAACTAGTCCCACTTGCCTGCTATTCTTGGGTATTAGCCATGATTTTTGTTGACTGTTCAGGGAACATCAAACTGAGTGTGCACTTGAATGTTTGCCCTGTACGAATTGCATGCCTGCTGTTAACCTTTTCCTTACCAACTGGTAAGGAAATTGTATATCTGTTCTAACTAAATTAATAAAAGGTAGTGGTTAGTTAATACAGACTTGACTCTTATCCTTTTTGGCCAAGCCAATGACTGTTCTCAAGGATAGTAACTGGGAAGCACTTAACTGTTTTGAGTATTCCCAACCTTTTTATGGGCTGGGAGTTCCAGATACCCATCAGACTTAGGATGCCCATAAAGCCTTCCTCTCCACATTAAGAATTCTGCCACCTCTGTGCCTTGCACGTTGTGTCCCCCAAATAATATTGGGTAATTGAAATCCCCTACTCTTATTACCCTATTATTTTTACACTTCGGTGAGAGTTGCTGACAAATCAATCTTGCCATCTCTCTACTTGAGGGTTTATAATGCAGCAATGTATTTTGACTCATTTTTTATTTTAAATTCAACCCAGATGGCCTCATTTGAGGTATCTGCTAAGATATCATCTCTCCCTATTGCAGTAATTGATCCTGCAATCAGTATTGCAACATTTCTCCACCCTGCCAAATGGCCTGAAGCTGAGATACCATGGAACAGGCTCACCATGATGTTGAATGGTTTTTCGGTCTGTGCTCACTCCTTCAAGCAAGAATCCTAACCTTCACCATTCCCCCAGCACCCCATATCAATGATCCCTTCACCTATTACCAGTCCTCATGCTCCACATGAATCCCTTCCTCTAGTCTCGAACTTGCTCTCGATCAGTTTATTGAAAATTGTCCGTGACATCAGCCGTATCAATCTCTCTACTCTTCTCACCTATTCTAACCTGTCCCCTTCGCTCTCGAAGGTCCAACCCTAACTTTGTCACCAAATCTACTCCTACAGTTAAATTAGTTTAAACTCCCACAAAAAAACCACACTAGCAAGTCCCCCCAGAAGGATGACGGCCTATTGTGGTTCAGGTGCAAACCATCAGACTTGTATAGGCCCTACCTTGCCAAGAAATGAATCAATTGATCCAGAAATCTAAAGCCCTCTCTCTACTCCAGCACATTCATCTGTTCCATACACCTATTCCTACATTCACCAGCACATAATACTGGGAGTATTCAGAGATTATATCCTTTGAAGTCCTGCTTTTTTAAAAATCTGCCAAATAGCTCCCTAAATTCTTGTTACAGGACCTTGTCCTTCCTACTACCTACATTCTTGGTACCAACATGAGCCACCTTTGAGTGTTCAGCCCCCGGTTCAGAAAGTTCTGTAGTGGTTCAGTGACATCCTTGACCCTGGCCCCAGGAAGGCAAGTCACCATCCTGGAGTGACATCCGTGACTGCCGAAAAACCAGAGTCCCTTTGAGACAGAGTTCCTCACCACTACTGTTCTCCCTTTCACTCCATCCCCCACCTTGTGCAGCTAAGCTCTGGCTGAACTCCCCAGAGGAACTGTCACTGTTTTCCAACACAGAAAATCTGTTCTGGAGATACACTCTGGGGATTTTCTTAATCTCTACCTCCCTCTTTCTGATGGGTGGGCACTGTCAGTCAGAAACACTTCCTTAAACTGCCAGATGATCACGTCTAAGCTCCAAAATCCTATTCTCAAGCTAAACAAACAAGTAGTAACTCCTGTAGATGTGGTCATTGAAGGTGAGTGAAAACCCTCAGCCTTGCCTGCTCTCCATCCACTGCCTAGGAAGAGATGATTCCTGATGATCCAACAGTCTCCACTTCCAGAAAGCGAGAGCATGTGATATTTATTTGCAAGTGCAACAACGTTGCCACAGTTTATTATATGATGAAACAGAATATTTATTCACAATAAAATTATATACAAACATAACTGGAAGAAGGATCCATTGCTTTTATGAACTGGAGGCTCTGGAGGAGATCAACCAGTCTAATGAAAAGGTTCTTGGTTTTGGATTGTTTCTGTTACAAAAGGTGAGGATCTTGGAAGATTACTTGCTGTTAGAAAGCCAAGGACCTGAAGGACATCAGATGCTTTGAAGGAGAGAAGATTCAGTGGTGTTAAACAAATATCGATATGCAAAAGATAGTACCTTGAAGGTGAGAATCTGGAGCAGATCAGTTGGCGTTAAGAATACAATGTCTGGACTATATTCAGAGCCTGGATGTACTGAGGTCTTACTTGGGTGCTGAGCAGCAGCAATTGCCAATTAATATTTTGCACCAGGAGGTCCATCGGCTGAGTCTGAAGTGATGTATCTGCTTCGTGTGGAATGTTGCCACAGCCACTGCATGACAATTGATACAGTCCTGGTCGGAGGTGAAGGATACACAGTTTGAGATGTAAGAATTCACTATGCTGCTGTAGTCATCAACAAGTTGACGTGAAATGCATCTTGAAGTCCCAGTAACTCCAGCTTGGCACTTCGCAATACCTTTCAAAAAAAGAAGCAACCCTTTGCAGATCCAGTGGATGAGAAGATCACCTGTAGTGTTGTACTACAATATTGGATGATTTTCTCACTCTCAGCCAGCACACAATGTTGTTATAGATCTGTTGTTGGAAGTCACCATACTCTTCAAAGTTGGCTAATATCCCCAACATTTGGAAAGCTTCCACTGAGACTTACTCACTCCCTGACCTAAAGAGCGGCTAAATCCTGGTGAAGATAGAGTTCAAAAAGGGCTCAATTGTTTCTGGTGCCTGAAGAATGTTTCTTTGCAGGTAAGACAATATGGCATGTGTGAATATATTGGGTGTTCTCTTTATTCCCCAGAAGACTCACCAATACATCTGTCATACTCCAACAGCATCACCTGACTCCAAAATCAATGTCTTCTCAAGCTCTGACACAAAGCAGTTGGATAACGGGCGAGGAGTCAGCCCTTCATCAGGCATTCCTGAAGAAGGGCTTTGGTTGGAAATGTTGATTTCCCCACGCCTCAGATGTTGCCTGACCTACTGCGCTTTCCCAGCACCACTCTAATCTTGACTTTGATCTCCAGCATCTGCAATCCTCACTTTTGCCAGGATCATCAGGATGTCAGTTCTTCAGGAAAGGTCTTCAGAAATCTTAAGAGCTCTAGATGCTGTTCCAAGCTGGCTTCTTCACCCACTAATCAGATGAAGAGGATGATATAGACCGCATTAAATTGCAAGGGAACGATTAACATAGCATGGAATCAGTCCTCTAAGCAGTGTCCCCACATGATTTCCAAGCACTTCCCTGCTGACAAACTCCTTTGAACAAACTACTAGCATCTCAGAGATTGTATGTATTGCCGTCTCTCACTCACTGTCTTCCACTGACAAATCCCCTCTTCACTTTTCTAGATGATTTGAGACATACCTTCCAACTCAGCAATGATCTTCTCTACTGCAGCGGAAAAGAAATGAATAACAGGCTTCATTGGTTGGTCTGCTTCTGTTCTAACTGTGCTGAATGATTCAACTCTGTCTGTAATCTCTCCCTGGAGTCAAGAAAGCATAGACTGAGTTTCCTAGTACACCTGACTTGGTGTCTCTTGCTGTCTTTCCTGTACAAGTGCACAGATTGCTTCATTTTGTTGTGCTTTCTTAACCCTTCGATGATTGCATTGTCATGGTTCTCATTGTGATATGGTCCTGAGCTCCCAGCGGGTGTGCAGTGCTTGGATTTTCTAAAACATTCAGTGAAGTCACAGATTATGGACAGAGTGAGGGCTCACATCAGAGTCATAGAATCATACAGCATGGAAACAGACAATTTGGTTTAACCAGTCCATACCAATATAATGCCAAAGTAAGCTGCCTGCTCTTGACCCTTATCCCTCCAAACCCTTTCCTATTCACATACTAATCCAGGATGAAGGGCTCTGATGAGTCAGTCAAGTGAGCCAGACATTTGTCAGGTCACTAGATCACTCATTGCATGAATCTGGATGCACTGAACTCAAGAATTGGGCAGGTTGCACAGCTAAGTTCAGTTTTGACACCATTGTTAACGCCAAAATAGTTTTTCTGTGGGACACCATCTAAGCCAACCTCACGCAAACATATTCTTGAGAAACACAAAAAACCCCTAACTGGTATGTCCTGTGTATTGTTTACATTTTGAAAATACATGTGATTCATTTGAATCTGCAGTTGCATGTACTAGTTAACTTGCACATCTTCCTGGGCTCCATTCCATCCTCAAATTCACCTTTGAAATGTGGAGCAGTCTAATGAGCTTCCTTTCTTCCACATGCTGGTAGAGAAATCCACAAATGAGTTCTCTACAATGGAGTGCCATAAGGCTACTCTAACAATATACCCATTAGGCTTTCCACAGCTTTACCAACTGTAAGACTGCCTTCACTGACAAATTTGTAAACAAAGGTGGTTCTCGAATAACATTCATTCTGGCAGCACAGTTTGCTTATAACGTCACTCAGTACTTTCAAGAACGCTCACCTCTGTTCACAATAGCTCAATTCCAGTGGTGATCTTTCTGCACTCTTTGTGCTGTTCTGCACATGTGCCAATGTCAGCTGCTGACAGAGGAACTGTGAAAGGTACTGTACAGACAGCAGCTTTCTGAGACAGATATATTGAGCAGCTCCCTGTGAAAGGTACACTACTTCTAGCTCATCCCTTTTTTTTGAAAAAAAATGGACGGGCATGGTGACAAGAAGCATAAAATGGCAGGTGATAAATATAAAAGGAAGGCTATAACAATGGAAGAGATGAAAGATATAAAGTATTTCGAGCCAAAGGAGAGAACGTGCAATTTTGCTCACTGAACAGGAATGAGAGAGTCTACCTTAGGCATCATGACCACCCTCTGTCCCTGCATTAACAAATTTTAAAATGTACGGTGTTAAATTTGTGTTTTGTCAATAAATACGATTTATACCTTCATTCAGACTGTGCTGTACTGTGGTAGACTTCTGAGTGATTTTTGGGCAATTGAGTGATTTTTTTTGCTGGTCTGCCCCCATCCCCAGTTTTCCCATTGGCCTCATTATTTTTCTATTAGGCAAGGTTTTGCTGGAACGCAACTATAGTCGTTCCGCTCTCATGCAATCCTGTGTTACAACAAAACCACATAATAGCAGCATTATACAAACTAATGGAGCTGGAATCGCGTTATAGTCGATACACACCTTAAAAATTCAGAAACAGTGTGCCCAATTCATCATTCGCGTCTCATGAATTCGCATTAACGAAACGCGTGTTATAGCTGAACAACCTGTATGGAATTATCAGAGAACTACTTGTAGGCTCAAGCCATTTGATCACAATACAAAGCTTCAACGCCAAAATAAGTCCAAAGTTATCTTAAAAGATAATGATGACCTCAATCAGATTATTGATTGCTGAAATGTACATGCTACCTCAAAATTACCTTGAAAGGATAAAGTATTCATAGATTAAAAAGCAGATGAAGCTAGCTACTTCATGCCCAATCTACGCAGGAGCAGCACAATTGGCATTCTTCACCAAGAGGGTGCTGACATCAAGCTGAGAGAGCTTCTACCCACCACAAAAAATGAGTCATGTGATACATGATTTCCAGTGCCAGTATAATTCCAGGTACTTGCGTGTACATCTCCTTTCAAACAGCAGGCCCCATTGGTTATTCACAATAGAGTGCTGGCCATTGTCAAACTTAGTCAAGTAAAACTCAAAGCAAAGAGTTCAACATGACATGAACACTACTTATGTATGTTAGCTCCTGAACGAACCAGTGTGTTCAGATTTACATGAATAATTGTGTTAAAAACAAACCAAACACAATCTCTCATACAAATTACTAGGTAAGGAGACAGTTTCTAAGAACAGTCTTAAAAAATTGCAATTTCTCACACCACATTAAAGCCACAACTTCCAATATGACTAAACTTAGCTATGCTTTTACGTTTGAAAAAAAAACAAAATTTTTCATTGAGGATGCCATTTTTCATAGATTGAGACACAAGTCAAAGATATTTGCTCAGCCAATTCACTTTCAATTCAATCTCTACCAAACAAAAATGATAAATTTAATTTAAGAAAATGAAAAGAGAGCAAATTCCACAAAGGGTGATGAGAAAATGAAAGAATTAGGATGCAATTCAGGGAACCCAATGAGGGATGGAGCAGAGGTCAGTTCATTTTTAACTACACGTAGTTCTGCTATAAAGTACATTTTGTTAACGTGAACTCGCTATAACACAATTGATGAATTGGAGCACTGTTTCTAAAGTAGGAAGTTTTAAAGCATGCACTGGTTATAATGCAATTCCGTCCCCATTCATTTCAATGGTGCTGCTATCATGTGATTTTCTTATAACAGGATTGCATGAGAATGGAACTATTCCATTATAGCAGAACTGATTGTACAGAAAAGACCAAACTGAAAACTATGATTCAGGCATGTCCATTATTCACCACGTAACTCTTAGCTGCTGTCTCTTCGATACTGTTCTAACAAAACTCAAAACAATCTTTAACAACAGCAACTCTGCTGGTCACACAAGCCCCCAGGTTTAACTGTGCCCTCAATTTCATTCACAATGGAATCTTTATATTGTAATCAACAATTACAAGTTAAAAGAAGACATTCAGCTCATTGCATCAGTGCCAGCTCTCTAAAAGCACAATTCAACTAATTCAGGAGAAGCTTCTCGATCCAGAGAATGTTAACACTTGCTAGCACAGGTATCCTAGGTGCATTGAAGGAGAAACTACGCAAGAATAGATTAAAAGATTTTTTTTAAAAAAAAGAAGTTTATTAAAAAAATAGGATTGCATGAAGCATAAACAACAGCAAGGATCAATTGGGCCATTTAGCCCAACTCCATATTGTGCAATCTATAAAATTATACTTACACTTTCCGAGCTATACTCTTTATATGCTTTGATTGTCAGTATAAAAGCAAAAGATGCAGCGGCAGTAATTATTGATAATATACCACAAATGTTATTTGAATTCAAATTTTAAAATGTCAAACACACAACGCAAGGGATATCTTAAATAGACTCAGTCATGTAGCGCAGAAACAGATCCTTTGGTCTAACCTGCCCATGTCAACCAATTTTCCCAACTAAACTAGCCTTTTAAACTGATGTAACAGTACCTGCATAATCACTTTCTCCGGCAATTTATTCCACATTTAGAGACAGAGTCCTAGAGAGGTACAGCATGGAAACAAACCCTTCGGTCCAACCCGTCCATGCGACGAGACTTCCCAATCCAATCTAGTCCCACCTGCCAGAAACCAGCACATATCCCTCTAAACCTCTATTCCTAAATCCCTCTATTCATATACCCATCCAAATGCCTCTTAAATGTTGCAGTTGTGCCACCCTCCACCACTTCCTCTGGCAGCGCATTCCATACCCGTTCCACCTTCTGCGTGAAAATGTTGCCCTTTAGGTCTCTCACATCTTTCCCCTCTCACCCTAAATCTATGCCCTCTAGTTCTGGACTCCCCAGCCCTAGGGAAAAGACTTTGTCTATTTACCCTATCCATGCCCCTCATCATTTTGTAAATCTCTATAAGGTCACTCCTCAGCCTCCGATGGTCCAGGGAAAACAGCCCCAGCCTGTTCAGCTTCTCCCTATAGCTCAAATGCTCCAAACCTGGCAACATCCTTGCAAATCTTTTCTGAACCCTTTCAAGTTTCACAACATCCTTCCTAACAAGGGAGACCAGAATTGCATGCAATATTCCAACAGTGGCCTAACCAATGTCCTGTACAGCCGCAACATGACCTCCCAACTCCTGTACTCAATACTCTGACCAATAAAGGAAAGCATACTAAAACCTTCTTCACTATCCTATCTCCCTGCGACTCCACTTTCAAGGAGCTATGAACCTGCACTCCAAGGTCTCTTTGTACAGCAATACTCCCTAGGGCCTTACCATTAAGTGTATGAGTCCTGCTAAGATTTGCTTTCTCAAAATGCAGCACCTCTCATTTATCTGAATTAAACTCCATCTGCCACTTCTCAGCCCATTGGCCCAACTGGTCAAGATCCTGTTGTAATCTGAGGTAACCCTCTTCGCTGTCCACTCCACTTCCAATTTTGATGTCGTCTGCAAACCTACTAATTGTACCTCTTATGCTCGCATCCAAATCATTTATGTTAATGACAAAAAACAGAGGACCCAGCATCAATCCTTGTGGCACTCCAGTCGCAGGCCTCCAGTCTGAAAAACAACCCTCCACCACCACAGCCTGTCTTCTACCTTTGAGCCAGTTCTGTAACCACCATGTGTGAAAACACTGCCCCTCAGGTCCTTTTTAAAATCATATTCCTCTCAACTTAAAAATATGCCCCCTTGTTTTGAACTTCCCCCAATCCTAGGCAAAAGACTTTGGCTATGCAGCTTATCTATGCCCTTCATGATTTTATCAACCTCTAGAAGGCCAACCCTCAACCTCCTACAATCCAGTGAAAACAGTTCCAATCTATCCAACCTCTCCTTATAACTCAAATTCTCTAGTCCCAGCAACTTCTTCCTGAACCCTCTTCAATTTAATGATGTCCTTGCTATAGAAGGGTGACCAGAACAGAGCACAGTACTCCAAAAATGGCTTCACCAATATCTTCTACAACCTCAACATGATGTTCCAACCCTTACACTCAAGGCAAGTGTGATAAACGCCTTAACTACTCTGTCTACTTGTGACACAACTTTCAAAGAACTAGGTACCTGAACACCTAGGTCTCTTTTTGACAACACCATCCATGATCCTACCATTAATTCTAAAAGTTCTGTTATCATTTTCTTTTCAAGAACGTAAAACCTCACATTTATCCAAATTCAACTCCATCTGCCACTCTTTGGTCCATTGACTCAAACGGTGAACATCTTTTTGTAATCTTAGATAACCTTTTCACTGTCCATTATACCACTAATTTTGGAGTCATCTGCAAACACACTAACAATTCCTCCTAAATTCTCAACCAAATCATTTATCTAAATAACAACCAACACCAATCTCTGTGGAATACCCCTGGACACAGGCCTGCAGTCTAAAAGCAAACTTTCACCACCACACTGCCTCCTATAGTCAAGCCAATTTTGTATCCAATTGACAAGCTCTCCCTGAATCCCATAAGATCCAACTTCATTAATCTACCACGAGGAACTATTTCAAAGGCTTTACTAGAGTCAACATAAACAATATCTACCACTCTACACTTCTGAATAGTAACCAACGATCTTCCCCAGAAAAGTACCTAAAATGAGGCAAGAATTTCAATGTTTTATACAAAAATTGTTACACTCAATATCCTAAAAATATACTGAACACTGGGAATATTTTTGTTTTCAGTTGAAGATGGTGGCTTATAAACGCAAAGTTTGACAGAAAATCCACAAGTTTTTGTTACTCTAGTTGGTTATGAGAGATAGACTGTGCTAATTATCAATGAACCCACCACTTTAATAAGGCTCCTGTAGTTTGCAATTCAAAAGAGGTTTATAAAAGCATGAGCAAAATGTAGAAACTCTCAAGAATTCAAGAAAATAATTTGAGAGGCAAGCATAAACAACCAAAGTCTGTGTCACAGACAGTTTACTGAAGAGGTGAATACTCAAAATACCAGAGTCAGAGAAACGTGGGATGCAGAAAAGATACCAGGTTAGAGGAACTTCCATAAATAAAGAGGGACGGGGATAGAGAATGATTTGAAGGGAAGGGCAAGAATATTAAACTCAACGTGTTCCAAACTACACAATTAACCTGCATCTACAAGGATGGAAATCACACAAGTGTGACTCCAAAAAAGATAAGGCTGCCATATCCCACTTTATCTAATGATGACACAAGTACAATAGATAAAATGGATATTACAAGTTTTGCAAGTGGCCAACCTGGTTGCCAATCAAAATATTGGAGTTTTGATGGCATGTTTTGTTTTGGCTAAACAGATTTTTGTTTCTTTCAAATAGGATTCAGATTGGGAATGGAGAAAAAAAAAGTTTTCATGACCATCTTGTCACAGCTTAGTCTTTACCATAACCCAGCTAGTAAACCCCTACTTCATGCTTCAGAAAATAGAATTTTAAAACCTCGTTAAGGGCTCTCAAGAACTCAGATGGACTTTTAGTAATGCCACAAGAATATTATACGACAGAAAGCACTGCATTTTGTTTTTTAACATGCCTTTACCATTTTATTTCTAAAGAGTCTTTGTCAATTTTCAAAATAGAAATTAGTTTTTCAATTAGTCAATTTACTACAAATAAAGTTATTGGCTAAATAGCTTTCATTCTGATAAATGACAAAAATACATATTACAGCGGTTATTAGCCTCTTCAAAATGTTATAAAAAGCTGAATATCCCAAAAGTTCAGAAAAATCCACATAATTTATAATCTCACTAAACAGTCCAAACTTGTCCTTAATTTATTCATAGGATGCGGACTAGGCTAACATTTACTGCTTATCCCTATTGCCCTGCTGAATGTGGCAGTGAGCTGCCTACGTGAAAAACACCAGTGCGCTGTTAGACAGGGAAAGGTAGAACAATGGAGAAATTTAATGTGCAATCACGTGCTGTGACCATTGATTCCAATGATTCGACATCTTTCTCCTTACCCCCAAATCCCACTTGCCCTGCCAACTTACCTTATTAGCTCTGTCTGCCCCCAAACAGCTGGAAATATTTTAATATCACAAAGCTGTTGCCAAATATTCACTGGAAACCTGGAGATCATTACTGTCATTGGCATTTGCTCAGATATTTTGTTCTGTACTTAATCAAAACAAAAAAGGGTTTTTTTCCCTGTTTCATGTATCATAATACATATAGAGTAACATTATTTAAATATCTATTTGAAATGTGACAATGGCTTAAGTAAACATCTTCTTTCAACAATTTTACTCTACTGAAAGCATGGCTTTCTAAGAAATACCAGTTTTTCCATTCCACTTCTGGTACTAATCTGCTATTGCAAATTTGAAATATTCAAAAAATAAGAAAATAAAGATTTGTAAAACATTTACAATCAACACAATCTAGAAGTGATGCTTTTGCCTTTAAGTAGTTTCAAAGTTGACATAATTGTCATTTAATATTCTGCAATCTTTATCACGAGCAGAATAATTTGGTTAGAAATTCAAAACAAAGATGCAACAATACTTTTGAAACCGTTAAGGATTCTGTTAAAAACTCTTAATTTGGGTTTTCAAAGGTTCTAAATTATATTTAAGTTATCTGTGAAAAAAAATCAGAAACTGCATCCCACTTGTCATGGCGAACCATAAAATTTGAGATTTAAAAATCACAAGACCAAAATAATGGGAGCAATATTGAAATTGTTTTACTTCCCAAATGCGAGTCTAAGTGAAAACATGCAAGTTTACAATTCACAACTGACAATTCAAAATTAAATTAACTTGGTCGCCAAGACAAAGCCCTTACTTCAGCAAAACTGAAATATTTCTGAGACAGACACTAGGGAAAGGGAAGGGAGTATGTATTCAAGATACCATATAAGGAAAATGACTTCTATCTGGTCTTTGGTCAGAACATTAAACTCCCCTAAAGCACTCACTTCCTGACCCTTCCCCCAGTTAAGAAAACAATCAACTCCATCCTGGCATCTGGAATATCACTGTCTGTTAAACATAAAGAGAAGGAAGACTAAAGCTGCCAACCCTATTTGTAATTTAATGCAGACTTTAACTGGTAGTTTTATAATGTGTATTGAATTTAATTAGTTCATCTATCGTTGGCAAAAAAATTTTAATATTATTTTTCTGCTCAAAATATTTTTCATGCAATATGCATTGAAATGTTTCCTCAACTGTTTTTCCTGACGAACTGACATTCTTGACAAATCTAAACTGATGCTGTGCCAATGCAAAAGCATGCAGATCATTTCCTGACTAATGCTGTAAGCTTCACAATCCAAAAGATACATGAAGTCCATTAAAGTTTCATCTTCCCCACAATCCACTTTTATAGTTAGCCAGTTCTCACCTCATTTTTCTCTGTTGGTGAATCAGTTCCACATTTAAACGTAACTCCTGAGCTCATAGTGCTGATTTCAGCATGCAAAATTGAAATGTCCCACAATTTAAGCCATATATACAGTGCTATTTCCAGCTTCTTCTGCCTGCTACATTCCAGTAAAGCCAGCCATTTTCAACCCAAAACTGACTCGCAGCCTGAATTAATGATGCAAGCCTGCTGACATCTTCCACAAACCAAACATCTTCCACTTGAAAAATAATTAAACATAGAGTAATACATAATCACCAAATGTGATAACAGGAGTTGAACAATTAGTCCTGTTGGTTTAAAAAATTGTCCAGAAGTTGTCCAGTCCCCGCTGCTGTGCTCTCTTAAAAGACATGTCAATGCTACGGTACCTCCCCCACAGAATGTGCGCTGTTTAGCTGCTAGACTGAAGGCACCTCCCAGAGGAACTGAAAGTACTGCCCATTTGGTGGGCTTGTCGTAAACACAGCAATTCCAGCAGCAAGCCATCCATCTCCTTCATCGAAAGAAAGATGCGTGTTCAGAAATTAGATTTCTGCTGTGCTCAGTCACAGGTTTGTAGGTTTTATCACAGGTGATTTATAGATTAAACAGAGCTTTCTTTCGCTCTGCAATATATAGGACGGACTTGGAAACAGAATTCGCGTTGGCAATGCTTTTGCTTTGTAGATTTACCATAAATCAGAGATACAAAAAGAATATAAATAAATATGCAAAATCTACGTGAGGTGAAATTCTTTATTAAAAAAGTAATAAAAATATCTTGATGAAATATTTACTCTTCTGAAGGCACTTTCACAACATCTTTCACTAAGGCAGGCAAATTAACAGTGCAAATAGTAATAGGTATAATGATTATGCTTACAGAGACATAGCTACAGAGTAGCCAAAAGCAGGGAACTGAACATCCAAAGGTATTTAATCTTTCAGAAGAACAGGCAGAAAAGACGAGGAAGTGGGATATAATTAATGAGAGATAAAATCAATGCAATGGTGAGAAAGGGTAGTGGTGCAGAAAATCTAGATGCGAAATCAGTCTGAGTGGAGCCAAGAAGCAAAAAGGAGTTGAAAATATTAATGGGAATTGTCTATAGTGCTCAAAGCAGTAGGTGCTATAAGGGTGATGTGGTAGTCATGGGTGATTTTAATTTACAAACCAGATTACTAAATATGGTGGTCATGGAAATAGTGTACGCACTGTTTGTCATCTTCCAAAATTCTGTCGACTCCGGAACAGCTCCAACAGACTGGTCAGTGGTAAATGTAACTTCACTATTTTAAAAAGGAGGGAGAGAGAAAACCATAAAGGACAAACCAGTTAGCCCAATGTAAGTACCGGGGGAACATGCTGAAATCTGTAATAAATTATGTGAAAACAGGACACTTTGAAAATACAAATAGGATGGTAAAGAGTCAGAATTGGTTTACAAAAGAAGTATTTGATAAAATTATCGGAATTTTGTATGGATTAACTAATAGAAATGGTGGATGGTTGCATTTGGATTTTCAGAAAGCTTTTGATATAATACACTAACTTCTTATGCAAGATTTTAATCAGAGCACATGGGATTGGTGGTCATACACTGGCATGGATTGTGAACTAATTAACAGAAAGAAAACCAAGAATGAATTAATGGGTCTTATTCAGAGTTAAAGGCAGTGACAAGTGAGGTACTTGAACTTCAGCTATTCACAACATATAAATAGATTTGGATGTGGGAATTTATGCAAAGTTCAAGATTTCTGATGACCCTAGAATAAAAAAGCTAGATAGGATTAAGAGTGATGTTTATATTCTGAAGATAATGCAAAGCTCTTTCAAGATGATTTAGACAAGTTAAGTCATTGAGCAAATGCAAGACAGATGCAGTATTTAATATGCACAAGGGTGAAGTTTTGCAGTTTGGGAGGAAAAACAAAGTATTATTTAAATGGTCCGACTGATAAATGTTGATGTGCCAGGAGACCTGAACGCCCTTGCACATCATTCACTGAAAGCAAGCATGCAGGTGCAGGATACTGTTAGGAAGGTAATTAGCACATCGGCCTTCATTGCAACACAGACTGAGTACAGGAACAAGCTGCTCTTAGCACAGCTGTCTCCAGGATTTTGGAGAGACCACACCTGGAGCATTGTATGCAATTATGGTCTCCTTGCCAAAGAGGCTACTGACTTGCCAGAGATGAGTGCACAGAAGGTTCAAATGACTGATTCCTTGAATAGCAGACTTGTGAATTGAATCACAAGAGTTCACTGGAATTTAGAAGAATGAGGGAGTTTCTCATCAAGACATAAAATTCTGATGGAATAGACACACTTGCAGGAATGAAATAAGGAGTCACAGTTTCAGGATATGGAGAAGGCCATTTCAGACTAAAGGTGAGAAATTTCTTCACTTACAGTAAGGTGAATCTGTGGAATTCTCCACCACAGAAGATTGCAAAGGTCAAATTGTTGAATATATTCAAAAAAAGAAACATAAGATTTTTAGAGGTAAAGATGTCAAAGAGCAGGAGTAAGACATTGGGATACACAGGTCAGTGTGATCATGTTGAATGGTAGAACCGCTTGATGGGCCAAATGGCCTATTTTTATTCCTATTTTCTACATTTGTGTGTACAAGTGACTGAACAAAGATCAGACGCTTTATATTGAATCTTTATTTTTCTTAGGGTTACTCTGACTCTGAAAACCTTCTGAATATCTGTGATGTGTACAGCAAAAATAGCTAACCCTATCCAATGAATATACAGTTATCAATGCTTGCAAAAAAGAACTTAATCCTTTGTCATAACCAAAGTGACTAAGAACAGGAACCGATTCACCAGCACTACATGTGATAGTCCTTCTGCTGCTAAACCCAAGCTTTGCTCTTTGCTTCCCCCGATTCCAAAAACAATGGATATAATCAGGAAAGGTACTGGGTAAGTACTATCACCCCAACATTCCTTGATTTGAATTAAGACAACAGAGCTTTTGGTGAAACTTTCCTTTTGCTGAAAGGGGAGAAACAGACTGGAGCAATTCCTAAAACTTTATGTTTGGTTGAATGGGCATTTTACCTGTATTGGGATCTTGCCTAATGATTTTTTAAAAAATTGTTTGATGCATAGAATTCACCTGAATGGCGCTTTCATGACAGTGAAAAGTTGATTCAAGTTCACTTAACATTAAAAATATTTGTTTCTAAGTCTACCATTCCTAGTTTGCTTGCAAATGTTTGTGACATTTAGTGGGTGGGGCTACTAAAATCTCAACTCTTCCTGCTATTGTTTCAAAATTTACAGTTAACTACCGTTAAAATGTAGAGCTCAATATTTACTGTGAAACACACGATGTACTTTTTTACATATTAAAAGTATTATATTAGTATAAGTTCTCTCTCTTGCCAAAACAAGATTTTTTTTATCCAGGGACCTATCATTCTGGACTTTCTCCTTTGTCATTCACAAGACATTTTAAGGCTAGACATTTTCATTATACATTTTAAGGCTATTTACACATTTAACATAATCCCTTGAGATAGCCCTTTTATTTCACATGCACTCAGAACCAAAAATTTTACTGTAGACAAGATGACATTAGTTTGCACTAATTTGTACCTTTAGATAACAAAATATGAACTGCTGCCCCCTTTTGACCAATTAATGAGGATACTCTGGTACTAGAATTTTATTGAAACTTAAGAGTACTATGCACTCTAATTTTGATGTAGACTGATTTACTCCTATTTCTGAAGGCATTATCCACAAAATATCAATCTTCAATTCATCTGTATATGTACAGTGATGTATCAGTTAAATTATTGGACTGGTAATACAAAGAATACAAGTTTAAATTCTACCATGAAAACTTGGAAGATCTTGACATGTGAAATAGATCTGGGAATACAAAGCTGGTGCACATGAAAATGTTATCAAAAAAAGTCACAACAGTTAAAAAATGACTTTCATATGATTCACTAATAAGTAAATTTTGGACAAAAAGACTTTTTAATTTCTGAATTTTTTAAAGTTGTTGACCGAACTGGGAAAGGACTGAGTCACAAAGCAAAGAGCGTAGAAGAAATGACTGCCTTTTTAAAAAGAAAGCTACCAATACTTATTGTAAATACTGTTTATATTGCTGCTTGTTGAAGTAGGAGGTTATGGTTACTACAGACTGGCATCAGAGACATGAACAAGGAGGGATTCAACTGGCAACAAATAACTTAGTGGTCTGTGAAGACATGATCAGTTGTTGACAAAGGGCTTCTGTGTGACAACAACTGACTGACTCCTAAGTAGCAGATCTGATTGTGAGCATGAACTATATGGCCAGGAGCAGTTAAATTTGTGAAAGGGTATGTGGCGTTTTTCTCTCTCTCTCTGCGCAGCAAGAAAACAAACTTTAGCCTGACGAAAACAAACTTTAGCCTGAAGAAAACACGGTTATTTTCCCTCACCAGTTGATGTAGGCTGTGGCTTTTTAACCAGTAACTAAGTGAACCAGTTACTCTTTGCCTATGGCACAAAAGTGACAATACCTGGACAGGGATAACAAACAGCAAATCCTGAGAAGCAAGAGGATATCTCAACAAATCTTGTGAATAAATGCCATTGAACTGCCTTCCCAGTTTTCCCTCCATTCATAACACCGTGTTTTTCTGGTCTGACGTAAAGAGTTTTATGACATGTTTAGAGTTTTAAATGAATAGAATTATGTCAACAGTTCACAGGTGTTCACCTGTATCTAGGATAAACCTATTTTTAACAAATATTAATTCTTCAAGTACATAAACTTGATCTGTGCTTGTTTTAAGTAAACAGAAATTGCTGCAGAAATTTAACAGGTCTGGGAGCATCTGGAGAAAAAAAAAGTTAACGTCAAGTCCAGTGACACTTCTTCAGAACTCACTGGACTCAAAATGCTAACTCTTTTCTCTCCACAGATGCTTCCAGACCTCCAGAATTCCCCAGTAATTTATACCTTTTTACGATCCCCATCATCTGCAATCCTTTGTTTGAAGTCTGTGCTTTTTTAGGCTGGGTCCAAAACAACAAACATTGTGGCATTTTGCATACAGGTCATTCTGCTATAACACGTATTTCATTATTGCAAATTCACTATAGCACAATTGACAAATTTGGGACACAGTTTCTAAAATGTGAACCTTTGAAGTGTGTATTGGTTATAACGTAATTCTGGCCCCATTAGTTTAAATAGTACTGCTATTACATAATTTCCTTATAACACTGGACTGTATGAGAACAGAACATTGTAGCAGAACTGACTGTACGGTGATAAAATCTTTAACTTTTGTGACAGCTCCAGGAGAAGTAGGGTTTGATTTCTAGGACACTCAGTGATGCCATAGGTGTAAAATGGTC
This sequence comes from Hemiscyllium ocellatum, assembly GCF_020745735.1. Lineage (NCBI taxonomy): Eukaryota > Metazoa > Chordata > Chondrichthyes > Orectolobiformes > Hemiscylliidae > Hemiscyllium > Hemiscyllium ocellatum. Next base: position 67,163,502 of record NC_083402.1, on the reverse strand, counting down.
CAGCAAGCCAATAATCTTAGGAAAATTAGTTATCAGCAATAAATATCAGCTTTGCAACAGGAACCTAAATTCCACAGTAACAATTCTTTTTTAAATCCTGAACAAACCAAAATACCCATTATCTCCTATTTGGTGATAACTAAACACACTTATTTTATCGACACTTTGTTCCATGCATTGTGGGTAGAATGCCACAAAGTCCCACTATTTAAATAATTCTACCGACAAGACAGTTCACAATTAGAACTCTTCTGGATAAGAAAGGCAAATTACTTCAATTATATTAAAAAATTATGATCTCATTGTGTTTTAAACATGCACATCCGAGGGAAAGCTAACTTAGTAATGTGACCTGTTCTGAAGTCTGCCTGAAACAGGCCTTGTGGTGTATTTTCTTTAAATGATAAAAGGCAGGTGATTTTGCTGGAAAGAAAGTTCATACCTGAAGACAATGGCAGCAACATTTGCATTTACTGTGGTTAGACTACTAATTTCCAAATCTGTAGCTGTTCAGATTATCACTTCTGAATAATGCTTTAAGGTGCCTAATTGCCTCCATGATAACCCCTAGCTCTAATCAGTTTTGATCCCTGGAAAGAAGTTCCACAGGATTGATGCTCCCATAGTTTGAGAAGGAAAGGTTTCTCTGCTATCCCTGAAAACTCTCGCAGACAGCATGCCATGATCCAGGCAAGAGGAAACATTCGAGGTTGAGAGTCTATGTTTAACTGAAAAACAACGTGGGTGGGAGCATGCACAGTGATTTAAAAAGCCAAACTCGTGAGGATCTGAAATTAGTTGAGAAAATTTACCCAGGTTGCACAAGAGGAAACCTACAGTAAAAGCTACTCACTATGAAAGACAGTTCAAGGGTCACGACCAGGCTGTGAAAGGAAAGGAATAAAACTCAGAAGCCAAAACTGGGTCTAGGAAATTCAAAATACAATTTAAAGGTTCATGTAAAATAAGGTGTTTAGTGTAAGGGACAAAAAGGAGAAAACTCTAATTTAAAGTTCAAGAGAGTTTCATCAATGGCGCTTTTCATGTGGCTTTCAGTTGAAGTCTAAGTCTTGAAATCCTGTGAACTCATCCTTTCAGCTACCACCTACAAGTTCAAATTAATTTTATGCAGTTATGGGTATCTGCTGGATTATGAAGAATAGAAGTTTCACTTTGGAACTTGGCAACCACTAGGAGGGTGGTCAGAAAAAATGGTTATATTCATATCTAGAAGCATTAATATCTTAATCATTTACTTTTCAAAGCATTTCTGATCAGCAAAAAATCTATTCTTCCAGGAAAGTGTTTCAAGACCTCAACCAGTTTATTTTTTTGATCAGTTGCATAATAAGCAGGTAGAACACATCTTAAGCTAACTATCCAGGGATGTGCAGGGTAGGTGGATTAGCCATGGGAAATGTGGAGTTACAGGGAGGATTAGCCATTACAGGGAGATGGTGAAAGGGGTGTGCGTGTGTGTGGTCTTCAAAAGGGTCAGTGTCGACTCGATAGTTTAAATGGCTTGCTTCCACACTGTAGGGATTACAGGATTCTAAGTGAATTAACACCGCCATTAGCAATAAATTAATCCTACCTAAAATATCAATAAATCAACAAATTCTTTATGAAGAAATATACTTACATTGGTTGGCTCCCTCGTAGTGAGCATGTTAACAGTGAAGGCTGCAAATTTACATACTAAATTTGAAAGGATTCAAAACTGAGGAAGCACATTATGAAATTATGGAATAACAGAAAAATATGCAAGTGGACAAACATTAGATAATCTTTAACATAGGCAAGCATCAAGTGCAGCACTAAGTCTTTGTAAACATATGCTGTACAGGCCCTGTCGCACGTCAAGGCCTTTCCCAATGAAAAGCTCATGCCCAAAACATTAACTCTCCAACTCTTTCGATGCTGCCTGGCTGGCTGTTTTTCCAGCACTATACCTTTTGACTGATCTCCAACATCTGCAGTCCTCACTTTCTCCTACTCACCCAACATTCTAATTTCTGCCCTTCTTCAAGTCTACTATATTCAATAGGATCACGGTCTCATTGTAATTTTGTGGCTAGCCCCAATACTCTAACTTCCCCTGAGCCAAGAATCAAGCCTATGCTCGGTCATCAACTCATCTCCCAGTTTCACATTGCCTCAAATTTGAAATTCAACTAATTGCTTCATGGATTCACTGTAACCATTTAGTAAATGTACCTCTAAAAGAACACTGCTCTAACTCAGATCTCTTAGATACTCTCACTTCTTTCAACCCACCACTGGTATCCATGTATCCAAGGACAGAGAGGTGTTTCTTAAACTTTAGTCCATCTGGTACTGAAACCCGCACCCATGTCTTTGTCAACTCCAATCCCAAACATTCCAGTGTACGGAGGAACCTCGATTACCGACTATCAATTATCTGAATTTCAGATTATCCAAAAAATCTCAGGTTCTGATAGAATCTTTACATCAAAGAGATGTTTCCAACAGTGATCACATCTTTTGTTTACAAAGATTAAAAATGAATGCTGCAGGTTCCATACACATGTGTGCCTGCTCAGAAACAAACCCTGAGACAGAGAGACTAAGGCAGGCACAGCAAGGAGACAAGGAAACTTCAGAAGCGCGAAACCCCAGAGGAGAGGCATTGAATCAATTAACCGAATAATAAATTATCAGAAGGAAATAATGCCCGCCCATCTTGTTGGGAAAATCGAGGTTCCTCTGTACTAAGGATTGCTCCTTCATTTTCCATAATGTTATGAAGGTGGAGATGTGTACTGTACCTTTAAGAGTGTGTGAAAGCTGGCACAGACCTAAAGAGGAACACAGTATGCTGAAAAATTTAATAACGTAACACTTGGTTGAAACAAATAGCTGGAGCTAAGTTACCATGGTACAAAAACTCAAATTCAGCCAATTAGTTTAAATTATGCCCCAGATACCAAAATCCAATCTAATTTTAGGTTTACCGTTTTGGATGACATCAAACCAATGAAATGATCAATGTTTTGGGGTATAAAATCAGACATTTTGACAAGCTGGGGGAGAACAGCAAAGAATTGCCAAACACCACGTAACAGCCTGCAAAATAGCTCTCAGAGGTATCTGTCCATAAGAAATTTGTGCAGCAGAACACAGATGCAGACCTAGAGAAATCTACAAAGTTCGAATCGGAGATGATTTTGAAATTGATTTTGCCGTAAATTTAAGAGGGAATTTAATCGGACCAGTATTGTAGAGTGGTCGGGTAGAAATTGGTTTCAGAGAAAGGAGTTATAAATAGTTATTGTTTTAAGTTTTCTTTTGGACTTTTAAAAAAAATTATTCCAATTTTTCTTTAAATAGTGCTAACTGGGATAGTTCTTTGCCACTCAATTTAATAGATGACGCAAGGTGAGCTTTTCTGCGTGCCTGGTTTAAATTAGCAGAGGTGTTTACTCCATGTCGTAACAATCATCCACACTAACTTATTTCAACACCAAGATCCACTCTTCAACCATACATAAGAATGTGAGAAGTCCACTCAACATCTCAAGCAAGCAGTGCCACCACCTGGACTGAATCCAATCCCTCTACATCTCCATCCGCCATGACCAGGGCCTCCAAGCCCTCCGTTTCTTCCTCTCCAGACGTCCCCAACAGTACCCTTCCACTGACACTCATTCGTTTGGCTGAACTGGTCCTCACCCTTAATTTCTCCTTTGAATCCTCCCACTTTCTCCAGACCAAAGGGGTAGCCATGGGCACACGTATGGGCCCCAGCTATGCCTGTCTCTTTGTTGACTACATAGAACAGTTGATCTTCCGTAATTACACCGGCACCACTCCACACCTCTTCCTCCGCTATACTGATGACTGCATTGGTGCCACCTCGTGCTCCCGCGAGGGGGTTGAGCAATTCATCTACTTCACCAACACATTCCACCCTGACCTTAAATTTACCTGGACTATCTGACACCTCCCTCTCCTTCCCGGACCTCTCCATCTCCATTAATGACGACCGACTTGACACTGACATTTTTTTAAACAAACCCACCAACTCCCACAGCTACCTGGATTACACCTCTCCCCATCCTACCTCTTGCAAAAATGCCATCCTATATTCCCAACTCCTTTGTCTCCACTGTATCAGCTCCCAGGAGGACCAGTTCCACCACAGAACACACCAGATGGCCTCCTTCTTTAAAGACCGCAATTTCCCTTCCCGTGGTTAAAGATGCTCTCCAATGCATCTCGTCCACATCCCGCACCTCCACCCTCAGACCCCACCTCTCCAACCGTAACAAGGACAGAACGCCTCTGGTGCTCACCTTCCACCCTACAAACCTTCGCATAAACCAAATTATCCACCGACATTTCCGCCACCTCCAAAAAGACCCTACCACCAGGGATATATTTCCCTCCCCACCACTTTCCGCCTTCCACAAAGACGATTCCCTCCTGACTACCTGGCCAGGTCCACGCCCCCCCCACAACCCACCCTCACATCCTGGCACTTTCCCCTGCCACCGCAGGAACTGTAAAACCTGTGCCCACACCTCCTCCCTCACCTCTATCCAAGGCCCTAAAGGAGCCTTCCACATCCATCAAAGTTTTACCTGCACATCCGCTAATATCATTTATTTTATCCATTGCTCCCGATGCAGTCCCCTCTACATTGGGGAGACTGGGCGTCTCCTAGCAGAGTGCTTTAAGGAACATATCCGGGACACCCGAACCAATCAACCACACCACCCCATGGCCCAACATTTCAACTCCTCCACCCACTCTGCCAAGGACATGGAGGTCCTGGGCCTCCTTCACCGCCGCTCCCTCACCACCAGACGCCTGGTGGAAGAACACCTCATCTTCCGCCTCGGAACACTTCAACCCCAGGGCATCAATGTGGACTTCAACGGTTTCCTCATTTCCCCTTCCCCCACCTCACCCTAGTTCCAAACTTCCAGCTCAGCACCGTCCCCATGACTTGTCCGGACTTGTTCTACCTGCCTATCTCCTTTTCCACCTATCCACTCCACCCTCTCCTCCCTAACCTATCACCTTCATCCCCTCCCCCACTCACTCTATGCTACTTTCTCCCCACCCCACCCTCCTCTAGCTTATCTCTCCACGCTTCAGGCTCACTGCCTTTATTCCTGATGAAGGGCTTTTGCCCAAAACGTCGATTTCGCTGCTCCTTGGATGCTGCCTGAACTGCTGTGCTCTTCCAGCACCACTAATCCAGATTGCGATCTTGGACAAACAAGGGATGCTGGATATATTGACCAAATAAAACTCTGAATTATTAAATCCACACGCGAGACGCACTGCAAACACAGCAGCCAGGTGTTAATGATATTAGCATAATGTAAAAGGTCAACATTATTCTGGACAGATGTACCCCAGATAACGTATCCACTAAACAAAGGGGAGTCCAGACAAAAAGGCACCAGTTCCTGCTAGACAAAGAAACTAACAGTAGTATACCATCTAAATGATGGACTCTTGTTTCAAACTATTAAGTATATCTCCCTGGTTGGCCAGAACTATAGAAAGTTCCAGAAAGCCATCTAAAAAGGTATAAAAACAGGGCTCATCTGTAGATCTCACTCTTGGAATCATCTGAGGCCTTCTAAAGAGAAGATCACAAGAGGCAGACACCAGCTGACCATCCAGAAAGAAAAACAGCTTCGAAGACCCAGAGAGCGCACAAGAGTGTACATCCACAAGAGACTCAGCAAGTATTAATATGTTAAAGGCCCAAATTGTATTAAAGATTAGTTTAATGTTAAAGATTATTGTAACTTTGTTCCTAATAAAGTTGGAACTGTTTTGTATTGGTACCAGGTTATGTTCATATTGATTTGACCACTTCGGTATTGTGTGATACCCAGGCAAATTCATTCATCACATTCTGGTCAGAGTAGTCTGTAACTTGTTTAAAGAGGAGCCAGACAACACCTTACAAACCTGCAATCTCAAAGAAGAAGGATGGCAGGCAAATGATATCTGAGAGTTCCGCTCCAATCACACATCCTTCTCACTTACAAATATAATCACTGCCTCTTCTTCATGGGGTAAACATCATGAGACTTCTCACCTAACAACCATGCAAGCATCGCTTCAACACAAGATATAGTATTTCAGGAAGGCAGCTCATCTTCTCAAGATGAATCAGGGATAAACAATAAATACTGGCTTTGCCATCCATGCGCGCATCCCATAACTGAAGGAAGAAAACAATATTACCTCGAGTTTGCTCATTTGTATTGGTAAACAGTGACCCCTTTACAAATTCCCATCCTTCTGTTTAAATCCCTTCATGAATCTTGTCCTTCTCATCTGTAATTTTTTTCCAGAATCTTTGCATTAAACTCTCCATTAATCTAACTGTGCAACCCGCCCTCATCTGTACCACCATTGGTTGCCATCAAAGCAGCAAATTTTCCAAGCCTCTGAACTTCTCCTTCCCATCTCGTGCTTGTTCTTAAAGACCCTCTTACCCCAACACTTCAGCCAAGCATTTGGTGACCTTCCAAGCATATTTCCATTGTTTTGGCTTCTTTTTCTGATCTTAATTACCATGGGGATGAAAGGTTACTCAGAATATGCAAGAATGTAAGAAAATCAGATCAGCCATGACCTTATTGAATAATGGATGGAACAGGCTAGAAAGAACTAGTGGCCTATTCTTGATCTTTGTTCATACGTTTGTATGTAATTTTATAGGTTCCATGAGATTCCCCATAATTCTTCTAGTCCTAACACAGCCAGTCTCTTCATATATCAGTCCTGCCATCTCAGGAATCACTCTGGCAAATCTTTGCTGCGCTCCCTCCATAGCCAGATCATCTCTCAGATAGGGAGACCAATACTGCGCCCAGTACTCCAGGCTGTGGTCTCAGCCATGCCTTGCACAACTGCAGCAAGAAATCTCTGCTCCTGTACAAAAATCATCTCACTATGGAGGTCAACATAGCATCTGCCTTCTTCACAACCAACTGCACCTGCATGCTCACTTTCAACGACTGGTGTACAAGACAAAGGTCTTGCTTGCTATGCTCGTTGCACCTCCCCATTTCTAAATCTAACAATTCAAATAATAATCCACCTTCATGTTTGTGCTACCAAAGTAGTCATCTCACACTTAACTTCATCTGCCATGCATTTGCTTACTCACTCAACCATGAATGCATGGAGTGTGGTAAGAAAGATGACCATGAGGGAATATGATGCCACAGCTACAATGGAAATCAAGTTCAAGGAAATGATTAAATAGGAGAAGTGATGATCCAGCAACATCATCAAGACCCAATAACCCAGAGACCCAGGTGATGTCTGGGGACCAGAATTCAAATCCCCTCCATGGCAGATGATGGAAGTTAACATTTCACTGAATTTAAGGATCTAATGATAACTACAAACTGTCAAAAACAAAAAAAAGGGCAGTAATGTCCTTTATTGAAAGAACCTGGTCTACACAATGACCCATTCTTAACTGCCCTTGAGGCAAATAGCCTAACCAGCAACATCCACATCCAATTTTTTTTTAAAATCCTGGATACATCGTGTTCAGGAGAAATGGCAAAAGACCGAAAAGAGAATGGCCTGGCAATATTACGAAAGCACTGCAATGCTGGAGAAGGATGCCCAAGAGGGACATTTGGGTCAAGCAAAGGAATAAATTGGGCACAATATATTGTCCAGTATGGTTAATCATATGAACTAAAAGCAGGAATGAGCAATTCAGCTCCAGCCTGCTCTGCCATTCAATACGAACATCCCTCAACTTCGTGTTAACTCAATTTTCCTGTCAACTGCTTCCTCTCATCCTACAAAAGGAAATACCCTCTCTGTATCCAATTTGTCAATCCCGGAGCATTTTGTATAGCTCAATTAGATCTCCTCTCATGCTTCTAAACTGCTCAATCTCTCTTCATAAGACCAAGTTCAATTCTGTGATCAATCTACTGAACCTCCTTTGAGGTTCTATTCCTTTTCCAATAAAAGGCCAAAATTCCATTTGCCTTTGTACCTGCATACTAGCTTTCTGCAATTCATGGACAAGAACATCCAGATCCCTCTGAAGCACACTGAAGTTTCTCTCCATTTAGATAATAAGCTATCTATTCTTTGAACTAAAATGGATAATCTCTTACTTATCCACATTAAACTTCATCTGCCAAATTTTGACCCCTTCACCTAACCTATACCCATTTGTAAATTTATTATTTCTTTATTGTTACTTAATTTCCTACCTATTTCAGTGTCATTCGAATTTTAACTACAGTCAAATTTGCAAGTCGTTAACTTAGATTGTAAATAACCAGTGCCTGAGAACTGAACCCTGTGGCACACTAGTTACACCTTGCTATCCCAATGAAGACCCGTTATCCCCATCAACTAAGAACTAATGGGAAAAATGTAAACCAACAAGTTAGTAAGGAAATTATACAAAATGTATAAAACTTAAACAGTCGTTAATATGCTGCACTTTAAATGATCTGAATACCAACTGGGATAGGGCTAGTGTAAGGGTCAAAAGTTTGAGTCCGCTTATGAGAATAACCTGCAGCAATATTTTCCCAGTCTAAGAAGAAAGGAAGCACCAAGGTTCTTGGGAGTGAGGTGGACCAGGTTGAGCAAGTCTCAGTGGGAGAACATTTCAGAGATACTGTTCATAAAGTTTACTTATTATGAAAAAGAATTAAAATTGATCCAGAGTAAAAATAATGAAATTAGGGAAAACTAACTTCAATGCATCACCTTGGATCAAATTAATTAGGAGACAAAGATTGGCAGGAAAATGGGTAAACATACAATAGGTTACCAAAGATGATATGATTTAGACACAGTGAAAGTAAACCCGGAATCCCCTAGGATGACAATAGAAAAATGATGTAAATTGAAAAATTATGCTTGTAACAACCATTACATTGAAAATACAATGGAGAACTAGGTTGAACGTAGAAGGTTCAGAGGATTGGTGAAAAAGAAGAAGGACAAAGAGGGATCAGAAAGAGATACTGGTAGGTAGCATATGAAGTTCCCAAAGTTCTCCTGTAGACATAAAAACTGTAAAGGGTTGGTAAACAGAGTAGATCGATGAGGGACAATAAAAGTGAAAATATGCTCCAAAGCAGGTGGCATGGCTGCATTATTAAATAAATGCCTCACATTTGTCTTTACCAAGAAAGATGGTGGTACACAAGATATGGTGAAAGAAAGGGGAATTTCAGAGGCAGGTGAAGGTTTTAACATTGATAAGACAACAGCATTAGATAGGCAGTGGGCAGGTAACAAGCAGATGAGCTCAACGCAGAAATGTTGAGACTGTACCATTTTTAGTAAGAAGAACAGACAAGTATAACTCTTAAGGCGTTACAAATACAGAGAGCCCTCAGCATTAAAGATGACAGGATAATAAAGCCAAATCCCCACCAACATCTTGGGGACTATTACTGACCAGAATCTGAACTGGACCAGCTATATAAACAATGCGGCTAGAAGAATAGGTCAAATTGTGTAACAATTAGCTCACCTCAACTCCTCAAAGCCTGCACCGTCTACAAGGTACATGTCAAGAATGTGATGGAATACTCCCTACTCTCACGGAAGGGCAGCTCCACCAACACAAGAAATTACATAACATTCAGATTAAAGCAGACAGCTTGGTTAGTACTCCATTTAGCAGTTATACATGCACTCCTTCCATCTCCACCAAGAAGTCCCATCCACAAAATGCACTGTTCATTAGATGTTCCAAACCACCTGAAAATAGAAAAGCAGTAGATGCCTGAGAAGACCAACCACCTACAAGTTTCCCTCCAAGTCACACATCACTCCAACTTAGAACGATAAGTCCTATTCTTTCATTGTCACTGGCTCAAAATCTTGGAACTTCCTTTCCAATAGCTCTGTGACTGTCCACACTACTGTTAGAATGCAGTGGGCCAAGATGGCAGCAAGCAGATAAATTAGGAGAAGTAGGTCATTCCATTTTCAAAAATACACAATGACCATACTTCCACTGCCTTCTGAAGCAGAGTTTTCAAAAGTCCCTCAACCGTCACAAGAATTCAACTCATGAAAAAAGTTGCCGTTGTTAATTTTTGAACAATGCCCCAAGTTCTGGACTCACCCACAAGAGTAAACATTTCCACAGCTGAAAATGTGTTGCTGGAAAAGCGCAGCAGGTCAGGCAACATCCAAGGAGAAGGAGAATCGACGTTTCGGGCATGAGCCCTCCAGCAAGACATTTTCAGCTCTGATCTCCAGTATCTGCAGTCCTCACTTTCTCCTAAACATTTCCACAACCTTGTCAGAATCTTTCATACTTCAATCAAATCATTTATTGTTCTTCTGAACCCATTAGGAAAATAAGCCCAGCCTGCCCAATCTCCCTCGTAAGAGGAACCACTCATTGTAGTTATCAATCCCACTAATGACCGCTGAACACTTCCCATGTTCTATGATCGTATGTTTCAGCCATACCATGAACACCTATTTTACACAAGGAGCTTTTATGTGGAACTTCAGATTTCCAAAAGGCATTTGACAAGCACAGTACATCTGCAGGCTCCTCATAAACCACAAATATTTAACTTAAAGCAGGTCTGGGCACCACACTAAAGAAGAATGTGAGGACATTGGAGATAATGCTTCTAGGGTTAAGCAATTTCAGTTATGAAGGTAAATTGTAAAAGTTTGAACTGTTTTCCTTGGAGGATAAGGGTGGGGAGAATATTGAACTGTGCAGACCCATCATGATTTTGAATAGTTCAGAGTAATAGGTAGAAAACATATCTTCTCAGAAGATCAAGAGCAAGAGGGTCACAAATTTAATTTAACTAGTCAAAGAAGCAAAAATGATCAAAGCAAAAACTTCATGAAACGAGTGCACAGAATCTCAAATGCACTGCGCACAATGAAGTGTGTATTGTGGAGGCAGCAAAAAGAGAGAGTTGGATAGCTACCTGAAAGGGAACAACAATTTAAGGAAAAGCCAGGGAACTATAAACCGGTAATCCTGACATTGATGGTGGGCAAATTGTTGCAGGGAATCCTGAGGGACAGGATTTATACGTATTTGGAAAGGCAAGGATATATTTGGGATAGTTAGCACGGCTTTGTGCCTGGGAGGTCATGTCTCACAAACTTGATCGAGATTTTGTAAAGAAGTAATAAAGATCTACATGGACTTCAATAAGACATTCAACAAGGTTCCTCATGCGACACTGGTTAGCAAGGTTAGATCTCAAGGAATATAGGGAGAACTAGCCATTTGAATACAGAACTGGCTGAAAGGTAGAAGACAGAGGATGGTGGTGGAGAATTGTTTTTCAGACTGGAGGCCTGTGACCAGTGGTGTTCCACAAGGAATAGTGTTGGATCCACTGCTTTTTGTCATTTATATAAATGATTTGAATGTGAACATAGAAGGTATAGTTAGTAAGTTTGCAGATGACACCAAAATTGGAAGTGTAATGGACAACGAAGACGGTTATCTCAGATTACAACAGGATCTTGATCAGCTGGGCCAATGGGCTGAGGATTGGCAGATGGAGTTTAATTTATTTAAATATGAGGTGTTGAACTTTGGAAAAGCAAATCAGAGCAGGACTTATGCACTTAAATGGTAAAGTCCTGAGGAGTATGCTGAACAAAGAGACATTGGAGTGCAGGTTCACCGTTCCTTGGAAGTAGAGTCACAGATAGGTAGGATAGTCAAGGCGGCATTTGGTATGCTTTGCTTTATTGGTCAGGGCAGTGCGTATCGGAGTTAGGATATCATGTTGCAGCTGTACAGGACATTGGTTCATCCGCTTTTGGAATATTGCGTGCTATTCTGGTCTCCTTCCTACTGGAAAAATGTTGTGAAACTTGAAAGGATTCAGAAAAGATTTGCAAGGATGTTGCCAGGTTTAGAGGATTTGAGCTATAGAAGAGGCTGAATAGCCTGAGGCTGTCTTTCATGGAGCATTAGAGGCTGAGGGGTGACCTTATAGAGGTTTATAAAATCATGAGGGGCATAGATAGGGTAAAGAAACAAGATATTTGCCCTGGGGTGGGGGAGTCCAGAACTAGAGAGCAAAGGTTCAGGGCAAGAGGGGAAAGATATAAAAGTGACCAAAGGGGCAACGTTTTCACACAAAGGATGGGCATGTATGGAATGAGCTGTCAGAGGAAGTGGTAGAAGCTGATACAATTGCAGCATTTTAAAAGGCATCTGGGTGGGTAAATGAACAGGAAGAGTTGAGAGTATGGGCCAAGTACTGGCAAATTAGACTAGATGAGATCAGTATATCTGGTCGACATGGACAGGTTGGATTGAAGGGCCTGTTTTTGTGCTATATATCTCTATGACTCTATAACATGAAGCATTACGAGGAGAAAGCAGGAAAATGGCACTCTGAGCTGCTCATTGGTGAGTCAATGCAGATATAATAGGCCCAATAGTCTCCATGTGTATTATTTATTAAAGACTAATTTTCAACATTTTACATGCACAAAAATAGCATTAGTTAACAATGGTTGGAAAATGACTCAAGCAAAACATCATTGAGGATTAGTGCCACAAGCAAGATTTGTGTTCCAAATATATTCAATTGATCTTTCTAAAAAGTCATCAAAATTTAAATTTAATTTCAAAATAAACCACACATCTTTAACTTATTAAAGCCAGAACATATAAAACAAATGTATTTAGAAACTTAAACCATTAACCTAATATCTTGGTAGAATAATGGTTATGATAGTGGATTAGCATGGTTACTCAGAGACCTGGACACACACTAATCTAGACAAGAGTTTGAATTCCACTAGAACAAGCCAGAATTTAAAAGTAAATTAATTAAATAAAACCTAGAGTAAAAAGACTAAATTATTGGATTGTCATAAACTGCCTGAGACTTCAGAACTATAGCAACTGTGATGAACTCAAACAGCTAAACAATTCTCTCAGTTCTAACAAAAAAATTTGAAAACAGTAAAAGCCAGATGGACCACCCATCATCATACAAGACACAGAACACAACAAATAGCCAAAATCTGCCAAAACCATGGGGGATGCATTTGTGCAACAGAACTTTGGTAAAAATTACTACCACAAAGACCTTGAAAAGTCCAGTCTTCTCAAGTTTATCCATCATGCGAGGCACAGCTACCATGCTAAGTACAAAAGATTTACAAGAGACCTAATAGCTCAAAACTAGACATCCATGAGTTCTATCAGATGCAGAATTGTAATTCACCACATTGTATAATATTGTAACCCAGCATATCTCACTCGCCAGGAGACTAATCTTAGAGTGTAGCAGGACATGCCAAGAGCAACACTTCATTATCTACAAATCAGGTGCTTCTCTGTTGAAGTTGCAGCACAGGACTACATGCATGCTGACAGGAGAAATAGTCTGGTGGCAGCAGAATTAAGTGATCCAATCAGCAAAAGATCATATGAAAGCTCTGTTGTCTTGCTACAGGTGGACAATTAGATCACTAATAGGAAGAAAAGGCTCAATTTACAACAGCGAAAACAGTAGGAAACGTTTCTAAAAGCAATTAAAAATGCTGAACAAATTACCTTCACTGAAAACAAAAACACACTGAGCAAGATCTATTGTGCTTACTCAGCAAATTGGGGTAGTTTCAAAATTAAATGAACCTGTAATATAATACTAAAATGAAGCCAATCTTTATGTTTATCTATTTTTGACTGTGGACTGAGATGAAAAAAAAAACGGTTTTAAAACCAAGGATTGCTGAAGACTTACCGCATGTTTTTTTCAAGCAAGTAACCTGACACTGCTAGGCACTGCTGACATAGCAACTGGTTCAAACAGGAACGAGGAGGAAAAACTGCAGAAAAGTTAGAGTCAAGAATGTGTACAAACGGAGATTCAACCCGCAACAAGTAGCTAACTGGTGTGTAGACTACCAACCAGTTATCAATGACGAAAGCTTTGTTGCCTACCAAAAGTAGGTAATTGATTCTCTTGTACATGAAGAGCTTGGGCTGTGAAAAAGACTGGGAGAACCCTTCAGATCTCTACCAGCTCAGGTCTCTCTGGTTCTCTGCAGTACAAGTTATTCTAGACGAATAAAACCTTCTGCAGGTGCTGCAAACTATGACTTACAGAAGGTCTTTGACTTACTAATTGGTAAATGTGAACCAACCCTGTGCCTCCAAAAAAACTACTAAAAGCATGCAGAGGAGGAAGGCCAAGAACCAGCTGTGAACAGAGACCACTGAACTGCTTTTCTAGTTTCCCCTTCATTTTTTACAAGCATAGTCTTAGAGTTTAATTAGAAAAGTTACACATTGATGGTTCATATACGTTTACCTGCAGCTAGAATTTATTTGTAATTGCAATTCTTAAGTACAGAAACCTGGTTCATGTTTTCTTAACATGAGTCTAAAGGACAAGTAAATTGGGTACTATGCATATTCTTAAAACCATTACTTTTTGTGAAGACTCCATGAATCGGAGGGACTGATTTCCAGCATGCAAACCCATTGAGGCATGACAGAAAGAAAACATTATTAAGCCTGAGAATTGGACTAGTTTTAAAAAGGAAGGCCAATAATGCTGCGGGGGGGGGGGGGGGGGAAATGGTAGAATAAATGGGAGGGAGTGTGGGGATGAGGGGGAGGTAGCTGAGAATGTAGTAGGTAGTTGAAGGTGGATCTGACCAGGGAGTCGTGAAGGGAATGGTCTCTCCGAAACGTTGATAGGGGTGGGGAGGAAAATATATCCCTGAGGGTGGGGTCTGCTTATAGGTGGCAGAAGTGGTGGACGATGATGCGATGTATACAGAGGTTGGTATGGTGGAAGATGAAGACCAAGGGGATTCTGTCCTTGTTGCATTGAGAGAGGTGAGTTTCAATGGCGGGGGTGTGGTAAGTGGAGGTGGTGTGCTGGAGGGTATTGGCAACTATGTGGGGGGGGGGGGGAAATTGCAGTATTTGAAGGAGGCCATTGGGATTGTTAATAGTTGAATTAGTCATCCTGGGAACAGATGCAGCGGAGGCAGAGGAATCGAGGATAAGGGATGGCGTTTTTACAGGAGGCAGGGTGGGAGGAGCTGTAGTCCAGGTAGCTGTGGGAGTCCTTGGGTCTGTAGTAGATGTCTGTGGTCAGCCAGTTACTGGAGATGGTGATGGAGGTCTCAGATGTCTAGGTGAATTTGAGATGGGGGTGAAAGGTGTCGTGGAAGCACCAGTACAGTCATCAATGAAGCAGAGGAAAAGCAGGAGATGGTGCTGGTGTAGCTGTGGAAAATGGACTGTTCCATGTACCCAACAAAGAGGCAAGCATAGCTGGGGCACATGCCTATCCCTTTGGTTTGGAAGAAGTGGGAGGATTGGAAGGTGAAGTTTTAAGGATGAGGACGTCAATGGAAGGATACTGGTTGGGACAGCGTGAGGGGAAGAAACAGAAGGCTTGGAGGCCTTTGTCGTGGAGGATAGATGTGTACAGAGACTGGGTATCCATGGTGAAGATAAGGTGTAGGGGACTGGGGAAATGCAAGTCTTGGAGATGGTGACCCGAAAGTAGGTATCCTCAGTTTACAATGTAACTTTAACATTCACGTCAACTTAAAACACTACAAAGTTCTGACCAAGAGTATCAAAATAAAACTGATACCTGGGAAAAAGAAAGTCCTGCTATGCCCATGATACATAATGCTGGATAAAGACTTGTCAAAGTGTGGATGTACCCAGCATATTTGGAATGATAAACAGCACATTCAAGTCTGAAAGGGTACATCAAAATAATGTAACTTTTTCCATCGTGGGAACGTTGTCCCTGTAATATTTTCATTTGTGATTTTAAAAATGCATCTGGTCCATTTTAAACACTGCAAAATTTAAATCTTAATACAAAGAGGCATTTTGATTTTCAGAAGACAATTATGTTCTCTAAAGGTTTTCAACAGTTTTTCAAATCAATTTATCCCAATCTAATTCAGAGATATTTCATCTTAATCAACTCTTAACCCTTTTGCAGAGATCCCCCAACCTTCCCAAATATTTCCAGTTTGTTCCTGCATCCCTTTAAGTTAACCCAGGAAACTCCTATCTTCTGTTCAAATACTACTGTCCTCTTCACTTCAATTTGGGACCTTCGGTCCCTACAACATAGTTCCACTTTTATTCAAGTTGGCAATCTTCACCATCTCTGCACAAAGTAATACTTTCCTTCTAATTAGATCATGACCCATTTCTCAACCTTTACTTATATATCTCCCCAATCCAAATCAGTGGGTCTGAGCTTTTACTCCATTTCTTTTTCCTTGCATTTCCAAAATCAATTTACTCTCCTCATCGCAACTTTAAACCTACCAAAGTCCTGGAGAAAACTAAAAGGATTATAGTTATTACATATTCTAAGAATGTGAGATAACCTGGCACACCACCAAAACACACACATAGCATATCCTGGGATAATGTGTCTAACTGTTAGAATTTATACCTTGTAGGATAGCAAGCAAACATCAAATTCATCAAATCACAGAAACTTTCAAAAATACTTTTAAAATTGGATTCTTTCGTATTAACAGGTTTACGACATGCAAATATTTCAGAAGTACACTGATCTGGCTTACATGCAATTCCAGAACACACAGGTTGATAGACCCAACTGCCCTCTCGGTAATTAGGGAAAAGCAATAAATGCTGGTCTGGCCAGTGACGCCCTCA
This sequence comes from Hemiscyllium ocellatum, assembly GCF_020745735.1. Lineage (NCBI taxonomy): Eukaryota > Metazoa > Chordata > Chondrichthyes > Orectolobiformes > Hemiscylliidae > Hemiscyllium > Hemiscyllium ocellatum. Next base: position 67,146,812 of record NC_083402.1, on the reverse strand, counting down.
TCCCATGAATGGATAAAAACAAAATCAGGTGCATACATATTGAAGAATTTGTTTTTAAGATGACAATAGAAGAAAGGTACATACAACTAATCATTGTACAGCACTCACTGTGTTAGCTAGCTCCAAGTAACTGCCACTCATGGGATGGCTTAAGCTTGAAGCCTGTGCCAAGAGTTTCTGCAAAGCGACTTGCTGATCCAGGCTAGCAGCTCCACACTCTAACAGTTTCTGAAGCACTGGATGACTATTATGTAGTTCGGGACTCTGAAGGTCTCGAGCTCCAGAATCATACTCCCAGCTCTCCCTGGCCCCTGACATGGCACCTAGGAAAGAAACAAAAAAGGCACTTTATTAACTTTGAAATTAAAAGTGCATGCAAGAACAACACATTTGTTAAAATAAGCATAAATTTGAATTTTTAAAGAGGAACTAAGGACTAAGCTATCATGGACGGAGTAAGTATTAATTCACAGCTCAAATGAGAAGGTTTTCTTAAAGTAGCGATTCCTCAAATTGGGGACTGAAGTGAAAAAACAAAGGTTATCAAACATTTGACAGTTATCATGAATCACATCAAATGTTCAGTGTAAGAACTAAGAGAATACTGTTTAATGAATAAGACAAGTAAACAATTAATAAAAGCAAAATACTGTGGATACTGATAAGTAAAAAATGACTTTTGGACCATTATATAATGTGCACATAATGTCAATAAAGTTTAGTATATGCCAGCATTTGCATTTAACCATCTTAACAAACTGGACAGCCTTAAGATCCTCCTCACACATACCTCCTTTCAAACTTTGCCGGTCATTTCTCAATATCATTCAAGACTAAAGATCAATTTTGCAGCTTTTAGCCACTGGGGGTTGCTACACTCTTTCACACTTAAATGTCTCCTTTTGTCTTGATACATATACTGGATACAATACATAGCTGTGGTCTCACATTATTGTATGGCCCAATCACAACTTCCTCTACTGATGTTCAGCATGCCATTCACATACTATCATCTTTGCCTAAAGATGCTCCACAGTATTTGAAAATATTACTCATTAAGTGTTCCAAAACACAATCTCCTTTGAGAAGGGAAAATAATGGGAGTGACTAAAACGTGATTGATTTAGAAAAGACGACGACCAAAACCACAAACTTGATGTTTATTTCAGTCAGACTGACTTCAAACAAGACATAACTAGGCATAGTAAATTGGGATAAATTGGTAACAGATACGTTGTACACAGCAGAAGATACTCATTAGAACCATAAGATATAATGCAAGACCAGTGCGCACACCTACAAAATTTTCCCATCAAACTGGTCAGACATTTATTACACACCTCTGGAGCAGGTGGGACTTGAACCCGGGCATGTGGTTTCTGGAGTAGGGATACACCAATGTGTCAAAAGTGGCCTCCACTTTCAAGTTAAATTCTACTAGTGAAGACAAGCAACCTCGATCAACAATTAAGGTCAGATCTACGACTCTTTACTTCAATTTATTTTGTGGCAGCTTCATGGAGTATCTACTGATGTTACCTAACTAAACTTCCAAAAGGCATTTCATTGATTTTTCTCCTTAAACGTTCAGAATTGACAGCAATCTAGGACCGCAACCTATTATTTTTGATAATGATCTTGCTATGAAAATGTGAGTGTGAGTGTATCATACCTTTAAGAGAGTTAAAAGCTAGCAGTGACAGCACTACGTGTTCCCAATAAGATACAATGTAACATATGGCCCAGCTACTGGGGTAGCTAGGGTAACTGATTACAGTGGTGCTGGAAAAGCACAGCAGATCAGACAGCATATCAGAGGCCTTATTCCCGATGAAGGGCTTTTGCCCAAAACGTCAATTTTCTTTCTCCTCGGATGCTGCCTGACCCTCTGTGCTTTTTCAGCACCACTCTAATCTTGAACTCTGATCTCCAGCATTGACAGTCCTCACTTTCGCTCAGGTTACTGGTTGCCTGGAGACAAAAACAGATTCGAATTAAGCCAATCAGTTTAAATTACATCCCAAAAAAAAAATACCAAATTCCAATCAAGTTGGAATTTAGCATATTGACAATCTTAAAAGCCAATGACACAATCCAATGCTTTGGGGTATTAGATCAGGGAATAATTAAACAGTTGGGAGGAGAACTGCCAAGTCACCAGCATGTAAAGACTACCTGAAAAATAGCCCTGTTAAAAGGTACCTTTAAATCGATGATTAACCTGTGAAGCAGACTCCTCAACAAGGAAGATTGGAACACAGAAGAACCAAAAGCTGCCTGGTTTTGAGACAAGAAGTTTTGTTTTGTAAATTTTAAATCAGGGGTTTTATTGGACTAGTATTGTAGAGGAGAAAGTTAAAGATAGGTTAGAGAAAGGAACTGTAAATAGTTGCTAATTATTTACTAAAGTATAACAGAGAATAATTAAAGTTGTTAATTTTTACTTTAAGGTTTTACTGATTGCTGCACGGGTTTCTGGTTTAAATTAAGCAGGTGGGTTACCCAGTGTAGTAACAACCTACACAAAAACAGTGGAAAAAGTTGCAGAAGGTGTCATTGCTAAATTTGGCAACAGGATGGACACAAGTATATAAACTGGGGTAGCGGTAATCTAAGGGGCAGGTGTTCTTAGATTGTATTCAGGAAACTTTTGACAACAATATCTGTAAAATCAACAAGAAAGCAGACACTGATAGACATGATTTCTGGGAATGAGGTGGGCCAAGTAGATCAAGTAACAATGCGGAACAGTGATCCCAGAGTCATAAATTTTAGGATGATGATGGAAAATGACACTGGTCAATCCAGAATAAGAATAATTAACTGGTCCAGAGAGCAGACATCACTTGAGCAAGAACAGAGTTGAGTCAAAAGTTGGTGGGAACAAATTATATCTGAACCACTGCATTTATTGTGACGCAGGTATACCCACACTCCAAAGGGTGAGCATTTCATGATTTTGATCCATTGAAAATACATTTCCAAATCAAGGTGATTTGTTACTTGGATGGAAACTTGCACATTGGTTTCCCAGATGAAATGGGGATGCCACAATCTCCACAACTGAACTATAAACTTCCTCACTTAAACTGACCTTCCTCATCTGTAGTTATTTTGAGACCCAAAGAACTTGTTTATATAAATTAAACTTTAAATATTTGACATTTGTGCTAGTCAATTGCATAAAAATCAGTTAATTCGTCTTACATGGTTTGTATCTATCCCAATGATGTAAAATGACAAAAAATATATATAGAAGGCAGTGCTGCTTGCTGACACAAAATTTTGTATAATTCAAGATGGAGGACAGGAAAAATATGTAGCTGTAACACCTGCTTTGTTTTGAGGTATTTTAGGTGTTGGAGGCGATTTATTCAAATTCCAGGAGCAGCAATTACTATTTTACACGCTGTTGCAATTGTTTTGGAACTTTGGAGAAACAACAGCATCTTTAAAAGGGAGAAAGACAGACAAAGGCAGCGAGCACATGATCTATAAGAGATAAGAGAAAAAGAAACCTACTAACTAACACAGCAGTGAATCTGCACAGTTACTGCCTTTGCTAATTGAATTCATGTATCGCTGGACATCGGAGTGGGTCTAGGAAAACTTAAACAGTGAAATTCAAAACTGATCTTGGAGAAAACTGTTTGGGAGAGGTCACAGCACAGAAACAGATAAGTGAATAGTTTTAAGTATAGCCTTGCTATAAATCTACAATAGTGAGTATAATGGGTTCTTTCTTGATTACATGTTTTTATTTGGATTTGCCGCTTGATTAACTTTTAAAAATATAAGCCATAACTATTAAGTTAGCCTGGAACAGTGTTTTGTAAAGCAATAAGACGGTGCTATTTTCTGGATCTGTAGATTAGGAGGAGCAAAATTGCCTTGAGTAGAGTGATATGCTCTTCTGTCAGACGTGGGAGTTTCGAGAGAGTTTACAGGTTACTGAGGATTATATCTGCAATAAATGTTGTTGATTGCGAATCCTGTCAGATCAAATGGATTGGTTGGAATGACGGTTAGAGGCAATAAGGAATTTACAGGAGCTAGGGGGTGTGATGGATGGCAGTTACAGGAAGGGAGAAAAGGCAGATCGTCAGGTAGATGGGTTAACTCCAAAAATGGTAAAAGAAGTAGGGTGTGTGCGCGCGCACGTGCGCGCCAACAGTCAGGAACAAAGCATACAACAAGATTGGATTGATGAATGAAACTCCATTTATTTCAATTCAAGAGGCTAATAGGGAAGGCAGATGAACTCAGAGCATAGTTAGGAACATGGGACTGGGATATCAGTCATTACAGAAACATGGCTCAGGGATAGGCAGGAGTGGCAGCTTAATGTTCTAAGATACAAATGCTATAGGAAGGATAGAAAAGGAGGCGGGGGGGAGTGGCGTTTTTGATAAGGGATAATATTACAGCTGTACTTCGAGGCGATATTGCTGAAATACATAGAGGGAATTTATTTGGATGGAACTGAAAAATAAGAAAAGGACAATCACCTTATTGCGATTGTATTATAGACCCCCAATAGTCAGAGAGAAATCGAGAAACAAACTTGTAAAATTCTCTCGAAGAACAAGAGGGTGGTAATGGTAGGAAATTTTAACTTTCCAAACATAGAAGGGGACTGCCATAGTGTTAAGGGTTTAGATGGAGAGGAATTTGTTAGGTGTGTACAAGACAATTTTCTTGTATGTGGATGTATCTACTAGAAAAGGTACAAACCTTAACCTACTCTTGGGAAATAAGGCAGGGCAGGTGACTGAGGTGTCATTGGGGGAGCACTTTGGGGCCAGTGACCATAATTCTATTAGATTTAAAATAGTGATGGAAAAGGATAGACCTGATCCAATGGCTAAAGTTCTAATTTGGAGGAAGGCCAATTTTGACAATATTAAGCAAGGACTTTCAAAAGCTGATTGGGGGCAGATGTTCGCAGATAAAGGGACAGCTGGAAAATGGGAAATCTTCAGAAATGATACAACGAGAGCCCAGAGGCAGTTTATCCCTGCTGGGTAAAAGGAAAGGCTGGTAAGTGTAAGGAAAGCTGGATAACTAGAGAAATTGAGGGTTTGGTTAAGAAAAAGAAGGAAGATCGAGTGAATCCTGAGAGTAAAAAGGCAGTAGGAGTAGACTTAAGAGGGAAATCAAGAGGGCAAAAAGGGGACATGAGATAGCTTTGGCAAATAGGGTTAAGGAGAATCTAAAGGACTGTTACAAATACATTAAGGGCAAAAGGCTAACTAGGGAAAGAGTAGAGCATCTCAAAGATCAGCAAGGTGGCCTTTGAGTGGAGCCACAGGAGATGGGGTGGGGAGGGAAGAGATACTAAACGAGTATTTTGCATCAGTGTTTACTGTTGATGAGGATATGGAAGATATAGAATATGGGGATACAAATAGTGACAACTGATTGTTGGGCCCTTTACTGAGATGTATGTATCATAGATAGTCACAGGTGAGGCGCCGGAAGATTGGAGGTTGGCTAACATGGTACCATTATTTAAGAAAAGGTGGTAAGGACAAGCCAAGGAACTATAGACTGGGGAGCCTGACTTCAGCGGTGGGCAAGTTGTTGGAGGTAATCCTGAGTGGCAGGATTTACACGTATTTGGAAAGGCAAGGACTGATTAGGGATAGTCAACATAGCTTTGTGTGTGAGAAATCACGTCTCACAAACTTAATTGAGTTTTTTGAAAAAATAGCAAAGAGGATTGATGAGGTGGACGTGATCTATATGGACTTCAGTAAGGCATTCACCAAGGTTCGCCGTGGAAGACTGGTTAGCAAGGTAGATCTCATGGAATACTTGAGAGAGAATTAGCCATTTGGATACAGAACTGGCTTGAAGGTAGCAGAAAGAGTGCGGGGAAGGTTGTTTTTTCAGACTGGAGGCTTGCGACCAGTGGAATGTCACAAGGATTGGTACTGGGTCCATTTCTTTTCGTCATCTATATAAATGATTTGTATATGAACATAGAAGATACAGTTAGTAAGATTGAAGATGACAGCAAAATTCAAAGTTTGCGGACAGCAAAGAAGGTTACCTCAGTTTACAACAGGGATCTTGGATCAGATAGGCCAATGGGCTGAGGAGTGACAGATGGAGTTTAATTTAGATAAATGTGAGGAGCTGAATTTTGGGAAAGCAAATCTTAGCAGGACTTATACACTTAATGTTAAGGTTCGAAGGTGTGTTGCTAAACAAAGAGACCTTGGCGTGCACATTCATAGCTCCTTGAAAGTGAAGTCGCAGGTAGATAGAATAGTGAAGGCGGTGTTTGGTGTGCTTTCCTTTATTGGTCAGAGTACTGAGTATAGGAGTTGGGAGGTCATGTTGCGGCTGTATAGGACCTTGGTTAGGCCACTTTTGGAACATTGCATGCAATTCTGGTCTCCTTATCGGAAGGATGTTGTGAAACCTGAAAGGGTTCAGAGAAGATTTACAAAGATGTTGCTACAGTTGGAGGATCTGAGCTTTAGGGAGAGGCTGAATAGACTGAACTGTTTTCCCTGGAGCTTCGAAGGCTGAGGGATGACTTCACAGAGGCTTATAAGATCATAAGCAGCATGGATAGGATAAATAGACAAAGTCTTCTCCCTGGGGTGGGGGAGCCTAGAAAATGGGTTTAGGGTTTGAGGGGAAAGATATAAAAGGGACCTAAACGGCAACTTTTTCAAACAGAGGGTGGTGCGTGAATGGAATGAGCTGCCAAAGGAAGTGGTGTAGGCTGGTACAATTGCAACATCTACAAAGGCATCTGGGTGGGCATATGAATAGGAAGAGTTGAGGGGTATATGGGCCAAGTGCGTGCAAATGGGACTAGATTAGACTGGGATATCTGGTCTGCATGGATGAGTTGAATCAAAGGGTCTGTTTCCATGCTGTACATCTCTCAGTCTATATCTATGCATGCACACGATTCAGACACTGTACGCTGTTGATTCATGTGCAATGTCTGCACTGCACACTTTGAGAGCTGACATGACACAAACAAGACAGACAGAAGAGAGAATGGATACAGCCTGTACCCCTGCCTAGATTGGCCAACTCTCTCCACCTAACCATTCCCAAGCCACCTCTAATATTCACAGCCACATTTGTTCCTGCGTATGTGCATATTTAAGTGAAAATAGCATGCATGCTTTGTGGAATCAGCAAACATTGCCATATTTAATCCAGTAAACAAGCAGGTAATCATTAGCTCCTTAAACACACATTTCTGCAGGGGCTAGAGGTCAGGAAACTATAGTTAGACATAAACATTCTGTTAAAATTAGTAGTCTATCTTATTGAAATTAATTCCAAAATCACAAAGCACAGTAACTAGCCAATTCAAATCATGTTTTAAGAACATTAGTTGAAATTACAAGAGTTGCTTTATTGTTGCTTAGTCACACCGAACTTAAACACTGCTGAAGAGAAAAAGTCGAAGCTTTTCATCTTGCATCATCAGGACTGGAACACAAGAAACAAAACTCAAAAAGGCAAGAATTTTTGCAGCATAAAGAGTGTGCTGCTGGATTAGACCGTGGAGATGCAGCAGGAACTGTTAACTGCCAATTTTAGTTAGCAGGAAGACGTAAACCACACTGGTAAACTGATTGGTCAGGCCACTGCCATAGGGAATGCAGCAATGATTGAGAAAAGATTCACAGATTGCCAATGAGAAAAGGTGCAATGCTCGGACAAATTCCTTCTGCCCACAAAGAATAAGGTCCTACACATGAATACAAGTAGCTTTGTACACAAAGAACTAAATCATAACACAAGCCTGCCCCAATCTTAAACATCCAATGAAATTTTTTGCACACTTGGGATTGTTCAGTAAATTGTTATGCAACAGCAGACTCACATCTTATGCTGGATATGGTGTTCTGAGGTTTGCAAGCATGGGCTGGCTGAGTACAACTGGCATACAAAAGGATCTTTTACTGTTCCATATTTCAGATACAGACATTTCCTTAATCTGTTGACTACAAACATCCCTAGCACAAGCCCTGTTGGCAGTCAATGCTAATGAGATACTCACATTAAAGAACTAATAATTATGGTAGAACGAGAATGTCAAAGTGTAGTATTATATTACATCCATGACATTCACTGATCACTGCAGCGTATGTCATGCATAGTAATTACATGGCAAATTCAACTCAATGGGTCTTTCAATGTCACACAGAGAAAGCTAGAAATTATGCAAAGGTAAAATTGAACTTTTTCATTTATGTAACCTACATACCAAGGCTGTTATCACTGCTAGTTGGCCATGAAGCTATGCGATCACGCAATTTTCTTATTTTGCAAGATTCATGTGACTTCACTGAGAGTTCACCTTCTTCCTTTCTTATTTCAGATACCAACTGCATACGGCAGCGTGCAAAATCCTCAAAGGAGATTTTCCCATTCTCATCTGCTCCCAACTGATGCATAATCTCTGCTACAGATTCCTCCATGTTTAGTTGCCGACATACCATAAGCAAGTCATTCCTAAAGAGAGATAAGCAAAGAAATATCACCAAACTATCACATCCTTAAATTTGCTGTGAACGCTGACATTGCCACGTGCAATATTGTTGAGGAATAAAGTGCCATACCAAAAAAAAGTGTTCCCATAAGATACTAGTAACTTTCTTCAGAAATCACAGCAACATAATATATTAAAGATCTTTCTTCTGTTTGGTTATAAACCCAAAGTGATAGCTTCTACTCAAATATTTCACAACATTACGTTAGTGTACTTCACACATTTTGCAATCCCACCTAGCTTTGTATAGTCAACAAAACCATTGACATCTAAATAATTAATTACAAATAGCCAAGGGCCAGCATTAGCCAATTAATGTATGCTAATACCTCTACATCACCCAACTGCATAAGCCCTCATCTTGCATATTGGCATTTCGTGTTATAACTCAAAACTGTTTTGCAAATTCAGATGTACATCTAGTGTTTCCTGTTTATCCTACAAGTTACATCCTCAAAAAAGTTAAATCTGTCAAACCCAATTTCCCTTCCATAAATCTCTGTAAATTAAACATTTTCTGATCATACCATAAGTGTATTTTCAAGGTTGCCTCAATAATAGATCTTAGCATTTCTCCAATTAAACTCAAGGCATTCAAACATTTAAATGTGTCTTCATAACTGATCAAAGTTCTCAGTAACAAATTCGGTTAAGCCAAGTTATATTTTAATGTATATATTTTTAAAATGTAATTTGGTCCAAAAGCTTTTTTTTAAAAAAAAGACTCTTTCCTCCTAAAAAGTGATTATGTTCACCTTTTAGGGGATAAAACACAGAACAATGGAAGACAAAATTATTCAAGATGCAAAACAAATTTTTGCAGCATAGGCAATTGGTATTAAGAACAAGTGCCATATGTATATCTAATTTTATTAGTTTTACATCTTTTTACATCATCTTTTAAGAGGCAACATAAACCAGGAGCTCTGTCCAGCGGCTGAATGAAATTCAACAATGGACGAAGTAATAGTTGGTCAATTTATTAGACACTAAACATTGAGGATGAAAATGGTGTTTTGTGTGCCAAAAAAACCTCTCCAAAATCATGGAGTTACTTAATTGCTCCATATTAACAATCATTCATGAGTGATTACTATTTTGAAACTTAGTCAGCAACTAAAGCAAAAACTTCTAGACATAATCACAACAGTCCATATCAGTTACTTGATCCCTCGCACCAAGATATCAAGACGACTAGTAAAACATGCATGGGCTTCAAAGCTGATGCTGAGTCCTAATGAGATTATAGCATTTAGAAGCTAACATTAAAGACATGCAAAAAACTGGATTTGACAGCCTGGTTATAAACAATGAGCTTACCTCGTTCACCGGTATTTAGAGTACAGCAACTCCATCCCATGAAAGGATGACAAACTAATCCTAACTATATCCCATTGTAGTCTATAAAACCACGAGACAAAGGAGAAGTAGGCTATTCAACGAGATAATGGCTGATCTGGTATATCTGAACACCTTTTGCCCATTTTCTCTCTTGCTGACTAAAAACAGGCTCACTACCATCATATCGATCTTAAGTGGGTGACCCCTTGCATCCCCCTGTTTCTCCTTGTGGGGGAGTCTAGGATAAATCTCTCTGCATCTACCTGACTAAAAGGAAAGTGCCCCGATGCTGGAAAAAAAACCTGAAAGAATTGCAGATGCCATACATCAGAAACAAAACAAAAATAGAGATTGTTGGTAAAACTGAGCAGATCTGGCAGCATCTGTGGAGAGAAATCAGAGTGATATGGCAAATATGATGCTAATACCTCTACATCACCAAGCTGCATAAGCCCTCATCTCGCATATTGGCATTTTGTGTTGTAACTCAAAACGGTTTTGCAAATTCAGGTGTACATCTAGTGGTTCCTGTTTATCCCACAAGTTACATCCTCAAAATAGTTAAACTTGTCAAACCCAAATCCTGATGAAGGGTTCCTGGCTGAAACATCAATTTTCCTGCTCCTCAGATGCTGTTTTTCCAGCACCACTCTAATCTTGACCCAAGCTGTTGGTGTCACTCTGTATTGTAAAGCATCTGCATAGCAAATTGAGCTAAGCAACCAACAAACAACCACAAAGTGAACATACGCTGAAAAGTACTTCAAACTTTTCTTTAGCAAGGAAGATGCTACCAAAAACAGTAAAAAAGTGGTTGAGATAGTCAATAAGCTAATACTTGACAAACAGTAGGATGCTTCAAAGCTGAAACGTCATTCAGGCCAGTGTCCTGATATGCAACCCATCTGGCCTGGATAATCTTTAGCTTTGATGCAACCGCCTGTTTGTCAATTATTAGCTCACTGAGTATCTCAATTATCTTCACTTTCACTCAGAAGCAAGTATACAGGAAGAAACCCAGGAAGTCTGCATGTAAGGAGACTTTTATTAACATTTAAACTATTTTTATTTCTTTTTTCCCTCTTATTTTATTCTAATTTTATTTTCATTTACTTACCTCTTGGTGAAGAGCTCAGTCAGAATGACAGCATTTATGAGTAGGCCCAAAAATGCGGATTCAAGTAGGCTTAGCAGCCCAAACTTATGGCAGCAATGTTGGAGGAAAGTTTGGGTTCCCAGTAGCTTTTGTTGAGGCAGTCCTAATGCCGGCACAACACCACATTCATCTTACCATTTATTGGTGAGTTGTGACAAGAAAGGAGCTCCTGGGAGGCTGCTACAATGGAGAATGCCCTGGGAATCCAGCCATTCCTCATGATTGTGTCAGCAGCAGTTAAAGACAAGGTGGGTTCAGTCCCAGATTTTCCTTGACACTTGTGCAGTGTCTTTACAGAGGGATAGCGAGTCCAGTCTGGCCCGGGATTCCTTTGGGCGGCTTCACTGGCAGCCTTGGAGTCCTTTTGGCAGCTTCAGTGGCTGTTTTCGTCAGTGGACTAGCTCTCCTTGTTGCGGCCTCAGTAAGTCCGATTCCATGTGGTGTTTTCTTCAGCATTGTAGTGAGTCCAGCCCAGGATTCCAACAGAGTTCCTCGAGCCCACAGCTGTGAAATGGACTGAGTGGACTTAGTCTTAAATTCTCTTTGCCCCCCCCTTTTTATTATATGGAAGCACTGTTATTCCGAACTTTTTATCTCATTTTTTAAATCTACTACTATGATACAGTATAGATCTTCAAAAGTACTGTTGGATGTTTTATTTTCCAATTTATTTTCCTAAGAATTCATACTCAAGCATCTTTACTGAGGTACCTTTAGTATCTAAGAGGGCACCATTAGTGACAAGTTGTCAACTTTTCACTGTACTCACGTAAGTACATACGACAATAAAGGTAATTCAATTCAATTTTTTGTAATCAATCTGATGTTATTACAGACCTCTGGAACAGGTGGGACTTGAACCCAAAGCAGTAGTGATGCATCCACTACACCACAAGCAGCCCCAAAAAGGGGAATTTAAGACTTTCGTCATTAGTGTTGTGTGTCATCTGTTAATAACTATACATCTGTAACTATAATCAATTACTTGCATTAAATAGTGATTCTTGTTGAGTACAGTAATCTGGTCAATGCTTCTATCAACCTGGGACTGAAAAATCAAGTAGATCGGGATTTTCTTTTAAAAACATTAACTTTTGTGACAATACTGTACTGGGAATAGTGGAACTTGATTTTCAGCTCACTACCCGGTGAGTCATGATGCTGGTGTTTTTATACTGTTTAGAAAAGGAGACAAGAAGCAACTGGAACAGATTGGAATGCTGCCCAGAGCAAAAAAATAAAGGGACTACTAATGATGGGGAAGGAGGGATAGAGATTTAAAAAGTGCATGTAAATGAAAGGTGTAAATTGGAGAAAATTGGTCTGTGTTGAGAATAAAGTTAACAAGACAATCAAAGCATGGCTGGGAGGTTGGTAAATAGAGGATAGAGGTTATGCTGTAACATTGTGAACTCAATGTTGAGCTTTCAAGACTGAAGTACTGAAATGGAAAATGAAGGATGCTCAGGATGAAAATGTTGGGACAGAACAGGGTGGCTTACTGAAATAATTGGGCCCGCAAGGGCTGACCTGACCTCCCAGTCAATGCCCATTTCAATTCCCCTTAGATACTAAAGGTACCTAGGTAAAGATTGAGTATGAATTCTTCAGAAAAATTAATTTTAAAAATAAAATGTCCAGCATTACAGATCTTTTGACATGACCATCGTCGGCCTCCTCCACTGCCACAACGAATGAGACTGCAAATTGGAGGAACGACACCTGACCTTCCACCTAGGCAGCCTATAGCCCGGAGGACTCGACATAAAGTTCTCCAATTTCAAGTAACCTCCCTTCCTATCCCCCGACTCCCTTTCCAGGCCCCCTCCTCCCTCCATTCCTCTGACTGACCCTTCCTTCCAGCTACCAACCAGATTCATTGCTCCGATCAACCAACCAGGGCATAGCCTGCATGTGTTCACCTATCATTACCTCACCACTCTGCCCTATGCCCACCCAAAACACTCCCCTACCCCACCCTTTTATCTGCAGCCTCCTTTACTCCCTCACCTCAAATCTTGAAAGGTTATACCTGAAGTGTTGACTTCTCCACCTCCTTATGCTGCCTGGCTTGTTGTGCGCTTCCAGCCTCCTGCCTGTCTATTGAAATAGGAAGCAACCGCAACCATCATTCCTAGGCAGAGAGGAAGGAATTCCACAAACCAGACACTCAGTCTGAGTTTAGTCTTGCCAATGTAAGGGAGATTGCATTGTGGACAGTGAATATAGCAGATTAGATTGAAGGATACAGAAATAAAATGTGGCTTCAGTTGAGTTTTTAACCTTGGAAACTGAGAAGGGAGAAGGTGAAAGAACATGTGATACATCTTGTGAGATTGCACATTCCATGGAAGTTGAGGAAATAATGGGAGTGACCCAAGAGTGGATCAGAGTGTCACAGAGGGAATAGCCCCTGCAGAATGCTGATATTGGAGGGGAGAACATAGTATATTGAGGGCTTCCTGCTGAAGGTTATGGAAATGCAGTAGGTGACCCTTTGAATTAGGGATTGATGGTGGAAAGTGAGGGCAAAAGTGCAGGAAATAGGTCAGACATGCTTGAAGGCCCTGTCAACCAGGGAACCGAGGAGCAGGGAGTGTGCCCTTGTTTCAGGAAAAGACAACATTTCTGAAGCACTGTGGTGTGAGGTGACTTCATTTGAAGAGATACAATGGAGAAAAAGAAACTTGGAGAATTGCAAGAAACAGGGTGAGAGCAATTATGATCAAAGTAACAGTGACAGACTTTGGGCTTTTAGTGATGCCGGTAGACAAACTATCTCAGAAATGGAAATGGTGAAGTCAAGGAAGAGTCAGAGATTGGGTGACGGTGAGAGAAGGATGAACATTGGAAAACAAAACAGAAAACTTTTTCAAATTCTGAAGGAGGGCAGGAAGCAACAATGACATCACTGATGTCTGGCAGTAAGAGTTGTGGGTGCAATTGTTGAAGAAAGTTAAGTGAATTAAAGGCAAAGTTATTCAAACTGAGAACAAGCTCAGCATGGCAAAGGAGGGGTGTAGTGGTGAATGACGACTGTTCAGGCCTCACTTCAAGAAAAAAAACAACAAACTTTCAGACAATCCTGATTGAGGATGGACACGTTGAGGGCCAGGAAACTGGAAATAGTAGAATTGACCTAAAGTGAAAGAAAAATCACAGCAAATTAGAAAGGACTGAACAAAGTGGCCAGAAATATAGTCAAGATAGGAAGAAATAAGTTCAGTAGGGCAGAAACAGGGTAAAGTGATGGGTTTGCCAGGACAGTCCTGTTGATAGGTCTTGGCAAGGAGATACAAGCAGACAGTGTGGGATTGAAGGAAAGATAAGACGGGAAGCTGTGGAGAGGAGATCTTCAAAGTAGGTAAGATGGCCCTGGTCTAATATTCAGTGGCGACATCATCGGGGCAGATGGGAGGAAGCATACAATTGGGGGCTAAGAAGGGGTGGGGATGGGAAGGTAGGTGGGTAGGCTATGGGTGGATGCAAGTGGGAGGTAATTGTGATAGGTCGATGGGGAGGGTGAAGTGGATCAGTAGGAAGAAGGATGGACAGACAGATCAGATCAAGAGGACGGTGTCCAGTTGGAGGATTGGATGTGGGATAAGTTGGGGGAGCGGAGATCTGGAAACAAGTGAGGATGTTGTTGATGAAGTATGTTGTACCTTTCTTCCTCCAGTAGTCCCAACAAAATAAAAACTACCTGCCCCTTTCAGTTTTGGAGAAGAGTCATATTTGATTCAAAACACTGATTCAATTCCTTCCTCCAGAGCTCCTGCATTTGAGTTTCTTCAGCACTTCATTTTACTTCAGATTTGCAGCATTTGCAAAATTTTGTTTCTCTGAAGAAAAGCTTTTAAGTAGCAAGCGGTTAGGATCCAAAATGTTTTGGGAACATGGAGTCAAATTCAATCATTGCTTTCCAAAGGAAACTGTGTGGAGTTTGCACATTCTCCCTGCATCTGGTGGGTTTTCTCCAGGAGCTCCAGTTTCCTCCCATAGTCCAACAATGTGCAGGTTAGGTGAACTAGCCATGTTAAATTTACCCAATGTACAGGGATGGTTAGGTTAGGTTAGGTTAGGTTAGGTGCATTAGTCAGAGGTAAATGTAGGATAGTAGGGTATGAGAACGGGTCTGGGTGGGTTACTCTTCGGAGGGTCAGTGTGGACTTGTTGGGCCAAAGGGCCTGTTACCACACTTGTCAGGATTCTGTGATTCTAAAAGAAAATGCAGAGTTTCAGGGAAAAGGCAGAGAAGTTGCTCTTGCAGAAAACTGGCATGTAATAAGTCAAATCTCTCTGCCTGAGCTCTACAATGATGC
This sequence comes from Hemiscyllium ocellatum, assembly GCF_020745735.1. Classification (NCBI taxonomy): domain Eukaryota; kingdom Metazoa; phylum Chordata; class Chondrichthyes; order Orectolobiformes; family Hemiscylliidae; genus Hemiscyllium; species Hemiscyllium ocellatum. The sequence goes on along the minus strand of NC_083402.1, from coordinate 67,131,460 downwards.
TCAGCATGGCTACCGTAAAGTTACTTCTACAGTTTCAGCTTGTCAGTAGTTGTGTAGGTTGTTTGACAATACATTCTGTTCTCTTCAATGAACTATGTTTATGAATACAAGAAATTAATGCATCACTCGTTATCAAAGTGTTCACAAATGTTTTTGATCCAGTTATACATTCCTTAAAAAGTTGACAAAGAAAATAGCTTTCATTAAACAAAGTTGTGTCAACCTCATGCCATGTATTCTTCGGGGAACATTTTGCAGTTCAACAATTTCATCCTACTGGATACAATTCAGGGTCTATTTTCATCTTGGGAGTAATTTTTACTGAACAGTTCTGAATTTTAAACACCCATAGCCTTTACTCTGATCTAGATGAATTAGTAACCCTCACTTGACTTATATGAACTTCCTCACATCAAACATCAAAAAAACTCCCCGTGTCTGCACGAGTTTCCTCTGGGTGCTCCAGTTTCCTCCCACAGTCCAATAATGTGCAGGTTAGGTGAATTGGCCATGCTAAATTGCCCATAGTGTTTGGTGAAGGGGAAAACGAATGGGTCTGGGTGGGCTGCACTTCAGCGGGTCGGTGTGGACTCGTTGGGCTGAAGGGCTTGTTTCCACACTAAGTAATTAAAAAAACTGAACTGTTTAACTGATTTAAACTGCACATGAAGAGGCAGGGATCAATCAAGGACAATCAGCTTGGTTTTCAGGACAGTCATTACTGGGGGCCCTCTTGTGGCATAGTGATACTGTCCTGGACTGAGACATCAGTCATATGACACTTTGATCTTATACTGCAAATTTTGCATCCTATGATCCTGATCATTATTTAACAGTTAGAAATCACATAACACCAGATTATAGTCCAGGTTACCTGACGAAGGGGCAGCGCTCCGAAAGCTTATTCTTCCAAATAAACGTGTTGGACTATGACCTGGTGCTATGTGATCTTTAACTTTGTCCACCCCAGTCCAACTCCGGAACTCCACGATGTTTTTGACCTGCATAGACTCGATGGGCGGAAAGGCATTTTTCTGAGCTGCACACCTCGGACTTTAAATCTCAAATTTTAAAATGCTATGAGCCGCTAAATTCAGGTTATTGGCATTCGTATTAGTGGAAACGCTAACATCAAGGTTCTCCAAAGATTCCTACATAAGAAACACTGCTTTTGGGTTCTGAACATAAAATTGCAAAGTTTTTGAACCTGTAAAGACCATGCCCCATCAGCCAGATATCGTAAACATAGAACCAAAACAAATCCACACAAATATCAGCTAAGAACACGAGTGGAAGCATCTTCCACCTGAAAACTTGTCCTCAGATGTACACCATAAGCTTTGTTTATGATTTGACTCTGTTACAACATGCGCCAGACGCAACGTTTCCAGACTATTCATGTTTCTACAAATTAAAACGCATCAACTTCTGAAAAGTTTATTCACTCCTCCCCCAAGTGCAGCAGCAAATGAGGCTCAAGTTTACAATTACGCATAAAGGAACGTAGTTAGACCCAGGTCCCTCCTCAACATTGCAAACTATTGTTTGCAGCCTTTTAAGATTTCCCAATTATTCACCAAAACCGAAGCAATGCGCCCTTTCCCTCTTCTCCCTGCCGCGAGGCAATTCTTGTAACTCGATCTGCTGCGACCTACCTGCTGATGTAGCCGTCACCATCCCCATCACAAGTCTGAAAGAGGCGCTTCATCCTTTCCTCCTCACCGGTACTTGAAGTGTCACTACTGCCGCTGCTAGCGCTCACCGCAGCCGCCATCTTCTCTTCACCCGGCCCCCAAACACCGCGCGTCACAATCAAACAACGCGCGCGCACCCGCACGAGGACTGGGGTTCCAAACGGGAATTGCACGCGCTAGCCCCGTCCGATCCAGACTCCGGCCCCGCCCCGCCCTACTCCCGAAGTGACGATTCACCTATCCGTTCCCGAGTACCGCCCACCCGCCGGCCAATCCGCTAATCAAAGTGGGAATACCGCCCACCCCACTGCACAGTCACCAATCAGATCTCGGATTCTGCCCACATGCCCGTCAGCCACTTCACCAATCAGAATCAGCGGCCGCCGAGAGCACGTTGCGCATGCGGAGAAGAGTCCTAAAGTTGTTCTCGGATGCGTGGATCTGTATTTATTGGAAATGTCACCGGGATGTACAGTAGGACCAACTTCTTAGCCAAAGAGGAAGAGAGAGCACGAATGTGTTTGACTGTAAATGATTAAATTGTCGTTTCTTGTTCGGCCGCAGATCTCTCGCTTTCCAAAGCTCAACGTTTGAGAGTTTGTCTATACTTGTCAGTTAGATCCCCTGCGTTTATCAATGGTGTAAACTGTGTGCGAGTCAATGGTTCTTTACTCGTCTGATTTAATCTGTTGTTTCTCCTTTCCGTCGGTTTTAATGGTGTTTCGTTTGTATTTCTCTTCGAGGGTAATTAAGAGTCAATCACATTTCTGTGCATGTGGAGTCACAAGCCAATGAACCAAATGTTTTATTCCCCCGACAATTGGCAACGGATTCATTCTTAATTCCGAATTTCATTGAACTCGTATAACACCATCTGCCATCACCTGCACACACACACCATAAAAAAAGAAAGGAAAAAAACAACACCATCTGCCATAGCAGAATTTAAACCCAGGTCTCCCAGAACTCCGATAATACTCTTAGACCATCACCAACCCTTGCCAATAAGTTGTTTTCTTCCAACCAATATGAAATAAACAGCGTGGGAAACATGACTTGAGAAGCATGTAATCGCGTAAATTCCATCCAAGGAATTTCAGTTGAAGACTGAAGTTGAATAAATACCGACACTATACCAATGTTAAATTTTAAGGAAAACAATTTAACACTTGTAGGATTGATGACAAAGAAGGGCAGTGTGAATATTAAAAAAAGAAAGGCTACACATGTGGAAGTAAAATAAAATTAACAATAAAAAGGACTCTAGAAGAGCTCTCAGGAGCCATAGTATTACTGTATGCAGCATGTTCACTGAAGTGGTCATATCACAAGTGAAGAATGAACAGGGGATGGGTGACCACCAGACAGTGTAAAGGAAAGCAGGCAGTGCAGGAGTGCCCAGCTCTCACAGATGTATCATTTTAAATACTGTCGAGTGGGGAGTAGAACTTCTTAGGGCATAGTAGTAGGAGCCAAGTTCATGACACCTTGACTCGCTCTGCTGTACAACAGAAGAGGAAGAAGAATCGCAAGGTTATAGTGAAAGGGAATTCAATTGTGAGGCGAACAGCAAGGCATTTCTAGGGCTACAAAAGAGTCTCGCTGGTGCTCGGATCAATGATGACAGTGGGTAGAGTTACTAGGCATTGTGAACAGGATGTGACCAGCCAAGGGCCATTGTACATATTGGTACCAATGACATAAGTCAACCTTTCATCAAGACCTGAAACGTCAACTCCCGTGCTCCTCTGATGTCGCTTGACTTCCTGAGAGACTTACTGCTCATAACATTTACCTCGTCCTCCACTTGCTGACCTGCAGCTGTGTTTCCCAGCTCTATGCCACTCTAGTTTAGACCCTCCTGAGTAGCAGTAGTGAAACTTCCCCGCGAGGATATTGGTTCCCCTCCAGATTATGTGCAACTCACCCCTCTTGAACAGGCCACCCCTGCCCCAGAAGAAGTCCCAATGATCCAAGAACGTGAAACCCTGCCTGTTGCATCAGCACCTAAGCGAATCATTCACTTGTCCTATTTTTGCTTAGTAGCACATGGCATTGGGAGTAATCCAGAGGTTAGAACCTTTGACACCTTACTCTCTAAGCTACTGCCTAGCTCCCTGAATATTTGGTGCAAAACTTCACTCCTCATTTGCCCATATCATTAGTACCAAGTTCTAACTCATCATGCTCCCATTTCAGGATATCATAGAATCCCTTCAGTATGGAAACAGGCCTTCAGCCCAACAAGTCCACACTGACTCTCCAAACAGTAACCACCCCAGATCCATTCCCCTGCCCTATTACTCTACATTTACCCCAGACTAATGCACTCTAACTAGGAGAAAGTGAGGACTGCAAATGCAGTCAGTCATTCAGTGACATCCCTGACCCCTGTACCAGGGAGACAACACACCATCCTAGAGTCAAATCTTTGGTCACAGAAGCACCTGTCTGATCCCATGACTAAAGAATCCCTCACCACTACTGCTCCCCACCACCCCCTACCCCGCCCATTCCACTCCATCCAGTCAGGCTGCTCGTGGTGCCAGAAGCTTGGGTCCGACTGCACTTTTCCAAGATATCAGCACCCTCACCAGCTTCCAAAATGAAATGTCAGTTAGTGAGTTGGACCCCAGAGGACACTTGCACTACCTGCCTCTTCTTTCTTGTCTGTCTGGTGGTTACCTATTCCCTTCTTTCCTGTAGTCCCTTGAACTGTGGTATGATGATATATGATTGTCTCTTATGAAACATCAGGCTCAACATTACAGCTACTAAAGCCTCCTCCCTGAAATAGTCATTTTGATCCAGGTAGTTGGAGCTGCATTAGTACAGTTGCAATTACAAGACTAGAGAGAAATTTTAAAATTTCTTAAAACCAAATATAGTTACCTTGAAATTTAGAGCTATTAGGTTTTCAAGTCATGGTAATTACTCCTATACTCCCCTCATCAATTTGTTTTAACATCTTCTGCCTGAAACTTTTCCATAGCATCACTGATATCCACTTGCTCTTGTTATGATTGTCATCCCAAACTATGCTCCCTATCTCTCCATTGCCTTGATCAGTTCCTATCTCTTCCTGCTTGAGAACCATATTTTAATTTTCCATGTGTAAAATGCAGCTCTCTATCTTGACAATCCTGAAGATCTCACTAGTGCGAGAACCTGTGGTTAATGCAAATGATGCCAAATTTAAAGCCCAGCTGAAGAATATTTCAGAAATCGCAAACCAGGAACTGGTCATCATACTATGTATTTTGACTATTACCGTTAATGGCATGGCTAGGAGTAAAGGAACGCTCACTTTGAGGACAAGGACCCAGGAGGTGTTGGTGGATGAGCAGTGGGGTGGTGGAGAAGAGGGCAGTTTTCTTTCCCTGTAGATGCCAAAGGAGGCTACACCACCAGACCAGAGCAGCCTGAATCCTGATTGCAACCTGGTTCAGTGCTGTGAAGTATTCAGGAAAAAGGGAAGTGCAACAGTCTTCTCTCTGCTACCTCAAACTGCCAGGGTCACAACTCATCCTAATTTTGCCAATGCACACACACTCCTTGCCAAGATTTGTGGTCTACAACTCACTGCATGATGTCCACCTAACACCTCTCACTCACCTCAACCTCTCAAACTACTAACTCCTCTCTGAATGCACCCCCGCATCCCCCGTGCTCCTTACTCACTCACTGGGTATACCTCATCATCTCACCTGTTCATGCAGGACCCCAAACTACTTTTCCATCTACTTGGATGGTTGTATAAAAGGATGGTATATAAAACACCTGATATGTGCTGTAGGTATGACATTTCTGTAGCTTGGTACCATTCAGGGGCATGTTCAGACCCCTGGCCCTTGAGTAGCCACTTTCCCCCCCAACCCTGTGATAAGCTGCTTGCCTCTTCCTTTGTGCTAAAATTTATGCAAACTACAGAGGTAAGCAACGTATAAATTGTGCACTAAAGACCATATAGACTAAAAGCAATGAGATGTAGATGGAGGCTGACAGATAGACAGGTGCACAGTGAATGAGCACAAAAAGAGCAAGCTAAAATGCATCCAGTGTAGATGCGTCAGATGGTTGTCTGTCCTGTAAACAAGGCAGCCTGGTAGAAACATGTGTAAGTATCCTTGAACTCCACAATAAAGTACTGAAGGGCTAAGATGGTGTGCGAGTTGGCCTGAAAGCAGTTATGATTTGGAGAGGCTGATGGTTTGAGGTTGCTAACGTGAGAATGAAGGATCAAGGAGGATAGTGACCATGGAGAACACAATAATGTTGTTATGAGAAAGCATTTGGACAATGGCTGAGTCAAGCATTCAGAGAGTTTTAACTTTGATTCAATGTTCCACATTTGCACAGTCTAGTTACTTGGAGGAGAGGATTGGAAGCAGTATGTAAATGCAGACAAGGTAGACCTTTATTTCCATGCATTTGCATCTTATTAAGGTAGTTGCCACTCAATGGTGATACTCTGAAGTCACTACTTAAGGCTTGAGGGGAAAATTACAAATATTTTTCTCAATGACAAGATGCTGATACTTTTATTCTCTGTATTTTCTCACCTTTTTTTCACTATTGTTCATGCCACAACATGGAGGGGAAAACTCCACAAACATTTTCAGTTGGCTTATATTCCCTTCATAAATTTCATTGAATTTATAATTACATTATTTTACATTTTTCAAATTTCATCTTTTGTCATTTTCTGTTCTCCTTTCCTTCTCTGCATCCTAAATAAGTAAATTTTGGCCTTTTCCAGTTTCTTTCCAGGTTTCCTTGCAAACATGGTATCAGCATTGACCTCTGGTAAGTGTATAGCCTTCTATTCCTGTTTTCCCATGCTTACTGAATCTCATTCTGCATGCAAGTTTCTACACTCAGTGCCATCTCTTTGATATTGTCACCAAACAAGATTATGGCTAGTTGGAACTTTCGATCTCTGATAAGGCTAGCTCCAGTCACAACCTGTTTGCTCCTGATTCTCATCCTATACTTCCAGATAAAGCTCTATCATCAAATAACAGCTCCACCTTGACCTAATTCCCCAACATTAAATTAACTCAATTTTCTCCTCCTGTCGATCTATCTGACAATTCTTTTTTTTCTACTTAATGCATATGCCCTCTATATGCTGCTGTTCTTTACAGTAAAGCTTCTATTCCTTTGCCCTTAAGTCCAATAGCACAGATTCAGTTGATTTTCTAGAGCTGAAATAGAAAGTACAACCACAAACAGTGAAAAATAAAAAGTGTTTTACATCGTGTCCCCATGGACATGGTCCATAATAGACCTCCAGATGAAGTAAAAGGTGGTTTGTGTGACGGCAATGGTATAGGCTCTGGAAATGGGCCAGCCCTGCACCACGTACAACAGAGAGAGTACCTCACACATGATGACAAAGTTTTTATCCTCAATGGAGAAGGAGCAGTGCTCTGAAAAACCTAATTTCTGCCTCACCTCGGCGATACTGTCTTCCCATATTTTTGTACATGCCTCAACCCTTCCAAACCATATTCCCAGCACCTTCAAGTAATCTGTCCTGATGGTGAAGGGGCGAGAGGATCGGTTGGCCAAATTCCCAAAGAACATGGCCTCAGCCTTGCCTCTATTTACGTTGGCACTCGAGACTAGTTCAAACTGGTTGCAGATAATCATGAACCAGTGTGCTGACAGCAAATTCAAGCAGAAAATGGCAACATCATCCACATACAGTGAAGCTTTGACCTGAAGACCTCCACTGCCTGGAACAGTCACTCCTTTCAGATTCTTGATAGATTTGGCAGAAAGCTCGATACAATGTACAAACAAGACAATAGCAAACGTAGACTATTCAGCCCATTGAGATCATGGCTGAATTGACAATTCTCAATTCCAGTTTTATGCCTTTTCCCCATAACTTTTGATTACCTTACTGATTAAAGATATATTTATCGAGCTTTGAATATACTTAACAATCCCAATCTCAACAGCCCTCTGTGGTAAAGATTTCCATAGTTTCACTAACAACAGAGAGAAGGCATTTCTCCACATCTTGGTCTTAGATGAGAAACCCTTTATTCAGAAATCATGCACTCTGGTCCTGGACTGTCCTTCAAGAGGAAATAACATTTCAGCATCTTTTACCCTGTCAATTCTCCTTTGAATCTCATATGTTTCAATAGAATCACCTCTTATTCTTCTAATCTCCAATTTGTGCTGGCCCAAACTAGGATCACCCTAGTTAAGGGGACCAAAACTGTTCATAGTATTCCAGCTGTGGTATGACTACAGCCCTGATAGTTTTAGTAAGATCTTCATAGTTTTATATTCAATTTCCTTTGAAATAAAGGGTATTTGTTTTTATTTTCTTGCTTCATTACTTTCTGAACTGGGATGATGTTTTCTCTGATTTAAGTATAAAGACTCCCAAACCCTCTGTGCTGTAGCCTTCTGCAAACTTTCCCAAAGTCATTAATATTCAGCTCCTCTATCCTTCTTGCCAAAGTGCATTTTTCCACATTATATTCCAAGTTTTTGCCCACTCTTTTAAGCTTTATATATATCCTTCTGCAGACTCTTTGTGTCATCCTCAGATGCTTCCCCACCCATTTTTGTGACATACAGTTATTGAGATGTACAGCATGGAAACAGACCCTTTGGTCCAACCCATCCAATCCGACCAGATATTCCAACCCAATCTAGTCCCACCTGCCAGCATCCAGCCCAGATCCCTCCAAACCCCCAGAGGTGGGTTCTTTACACAGAGTAGTGGGTACGTGGAATGCACTGCCAGTAGTAGTAGGAAACACTACAGACATTTAAGCAACTCTTGGAAAGGCATATGGAAGATAATAAAATGTAGCATATGCAGGTTAGTTTAATCTTAGAGGAGGATAAAAGATTGGCACAACACCAAGGGCCTGTACTGTGCTATACTGTTCTATGTTCTACATTCACTTTCCTCATCCAAGTCATTCATATATATTTTAAATAACTGGCCCAGCACTAATCTGTGGCACTTCACTAGAATTTCATAGAATCTCTACAGTGTGGAAACAGGCCATCTGGCCCAACAAGTGCACACCGACTCTTCGAAGAGTGTCCCACCCAGACCCATTCCCCTATTCTATTACTTTACATTTCCCCTGACAAGTGCAACTAACCTACACATATCTGAACACTATGGGCAATTTAGCAAAGCCAATTCACCTAACTTGTACATCTTTGGACTGTGGGAGGAACCAGAGCACCTGGAGGAAACCCACACAGATAAGGGGAGAATGTGCAAACTCCACACAGTTGCCAGAGGCTGGAATCAAACCCAGGTCCCTCACGCTGTGAGCTAGCAGTGCTAACCACTGAGCCACCATGCTGCATTGTCTGAAAGAGTGGTGGAAGCAGATTTAAAATAGAATTGAGAGGTTTTTTTTTGACAAGAATGACCGAGAAAGGGCTGAGGGGATTTGAAGAGGGGAGGTGGAGTGAGTTCCCATGTAGCTCCTGCCCTTGTTCTCCTAGATAGAAGTGGAGGATTTGAAGGGTGCTATTGTATGATCTTTGGTGGATTTCTTTATCATTCTATGATGCACAGATAAGCGCATTCAGATCTGGTGTAGGAAAGGCATAATCAGAGAAAACAAAACTTTCACAGTATGAACTCCAGTAACCCTTCATGGCGCCAAAACTACTAACCTGGGTTGACTTCAGAGACATGCAGGTGTTATTCTTCTCCAGAACCTCTCCCAGGACCTGATGGAAGTCCTTATCTTTGGACTCCATGGTGATGGTGAGCACAGCATCATGAGGAGTGTCACAATCTGGTGTTCCCAGCCAGCAGTGGAATGAATCTCCCATCAGCCATCTGTATCCTGTCCACTTGTAGAAGGAACAATTGCTGGTCTTTGCCATCCACCAAGACTGAGTGCATGCACATGACCACCACTGAAATGTCCAACAAACAGCTCAGTGAATGAGCGACAACATTGTGCATTTCTGTAGTGCCTTTCACTACCTCACGCTGTCTCATGGGCATTTCACAGTCAAGGAAGTGCTTTAAATTCAGTTGCTGCGGAGATGCCCTGACCCACCACCATCCTCATTTTTACCAGGTTCATTCTGGCTTTCAAATCCTCCCACAGTCTTGCCCTGCCCGCAGCACTGGATTCAGCACTGGCCCATTTCTTGCCAAGACCTTTATACACCTCCAATTCTGACCTTTCGTGCATTCCCAATTTGAAATCTGTAATGATGCTGTCACTTTAAAGAGGTTATTTTGTCTTGGTTATTTTTTGAAGAGAAGTTGTGAAGGCAGAGGTGCCGAATTGGGCACTGGCGAAGGTCTAAGTCAACAATTTAGGAAGCCTTTAGGTTTTTTTAAATTTAAGAACAATAGTAACAATGGAAGGCCAGTGGCTAGTTCTTATGGATCAGGCTTTCTAGGTTTTTTTTAACTGTAGCAGTCAGAAGCTGTTTGGATCCCAGAAAGGTTAGAGCTTCAGTCAGATGATTCTCAACTGCATGTAAGAATAAAAAATGAGGTCTGCAGATGCTGGAGATCACAGCTGCAAATGTGTTGCTGGTCAAAGCACAGCAGGCCAGGCAGCATCTCAGGAATAGAGAATTCGACGTTTCGAGCATAAGCCCTTCATCAGGAACAAGAGAGAGAGAGAGAGCCAAGCAGGCTAAGATAAAGGGTAGGGAGGAGGGACTAGGGGGAGGGGCGATGGGGGTGGGATAGGTGGAAGGAGGTCAAGGTGAGGGTGATAGGCCGGAGTGGGGTGGGGGCGGAGAGGTCAGGAAGAGGATTGCAGGTTAGGAGGGCGGTGCTGAGTTGAGGGAACCGACTGAGACAAGGTGGGGGGAGGGGAAATGAGGAAACTGGAGAAATCTGAATTCATACCTTGTGGTTGGAGGGTTCCCAGGCGGAAGATGAGGCGCTCCTCCTCCAGCCGTCGTGTTGTTGTGTTCTGCCGGTGGAGGAGTCCAAGGACCTGCATGTCCTCGGTGGAGTGGGAGGGAGAGTTAAAGTGTTGAGCCACGGGGTGATTGGGTTGGTTGGTTCGGGCGGCCCGGAGGTGTTCTCTGAAGCGTTCCGCAAGTAAGCGGCCTGTTTCACCAATATAGAGGAGGCCACATCGGGTGCAGCGGATGCAATAGATGATGTGTGTGGAGGTACAGGTGAACTTGTGGCGGATATGGAAGGATCCCTTGGGGCCTTGGAGGGAAGTGAGTGTGGAGGTGTGGGCGCAAGTTTTACATTTCCTGCGGTTGCAGGGGAAGGTGCCGGGGGTGGAGGTTGGGTTGGTGGGGGGTGTGGATCTGACGAGGGAGTCACGAAGGGAGTGGTCCTTGCGGAACGCTGATAGGGGAGGGGAGGGAAATATATCCTTGGTGGTGGGGTCCGTTTGGAGGTGGTGGAAATGGTGGCGGATGATATGTTGTATGCGGAGGTTGGTGGGGTGGTAGGTGAGAACCAGTGGGGTTCTGTCTTGGTGGCGGTTGGAGGAGCGGGGCTCAAGGGCGGAGGAGCGGGAAGTGGAGGAGATGCGTTGGAGGGCATCGTCGATCACGTCTGGGGGGAATCTGCGGTCCTTGAAGAAGGAGGCCATCTGGGCTGTGCGGTGTTGGAATTGGTCCTCCTGGGAGCAGATGCGGCGGAGACGAAGGAATTGGGAATATGGGATGGCATTTTTACAGGGGGCAGGGTGGGAGGAGGTGTAGTCCAGGTAGCTTCCACCTCCTCCCACCCTGCCCCCTGTAAAAATGCCATCCCATATTCCCAATTCCTTCTTCTCCGCCGCATCTGCTCCCAGGAGGACCAATTCCAACACCGCACAGCCCAGATGGCCTCCTTCTTCAAGGACCGCAGATTCCCCCCAGACGTGATCGACGATGCCCTCCAACGCATCTCCTCCACTTCCCGCTCCTCCGCCCTTGAGCCCCGCTCCTCCAACCGCCACCAAGACAGAACCCCACTGGTTCTCACCTACCACCCCACCAACCTCCGCATACAACGTATCATCCGCCACCATTTCCACCACCTCCAAACGGACCCCACCACCAAGGATATATTTCCCTCCCCTCCCCTATCAGCGTTCCGCAAGGACCACTCCCTTCGTGACTCCCTCGTCAGATCCACACCCCCCACCAACCCAACCTCCACCCCCGGCACCTTCCCCTGCAACCGCAGGAAATGTAAAACTTGCGCCCACACCTCCACACTCACTTCCCTCCAAGGCCCCAAGGGATCCTTCCATATCCGCCACAAGTTCACCTGTACCTCCACACACATCATCTATTGCATCCGCTGCACCCGATGTGGCCTCCTCTATATTGGTGAAACAGGCCGCTTACTTGCGGAACGCTTCAGAGAACACCTCCGGGCCGCCCGAACCAACCAACCCAATCACCCCGTGGCTCAACACTTTAACTCTCCCTCCCACTCCACCGAGGACATGCAGGTCCTTGGACTCCTCCACCGGCAGAACACAACAACACGACGGCTGGAGGAGGAGCGCCTCATCTTCCGCCTGGGAACCCTCCAACCACAAGGTATGAATTCAGATTTCTCCAGTTTCCTCATTTCCCCCCACCTTGTCTCAGTCGGTTCCCTCAACTCAGCACCGCCCTCCTAACCTGCAATCCTCTTCCTGACCTCTCCGCCCCCACCCCACTCCGGCCTATCACCCTCACCTTGACCTCCTTCCACCTATCCCACCCCCATCGCCCCTCCCCCTAGTCCCTCCTCCCTACCCTTTATCTTAGCCTGCTTGGCTCTCTCTCTCTCTCTTGTTCCTGATGAAGGGCTTATGCTCGAAACGTCGAATTCTCTATTCCTGAGATGCTGCCTGGCCTGCTGTGCTTTGACCAGCAACACATTTGCAGCTGCATGTAAGAATATCTATTTGAATGTGCCTTTTTGCCAAGCGGTGTGTTTATGGGATGTTACAATATTGGAACAGTTAATTTGTAGCAGGTAACGTATCTATTATTCAGTTCTAATAGTTAAATTATTCTAAATTCTAAATTCCTCTTTCTTTTGTTTGCATTTTAACTGTAAGGTTTAAACAATTTTAGTAACATAGTTTGACCAGTTGCATTGCATCTGGGACATGGCACTTCACATCTATCTTTACAAGAAGAAACATTTAGGATCTAGGTTACCTTCTTAAAACACTGAGGGGGTCTGTTCTGGTCCATAACAAATCTCTCCACTGTTTCCGATTGCAGCCTTCAGCTGTCCAGGTGCCCTCAGCTTTTGGAATTCCCTGCTTGGAACTTCTTTAAAAAATTAATTCATGGATGTGGGTATCACTGGCTGGGCCAGTATTTATTGCCATTACCAACTTGAGAAGGTAGGGGTGAGCTGCCTTCATGAACGCCTGCAGTCCTTGTGGTAGAGGGACACCCACACAGTACTGTTATGGAGGGAGTTCCAGGATCTGACCCAGCGACACTGAAGGAACAGCTGGAACATTTCCAAGTAAAGATGGTGAGGGGCTCAGAGAGTAAGTTGCAGGGTGTGGCGTTCCCAGGTTTCTGCTGCCCTTGTCCTTCTACATGGTGAAGGTTAGAAGTTGGGAAGGTGCTGTTAAATGAGCACTGGTGTTTTGCTGCAATGCATCTTGTAGATGGGGCACACTGCTGCTACTGAGCATCAGTAACGGATGGACTGGATAATTGTAGGTGTGATGGGTCAAACTGATTGCTTTGTTCTGGATGGCGCTGAGTCTTGTTGGAGCTGCACCTATTCAGGAAAATAGGGAGTGTTCCCCACACTCCTGGCTTGCGCCGTGTAAATGATGGACAGGTTTCAGGATTCATAGAGATGTACAGCAGGGTAACAGTTCGGTCCAACTTGTCCATACCGACCAGATATCACAACCCAATCTAGTCCCACCTGCCAGCACTTGGCCCATATCCCTCCAAGCCTTCCCTATTCATATACCCATCCAAATGCCTTTTAAATTTTGCAATTGTACTAGCCTCCACCACTTCCTCAATGGCAACCCATTCCACACATGCACCCCCTCTGGGTGAAAAACTTGCCCCTTCGGTCTCTTTTATATCTTTACCCTCTCACCCTAAACCTATGCCTTCTAGTTCTGGACTCCCCAACCGTAGGGGAAAGACTTTGCCTATTTACACTATCCATGCCCCTCATAATTTTATAAAGCTCTATAAGTCACTCCTCAGCCTCCGATGCTCTAGGGAAAACAGCCAGAGCTCAAATCCTCCAACCCTGGCAACATCATTGTAAATCTTGTCTGAACCCTTTCAGTTTTCACAACATCTTTCCGATAGGAAGGAGACCAGAATTGCACACAATATTCCAAAAGTGGCCTAACCAATGTCCTGTACAGCCGCAACCTGGCTTCCTAACTCTTGTACTCAATACTCTGACCAATAAAGGAAAGCATACCAAATGGCTTCTTCACTATCCTAACCACCTGAGACTCTACTTTCAAGGAGCTATGAACCTGCACTCCAAGGTCTCTTTGTTCAGCAACACTCCCTAGGACCTTACCATTAAGTGTATAAGTCCTGCTAAGATTTGCTTTCCCAAAATGCAGCACTTCGCATTTATCTAAATCATACTCCATTTGCCACTTCTCAGCAATTGTTCATCTGATCAAGATCCCTTTGTAATCTGAGGTAACCTTACTGTCCACTACACCTCCAATTTTAGTGTCATTTGCAACTTACTAACTTGAAAATGAAGTATTCCTGTGAAAGAAGTCCTGTCTACTGTAGAATGGAAATACAGGAGCCAAATTTGAGTTGGAGGAAAATAGACTAGGAAGAGCTTCCACTTCAGTTTCTCAATGGGCCAAATAGCTGACTTCGGCTATGTCTTAGGGTCTTTGTTTCAATTTTAAGTTCTGTTCAACCTTGAAAATACATGCTTAAATACGCATAGAGAACTTGGTTTGTAATGTCAAGTGGTAAGAAAATTCCCCACTTTTCTCCCCTCCTTTAAGGCAAACTTCATTTATCCAACCCCTTTGATCATCAGTCCTATCACTTTCCTAACAGCACAATTTTAAAAATGTATTTTTTCATGGGATCTGGGCATCATCGGAAAAATCAGTATATGGTGGCAAAACCGAATTGCCCTGGAGCTGAGCAGCTTTCTTGGTCGGGGTAGTTCAGAATTCATAGTTATAGGTTACCATCCTAAAATGTCCCCCACCCCCCATATCCCACTCTGTCTTCTATTGGTTAGCCAATCCTCTGACTATGCTAATATGCCATCTCCAACATCATGGACTCTTGTTTTATTAAGTAACCTAATATGTGGTAGTATGGAGATTTCACAATTCCTCCATAATGTGGCATCATCAGATTGGATGGAGCCTAGTCAAGACTTCAACATGAACCCTTTCGGAATGGTTACCTCATACAACAATGGTGATAATCCACACTCGGAAAAAGTGTTTTGATGGTCCATTGTTAAGTTCCCTGTTATCCTTTGATAGAAAGGGGACTTTCAATCCTCCTTTTTAAATAAACCAAATCACATGAAGTCCTTGTCCTGCAATACCTGTAGTTGAGCTATCTCATCCCCCACATAGGTCTCCTCTGATCTCTATATTGTTAGGTAATTAGCCTTAGATAGCATTTTTTGAGGTAGGGTAGACATCCCTTTGTCAGTTACTAAGTGTTTGGATACTTTCAGATCATTTTTACTGTTTCTTTTGCAAAACAAAGATCCAAGGATTTTGTATTAATTGATGAGGTTGAAGATTAATCGTCCATATTTGACATTATCACGATATCAAGGTATGCAAGGCTGAAAGTCCGAGAAACAGGTTTCACTGAGTGGAGCAGGTGAGGTGAGGATCCTGGCAGAGAAGTAAAAGGACAGACAGAACACCAGAATGGACTTGGGTCAGAACCAAGAACATGATCTTTCTAGAAGCAAAGATAAATACACACAAGCCTTCATGTCTGGGGAGTTCAAGGCTTTTATTTTGACATCGTACACAATGGGAAAGCCTAGACTTTCCTGGCAGTCCAAATGACCCCGTCTGTAGGAAGTGCCTTCAGCTGCAGCAACTTGGGCTCTGAGTTTTGGATAATAAGCTGCAGTTGGAGGGGAACAATGACACATTTGTGACATGGAGATGTTTGTGGACAACAGATTTCAGAATGTGGTCACTTAAGATTTGACTTCAGCTTAAGGAAGTGCAAGCAGAGAGAGCATGGGTGACTACTAGATAGAAAGGCACCTGGCAGATAGTGAGGGAATACCATGACCATGCATAATCCACAGGAACAGTGAGGGGTGAAGTTATAATTTTGAACAAGCGATCAATTATAGCACTGAGGAGGGATGGTATGATGGAAAAGAATAATCAAATGAGGTCTGTTGGGTGGAAGTTAAAAAAACCCAAAAAAGGACAAGCACACTGTTCAGTGTGTACTACAAGCCCTCAAACACTCATAGATAATTTTCATGTGTAATATAGGGAGAAAGGTAAATTCGTAAATTGTATTCAGGAGATTTTTAGCCAGTTCATAGAAAGCCCAACAAGGAAGGGGGAGCTCCACACCTCATTCAAAAAATGAACCTGAGCAGGTTGAAGGCTGCACTTTGAAGAAATTAACCATAATCCAATTAGACCGGAATACTTATGAAAAAGGGAAAGGGTGGGCCAGGAATTAAAGTTATAAACTAGGGAAAGGCTAATTTTACTAAGAAACAATTTGAATCACGTAGGCTGGAAACATTAAATTTAGAGCTGAAAAATGTGTTGCTGGAAAAGCGCAGCAGGTCAGGCAGCATCCAAGGAGCAGGAGAATCGACGTTTCGGGCATGAGCCCTTCTTCAAGAATGAGGAAAGTGTGTCCAGCAGGCTAAGATAAAAGGTAGGGAGGAGGGACTTGGGGGTGGGGCGTTGGGAATGCAATAGGTGGAAGGAGGTTAAGGTGAAGGTGATAGGCTAGAGAGGGAGTGGGGGCAGAGAGGTCAGGAAGAAGACTGCAGGTCAAGAAGGCAGTGCTGAGTCAGAGGGTTGGGACTGAGACAAGGTGGGGGGAGGGGAAAATGAGGAAGCTGGAGAAATCTGCATTCATCCGGGTGGTTGGAGGGCTCCTCGGCGGAAGATGAGGCGTTTTCCTCCAGGCGCCGCGAACCATACAGCCTCTGCGATCACAGCCTAGACAACCGTCTCCACGATCAGGAAGACCATCGCTGACAGATTCACGGGGTCCACAGCCACCGGGAACAACACTGTTTTTGCTGTCATCACAGCCTCCGAACTCATTTCTGCATACCTCGACACGGTCCTGTCCCCCTTAGTCAAAAAACTCCCCACCTACGTTCGGGACACCACCCATGCCCTCCACCTCCTCCATGATTTTCACTTCCCTGGCCCCCAACGCCTTATCTTCACCATGGACATCCAGTCCCTGTACACCTCCATCCCCCATCATGAAGGACTCAAAGCCCTTCCTTTCCCATCGTACCAACCAGAACCCTTCCACCGACACCCTCCTTTGACTGACTGAACTGGTCCTCTCCCTGAACAACTTCTCTTTCCAATCCTCCCACTTCCTCCAAACCACAGGAATAGCCATGGGCACCCGCATGGGCCCCAGATATGCCTGCCTCTTCGTCGGATATGTGGAACAGTCCATCTTCCGCAGCTAAACTGGCACCACCCCCCAGCTTTTCCTCCGCGACATCGATGACTGTATCGGCGCTACCTCGTGCTCCCACAAGGAGGTTAAACAGTTCATCCACTTTACCAACACCTTCCACCCCGATCCCAAATTTACCTGGACCGTCTCAGACTCCTCCATCCCCTTCCTAGACCTTTCCATTTCTATCTCGGGCGACCGACTCAGCACGGGCATTTACTACAAACCGACTGACTCCCACAGCTACCTAGATTACATGTCCTCCCACCCTGCCCCCTGTAAAAATGCCATCCCATATTCCCAATTCCTTCGCCTCCGCTGCATCTGCTCCCAGGAGGACCAATTCCAATACCGAACAACCCAGATGGCCTCCTTCATCAAAGACTGCAATTTTCCCTCAGACGTGGTTGACAATGCTCTCCACCGCATCTCCTCCACTTGCCGCCCCTCCAATCGCACCTACCTCTAGATATATCGCATCATTCTTCATCATTTCCGCCACCTCCAAACATACCCTACCACCATGAATATATTTCCCTCCCCTCCCCTATCAGTGTTCTGGCAAGACCACTCCCTAGTCAGGTCCACACCCCCACCAACCCAACCTCCACTCCCGGCACCTTCCCCTGCAACCACAAGAAATGCAAAACTTGCATCCACACCTCTCCCCTTACTTCCCTCCAAGGGCCCAAGGGATTCTTCTGTATCCTTCACAAATTCACCTGCACCTCCACACATCATTTACTGCATCCACTGCACCCAATGTGGCCTCCTCTACATTGGGGAGACAGGCCGCCTCCTTGCGGAACGTTTCAGAGAACACCTCTGGGACACCCACACCAACCAACCCAACTGCCCCGTGGCCGAACACTAACTCCCCCTCCCATTCCGCCTAGAACATGCAGGTCCTTGGCTTCCTCCATCGCCAGACCATGGCAACATGACGCCTGGAAGAAGAGCGCCTCATCTTCCGCCTAGGAACTCTTCAACCACACGAGATGAATGCAGATTACTCCAGTTTCCTCATTTCCCCTCCCCCCACCTTGTCTCAGTCCCAACCCTTGGACTCAGCACCGCCTTCTTGACCTGCGATCTTCTTCCTGACCTCTCCACCCCCACCCCCTCTCCGGCCTATCACCCTCACCTTAACCTCCTTCCACCTATTGCATTCCAAACGCCCCTCCCCCAAGTCCCTCCTCCCTACCTTTTATCTTCGCCTGCTTGGCACACCTTCCTCATTCCTGAAGAAGGGCTTATGCCCAAAACATCGATTCTTGTGCTCCTTGGATGCTGCCTGACCTGTTGTGCTTTTCCAGCAACACATTTTTCAGCTCTGATCTCCAGCATCTGCAGTCCTCACTTTCTCCAACATTAAAATTAGGAAAAGAAAGGCTGCCTGAGAAAGCATTGGCAGGTAGAATAATGGAAATCTGAAAGATTTTTTTAAAACACTGGAATATTACAATACATAAAAGGTATCAATCCAAACAAAATCAGTCTCCCTTTCACTAGATTTGCAACATAGCAAAATTTAAATATTCAATGACCCCTAAAATTGCTCAATTGTTCTTAACAAGACATGACAAATAACTGATCTTGGTTACCAAGTATCTCATTTAAAGAAAAATGAACAATTTATTAGTAACTTTAGTGGATCACAAATGATCAAAGCATTTTAATTAATATTTTCAATCTATGGCCAATCTTCTTTAATCAGAAAACTCCACCCATACACAGCAGGCTGAGTTAAGGTACAAATTTCTAAACAAAAATAAATCAGCATTTTTCAGTTTGATAATCATTTCAATGATGAATACCAGGTCTTCATGAAATAATTGGTTGATGTGTGGTATTACAGGCCTGTCGGACTGTATAATCTTGTTTGAATTCCAGTCAGTCAATGAAACAGCTACTGAAGATCTGAAGACATCAACAGCATATCAGAATTTCAAACGGTCCGGGGCAGAAGTGAATATAGTAGCCACTCAAGTTGCAGAAGAAGTTGAAAAGTTTGAAGGTGGGAAAAGAAAATCACACAAAGCAGATGGACTCACCCTTGAGTTCTAAGGGAGATAGTCGTAGAGATTCGTGGGCGGCACGGTGGTTAACACTGCTGTCTCACAGCACCGAGACCCGGGTTCAGTTCCCGACTCAGGCGACTGACTGTGTGGAGTTTGCACGTTCTCCCCGTGTCTGCGTGGGTTTCCTCTGGGTGCTCCGGTTTCCTCCCACAGTCCAAAGATGTGCGGGTCAGGTGAATTGGCCATGCTAAATAGCCCGTAGTGTTAGGTAAGGGGTAAATGTAGGGGTATGGGTGGGTTGCGCTTCGGCGGGTCGGTGTGGACTTGTTGGGCCGAAGGGCCTGTTTCCACACTAAGTAATCTAATCTAATTGTGGAGGCATTGGTGGTAACCTTTCAGGAATCACTGGTGGGAGGGAGGGTGCTAGAGAACCGGAAAATGGCTAATGTAACATCCTATTTAAGAAGGGAGGAAGACAGAAGACAGGAAACTATAGGTCAGTTAGCTCATTCTCGGTCATTGGAAAGATTTGAGAGTTCATTATGAAAGGAGTTTGCAGAGTAATGGAAATGCATGGTAAAACTGGTCTAAGTCAGAATGGCTTTGTCAAGGGAAGGTCATAATCTTCTAGGAGAAAGTGAGGACTGCAGATGCTGGAGATCAGAGCTGAAAATGTGTTGCTGGAAAAGCGCAGCAGGTCAGGCAGCATCCAAAGAGCAGGAGAATCGATTCTCCTGCTCTTTGGATGCTGGGCTTTTCCAGCAAGGGAAGGTCATGCCTGACCAATCTGTAAGAATTCTTTGAGGAGGTAACAAGAAAGTTAGACAAAGGATAGCCACTGAACATGATCTGTTCGAATTTCCAGAAGATGTTTGACAAGATGACACACAGGAGGCTGCTAAATACAATGAGCCCATGGTGTTACTGGCAAAATACTGATATGGATATAGGATTGACTGATTGGCAGAAGACAAAAGATAGAGTGTGTCTATAATGGGGTATTTTTCAGGACGGCAGCTGGTGACTAGTGGAGTTCTGCAGGAATAAGTGTAAGGAACATAACTATTCACATTATTCATTAATGATCTGGATGAAGGAACGGAGGGCATTATTGCCAAGTCTGCAATGACACAAAGATAATTGGAGGAACAGGTTATGATGAGGAAGTAGGCAGGCTGCAGAAGGACCTGGCCAGGCTAGGTGAGATGGCAAAGAAATGGCAGATGGAATCCAATGTGGGAAAGTGAGAGGTTCAATATGTTAAGAAGAATAGAAGTGTAGACTATTTTCTAAATGAGGAACGCTTTAGAAATCTGAAATGCAAAATGGACTTAGGAGTCCTAATTCAGAATTATCTGAAGGTTAGCATACAACTTCAATCGGCAGTTAGGAAAACAAATGTAACGCTCACATTCATTGTACTGCTGAGACTGTATAAGGCTCTGGTCAGATTGCACTTGGAATCTTGTGAGCAGTTTTGGGTCCCATATTTAAGGAAGGATGTGCTAGCCTTGGAGGAGCCCAAAGGAGGTTTACAAGAACGATTCCAGAGATGAAGGGCTTGTCATATAAGGAGCAGTTGAGAACACTGGATCTGTACTCTATGGAGTTTAGAAGGATGAAGGAGGATCCCATTGAAACTTGATAGGCCTGAATAGAATGGATGTGGAGATGTTTCTGTTAGTAGGAGAGACTAGGACCAGAGGGCACAGCCTAAGTAGAGGGACCTCCCTTTAGAGCTGAGATGAGGGGGAACTTTCAGCAAAAGGGTGATTAATCTATAGAAATCATTGCTACAGAAGGCTCTGGAGGCCAATCATTGAGTGTACTTAAGACAGAGAGAGATAGGTTTATTATTTAAGGGAATTGAAGATTACAGGGATAAGGCAGTAAGAATAGGGTTAAGAAACATTTCAGCTACAATCAAATGGTGGAGCAGATTTGATAGGCTGAATAGCCTAATTCTTCTCTTATATCTTGCAGTCTTACGGAGACTTTTACTTATGATTGGAATCTCTTTTCTCAGAACTTCCGACAGTTGATAACTGGAGAATAACGAGACAGCAAGACTTAAAAAAAAACCCAGCCTCGTCCAGCAGCTTTGAGAGCAAACTGCCTCCTGCTCAAAACCCAGTGGGAGCCAGTTCACTATGTTTTCTCCTTCCTTCTCAACATTCTCTGTGGTTGGCTGGCCAGCATGAGTCCTCCTTTGATTGACCAATTAAATAGCTAAGCAACTGCCAATACAATGTTCCAACCACAGAAAAGGTGCAGAGAAATCAAAATTAACATTGAAGAGGTCTGTTCAAATGTCTGATAATTGCAAGGAAAAGCTGTTTTTTTGAATCTGTTCATACATAACATCTGCCTGACAGAAGAGGGTGGAAGAGATTATAAGCAGGGTAGGAGGGATACTTGATGATGTTGGTTGCTTTCCTGAGGCAGTACAGATAGCGTCAGCAAATAGAAGGCTGGTTTAGGAGATAGACTGGGTTGTGTTCATGACTCTCTTTGGTTTCTTGCGGTCTTGGGAACAGCAGTTGCCATACCATGCTGTGATGCTTCCAGATGGAGAGCATCCACTCTGTTGCATCTATTAAAAAAAATTGCTAAGAGTTTGTGCGGACATACCAAATTTCCTTAGCAGAGATATTATTGTGCTTTCTTGACTGTCACATCGGTCTGGGTTGACAAAGATAGATTGATGATTACCACTCCCAGGAACTCAATGCTGTCGACCATCCCACAACACCAATGATACACACAGGGGTGTGCCCTCCACTCTGCTTCCTGAAGTCAATGACCAGCTCCTTCGTTTTGCTGATGTTGAAATGATTGTTGTCTTTACACAATGCGCTAGGGACTCAATCTCTTTCCCATATACAATCTTATTTTTATTGAAGACCTGACCTACAATGGTGTCATCAGCAAACTTGTTAATGGAATTGGGGTGGAATTTGGCCACACAGTTATAAGTGTATAAAGGAGAGTAGTAGGGGACTGAGTATGCAGTCTTGTGGAGCACTGGTGTTGAGGATCATGATGGAGGTATTGTCAGTTAATCTTACTGACTGCAATCTATGGGTCGGGAAGTCGCAAAGTCGAGGAGTTTGTTTGAAATTACGGTATTCAAGACAGAACTGTAGTCATTAAGTAGCAGCATGACGTAAGTATTCTTGTTATCCAGATGTTCTAAGGATGAGTTTAGAGACAGGGAGGTAGTGTCCATTTTGGACCTGTTATACCAGTATATTGCAAAGAATCAAGGCAATCTTGTAGGCTGGAATTGATGTGAGCCATGACTAACCTCTTGAAACACTCCATAATTATGGAGGTCAGAGCCACCAGGCATTAGTCATTGAGGCACTCATGATTTCTTTTGGCACCAGAATGATGGTGATCTTCTTGAAGCAGGTGGGCACTTCAGATCATAGTCAGGAGAGGTTAAAGATATCTGCAAATACTCCTGCCAGCTGGTCCACACAGAATCTGTGCACAGACCATCCAGGCCAGTCAGTTCCCATGAGTTCAATCTCAAGAAGGCTAATCGAACATCTGTGGCAGTAACTGGGTATCTGTGCATCCAAGGCTGATTGGACAAGTGACTGTTTCACTGATCTTCCATTCAAAGCAAGCACCAAATATTTTGAGCATGGCAGGTGGGGATGCGTAGTTGCCTGAGATGCTGTCCACTTTGTAGGCATGGGAAAACTAGCAACAGTAAGTTTCCTTCCAAGTATCAGACCATTCTGGCAGTAATGATGATAGAATAGCTAGTATCGGAACCAACAGGGAATGCTGGCTGATCAGCACTTTGATAGGAATGGAGTCGAAAGAACAGGAAATCGAAAGAACAGGAAATCTAATAAACAAGATGAGCTCAGAGACAGCATAAAGTGACAGACAGGAAGTTGTCTTGGAATAAATAAGATTGTGATAGAAAAGAAACAGACAACTGATCAGATAAATAAATTTGTAAGCCCTCACACTTGCAGAGAAAAGAATGGGCAGATATTGGAAGAAAACAGCTGTTGGTGAAGGAGCCATTGCATTATTTTTGCTTGGAGGAATGATCCTAGCACAATATGCAGTTTGGGCAGAACAGTGAGGCTGAATAGAGTTCCTCAAACCAGTTAATGGAGGTTAGGAAATTGTTTCTTACATGAGGTGTTAAGAGCGTGCAATTGACTTCCATAAATCAAACATAAAACAAATGCCATTTCTTAAACAAAAAAAAAGCAGGTAATTACTTGATTGCTTTATAAATAAACAGATATCAATTTGGTGAGTAAATAGAATCAAAGCTCACATGGACAAATTTCATCGGCCAACTAGCCAGCTTTTGTGCTGTAATATTGTAAATTATTAATTTCATGATCAATAGTCTGATAGTAGGAAGATTTGGAATTACTAACTGGGCTGATGTTGATAACGTACCATGAAAAATATCAGACCAGCACTTACATAAATGTCTTTTTCATGCAGAAGTTGATTACAATTTTAATTTACAGCTTAATTGAATCATTAAACCCTCCAGTACCAACGGTGAAAATAAATATACGAGTTACACAGCTATTGCCTTTCTTCTCCCCTCTCCCCAAACTGCACACAATGATCTTGAGCCTAAAGTATTTTAAAAGTACATTAGTTCAACATTTAAATGTTAGGTTTTCATTCAAGATCAATGCCTTCTTCAAACAGATTTAGATCAGCTACAATTCAGAATATAAAATTTCAGACTCAAAATAAGCAAAGACAGATCACAAATTGATTCTCATTTATTTTTATATATACAGTGCCTTCATTAATGTCCAAAACATGGAAATTAAATATCTCCAAAATATCATTCCATTCACAGTTACTGTATATAACACTAAAATTGTTGGTTTCAGAAAATGGGCTTGGACATTCTAGATGTGTTTGTCTACATACCTAGGTTTGTTACTTTGCTCTCAATATCTGAACTGGTAAAATTGGTGCTCACAAATTTTGCAGTCCTTAAAAGACTTTCCAAATCAAAAGATGTCAGTGACCATAAAACTATAAAATCATATTACACAATACTTCAGCAATTCTATTTTGAAGTACCTGTAATTGTTATTTGTAACATACGCTAATTCAAAACAATTTTAGTATAAAAGTAAACTATCAACAAATGAACTCGACTTATAGCACAATTATTTACATATTACAATAAATGTAAAGCGAAGCTAAAATGCTAATCAGTGTTATATAAAATGAACTAGTGACAAATAAAAACAGAACATAAAAGCAAACAAACTGAATAACATTCAGTTTTAAATATACTTTAGTCAATGCAGTCTGAGTTTTGAAAGAATTAGTATGCAATGTGTTAATCCTATTGTGTTCCTCTTGCCCCAGAAGGAAAACAAAAGCTTCCAATGACAAAGTCACTTTAAAAAGCCAAAGGAGCATACTTGCCAGAAACTAGATATCAATTTAATATTCATTTATATAGTCACTTTTGATCCTAAACTAAAACTATGAAAAGTGGTTGATCAAGCATCAATGTTATAACAGACTCATTTACTATTTTAAATTGCAATATTTATTTTTGTATAAATATACCCATCTCTCACTGGCCTGATTGATCCAAAGACAGAAGGGATGCATTCTAGTTACTTGCATACATTGTCATATGTTTACTGGGTTCAACTTGCAATTCGGTCAGTTCATTTCAATTTAAGAGCAGTCCATCTTGAACTGTATCCAAATATCAGTGATACTATCCTTACCCCAAATCATATAAACACCATACTGGACTTGTACACCACAATCTACACCATCTTCTAAAGCAATCATTACTTTAAACAAAAAATTGCTATATCACTTGAATTAGTGAAATTAAATGTCTTTCTCTGACATAGTCCGTAGTTGAAATATAAATTTTGCACATTACTAGGAGCAATACTCCATCTTTGTACTGAAGTTAAAAATTACTACTGTGTTTTCCAAGAACAGAATCTAACCATCTCCTCTTGACATGGAATGGTTTTAACATTGGTGTCTATCAGCATCTTGAGGGGGGAAGAGATAGAGATGCAAATACAGGTCAGAGAGCAGGACAAGTGTGATTGAATACTCTTCACCTACCTAGATGAGTATGGTTCCAACAACACTCAAGAAGCTCAACACCACCCAAGGCCAAAGTGGTCTACTTGATCATTATTGCATTCAATACCTTAAATATTAACTGCTTTCACCACTCATATAGCTGCAGAAGGGTGTTGTATATTGAAGGTGCACTTCAGCATCTCAACAAGGCTTCTTTGACAGATTCTTCTAAATCTGCAACCTTTACCAACTAGGACAGGAGAATAGGCACACAGAAACACCACACCTGCAAACTCCCCTCCAAGCCATGCACCATCTTACGTTATTGCTATATTGCTAATTCTTGATGCTGGATCAGAATCCTGGAACTGACTGTGGGAAGTCCCTACACCAGATGGACTGCGGTGGTTCAAACCAGCAACTCTCACCACATTCTCAAAATCAACTCATGGTGGGCAATAAATGTTGGCCTTACCAGCAATACTACCATCACATGAAACACTATTACAAAATAATTTTCAAGTTCATAAGTATTGTGTGCTGTGACATTTGGGCTAAGAATTCCCTATGTTTGGAGAATATGAGAAATCTTTGAATTAAAATATATCAAAATCAAAATGAAAGAAAAACATTTTCTCTCTGAATTATAGTTCTTTGCTAGAATTAAGGCAGACATTCAAATGAAGCTACGCAAACTTCACCCCACATTTACAATAACCAATTATCCAGTGCATTCTGATTGCACTCCAAAAAGACAGTAAGGATAGTTTTAAAACTAGAAGTCCATATCACTAAATCTTTCATAAACACGATTGAAAAACAAATTAGAATTATTTGTTCTTCTAGGAAGCAGAAAGCTTTAGATGTTACATTTATAAATCCCAGCTGTAATATATAGCACAAAATAATTTGTAATTAGTTCAGTTCTTCAAAATGGACTTATACAAATTACAAAAACAGATGCTTACTAGAGTGCATCACAACAAAAAAAACTCAGTTTACATATTTATTGCCTAAAACAAGAATATCCATGAGCCATTTTGTCTTTCACTCGTCTTCAAGGTAGGTGAGAAAATACCTCAAAAATTGTTAAATTAAAACATTAATTTTTTTTTAAAAATTTAAAAGATATAGTTCTTTTTAAAAAAATGTTAATCTAAGCACAAATTAATTGAAACAAAATTATGGAAATAAAGCATTAAAATATAACAAGCCAAACAGCAAAGAGAGAAAATTATAATCTACAAGTTATTCTAAATTGAAGCCCCTTTGCACAGGATCTTCAAGTTCAAAATTACCTTGCAATTATCACTTTGACTTTAAGTAGTAAAATCATGGGTAAGTTTCATTGAAGTTTCAGTACCAGTCTGCATTGAAGTTACACTTTATGCAACCATTTGTATCATTATAACTTACTAAAATTGTTTCATAAGTTAAAAAGACTCAACTTAATTTCCATTAATCACCTTGATTCAATTTTGAAGCTTTCTCAAGTGTGTTTAAAAAATACAACCACAACATGAATAGATATTACATTATTCTAAGTTAGAGAATGTATAGAGAATGTATTTGGTTCCTATACTTAGTACCAAGATCTCATTATTATCACATGTTAAACAATGATGTGGAAGTGCTGGTGTTGGACTGGGGTAGACAAAGTTAAAAATCACACAACACCAGGTTACAGTCCAACAGGTTTATTTGGAAGTACAAGCTTTTGGAGCGCTGCTCCTTCATCAGATTGCTACCAGGAAGTACTCCAAAAGCTTGTACTTCTAAATAAACCTGTTGGACTATAATCTGGCGTTGTGTGATTTTTAACTATGTTAAACAATGATCAAAATTCTCTCCAACTAGTGAACACCAGATATGTTAATTTAATGCAAACCTAAGACAAAAAGGCCATTTAAGCTGTGCTCATGGGTCTACGCACAGAGATTGGTGTGCTAATGCCATCCCCAGCATTAACTATCAGTATTGGAAGTCACTCAGAGGTCCACCCAGAAGAAAAAATGAATTAGAGGGAACGTAGCCTGAAACTGTATTCACAGACTCAAATGAAGGGACACTTCATTTAGCACAGAAATCAAAGGGATGTTTCTGTGGAAGTATTTCTTTACTTTTTGTATCATCCATGATAGATCTATTCTGATATCCAAGATAAGGTGCTGCCAGAGAATATAATTAGGGGAAAAAAGTGAGAAAAGAGTTTTCCTCTTCCTCTATTTCTGTATATTTAAATAGCACTGTTAACATAGTGAAAGCATTGCAAAGTGCTTCACCAGAAATTTATCAACAGCATGTGAAAATAACTCACATAAGGGAAAAAGAGATTTGGAAAGTTTTGGGACACAATTGCAGAGCTTAGGCCTCTAGGAACTCGAGGCATAGTCAGCAATTGAGAGAAAATTGGAGACGCACAAACAGCCAGAGTTGGAAAGCAAATAGGTTAGCGGTCAGGAGGGGTTAAAAATAAAAATGTGAATTTTACAAATGAAACATGTAATTGGAGTCATTGCAGGACAGCAAACAGTGAGTTGATTGGTGAATGGTATTGGTGCAAGTTGAGACATCGAAGAGTTCAAATTTAATGAAAGTGCAAGGTCGGGAACAGAGGTAAGCATTGGAACTGTGGAGTCTATAGGCAATAAAAGAATGAATAAAGATGATGTATGCAACAGGAGAAAGTGAGTACTGTAGATGCTGGAAATCAGAGTCGAGAGTGTGTTGCTGGAAAAGCACAACAAGTCAGGCAGCATTCGAGGAGCAGGAGAATCAATGTTTTGGGCAAGAATCCTTCATCAGGTGTCACAAATGCATGCAATAGGCCAGTTGAAGCACATCACAGAAGTGCACTATCATATTGATGGAGAGGTTAATGTCACAAGCTCACACAGAGGTTGTAGGATGACAAAAGATTGAAAACATTTAGTTTTAGGTTCATCCTATGACTGTGGCTAGAGACTTTTCAATAGGGACCAAGGGCATTGGCTTCAGTTCTTCCAATATTTTGTTGGAGGAAAATGTCTGATGATCTGGATCTGGATATCAGACAAGTAGCATGCCAAATCAAAGAAAATGGAAGGGTCAAAAGGAGAGGGGGCAAGGTAGATCTGGGAGTAATCACTCTGGAGAAGCAGACAGTAGGAAGTGCAATTAGTAGAAGTGCTTCCTAGTGTGCACAATATACTAACAAAGATCCAATCATGCGATCAGATCACTTGCCCCTCGTAATGTGGATTGGGAGTGCGGGGATCAATAGTTTTCTTTGTATTTCAACAAGACTGTACTTTAATTGTCATTATGAGCAACTGTGCTGTTGGTCACAAAATGGTACTAGCATATAAATAGAAGATAGACTTCTGAAATTTTCCAGTTTAACTGACTGTATGAAATGAATTGATTTTCCCAATATACAATTACTTTACACTTTTTCAGTTTTCCATTTTCTAACAATGCTAAACAGCACTATTGGAGATTTTTAATTATAAATACACTAAGATTAATTTCACCAACTAAAATGAAGCCTGTGTTGAAGCAATAATGAGCCAATAAATATATCAGTGAACAACAATTATTAGAAGCTGCTAAAATATTATAAAAATGTTACTGCACAATAATTTTGACATATCTAACAAATTTTGTCATATCACATATATTGTGATACATATCACATGTATTGCGCTGAAATCATATATAATTTGTTTGGACATTATCCAAAGTGAAGTCATTTAGAGGAAATTGGAGAAGGCTGTGGGATCAAGTCATTTCTTTTAACTTAGAGTAATAGGGTCATGGAGACGCACAGCATGGAAACAGACCCATCGGTCCAACAAGTCCATGCCTACCAGATATCCTAACTTAATCCAGTCCCATTTGCCAGCACTTGGCCCATATCCCTCTAAACCCTTCTTATTCATTTACCCATCCAGATGCCTTGTAAATGTTGTAATTGTAGCAGCCTCCACCATGTCCTCTGGCAGCTCATTTCAGACACGCACTGAAATCAGGACTTAAAACAGATTTACTTTATGTTTTGAATAGTTGATGCTTTAATAAGACATTATTTAACAGACAGAATTCTATTTTTATAATTCAGTTCTTTTGTTCTATTTCTGGACATTTTAGATAAATTGTCCTTAAGCTTCTGAAATTAAAACAAAATCACTAGCACACCAGCTTCACCCGCCCACACTGGGAAGAAAAAATTAACACTTTCACATTTTTTCCCGTGACATCATTATTTTAAAAAAGGGGGAGCTGAAATATTTTTCAGCACAGTTCAATCATTATCAGTGAAAACTCCATGAAAGATTGCATATTAAGCTCAAATTGAGTTTCAATCGTTTGTGCTACTTTAAAAATAAAATGTTGGTCACTAAATTTATCACATGCTCAAATTCAATCAATCAATCACATTGGACACTTCTACTAATTGCACTTGTTTGAATGCCATTAAGGAAATATAAAACTACACCACTTTATTCCTTTTATTCTTGGACAGTAGACAAAACTAAAGGAAGTTACTGTTTTAAATCAAGGAAACTGTGCAATGAGATGGCTGCAGTTTTAAAAATCATGTTAACTGCAGCACACTAGATTATATACAACACTGCTTTCCCTTGGACCAAAGAGAGCAAAAAACACATACCAAAGCCAATGGGTCTGAACTGAAGGAAAATTGCTTGACAACAATATTCTGATTTGCTCTTAATCAAATGACCATGGCTGGTGTGGAGTTAATGCAGCAGAGAGCTATCTAGCCTGCAAAGAGAAACACTGATTTGTGTATCTCCCTCTCATGTGGAGTGACAACTGGCTGTCTTCCACTCACTTTTCTCTACAAATGCCCTGTTGAAAGAGGGAAAAAAATCTTTAAAGAAAGTAAAAAGATGAACTCTTAACCAGTTAATGTAAAAGAATATACTGTACTGAACAATTTATGTCAGCAGCAAAAAACTACAAAGGAATTGAAAGGAAAAGAAAGAAAGCAACTTGTTGCATGCAGTGGTCCAGACTAATGCTATCAAACTGTGTTCTTTTGTCTTTATCCATCCATAATATCCATATTTTGTATGTTTTTGTGCCTGTTTGAGAAGAAGGGAAGTTAAGGGATAGAGTTTAAGTTTACAGTTATGTTAGCAAATCAAACTTCCTAATTGCCATTGGTTAAATATAATATATTCATAATAGACTGTCATTTTGTTGTTAAATACAGAAACCTCGCAAATGTTTTTTCGTAAACTAAGTTTATTTGACTGATTAAGTGGGGACTCTGGATAGTTTGACTAAACCTTTTCACATTTGCAACAACTCTGGGAATATTGAGTTGTGACATTAGCTCTAAAAAGGTGAGCTTGTTCTTTTGGGTGAAAGGACACTAATAAATATCTTACAAAAGGATTAGAAAAATTCCCCTTCACATACTATGAATGACTGCTGTACTCCATTATAAATAACTTCTATATACATTGAAGATCAAATTACTCATAGCTGATGAACAGATTAAATTATTTTTATGAATAAAGCCATTTTAAGCCTTATAATTAAACTGTTCTGTTCTATTTACCACTCTTGAATATGTATGGAAATTGTCCTTAAAAATGCTTCCCAAAATGTTATTGGATTCCACTGGTTCGAGAGAAATTTGATATTTACCAAAATGGAAGTGAATTTGAGCAAAATAACTTGCCAAAAAAAGAATTGGCATAATTAATACCCAGATTGCAGCCAAAGATGAAAATTTACCATCAAAATGTAGGACTTAAACTCAGTTTTGAAATAATCCCCCACCCAAAAATTCTATTGTAATGCAAATTGATTTTTATTTTCACAAGAGCTCAAAACAACCTCATACAAAATTTTATTACGTGCTTCACTCTAACTCTTCCACTGTGTGGGAAAGATGAAAACCTGACAAACAAATGTATCTTTTATTATAACAATATTGTCACAGGCTTAAAACCCTATTGTTTTTATAAGGTTATAAAGCCTAACAAAGGATTGTTACTTTCATTAAACAGTTTACCATCATAATTTAGTTGGATGCTGTTTCTGCACTAACTGCATGCACTGTATTTTTCCATAGAGAAGTTGAGCAGGATAAGTACAAAACTGAAAAATTAAATTCAGGAATTTGATTATAAATTTATATTTTGAGAAATTTAACAATCAATTTGAGAGATTTGGGTTTATATCTGACTACTAGTAAGCAGGTCATGACTTTTGATGTTTCTTTTCTCTGCAATAGGATTGTAGTAAAGGTCACATGTCCACTAAATAAGCAAGGTAACTGAAAAGGGATCTGAAATTACTCTTCGAATAATAGCCTTCACCTCACCCAGCCTATTTCCAAAACTAATTTGGATAAATTTCTGTAACAGAACCAATGTTCAATAATGATTAAAGTGGATTAAATTTAAAAATAACAAAACTACCATTACTTCAGATCTCTCGAGTTCAGGGTCGAGATTGTAAGCTCTCACATCAAGTGCTTTGTCTAGTCACATGCTTCTTTTTAATAAAACATTAAGCAGTCAAGGAATTCAGTGGATTTTAATTTTTTGTTAGTAAGTCACTCAATATTTTTAAGTCAGAATGTATTGGAACTTAGAGTTCAAGGAATTCTATACAATTGATTATGAATTGACTGTAAGTGAAAGGTTGAAGGTAATATTCTCACATAGACTCAACAGCTTCCCATTTTCACCATTAACATCGATCTGATCCAGGAATACAATGAAGAATTTCCTTGAAACTTTAAAGCATATAAATTGAAGTGAAGAAAACAAAAACAATAATATGACCAGGTGTGAAACAACTGCCAGAAATAGCTTAACATTCTGTAACTATAGCAACACCAAAGAGCATTCTAAACATCCAATAGAAACAAACAAATATCTACAGTATAATTACATGAATGACTACAGCATGAATATCATTGTAAATGGAATTGATTAAACTGTTTAAAACAAAAGCCTAATACTGCAATAATCCATTCTGTCCTATCTTTCCTAACATCCACTCAAAAAAGCTCAATAACCTTCATCTGCTTAAAGTATCATATCCACGGCTAACGTATGGGGATGGAATCCAGAGAGAAAGGAAAAGATTTACAAAACAAAATTAAAAATATTTCCTTTCCAGTACTGCACTAATCTACTAAAATGAAACCAATGGCCAATTTCAAATACTGAAAAGGTTGCTTGTATACAAATGCTAAACTGTATTAAACATGACCTCATCTTATTTATTTCTGCCCACTTTTAAAAACTCCACACTGTACTTTTTAAAATCCTTAGGAGTTTGAAATACTCAAGGATCAAAAGGTCAGTTTTTCATTGATCTTGCAACTTGCTCCATGTAACCTTGTGATCCCTTTACATCAAAACTGAACATGCTGTCATAGGTCAAAGCATTTCATAATTGCATCACGATCAAACTTGAAGCTGAGAAAGGCTCTGGATGAGAAATTAAAATTGGAGTGTCCGCTGCAGGAATCCGAGGGCTCAGAACCCGATATGCATGTCCCAGTATATTCCAGGAGCTGATTTGAATTGCACAGTTCACAGACTGCATCTAAGTGAGGGCGGGGGGAGAAATAAAGATATATTTGTATAACCAGAAATAAAAAATTTCTTTCAAAATGAATTCTCATTAGCATCAAATTCTGCATAACAGAAATTAAAAAGTTAGACAATTCTAACTTTGAAAAAGTTTTACAAAGTGGTCTTACCTGTTTCAAAATGGTCTTGTAATCGTCTTGGCTGAAGCTTTTTATCAGGTTTCTAAAAGATTTAAAACAAAAAAATTCTGAAGTTTACTGACAATTGGCTGTTGAGACATTATGGACATACTACTAAAATGTATGTCACAACAGAGGGAGAGAAGGACCGTTGTCACACAGCAAGAGGAGTGATAGAGGAGTCAACCTCGGAATTAATGTGAGTGTCCACAAGTAGGTGTTTACCTTCACCTCTATAAACTGTTGTTAAAAGTACCATACATTGATAACTAGGCTGGGTGTTTTAATTTCAGGCTACTTTTTAAAAACACGATTTTATGTTTGCAAGAAAACTGTGGGAAGTTTATGAATAATGAGTGGTTAACTTCTGCAAAAACATATAACCCAAGCACAGTTTATATTAAAATATGAATAAATATATCTAAAGCCTTTAAAATGAAACAGATAGGAACATCGGAATCCAATAAGACTTAAGGGATTATGCCTAATGGATAAATTTGATCTTGAGCATTGCAACTTGCCCTTATTCAAAGGAATCAGCAATACAGATCAAAAGATCCACTACAAACTTAAACAAAAGATTTTGACATTTTACCCTTCCTCTGCTAAATGCAATAATGCAAATGGGGGCAAACTTTCCAAGTCTGCAGAATTCTTTTGGCATCTCAACTAAAGAATAAATGTCAATGAGTGGAGACAGTGAGAAACAGACATTACCATGCTATGGCATCAAAATAAAGGCTAATCCTGTATTCATAGTTAAAAATCACAACAGGTTATAGGCCAACAGGTTTATTTGGAAGCAGTAGCTTTCAGGGCACTGCTCCTTCATCAGGTGGTTGTGGAGCATACGATTGTAGGACACAGAATTTATAACAGAAGTTTACAGTGTGATGTAACTGAAATTATATATTGAAAAAGACCTGAATTGTTTGTTAAATCCCTGGTCTTTTAGAATGGGCATGTTGGTTTCAGTTCTTTCATATGTAAACCCCAGAACTTTCTTAAAGTTACTTTTTCAAGTGAACTTTAACAATAGGTGCCATGTTGGCCTTGATAATGCATTGAAGGTGTGAGGTGCACTGTGTAAGGTTGTCTGTGCCCCAATGTTCAGACTGATTCTAATCTAAAAAGGGGACTTACAGAATCTTACATGGAGTCATGCAGTTTTTTAGCAAAACAAAATGTAATTCTGAAGTACAAATTCACCCCATAAACTTGTGGGTGTGCGCGCATGGGGGGTTATAAGTATCTGAGCAAGAGTGTATATGTTTTTGTGTGAGAGCGTAAAGGGGTACAAGTCTGTAAGAGGGTGTGTGTGGGAGTGTATGTGTGAGCGTATGAGAGAGGGTGCATGCGTGTATGCGCACGTACATGTGCATTCACCTGTTGTGTCACGTGAACCCAAGGTCCCAGTTGAGAACATCATGGAATCAAACTTGGCTATCAGCTTTTGCTTAGCCGCTTTGCGTTGTCACCAGTCCTGAAGTCGGTCTTGAAGGGTCATTGTTCGCAGCAAACTGCTCGGCCTTCAGAACACCATACAACCTTGTCACGCCAGATGCTGCAAGACTTGTCAGAGTGTTGACACTGATACCACCAATACACGTGGGGACACTTCCCACCATGTATGTGGCAGGTACTTGTGACTCGGCCAATGTTGTCCATCTCAGATGCTGCAGGCAAGGATGCCCTGAGGTATGGTACATTGGGGAGACCAAGCAGAGGCTACGGCAATGGATGAATGGACATCACACAACAATCAGTAGACAGGAATGCTCCCTCCCAGTGGGAGAACACTTCAGCGGTCTGGGGCATTCGACCTCAGACCTTCGGGTGACCATCCTCCAAGGCAGACTTCGGGTCAGGCAACAACGCAAAGTGGCGAGCAGAGGCTGATAGCTAAGTTCAGTACCGAGGGGACCTTGGGTTCACGTCATACTACAGGTGACTCCACTGCACCACACACACACACATTCCTGCAGACCCTCTCTCATATGCTCACACATACACTCCCACAGATCAATATCCCTTTACACTCTCCCTCTCACAGACACTCATACACCATCCACCCCACCCCTCCACGCCAAATGTGCATAAACCCGCATAAGGTTTTGGGGTGAATTTGTACTCGCAGAATTACATTTTATTTTGTACAAAAACTGCATGAATCCATGTAAGATTCTGTAAATTCCTTTTTTAGATTAGAATCAGTTTGAACATTGGGGCACAGACAGCCTCACATAGGGAAGCTCACACCTTCAATACATTATCTGGGCCAACATGGCACCTATTGTTAAAGTTCACTTGAGAATGTGACTTTAAAAACGTTCTGGGATTTACATATAAAAGAACTGAAACCAGCATGGTCATTCGAAAAGATGAGAGACTTAACAAACAATCCAGGTCTTTTTCAAAATATATTTTCAGTTACATCACACTATAAATGTTTGTTATAAATTCTGTGTCCTACAATCTTATACTCCACAACCACCTGATGAAGGAGCAGCACCCCAAAAACTAGTGCTTCCAAATAAACCCTTTGGAATATAACCTCCTCTTATGTGATTTTTAACTTTGTACACCCCAGTCCAACATCAGCACCTCTAAATCCTGTATTCATAGTCACACTTACAGTACAAAGAAATTTACACCCCCTGGCATGAAAAGGCAATTGTTTTTCTTTTGTCTAATCCAGCGAAAGCACAGAGCAGCTTTCATGCCTGTGGTACTACTTCACTCTAATAAACAAATTCCACATACCACAGATCAAATCTGCACCTTCCTGATGCCAAATAACACTAATATATTGTAAGCAGTAATTATGATATTTTGGATAAAATACCAGAAAACCTTAAATTCTGATGTTGGCCTACATTCAAAAAATGAAAACCATATCATCCCAAGAAAAATTTTAAAGCATTTTTGGAAATGCAAATAAAATACATACATAGCATCTAGACACAAAAATAACATCGAGTAGAGATACAGAACATCCACAATCTAATTGAATGATAGGACAACTCAAAAGGTTAAATAGCACGCTGCTATTCCGATGTTCTCTCTCCACATTCCTAAATTATAATTAAAAGTATCGAAACATTGAACCATTTTAATAAAGTGAGATGTAGACTAGAAATGTTTCAAAGATGAATGCTAACTTTCCCCATGTAGCTGACCTTGAAGACAGCTTTTTCATTAATAATAAGACACTATGCTAATGTTGGAATTATAAACCTATCTTGTTCCTTATTACAAATACCTTACAGTTACACTAGTGCAATTCAGAATTTTGACAGAAAATACAGCAAATACTCACCAATATCTGAAATTGCTTAACTTGCTGATTATTTACTCCATTAGGCTTCTTCTTCTGGTTTGGAGTATCTTGATACTGTTTTCTGCCATTACCCCTGACATTATGGGGCTAAAAATGTAACAAACGTTCATATGTACAGTGTAAATAAACCTGAGATCACTTGCTTCCTTCATTTAAAAATATTTTGTCTACCAGCAGAGCAAATTTCATACAAAAAGATATCTGCACTACTTACTTTGAGAAATATGAAATGAGTACACTGTAGTCATCAATTTTGAAAATACTTGACTGTTTGATGTTAATGACATTGTTAAAGTGTAACATACCAGGGTCTTGTGGCACAGTGCAGTGTCCTTGTCTCTGTGCCTGAATTCAAGTATCACCTGCCCCAGAGGTAGGTCATAACATGCTCATACAGGCTGATTAAAAATAAATTAAAATGAGCACACCATTTTAAGTAGAATTATGAGCCTCAAATAGATATGACAGTTTTGTCAGACAATATCCAGCTAAAAGTGTATGGGGAGATGACACCTACAACGCAAGTCCCTCATCTCAATTTTCCAACGTCTCACTGCACTCTGGGATGGTTTCTTTAGATTTCGTGGAGGACAATATGGTCAAAGTGTTCCTCCTCCCACCAAAAAAAAAGGACCTGTGATTAAACAGCAGTTCCACAGCCATCAGAATGCAAGACTCCTTTACTGCCAATGCTGTTCTGTTGTAGGAAAAATGACAGTCTATTTATGCACAGTACACATTCCACAAGCAGCAACTTATAATGACCAGATACTTGTTGATCAAAGGAAGACCTGGCCAAGTCAGAGATAACTCCTCTGCTCTTCAAAATAGCACCAAGGAATTTTTACATCTGAGGGCAGGTGAAGCATTTTAATATTTCATCCATAAAGCAATATGTCAGACAGTGCAGCACTCAGCCAGTACTATGGAGTTGCAGTCTAGATTGCTGCACTCAAGACCTAAAAGAGAGATCTAAGCCACAACTTACTGTTTCTGAGGCAGGAGTGTTATCAACCAAAAACAATAGGCAAAATAAAATTTTACAGTTCCCAGTAGATAGGTTTGGGAGGATAAGTAATTGGAATTTTAGGCAGCATAAGGCCAGATCTAGGTTATTAACCCAGGGAATTGTGGCTGTTGGCTTATTCAGTGAATGTTAATTCAACGAATTTCATCAAATGTAAACAAAACCACTTCAGAGGAAATTGCAATATACAAAAGCAAGGCAGTGCAAGAGAATTTTCAGGGTCACAGGAAATCACAGCTAGTTTTAATTACCCAAAGGAATCTGAGGAAATTCTCTAATTGGCCTTTTTTTTAAAGAAAAAGCAGTTTTTCATCTCTCCCAGATCACATGGTTTTGGGTGGCACGGGAGCAATTATTGTGACGCACAAGGTTTCACAGATTGTCAGTCACTAATTGTAAATTTATAGTCAACCAGTTACAAGGATTTGAGATAACTATTTCTTGAAGATGCAGAGAGAAAAAAAATGAAAACAAAGCTAAAAAAATTAAAACAATATGTAGTTTACTCCAAGACGGTCTCTGTAATGATGTCCTTGGTAGAGGAGTTAACGTCCTTCCAGGGATACAGCAGATAGTGCTGTGCCAATAATTTTACGGAAAGTGGCACTGCTCAAATAGAAACTTGAATCCATAATTTCCTATTGTTTAGATTTGGTATATTCTTCATTTCAGCTAACACTTACAAATTTGTATCACACTACTTATGTCTTGAAATTCTACTGCTTGAAATTATTGCATAAAAAGTTGTTTAGTTATCTTTAACAATCCAGTATTTTGAAATTATGTGCCTTTCCTATAACAGTATAAATCCTATTGAAAAGGAGTTTTTAAAAAAAATGTTAATGTACTTTACAAGGTGGCAAGCAGGAAGGTGACAGAACGTATGAAGATGCAAGACCAGGCTTGTCTTTTGAGTTAGGCTCAAATCTATGGCAGGGAGTTGAAGGAACTAAGAGGGGAATTTTGTGGATAAGGAGATCAAGCTTCAGCTGATCATATGAAGTAAAATTTCATGCATTAGTCAACGTAGTCAAACTGACAAAACAATTATTCTGTGCCTGCATTACATTAAAGCTACATGAATAAACGTGCACAAATAAAAACATGAACCCTAACCCAGTCAAAAACAGATGCCTAAAACAACCACCTCATATTCAGAGAAACGAAGCCACGAATAATTGCAGTACAGGAAAGATGTTCGTCATCACTCTATTGAGTCTCTAAAGCTACAGCAATTTAGGATAATTAACTGATTTTTAACGTTTAATTCTTAATGTATAGGCAATCCAAATATTTTTCTTCAATTAACATTACCTTGCACTTCATGGTCTCAGAAGTATCACACTGATTATTTTGACTGAAAGGCTTCTGCTGTGGCCTGTGTTTATTGGAGCATCCCCATGTTTCTCCTGTGAACCCCTCCAGTAACTGTGAATTCTGCCGTGTTCGTGATCTATGAAACATAAATACCCACACGTGTCAAGGAAGCTTGTGGTTTTTGGTGTAAGTGTTGAAACTTACAAATGTAAAATAATCAAATTTTTCAATTCTAATCTAGAACTCAGCACATAATTATGACTAACATTCCACTGCAGAGCTAATGAATGTTAAATTATCAGATGTGTTATTTTTCCAGATGAGACATCGAGCAGGAAACTCTAACTGTTTTCTTGGAATTCACTGTGAAATACCTCTGGCCATTTAAGTAGTATGGCACTTAGGTTCTTATTTTTCTCTATAGCTACAATGTGGTTCATGCCAAAATGTTCCTTTCAGTTCAAATTGATTATTGGATACTCTGTCAATGGTATGGCATAATTCAATCAAAGCCATCAGCAAATATAGTAACAAAATACAATGTAATATGGTATCACAATTCAATAGGGTAGCAGACTGGAAATAAAGCCCCACTATTCCCAGAATCATCACAGTGTGAAAATGATTAAATCAACAAATTGCTCCATTTTATCACAGTGTCTAATTCAGGCTCAAATAATACGCATATCAAGTTTTTGATCTTTAAAAAGAAAATAACTACTTTCTGTAAACAAACTGTTTTTAAATAAATGACAAAAAAAATGAATTGCTAACTTATAATTCCATAATCTAAACTCTACCATTTTCTAAAATTTTCATACACATGAGAACAGATAGATGAGACAAAAATATTAGGGGGCATGGGAAAAGAAAAAAAAAATCAGAAAAGAACAGTTCAGGCATCAGTCTGGATTACAATGTTGATCAGTTGTTTGCTTTGGGTCCTTTCAATTTCTTTGGACTTTTTGCTGAT
This sequence comes from Hemiscyllium ocellatum, assembly GCF_020745735.1. Classification (NCBI taxonomy): domain Eukaryota; kingdom Metazoa; phylum Chordata; class Chondrichthyes; order Orectolobiformes; family Hemiscylliidae; genus Hemiscyllium; species Hemiscyllium ocellatum. The sequence continues at coordinate 67,091,645 of NC_083402.1, read as the reverse complement.
AATGTGAGATTGTGGATTCTTCAACACTCAGTTTTGCTTTCACTGGTTGAGGATTTATTCTTTCAGAGCCTTTGAAAATGGGTTCTCCTCTTTCTTTCAACTGGGATTAGCAGAAAGAGCAGCTTATTTAGAAAGATATCGGACAGCAGCTACGAGGGATTTGTTTTAACTTTACCACATAGGTCAAATAGACAGTACAGACAATACAACAGCAAATGAGAATGACACACAGCAAGAGCACGCATGTGAGATGGATGCTTTCTTTTTGCAGGTTAGACATTTCTGCTGTGTTGTCCACACCCAAAGCTGCAGGCATCCAAGGAACCAATCAAGCTGTTGGGCCTGTTAAGCCCTCCTGAACCAACAACAATTGGTCCTAATTGAAAAGCCATTCGAAAGACTGGGCAAAATTGACGATCATACAGGTGATGCCATTCTGTCTAGCGTTCTCCCTTCTTGCTGGAATAAGGCAAAGTTATAGATACAATTCGATGTGCTCCAGCAACTTGTTTTAAAAACTGCAAACACCTTCTTACAGTTGCCTTGATTTAAAGCAACTTCTTTTCCATTTTTAGTCCAAAACAAAAATTGGTTTCATGATCAGAAATGCACTGGCCAATTTGCGCACAAAGGTCCCATAAACCAAGGTATAAGACAAAAGCAAGTTATCTTGTCATTATAACATTGGTTGAATGATAAATGTTGGCTAGAACACCAGCAAAACCTCATCACGACTCTTTGAATCATATCATGGGAATCTCTTACCTTCAAAAGAGGGGACAATGACCTCGTGGTATTATCACTAAACTATTAATCCAGAAGCCCTGCTAATGTTCTGGAGACCTGGGTTTGAAACCCTGCCTTGACAGATAGTGGAATTTGATTTTGATAAAAATATCTGGAATTAAGTATTTATTGATAACTATGAAACCATTGAAGATTGTTGGAAAAACCCATCTGATTCACAAATATTCTGCAGGGAAGCAATCTGCCACCTGCACCTAGTCTGGCCTACAATTACAGACCCATAGCTCTGTGGTTGACTCTGAACTACCTTCTGAAATGGCTTAGCAAGCCACTCAGTTGTATTAGTCGCTACAAAGTCTCAAGAAAAAGGAAATGAAACTGGACGGACCACACAGCATTGACCTAGACAGTGGAATAGACAACAGCAGAAACAGCCCTTTCAGCCCTGCAAAGCCCTCCTCAATTACATCTGCCAAAATTGGGTAAGCAGTGTCACACATTAGTCAAGCACTAGCCTGATATAGTCAAAGTTAGGAAATCATATCTGACAGATAATATCCAAAAACACTACCATTTTTGGATATGTCCTGTCCCACTAGCAGGGCAGACCCAGCAGAGATGGCAGCACAGTGGTTGAGCAACACTTGGAAGAAACACAGAGGGTGGTAAAGGTGAAAATGTACTCTATGTGGGGGATTTCAACGTTCATCATGAAGACGGACTCAGCAGGAACATTACCGATCGAGCTGGTTGGGTCCGAAAGGACACAACTGCCAGTCTGGGTCTGTGGCAGATTGTGAGGGATCCAGCAAGAGGGAAAAGCATACCTGACTAATCTGCCAACTGCACACGCATCTACCCATTACAGTATTGGCAAGTGGATACTTGTCTGGAATGATTGCTTTATTGCAATCAATTAAATTCCCTGCAATTGGAAGTGGTCAACTAAATAAATTGAAATATAGTAAACTATGTTTTTACCGGCACCTTATGAACCAGCACTCAATAAACTAGCAAAAATTATATATCTCAAAAACTTTAAGCTTACTGTATTATCACGATCTCTGTGATGTTGAAGTAGTCAGTTGAGGTGCGAGTGAGAAGGCTCTGGAGGCAGGTTTGATTGAGTTGAATTGAACTGATTGTCATGTGTACTAAGGCACAGTGAAATGCTTTGTCTTGCGAGCAATACAGGCAGACTACATAGTTAAATAGCAAGGTAAGTGAATAATAGGTAAACAGCAACAAAATAAAAACACAAGTACAGGCGAATGTTAAGAGTTTGAGAGTCCATTCAGTATTCCAACAATAAGGCAGTAAATAAAGTATATCAGTGATGTTCATACCCCCTGCATTACGTTTTGACTATTTAGTGTCAACTTTTACACTGATTATGTGGACCTCTCGATCACCTGGAATTTTCAGATACTCCTGGTCCCATCGGTGCTGGTTAATAAAAGTTTTACTGTACAGTGAATAATTTTGGATCGTTTACATAAGAGTGATATACTAGCATTTGAGGTAGTCCATAGAAGGCTCACTAGGCTGATCCTGGATTTGAAGAGACTGTTCGAGGAGAAAGTGAAGACTGCAGATGCTGGAGATCAGAGCTGAAAATGGGTTGCTGGAAAAGCACAACAGGTCAGGCAGCATACAAAGAGCAGGAGAATCGACATTTCGGGCATGAGCCCTTCTTCAGGAATCAGGATCATGCCCGAAACGTCAATTCTCCTGCTCTTTGGATGCTGCCTGACCTGCTGCGCTTTTCCAGCAACACATTTTCAGGTATGAAGTGATTTCTTGTGAGAAGTTGAGTAGGTTGGACCTGTACTCACTGAAGTTTAGAATAATGAGAGGCGACCTTATTGAAGCATTTTAATTTCTTCAGGGCTTGACAGGGGAGTTGCGAAAGGACATTTTTAAATCAGGAAGGGAATCAAGCCACCTCCACATCAGATTAACTCATTACCCAACCCGCTGTTTACTCTAATCACAATACCATTTTAGTTCAGATGAATATCTTCAGCTTCCCTGATGCAAACATTCACCCAATAGGAAATGTCTCTCCTGCACCAATCTTGGAGCCACTAACAATGCTAGTCTTTTGCTTAATATGAGATTACTCAAAAAGTAAAATGAGCAAAATTAAGTTGTGATAAACGTTTCTCAATAGTATAGCATTCATGGAACATCATTGGAACATATAAATTGCTAGATACCAATTCCACTCGTGTATTATTTTTTGATAACTAAAGAAGTCTCTTTTGCTACTTCAGGGATTAAGAGGAAAAGTTTGGTTTTATTTCAGTATGTCATCTTGGACACAGAACAATAGTTTTCATAAAATCTGTAATATATTCTGGTATTGCCATACCAGGTGTAGAACAAAACTAAAGGAGTGAATCCATAATAGTATGGATGAATTAAATGCTACATGACCATATTAAATGGATGAGAATGAGGTTATAAAGACACAGACAGTAAGTGACAGAAAGAAATCATGTATGTTCTGGTAGGGATTGCACTATATCAATAAGCAGGTAGTTTTCAATGAATCAAAACCTGAGGTGCAGATGGTGGCTTAAACCATAGTCTCGATGCATTTTTAAAAATAACACTACCAATTTAAAACATACTGCTGTATTTTCAGTTCTGATGCTCTGTAAACAAATTTAGCAGGTGAATTACAGTATCTCTACACGACTGCCTCAGCAAAAAGAAAATGGCAGAATACTAGCAAATAAGTCCATAAGTTTTCTAGAGGTCAGTCATACACTTTTTAAATATAAAAAAAATGAAAGAACTACGGATGCCGGAAATCAGAAACTGAAAGTGAAATTGCTGGAAAATCTCAGCAAGTCCAGTTGCGTCTGTGGAGACAAATTAGAATGTTTCAGGTGCAGTTACCCTTCTTCAGAACTTCTAGGAACTCAGCATGGAGTCCAGAAAATTGAATAGCTCTCAAGTGGAAAATGAGGTGCTGTTCTTCCAGCTTGCTTGGAGCTTTCTCTGAGCTTCCACGCTAGAGCATTGCAGCAAGCCAGAGACATAGATGAACAAAGTGGAATGTGATATTCAGGAGTTAATTTGCTCTGCCAACCTCCACGAAATTGAATGCCCTGGGGGTTGGGTGGTGTGTCTTTGTCTTATTTAGTGGAATATGGGAGGTTTACATTCTCATCCCTTGCCATTCAGGGATGGTTTACATTGTCATCATCACCTATTCAAAATCAATAAGAACATTATAGTTGGAATTCTGACTACTCCCTGAAGTTGACAAAAAATACAATTCACACCTGGCCTTTAAGGGACGATTTCATTACATTGTTTCTGGAGGTGAGGTGGTCACTGCATTGTGCGGCACAGTGTCTCAGTGGTTAGCTCTGCTGCCTCACAGCTCCAGATTTGATTCCAGCCTTGGGTGACCGTCTGTGTGGAGTTTGCACATTCTCCCAGTGTCTGCGTGGGTTTCCTCCAGGTGACCCAGTTTCCTCCCACAGTCCAAAGATATGCTGCTCAGGTGAACTGGCCATGCTAAATTGCCCATAGTGTTAGGTGCATTAGTCAAAGGGAAATGGGTCTGGGTGGGTTACTCTTTGGAGGGTTGGTATGGACTGGTTGGGCAGAAGGGCCTGGTTTCCACACTGCAGGAAATCTAATCTAAAAGTGGCAGGCACCTGGAAGCTCAGTGTCTTTTTTGTAGATAGAGCACAGGTGTTTTGAAAAGCGGTTACCCAGATTACACTTCGTTATCCCAAAGTAAAGAAGACCACATTGTGAGCAGCGAATGCAGTAGACTAGAATGAGTGAAGTGCAGAGGTCTGTTTAGGCTCTTGAAGACTGAGGAGGGAGGAAGTAAATGGGCAGGTATTACCCTTTTGTTGATTCAGGAGAAGGTGCAAGGGTTGTGGTGGTGGAAGTTGTTGAGAGTAAAGGTGGAGTGAACCAGGGTGTCCCAGAGGGAACGGTCCCTGCAGAAGGCTGACAAGGGAGGGGAGAGGGATAGGCGTCTGGTGGTGGTATCTTACTGGAGGTGGCGGCTAATGATCCGGTGGATGTGGATGCTGGTGGGATGGTAGGCGAGGACCAGGGAGACCTTATCGTTGTTGTGGGAGGAAAGAGAAGAGGTGAGGGCTGAAGGTCAGAACCAGCTGAGGGCCCTGTCATCCATGGCACTGGGAAATCCTCACTTGAGGAAGAGAATGGACATCGCAGAGGCCCCCTTGTCATAGTTGGCATCAGCAGAACCGAAGGGACAGAGATGGAGAAATTAGTTTGTAGTGAGTATTGGTGGCCAGCCAATCCCCAGAAATGGAAACAGAGGTGTTGCAAAAGTGAATGGGGGAGTCAAAGATGGACCATGCGAAGGAGAGAGGTGGGGGGAAATTGAAAGCAAAATTGATACACTCTTCCAATTCCAGTCAAGAGGGAAGCAGCACCATCTACATACCGGAGAAAGGGTTGTGGATGGGGGCCAGAGAAGGACTGAAGCAAGGAATATTCCATGTATCCCACAAGTAAACAGGGATTAATGGGGATCATGAAGATACCTATGGCCATCACTCTGCCCTGAAGAAAGCGAGAGGAGTTAAATGACAAGTTGTTCATAGTGAGGACAAGCTCAACCAGGCAGAAGAGGGTGGTGATGGAGGAGGACGTTTCAGGCCTGTTTTTTCAGGGAGATGTGGAGAGGCCTGAGAGCGTCCTGATGGACATATAAAGGGATTGCATATCCATGGTGAAGAGATAGCAGCTGGACCCCTCAGACTGGAAATCCTGAAACTGATGCATCAGAGGGATCATGAATGTAAGTGGGAATGGACTGGACAAGGGGAGAAAATAAACTAAATCGAGATAGGAAGAGGTAAGTTCCACGGGGCAGGAGCAGGCTAACAATGGACACACCTGGACAGTCCTGTTTGTTGATATTTGTGAAGGAGGTAAACACGGGCTGTGCGGGGTTAGGAGATTATGAGCTTCAAGGTAGTGAGGAGGTTGGAGGTACACTTACCTTGCATTTATTTTTTCCAATGAAGTTTTGGATGGAGTTGCATTATTGGATACAAGGCCATCACTATCTGAAGAGTCTGCATAGCTTTTGGATATCCAGTCTCTTAGTGGCCTATGATAACAATAACAACAACAAGAGATTATTTATGATACTGAACTAACTTAATGTGAAATGCTAACAGGACAAAGATATAAACAAATCTATCAAACTCAAATAACAAAGGAAGCTTTATATGAACCATCTTGAACTAGTTTTGAAGAATGTAATGGCCTTACGTTTTTCTATCTAAGGAACAAAACAGAATTTTAAATAATGAAAACATAATTTTGGTTTGATAGCTTATGCTATGAAGGTGAATCCATCTCAAAGTATGCAAAGGTAATTTTTAAAAAATTTTAAATTAGATGTTGAAAGTTTAGAAAAGTTCAACCATACCTTATAAATGGAATGGCCATGAAAAACTTGTTTGGTGCTAAACCCAGTTTTGACTTGGGTGTCATGTCATTCCTATGGGATGGCAACTTCTCGATGGAAAACCACTCAATATTCTAAAAAACAAATACATAGCAAGATCAAAAGCTTGCAATTCTTTATCATTTAAAATCTAAAGCATGGCACCTTACAGCATTTTACAAACTAAAAAGGGGAACAGGTTGAGTGTACAGTGCTTAGAAAAATGAAAAGCATGAGAAGCAGAAGCTGGGATAAGAACTGCATACATAACATGAATTTTTGTGAAAGATTTTGAAAACAGCAAGAGGTTGAAAAGTAGAGGACTCGAGCACAATTGCAGAGCACCTGAGCACAATTGCAGAGCACAGCATCATGATACAGAGGTTAACATTGTTGAGGAAATAGAAACACTCTGGGATAAGGAGAACTCCTGATTTAGGAATAGAAAAGTACACATAGAAAACTAATGGCAAAATTTTAAAAGATGAGAATTTTGAAACTGGCACATGGATACAGGAGAGAGAAGAGGGAATGTGGATACATTTTAGGTTTTGGCTATGAGCAAGCTGAAATTTGAGGAAAGATGACACAGGAAAACCAGACAGAATACAGAACACATCAAATCTTGAGATGGAGTTAGGGAATAAGAAGAGAAAGAGGAGAGTGGGAAGTTAAAGGCAGGCATTTTGGTAATTGACAAGGGGTGGCGAAGAAAGCTCAATTTGGGGTCAAATACCAGTGACTTGCATTAGTTTAGGGAAAATATGCATCTCATGCTTTTTAATTTGTTCAGGGAATGTGGGCTTTGCTGGCAAGGTCAGCACTTATTGCCCATTCCTCATCGTCCACAGGGCGATTAAGAGTCAACCAATCATTTTGCTGCGAAACAAGAGTCAGATATAAGTCAGAGTAGCTAAAGATTGCAGATTTAATTCCCTAAAAAGGACATTACCAAATTAGATGGCTGATTATGGCGATTTAGTGGTTACATGGTGCCATTAAGCTAGGACTTTTTCCTTATTGAAGATTTTGTATCATTCAAATTTCACAACTGCCATTGTGAAATTTGAACCCACATTCCCAGAACATTAGCCTCTGGTCAGGATTACTAATCCAGTGCACTATGCAGTCAACTCCCCTAAATAAAATATGATTCAATCAATTACTCTAAGAGAATTTGGATTACAGGAGACCAAAAAAAGATATACAGACACACTATTCAATGCAAAAGGAATCTGACAACTCCATGCATTGAAATACTCTGACAAAATTTCTGGGTTGTCTTTAAAAGTGCAACTAAACAAGGCTGATCTCGAAAATCAAATATTTTATACCCGGATTTCTCTTCTTGTTTTAGGGTTAAACTTAGTATCCTTTGGTACACCTGGGATGATATACAGTCGAGCTAACTGATCATTGATTCTCTGTTCAATGAAGTCATCTTTACAAATGCGGTCTCTTATGTCAAACCCAGTTTCTTCAAGAACCTTAAAGAAAACATACAAAACTTATCACCAAATGCTAAACATACTTTACATAAAACCAATCAAATTCCATACAATTCTATGCTAATTCCTTTTGAAAACTATTTTGTAATATTTATATTCATCAACTCAAGAAAGTCAGCGCATCAGAGGATCTGTGTACAGCTGACCTGCCCCAGTCCAGGTTGTTGGTGATTCGATGGTAGAGATTGATCAGGTTCTTCTTTTAAAACCAAAAAGAAAGTTGAGAAATGCTCTATAGATTTACGTGCTTCATCAATAATCATTTACAAAACAACAAATTTACAACAATCATGAAAAAATTCAGCAATAAGACCATAAAACATAGGAGTGGATGCAAGGCCATTCGGCCCATGAAGTCCACTCCTCCATTTATAAAACCATAGAGATGTACAGCACGGAAACAGACCATTCAGACCCACCTGTCCATGCAGACTAGATATCCCAACCCAATCTAGTCCCACCCACCCAGCAACCGGCCCATATCCCTCCAAACCCTTCCTATTCATATACCCATCCAAATGCCTCTTCAATGTTGCAATTGTACCAGCCTCCACCACTTCCTCTGGCAGCTCAGTCCATATATATATACCACCCTCTGCATGAAAAAGTTGCCCCTTAGATCTCTTCTATCTTTCTCCTCACACTATACCTATGCCTCTCTAGTCCTGGACTCCCAACCCCAGTGTCTATTTATTCTATCCATGCTTCTCATGATTCTATAAATCTCTATAAGGTCATCCTTCAGCCTCCAACCCTTCAGGGAAAACAGCCCTAGCCCATTCAACCTCTCCCTGTAGCTCAAAGCCTCCAACATTGACAACATGAATACTTTCATGTTTCACATCTTTCTGACAGGAAGGAGACCAGAATTGCACGCAATATTCCATCAGTGGCCTAACCAATGTCCTGTACAGCTACAACATGACCTCCCAACTCCTGTACTCAATACTCTGACCAAAAAAGGAAAGTATACCAAACATCGCCTACCCTATCCTATCTATCTGCGACTCCACTTTCAAGGAACTACGAACCTGCACTCCAAGGTCTCTTTGTTCAGCAACATTCCCTAAGTCCTGCTAAGATTTGCTTTAATCATGGCTGATGGGAATTTCAACTCTACTTACCCGCACTCGCCCCGTAGCCCTTAATTCCTTGCGAGATCACGAATCTATCAATGTCTGCCTTGAAGACATGTGCTCCGCGTCAATTAATTGCACAGACCCACCAGTCACTGGCTGAAGAAATGTCTCCTTATTTCCATTCTGAATTGACCCCCTCTAATTTTAAGGCTGTGCCCACGGATTCTAGTCGCCCCACCTAACGGGAGCAACTTCCCAGCATCAACCCTTTCTAAGCCAATGCATTATCTTGTAAGTTTCTATTAGATCTCCCCTCAACCTTCTAAACTCTAATGAATAGAATCCCAGGATCCTCAGCCAATCATGAAATGTTAGGCCTACCATCCAAGGGATCATCCATGTGAAGCTCTGCTGGACACACCCCAGTGTCAGTATGTCCTTCCTGAGATGTGGGGCCCAAATTTGGACACAGTATTCTAAATGGGGCCTAACTAGAGCTTTATAAAGTCTCAGAAGCACATTCCTGCTTTTATATTCCAACCCTCGAGATAAATGACAACATTACATTCGCTTTCTTAATCATGGACTCAACCTGCAAGTTAACCTTTAGAGAATTCTGGACTAACACGCCCAGGTCCATTTGTACTTCGGATTTATGGATTTTCTCACCATTTAGAAAATAGTCTATGCCTGTGTTCTTTTTTCCGAAGTGCAAGATCTCCCATTTGCTCACATTGGTCCCCTAAACTGTCTAAATCTTTCTGCAACCTCCCCAATTCTTCAGTACTACCTGCCTGTCCACCTAACTTCCTATCATTGGCTAATTTTGCCAGAATGTCCCCAGTCCCTTCATCCAGGTATTTAATATATAAAGTGAACAGCTGTTGCCCCAACACTGAACCCTGCAAGACACCACTTGTCACCTGCTGCCATAAAAAAGAACCTTTTATCCCAACTCTCTGCCTTCTGTCAGATAGCCAATCCTCAATCTATGCCAGTAGCTCACCTCGAACACCATGGGCCCTCACCTTAATCAGCAGCATCACTGAAACACCTTATAACAGACCTTTAGGAAGTCTAGATAGATGACATCCACTGGGTTTCCCTGGTCTAACCTACTTGTTACCTCTTCAAAGAATTCTAACAGGTTTGTCAGGCATGACCTCCCCTTACTAAATCCATGATGACTTGTCCTAATCTGACCCTGCACTTCCAATAATTTAGAAATCTCATCCTTAACAATGGATTCTAGAATTTTGCCAACAACTGAGGCCTATAACTTTCCACTTTTCTTCTTGATCCTTTCTTAAACAAGGGGATTACAACAGCAATTATCTGGGACTTTCCCTGACTTGTGACTTTTGAAAGGTCACAAACCAATGGCTCCACTTTCTTCAGCCACCTCCCTCAGAACTCTAGGATGTAGTCCACCGGGGCCAGGAGATTGATCAATGTTTAGACTGTTTATCTTTTTTCACACTTTCCCTTTTGTAATGGCTATATTGTAGAAATTCAGGTCATTTCTAAATCCTAAATGGAGTATTTAAAACTTAATACACATTTACATGAGCTGCATCGAGATAGAAAGAGGGTTTAAAGTTACACATTAGATTCTACCAATTGTCACTTGAGTGAAAGCTTGTCCAAATGCTCTAAAACATTTTAGAAATAACAATGCCAGTCTTTAAATACAACATATTTACATAAAAATTACAATAATCCAAATAAAAATTGATTTGATAAGAACACATATCAATACCGTACCTCTCTCACAGCACAGTCATGTGGGGCCTCCTCTTTGTTCACTTTACCCTTTGGAAATCCCCAACCAGACTTTGCCAAATAACCCTGAACAAGAAGGACCTATTGAAATAGGAACAGGAATTAATTTTTAAATTGCTATTTGCTCAGATTTGAACATGTTAAATACAATATCAATTTTGTTTCATTGGCACTGGGAAAGGGAAGGGAGTCAATTTAAGGCTTGATCCTTTTTTTGCTTCTCCACAGTATTTTGCATGTATTGTTGTCACTGAGCCATTCTCTTAACTAATCATAGCTAGAAAATAATTTGCAATGGCTTCTCTCTTCCTGCTCTTGCACCATCACTTCTGGTGTGCCTGACTCACTATTTCTCATTTACATGTTGCCCCTTAGGAACAGTGTTAAGCTTTCATAGTATGTTGACCACAACCAGCTCTACATTACCACCATCTCCCTTGATTCCTCCACTGAGGCAGTTAGTTTGTTTGTGGAAGGAATTTCTTCTAATTAAATACTGGAAGGACTGAAGCAATTATTTTTGGTCTCCTCCAAACTATGTTCCCACTCTACCATTCTTCTTCCTGGTAATAATCAGAGATTAAACCAAGCTGTTTGCAATCCTGCATCATTTCTGATCACAAAATAATCTTCTGGTTTTACATTTGTTCTTTCAAAGCCACCTACATCCAGCTCTCCAATCTCATTGCGACTCTGCCTGCCTCAGATGACCTGCTGCTAAAACCCTTGCTCTATCTAATGCACAGCTGGCTGGTCTCTCATTGTTTATCCTCACTTTATTCACACTTCCAATTTCTTCCTGACCTAGAGCTTCCATATCTTTGTGATATCCTCCACACCCATAAACCTGTGCTCCTCTAATTCTGGCCTCCTTTAAATTCTGCTTCCTTGAGTACCCCCAATCATAATTGCTCCACCGTTGATGTCTGTGCCTTTGGTGTCTCGCTCTGGGATTCCTTCCCTACACCTCACTGCCCTACTTGTTCCCTTTTAAGATTCTCTTCAGGAGTACTCTCTTTCACCACATTTTTGGTCAAGTGACCTAATATTTCCTCATGTGACTCTGCGTTATTATGCTAATTGTACTATATAAATGTACTTAGTTGTTCTTGAACCAATTAATTAATTCAAAATAACTGGCTGTGGTATATTGTGCAGTGAATTCTACTTATTTCAAAGTTCTTATTTCTGTCCATTCATTTTATTTCATTTCGATGTCATAGCAATGTAGTACTATAGCTAAACTATAAATCTATAGCAGGAAATACTGACCAAAAAATTAGCAATCACAATTCCAGTTCCCATTTGCTTCATTTCATTGATGAGTCTTCCAATTAATTGATAATTAAATATACAAACATGATCAGCAGGTAAGTACTTGTTCATAGATGGCTTCTCTTTAGAGACTGAAATTGCAGTGTTTTATTCAGCCAAGCTAACATGTTTCTCAATTTGTCTTACTGCAAGATCTTAATGTTGTTTTGATGAAATTTTTGATTTTGTGCAAAATTTAAGTTTCACTGCTCTGTACTAAACAAAAAAATGGTATATGACCAAATTTTATGGGCCTAGTTCAACACACTTTCCACCTTACAGTTTAATGGGAGGCATGCATGTTATTTAGGGGGCAACAGTGTATTAGCATTGTAACTGGACTAGCATTCCAGAGAACTAAGCTAAAGCTTTACTGTACATGGTGAAATTTTAAAAACAGTTAAGTTCTGAATTAAAAGCTGTTTTAATTGTCAATTGGTTTAAGACTTATATAGTTCTTTAATGTCCTTTAGGGAAGGAAAACTGGTGTCCTTACCTAGTCTAGTCTACATGTGTCTCCAGACCCTCTGCAACGTAACTGATTCTACTTTTTTAAAACAAAAATAAAGTTTCCTCCACACTGTCCCCATCAAACACTTCCAGCACAGGAGCAGCATGGTGTAATTGTCTCTAAATGGCCCCTGAAGTGGCCTAGCAAGTCAGTCATTCAGTTCAGGACAATTAGGAATATATATACTGGCATTTTTAGCAATACTGACATTCTATTATAAGAAAGAGAAAGCTCTAATTTATTAATATCCACAAGAAAACAGCGATACCCCCTGTTCAGGAATAGGACTAAAAGTGCAGGTCACAGTGCAGCTTTGTATATCTGTACGAAATAGATAAGCTCAACTGTAACAGAATCAATGGATATGTGAAGGGGTTCTAGTGGTGCAGTGGCAGTGTCCAGGAGGCATTTCTTTAAGTGTTATTATTAATTCTGCTTTGAGGACAGTTTCTGGTTGGGCATTACATTTCCTAACAAGGTTTGTATTCTCGAAACACAGCCTGTACAGCCTCATTGATTCCTTGGAATCAGTTTTGAAGCAGTATAGGTGAATAAAACATGTACCGTTAGGGCACAAAGTGTGAAGCTGACAACTAAATGATAGTCTAGCATGTCTGAAAGGAAGGTACTCTTCTAACCCAGGTAGATGTGGATATTTGATCTTTGAGACAGGAAAGAAATGACGCAGAGTTAAGATTTTGGGAAAGAGATTCAAGGGGAGTGTGAGGAAGAATTTTCCTTTTGTATCAATTGCTGCCTACAAGGGTGTGAGCTAGAAGTGGTCAAACATTCAGACAGGAAATTAAATGGATATTTTTAAAGAGACAAATTTACAGGGCGTGTGGGACCAAGTGGGCAAACAGGACTTGTCAAGATTGCTTGCTACTTCCAGAACATCGATTTGATGGGCTAAATAGACTTTTTCTCTGCCATTATCAACAGAATCATGGAGTTGTTTATCTTAAATGTATGCCTTCCAGTGACTGATTCACTAGCCTAGCATTAACATTTCATCTTTTTTAATATTATCTGTCTTCCTTATCAATTGACAAAAACCTGACATTTATTTTATTTAACATGAACTTAGACTTGTGCACAGATGTGAAGATCTTTCCCAAATATAAAATCTGGGACTGCAGAAGTCACTCCAGGTTATGACTTACATTTTCCAGTGCTTCATCTAATATAATTGCACCATATGTTGGGACTCCCATCTTGTACTCCTTCCATTCATCTAAAATCTTTTCCACGTCATCTCCTTTCCGAAGTAAAAATGAACAATGATTGAAGAGTACAACAGCAGTTAAGGAATAAGCAACATTTTGGCAACAATAGTACAAGGATAAACAATCTTTTAACTACATAACTTTCAGCCAATAGATTTTCTTGCCATGTGAAATGGATTTGAATCCAAAAGGTACCAGATTCCAAAAGTGACAAAACAGTCACAAGGAGAAAGATCAGTTTAATCAAGCACTGATTAGGAGATTCTCAGTGTAGATTTTAAAGGTGGATTTGAATTGAAAATAACTTTGTGGGGGGGGGGGGGGGGGGGGGGGGGGGGGGGGGGGAGGGAGGAAGAGATGAAGGGGGTTTTCCACAATTTTGAAGTCCCACAAAAGAATGAACTGAGAGCAACAGGAAGTGTGCAAAGCAGATCAAAAACTAACCTGCTATTTCCATAGGCTGCAATATATTGCTACTCATCTAGTGATCAGTTCATCGACATGTCTGCAAGGAAAAATATTTTGCAGATGTTAACAAAATTGATCCTATGTAGTTAAAGGATATCTGATTTGGCAAAATCTCTTATCCCACACTGAGGCAATCCTGGTGTGTTCTGCAAGTAGAAGTCCAAGTAAAACCAATGGGCCAGCTCAATCTGAAAGCATACTCTGATCGCATTGTCTCTTTCTTCACTTGGAATGTGCAAAATGAATCGGCTGTACAATAAATAAACCACACTTTTATAACATTCCATTGTCAGTTTTGCTATCGTGCATAAAAGGTTTCACAGTCTTGTACAGAATATAATGAAATATTCATCATGTTACGAAGACATTGCAACAGGTTAAATAGTAGGACATAGGTTATACAAAATATACCATTGAAATCACCTATACTTTAGACAAGCTTTGTTGTTTTTGATCTTTTCACAATGTTCTCATGTTCAAAGTTGCATATTATTAGGAAAATAACACCAGTTCTAAATAATATACTGTCAACTGCATAGTTCAAAACTTCAATACAGAAGGCTTCAAGATATCAATTAGAAGGAACACCATTTTGTTTAGAGCTTCATGGATGATTAGTTCAAATACATGTACAAGCACAAATATCCACTACTTGCTCAACAAGCTTTATGACCAAAGTTCAATGCAACAAATGAAAATGAAGCAAATTTGTTCTATAAAATGCTCCCTAACAAAACGGTCATGATGCAGGAATAGAAGATTGATTGCCTGGCAGCATATAGTATGAATAAATTAGTCTTTTCTGGATTAGCAGGATGTGACAGGAGTGTGGTTTCACAGGAGTCTGAACTGAGGTCACTTTTTGTCTCCCAATTTATAATAACTTAGAGGGGGCAAATGAAGGAATGGTTGCTGTATTTGCAGATGATAACAATAGGAGAGAAAGTATATTGTGAAAAATCCCATGCCTGGTAGTATTATTGCTAGACTATTAATCCAGAGACCGTGGTAATGATTTGGGGTCACCGAGTTCAAATCTCACCATGTTAGATGTTGGAATTTGGATTAATTTAAAAATCTGGAATTAGAGAGTCTTCATAAAACTGTGAAACCAACTATGGCAATTGTTGAAAAAACCCATCCAATTCATTAATGTCATTGAGGGAAGGAGACTGTCTTTGTTACTTGATCTAGCCTACATGCAATTTCAGATCCACAGCACAGTGGTTGACTCTTAACTCTCAATTAAGCAGATAAAGCAAGTAATTAAGGCAGTTAAAGGATGCTATCCTTCATTACAAGAGAAACCGAACATCGAAGTAAGGATACGATGCTTCATTTATACAGGGCAATGGGGAGACCACATTTCAAATGTAGTGTGCTGTTTTGATCTCCTTATTTAAAAGGGAGTTCAGAGCAGGTTTATGAGATTGATATTGGGGGCTAGAGTTTAGCAGAGTAAGGGTGATTTGACTAAAGTATATCAGATCCTGAATAGTCTTAACAAGTTGGATGTTTCTTCTTGTAAACAAACATAGAAGTCGGGGGCACTGTTTTAAAATTAAGGACTGCCCTTCTAGGACGGAGACAAAAGAAATTTCCTTTGTCTCAAGTGTTTGTGCAACTTTGTAACTCTCCACTTCAGAAGATGGAGTAGTGGGCCACTGAATATCTTCAAGGCAAAGGTTGATGACTTCATTACTGAACAATACAGAGGAACCTCGATTATCTGAATATCAATTATCCAAATACTGGATTATCTGAAGGAGGTTTCGAGGTCCCGATAGAAACATTACATCAAAGATGTGTTTCCAACACTGATTAAAAATGCTGCCGAGAACAGTCCTGGACATTGATGGGAGCCCAGACATTGTCTCCAACTGATTGACCTCCCACCCACTCTCTCTCTGTCTCTCTTTCTCCCCACACACTCCCTGGAGTTCCACACAGGGGTGTACCCTAAACCCTCCTTCCTCAGATAGTCTCTCCAACATTGACCTATACAAAGCATAGGTGGAACTTGTCAAAAGTTGCTGTAAAACGTTGTGTGTGTGTCCGTGCACACGCACTATATGGAGACTCGCCACCACCACCCCAACTCCACAAGGCAGTAGTCTTGTTGGCAGGTGGCGGGCAGCGGCTCGGGCTTGCACGGTGTGCTGCTGCCTAACCTGAACAGGGAGCAGCCTTTACAGAAAACTCCGAGTCCCAGAGGAAAGACATAGAATCGGTTAACTGAATAGTCAATTATCTGAACAAAATAGTGCCCACCCATCTCAATCGAATAACCACCGTTCCCCTGTAATCTAAAGTCTTGTGGAATAAATGGTGACTTTGAAACACAAGCACATCAGCTACAATCTTATTGAACGATGGAACAGATTGGAGTGACCACTTCTGATCCTAATTCGCAAAAAGAAATTCATGTACATACACAGTTACGAAAGCAGTTCATTTCTGTATAGTCTTTGCAAATGGAGAACAAAAACATTGGAGTTTGACTTTTCCCCACAGTTGCAACTAACCTAAGAGCATTTCTTACTAATGCAAGATAAAATTTATATTTAATTGAGGCACCAGGAGGGTCCGATAACTGAACAGACGCCACTGCACTTTGGCAGAAAGAACTCAGATCTTTTCCAATGCACCTTGGCAGTGGCTGCCCCAAGCTTCAGTGTCCCTCAGCATGTACTCCTGGACCTTAGAACATGCCAGTCTGCAATACTCAGTCAGGCTTAACTGGAAGATTGACAAGATTTGAGCAGACCAAAGAACATTGTTCACCATATTGATGGTCCTCCAGGCGCAGGCAACGTTTGTCTCAATGTGTATCCCGGGGAAGAGATGATACAGCCGAGATTCCCGCATCACAGAGTTGCTTGGGACGAACCTTGACAAAAAAAAACAGCATCTCTCTCCAGGAATTCTTTGCAAAGGCACATTCCAGAAAGCAATGTCTCTTCACCAGTGCAGCCACATCAAGGGTAGCACGGTGGTGGTTGAGGGGGTCTGGGTGTGCATGAAGGATCTGATAGCGCTCTTCTCACCACCAGTCAAGCAGTGTCTTGGTGCTTGTTGGAAAGTTCTGCCAATGCAGCATTCTGCCAAATGATTTTGACAGTCTGCTCAGGGAACAACCCAACAGGATCCACCCTATCTTTCTGGGTGTAGTTTTGCTCTCCCGGAAACCCACTGAAGATGTTACCTCGTAGGATAATGAAATGTCTGGAAATGAACCTTCCAGCTCAGCAAGCAAACCTACATCCAGAACCTCAGCCTCAGCTACAAATCTTCTCAAAACTCGCTAACACTATCTTTCGCCCCACAAGGTCTTGATGACACCATGTGCTGATGGACTTGTGGTCAAAAGGTGGTTACTTTCACATACGTTTCCATGAGGGGCAGGTGATGTGAAGCAGTCCAACTACTTGCAGCATTCCACAGCAACAAGGATAAGCCCATCTTTGGTAACATCAGGATCAGGTAGAACTTCAGTATGTAACGACACTTGGTGCTTGTGGTTCAGGGGACTATGCACAGCTTGATGCAGTCACTCACAAAAGATGATCATCAAGATGAGAGACAGCATGGTTCGCACTCTTCACACCCTCGTCTACACTTTAAATACGGTATCCCTTTGGACCCAATCCATCTTTGACCTCCAGTTGAGGTGGAAGGTGGCTCAGGTGACTGGAGTGATGCAGGCTTGGGGAACAAGCCAAACCTACACCACATACAAAAGACAGAATATCTCACACCTGATGACCAGGTTTCTACCTGAGTGGAGAGTAAGCAATGTTTTCATATGACCAGTTTCTGCCTCACCTTAGCAACATGTGCCTAAACTTGAGAGGAACATGCCCTTGCCCTCCCAACCATGTACCCAGCAACTTCAGGTAATGTGCCTTGACTGTGAAGGGTCTAAAGGACTGGTCGAGCCAGTTCCCAGAAAAAATGGCCTCACTTTTACCTCCATTTCCCTTGGCAGATCTGAGAAGAAAATGACAATATCATCCATGTAGGGAGAGGCTTTATTCTGCAGGCCCCCAATGCTGAAATAGTCACCCCTCTCAGGCTCTCATCCTATCTGATGGATTCAGCAAAAAAACTTTATAAAAGGTAGGAGAGAGTGGGAAGCCCTGCCTGACTGGGAAGCTTTCCGATTCCCACCCAGATTGAGACTGTACTACAGATCCAATTGCAGGTACTCTACCCAAAGCACTTCTGAGAGCACATCCCTCAGATGGTTGTAAAATAGCCTGTCAAATGTCTTCTCCTGGTCTAGGCTGATGAAGCAAGTGTTCACTCAACTGTCCTGCACGTAAGTGAATGTATCTCTAAGGAGCGCGGGAATCTCAGAGATTGTCCTGCCTAGTTTAGCACAGGTTTGGTTGGGGTGAACCATTGATCCTAGAGCAGACCTGACCTGGTGATGACCTTAAGACAGTATTTTCTAATCCACATTCAATAGTGACATTGGTTGCCAATTTATAATTTCCTCCCTCACCCCTTCTGCATGTAAATGAGGATGATACCTGTTCTCATAGATTCACACATGCTACCAGCCAGAAGCATACAGTCTGAAAAGCAACCTTCCATCACCACTCTGTCTTCTACCTTTGAGCCAGTTCTGTATCCAAATGGCTAGTTCTCCCTGTATTCCATGAGATCCCACCTTGCTAACCAGTCTACAATGGGAAACCTTGTCGAACGCCTTACTGAAGTCCATATAGATCACATCTACTGCTCTGCCCTCATCAGTCCTCTTTGTTACTTCTTCAAAAAACTGAATCAAGTTTGTGAGACATGATTTCCCACGCACAAAGCCATGCTGACTATCCCTAATCAGCCCCTGCCTTTCCAAATACACGTATATCCTGTCCCTCAGGATTCCCTCCAACTTGCCCAATACCTAAAATACCTCAAAAAAAAAAGGTGCAGCTCTTACTGCCACAATATTTTCCCGTCCTCCTTCTTGGGGCAAATGTGGACACAATGGGTCAAATGGCCTACTTTCATGCTGTAAGGATTCCATGAACTCACTTGTACTTGGATTGCGTGTGAGGTAGTTTCTGCGCAAGAATTTTAAAAAATTTATTCATGGAATATACATGTCACTGTTTAGCCAATATTTACTTAGCCCATTCTCAATTACCCTGAAGGTCATGGTGAGCTGGTTTGTGAATCAGTTGCTTACGCTATAACAGGATAATCAGCATGTATCACAATTCTTGCCTGCAGATCTGGGAAGTGTAAAGCAATTTGTGTTCTCCTTTATTAGCATTCACTAGAGTCATGATAATATTGGAGTTGAAAAGTGTGGCACTGGAAAAGCACAGCAGGTCAGGCAGCATCCAAGGAGCAGGACAGTCAACGTTTCGAGCATAAACTCTTCATCAGGAATGTGGGATGAGGGGTTTGAGAGAATAATGGGGGGCGGGGGGGGGGGGGGGGGGGGGAGACAAAAAATACAGTTGGGGGAGGTGACAGTGATAGGTTGAAGAGGAAGGTGGAACAGATTGGTGGGAAAGATGATGGACAGGTAGGACAGTGCTGAGTTGGAGGGGTGGATTTGGGATGAGGTGGGGAGGAGGGAACATGAGGAAACTGGTGAAGATCGACGTTGATGTCATGTGGTTGGAGGGTCCCAAGGCTGAAGGTGAGGTGTCCTTCCTCCAGGTGTTGGGTGGCTAGGATTTGGCGGTGGAGAATGCCCAGGACTTGCATGTACTTGGCGGAATGGGAGGGGGAGTTGAACTGGTTGGCCACAGGGCAGTGGGGTTGTTTGGTGCGCGTGTCCCAAAGATGTTGTCTGATACGTTCCACGAGTTGGTGTCCTGTCTTCCCAATGTAGAGGAGAGCATATAGAGAGCAACAGACATGGTTATAATATTAGTCTACCACAGAATTTGAAAACCGTGCTTTCAAAACATGAAAAACTTGCTGATCGAAAGGAATCAAGGAACAGATTTCAGGGTCTTCTCTGCTTTTAATTAAAATACTGAGTTCCGAAATGTGTTTTAACTAAACAACTTGAATGCATAACAAAAGAAACAATACATAACATACTTATGAAACTCACAGTCCGTGCCTGAAGAATAAAAGCCCAAAAGTGCTATGCGCATGAGCAAATTCTCTTACTTTGAAATCGAGATTACATTCCCTACAGTGTGGAAACAGGCCCTCCGAAGAGTAACCCACCCAGACCCATTTGTAACTCACCAAGACACATTTATCAAAGAGACTAAGTATATGTTCAATATTTTAACTTTTGTATATCATAAAGCCTAGGTTTAAGTTTAGTTTTAGCTTACAAACCTGATAAACATGATATCTTTTCTCATTAAACTAATGAAAAATACCATGGGCAACATGTAAATTGCAGGATGCATTTTAATGCAATTAGGATTTGGACCAAGACTCTGGTCCAGTTACAATTCAGTTATACAACATAACTGCCACAGTCACACAACTATTTATAAATGCATTAATGATAAGTACTGAAATGGAAGAACTTACACATTTAATCACTTTAACAAACTTTTGGTTTGGAAATGACAAACCTGCAATGCCTATGACCTCCAGTTCACTTCAAGAAGTCCATCCCTCCAATCTTGGTCTACTGAATATTTTGAAGAATTTAGTAGCCAAGTCATACAGCAGGATTGTCAATTATAACAGCATGAAAGTATGTTATCAAAGGTAACATCACTAATCATAGTTAATTTTGACCTCACTTGAAGTTCACAATATCACTTAGCCAAGGTGCAGTCTCTCCCTATAAAACTCTAATCACTGCTGCACATGGTACATACCTCAGGAAAATATAGTTTGATTAGATTACTTACAGTGTGGAAACAGGCCCTTCGGCCCAACGAGTCCGCACCAACCCTCCGAAGAGCAACCTACCCAGACCCAATCCCCTACGTTTACCCCTTCACCTAACACTACAGACAATTTAGCAAGGCCAACTCACCTAACCTGCATATTTTTGGACTGTGGGAAGAAACCGGAGCACCCGGAGGAAACCCACGCTGATACAGGGAGAATGTGCAAACTCCACACACGACAGTTGTCTGAGGCGGGAATTGAACCCGGGTCTCCGGCGCGGTGAGGCAGCAGTGCTAACTGTTTGGGGAGGGTACAACAGAATAATACCAGGTCTTGAAATTGAGACACATTTAAGGAGAATGTAATTCAACAAATATTCCTTTTCCTAGTACTGATAGGATTGGATGAAAAACAGAAGGGTTTCTCTGGAATGTAAACATCAGCAGGGACCTCTTGAGATGACTGTTTCAGTGCTGTATATCAACTAACACAAGTAATGTCAGTGTTACTAAGCAGCACATGCACAGCAATAGCCTGTTCAATGTTGATCAGTTTGGGTTCCACCAGGATCAGGTAGCTCCTGATTTCAGCCTTGATTGAAACAGGGAAAAGTGCTGAACTCCAGAGCAGAGGTGAGCGTGACTGTTCTTGACATCAAGGCCACATTTGACAAGAGTTTGACATCAAGGAACCCTAGGAAAGGGAGTGTTCATGAGAATCAGGAAAATGGTTTGGAGGAGACAATGTTGGAATAGGGTTGGACAAAGTTAAAAATCACACAACAACAGGTTATAGTCTAACAGGACTATAAAGGCCTCCAAACAAACCTGCTGTACGATAACCTGGTATTGTGTGACTTTTAACTTTAATCAGGAAATGTCTCCATGGTTGAAATCAAAACACATGGGAAGATGGTTCCAGTTGTTGGAGGTCAATTACCTCAGCTCCAGGACACCTCAGTGGAAGTTCCTAAGTGTTTCACCTTTGGCCCAACCATCTTCAACTGCTTCACATATGACCTTCCCTCCATAACAAGATCAGAAGTGGGGACACTTGCTGATGATTACATGATGTTCAGCATTAGCCACTCCATTAGACACTGAAGCCATGCATGTCCAAATGCAACAAGATCTGCATAATATCAAGGCTTAGGTTGACAAGTGGTAAATAACTTTGGTGTTACAATATTGCCACAGCCAATGACCACCTCCAACAAGAGAGAATCCACCTATTTTGTTTTAACCTTGAACGACATTCTGATGACAATCCCCCACAATCAACATCCTGGGCTTACCACTGACCAGATCAGCACTAGACTAACCACAGAAATACTAAGAACAACAGCTGATCAGGGCTAGGAATCCTGCAGTGAGTAATTCAGCCCCTCACGTTCCAAAACCTGTTCACCATCCACAAAGCACAAGCCAAGAATGTGACAGAATACGCCCCACTTCCATGGAGAAGTGCAACTCCAAAAACAATGTAGAAGCTTGACAATACCCAATACCGGGTAGACCATTTGATTCACACCACACCCACGATATACATCCCTCCACGATCAATACTCAGTAACTGCAGTGTGTACTGTTATATACAAGGATGCAACAGAGAAATTCACCAAAGATCTTTAATCAAACGTCTAAAGTGAAATGGGAGATGAGCCATCATGAAAACATTAAGAATCTGGATTCTGGAAACGAGACCAAGATTTGCTGTACAGAATTTAATGTGTATATTCTCCTAACATTTATGACTACATAGAACTAACAACTAGAAAGACAAGAGCAGCAGATACATGGAAACTCCATCTGGGAGATCCCCTCCACTCACTTCCTGAGTTGGGAATAAACTGTTGCTCTTTCAGTGTCGCTTAATCAAAATCCTGGGTCTCTTTGCCGAACATAGCAAGTAGTCTGCAGCTGGTCAAAAAGGCAGCTCGTCTTCTTCTCAACAGCAATTAGGGATAAGCAATGACCCAGCCATCGATGCTTATATCCCATGAATGAATTACCAACAAAAAAAAGTTAACACTTCAGTCTGACTGTAATCCAAAGCCAATGTTTGGCTATTGGTAGTTGAGCAAAAAGGCATTAATTTCCTCCAAAAGTGTACTATAATTGGACATCTTCACATTTATCCTTCAAAAGGTAAATATATGTTTCAATATCCAAGGTGTTTGATAGACTTCCAGATGGTATATAGCGAACCGTTAAGATCATTTTGCACTGAATAGCTTCTGCTACATATTGCAAAGCACACCATAGATTATTTGTGTTTTGAATGAGTTGGTTCTTGTTCTTATATTTTGTCTCTGCCTCTAACATGCAGTTGCTTTTGTGGGAGGTCTTGAATTTATTGCATCAGTTGTAGTACCCATGGACAAACCTTTCCTAAGACTGCAAGTTACTATCAAAACTCCAGATTCAAGCCTTCAGACTCTTCTTATAGAGATACCTTTGAGCATCGCGAGGATGGAAGAATGATCATCGATGAAGCAGCTAAAGCTGGTTGGGCCTCAAACTCTCTTGAGGCACTTCTGCAGAGATGTCCTGAAGTTGTGATTACTGCCCTCTAATGACCATTGCTTAAATCAATAGAAAGCTTTAAAACAAGGCTTGTTGGGCTTGTATAGCAGCAAAAAGCTACTCAGTAGTATATAATGATTGCACTTGTCTGACTGCATCTAGGCACACATGGAATGTCCATCAGACAAAAGAAAAGGCCCTATTTTATCAACAGCCAGTTCTGCACAATGTGAACTGACAAAATAGTTGAGGGAGTTGCTACAACCAGTTTTAGCCAAGTTTTACACATACACAATGGGGTACGCCTTCACATTTTCAGACTATCATACAGATAGCTTTGCAATGTTTGTGCTCATTTGACATTCACCTAAGTAGCACCCAAGGAGGCCACAGACATTTTTACTGCAGTTCTATATTATGATGAACTGGACACACCACCTTCATGTGTATAAATGGAACTTATAAACTCAACAACTAGCTACAGTTGACTTCAGTTTTAACGACATCCTACATACCCAAATAGCTGCTATCAGCTAAGCACTAGCCCCAGATGGGGCAAAACATCTTTGTTCAGACCCATGAGAAACATTTCTTCAATGGAACAAAGCCAAACTTCCTATCCTTTGAATACTTCCAATGCATAGATATTTAGCAGCTGTGATGGCCCAGTGGTTAAGGACTTGAAATCCAATGGTGTCTCTTACACAGGTTCAGGCCCTTGTTCGCAGATTTGTTTTTGTGGGTGGCACGGTGGCTCAGTGATTAGCACTGCTGCCTCAGTGCCAGGGACTCAGGTTTGATTCCCACTTCGGGCAACTGTCTCTGTGGAGTTTGCACATTCTCCTAGTGTCTGTGTGGGTTTCCTCCCACGATCCAAAGATGTGCAGGTTAGGTGAATTGGCCCTGCTAAATTGCCCATAGTGTCAGGCGCATTAGTCAGAGGTAAATATAGGGTAGGGGAATGAGTCTGGGTGGGTTACTCTTCAGAGGGTCAGTGTAGACTTGTTGGGCCAAATGGCCTCTTTCTATACTGTAGGGAATCTAATCTAATTGTTAAAAAAAATGTTTTGCTACATTTGAACAGCAGCTAAACCTAGGATTTTCCCTAGGTGTGTTATTAGGTTCCATCCTGTGCACAAATTCACCTTTGCAATGGAGCTCCTTTTCCACAATGTCCTCGTCAAGAAACCAGCTAGAAGCTTCTCGACTGTGTATTACCATTCCTGATGAAGGGATTTTGCCCGAGGTGCCCATTTTCCTGCTCCTCGGATGCTGCCTGACCTGTTGTGTTTTTCCAGTACCACACTCTCTACTGTTGATCACAAGCCTATCTTCATGAATCAATATAGATGGCTGGGAATTCCGAGCTTTACAAGATTGATCTTATCAACAACCTCATAAATTGGTCCTTTTTGTTCACCAGAGCTACACTGATCACATCTTTTCTCACCTATATCATGCAAAATCATGATGAGGCCGAAGTTCAGCACTTTTGGCCCTGATCAGATTTTTTCTGGGTATCTAAAAGGTTTGAGTTGCTACAGTGCAGTACCAACATGAGTTGCTTTTGCCACTAACTGCCATCAGACCAAATAAAGTTCTTTGATCATCCAATCAGACAAATGAGTAATGTTGTACATGAACTTCTGTATTGCTATCTCAATATACCAAGTATGTTGATAATATGCCCAATGACTAGCAGATTGTTTAAAATAGTTCATCCTTTATGCTGTTCACAATAACAAAAGGTACTTACTATACCCAATTACCTGCTTTTGCTTGCAACAGAATCCTGAACTTTGGAAGTGATTTTACAATCAAACTATATTTGCTATATAAACCTGAGTGTTCTAAGAATTATGCTGACGATCAATGTAGAATTGTCAGTTTCACAGTTTTGCATACTTGCATGTATAATAATATGCACACACACATACACACACACTGTACAAGTTCCAGCACAAACGAGGTGACAGCCATTCTCTGGTTTATTTCTCAGGGCAATGCATTGATCAGAATAAACTTGGCCTTTTTGAAATGTAAGCAAACAGACATTAAATACCATTCATCATAAACTAGTGCGTTCTCCAAAGACAATGTCACAACCAAAGCCTGCTTATTAACGAACAATCACCCTCTTCTCATATACTATAAACGTTATCTTCCCTTTATTCTGGGAATTCTTGCAAGTTGACCCAATGAGTGGAAGTTGAAAATTTGTTTTTTTTAAAAAGTGATCATATTACAAACACATCTTGACCTGGTAGACTAAATAGATGATATAATTATATCTTTAAGAATCAAAAACAGCAATTTATTTTTAAAAAGCATAAAGTGCTAGTACATAAGATCTCTTTTTTTAAATAAAGAGTGCGTGTTAAATTCTGCATTATAAATAAGGGATATCAAGGGGGAAAAAAATGCCTAAGAGTGAGTAAAGGATGAATTGTCACCAGTTCCACCTCGGAAGTAACTATTCACTTTTAAACACCCCACAGAAACACAACTGTGGCACGTATCGTTTTAATATATTTCTTGTAAGCCCTAAGCTTTCGAAGTGTGAAACGAAACGTTTCTTCATTCTGTTTCTTCAAAACTAAATGTGCTGTTGGCTTGTATTTTACGAAACAAAACACACCACAAAATGTCCTCTCGTACATTTCACAATTCATTGTCGTAACCAGATTGAAAAGCGGGACGTTTTCCTCTCACTTCCTCATTTATGTAAAACAACATCCATTGATTTTTAAACACTTTATTCCTTTAAGTCGGATCCGACTCTAACTTTGGCCTTGGTCAGTCGGGCTCTTTGCTCCGAACGCATTTCCTCCTCCTCGGCCCTCACTTCCTCCTTTACAGCCACTCTGCGCCGGAATGGGGTGGTGGGGGAATTAGAGCTTGCTTGTGTGTGTGTGTGTTTTCCAGGCCACTAGCTGTATGTTTACCTGCACAGGTCGTCCAGTACCCCAGTTGGAATCTCCACTCTCTTGCCCTCCATAGCGCACACATACCGCCGCCACCGCGGCTGCTGTAGCTCGAGGCCGTCACCTCTTCCGGGAATCCGAACACCGCCGCCCGCTCCATTCGAGCCGGCGTTTGTGACGTCGCCGCTGATTGACAGTCACTAAAGCCGCCAGACAGCGACTGGCAACATCCTCACTCACTGAGCCACATCGAACAGAATATGCTGTCTTGTGGAGGTGCCTCCGAGCTGAAATGAGTCGGTCTCACACAATTGACGGTAAATTATTTCCCCCTGTAAATAATCCCCACAGAGATCAGGTGTTCTTCCAACTCTGGCTTCCCACAGCTACACCATTTGCAGTCCAATGCCATGCGTGCCCCAACTGAAGTCGATATTCGCTGCCCTTTTCCCACCTCTTTCCCCTTTAAGGGGCTCCTTAAAAGCCAAAAGCGAAATATTGCCAGTGATGGAAATTTGAAATGTTAAGAAAAAAAAAGTGTTTTTTTTTCAGCTGGCTGATAAGTTCAATTGACTCCTTCAATACTGGAGGATGATTGAAATGTAGTCGATTTTGATGGGGTAGGGGATAAAGATCGGAAAGAAAGGGCCGTGGTCATGGGAAATTAAATGACAGAATGGCAAAGGTGATGAGCACACGATTTGATTTAGCCCACTTGACCCCTCAAATTTGATTTGCCTGATATGACGTTAGCTGATCTGAATGTGACCTCAATCAGCTTCACTGGTTGCTTTCCCCCACCTTTTGACTCCCTGCTGATCAGAAATATATCTTAACTCAGGCTTAAATATATTCAATATCCCAGATCCATTGCTTCCTGGGAAGAATTTTTTTTCAAACTAATGACCTTCTAGGAGGAAAAATATCCTCAACTCAGTCTTAAATGCAACACCCTTAATTTTTAAATTGTGACCACTACTTGTGGACTCTTCCACAGGAGAAACATCCTATCAGCATCCACTGTTAAGTCCATTCAAGATCTTATATGTTTGAATTGGATCATTGCATTCTTCTAACTGGATTAAGTACAACATTAAGAATCAGTTGCATGAACCTTCTCTGAACTGTTTCTAATGCAATTATATCCTTTCTTAAATGAGGAAAATAAACTCTATAGTGCTTCAGATGTGATCGAACAAAGGCTTTGTATAGTCAAAATCTGGACTGGTGTCAAACAAGGCTGTAGGATAACCAACATATTATTTCTGATCTACCTGATGGTAGTTATTCACATCAAAGTTCAACTGTCCTAAGGTCTGAACATTAAATATCACCTTGATGGAAAATTCTTTAACTTTAGTCACTTCCTTACCAAAGCTAAACTGAGCATCACAAATAATCATGACCTACAGTATGCAAATTAGTGCAGTGCCATTGCCTACTCTAAATCAGATCTGCAAGCCATTCTTGATTCCTTTAATTCTGCATTCAAATAACTAAACCTGTCCTTGAATGTTGCCAAAACAAAACTTCTATATCAATATGAGCCTGGTAATCCAAATTTTCCAGCTCTCACATATGTTGAAGGAAAGACTTTGGAAAATATTGAGCACTTCTCATATCTTGACAGCCACCTCTCTCACAAAGGCACCAATGATGAAGTGATCCAACACTGGATGGTCTGTGTCAACTCAGCCTACTACAAACTATCACAGCAAATGTTTGACAACAAAGAAATTTGCAAGTCAACAAAAGACCTTGTATTCAGAGCACCAAGTTCTTGTACTACAGTGAGCAACACTAAAAATGCCGCAGAAATTTGATCAATAAAGCATCTGCATTCTCCAAATTCAATGATTCTTGATAAATGTCCTTCTTGAAGTCAGCTGTACAAACTCCTACAAAACCAACAACAATAGATAGGATGCTGCATTCAGATGGCTGAAACGTCTCTCTTCTGCCAAGTCCTGTTTTCTCAACTCTTAATGGTTAGTGTCCCGGGGGCACAAAGATAATCCTACAAAGACATTCTGAAGCTTTGCTTGAAGCGTGACAGCATTGATGTTAATGATTGGGAGGAGCTTGCTACCAATTTTCAAACCGGTGGCAACTGTTCATCGAGGTGCATCATGTTTCAACTCCAAATTCCTTAATGATAGAGCTGAGTAGCAGCAAAGAGGGAAATAAAAATAAGCAAATCCTGCACTCTGGAACTCAGTACCCTGTGGGATGCAACCAATGATGTTCGTGGTCTGATATTATTAAACTTAGTGTTGACTCCAGAAGATTCTAAACTGCTTAGATGAAATATAAGGTGCTGCTCTTTGGGTTTAGCTTTGAGCTTCTTTGGAACACTGCAGCAGGGCAGTAATGTGAACATCATAGTATGACACATTTCTGTCCTCAGTACAATTCAGGAGGATTAACATCCGTAAAGGATGGTTTATAAATATTGAGGATAGGATAGGGATATGGAAATACAAATCCAAAAATTCCCACAGGTCTAGAAAACAGGACAGATTGAGGAAAGGTGCAACATTTTAATCAGTTTCGTTTGAATTAAGGACAAAGCAAACAATTGATATTCTGTTCAGGGAACATTATTATTTATTATACAGTGAAAAGGTAATAGTGGAAAGATATGTAAATAAATTTCAAAAATAAGAGAATAAAGGGGCCATAAAAATGAGAGCTTTATTTATCCAAAAATGGGGAGGGGTTTCTAAAGTGTCATGCCTTTGTGCTCAAAAGATCTGCATGTCAACAGTCTACCTGTTCAATTATATGAAGACCCAGGACTGAAATGCAGCCTTGAGTAGATGTCATCCTAAATCAGGGATAGGATGATAAAGACAAATTTAGCAACATATTTTATTTATTCTTGCACGAAATGTGAGTGTGGCCAAGAAACTTGATTGTTGCTTATCCCAAATTGATTAAAATTGAGTAACTTGCTCATCCATTTCAGAGGGCAGTAAATAGACAATATATGATTGGCTGGAGGCCAGACCAAGAAAAGAGCAAACTTCCTTCCCTAAAGGATTTCAATGAACCATACTATATTATTCAACAATCAATGATGGTTTTATGGGGTCCATTACTGGGTCTAGCTTATTTTTATAATTTCAAATTTTATTGATTTAATTTAAATCCCATCAGTTCCCATGATGAGATTTGAACCTATGTTCCCAGTGCATTAGCATGAGCCTCTGGATTTCCAGTAGCATTACCACTATTCTGTACATTTATAATATATATACTTGAATACAGTATTTTTATATTCCATTCTCCTTGCAATAAATACATGCATTCCACTTGCCTGCTGAGAAACCTGCAATACCTCTAAGCCAATTTCTTACAATTCATGTACCAGGGCACCCAGATCCCTTTGAAACCAGAGTTCTGCAGTCTCTCTAGTCAAGCAATGTAATGCTGCCAAAGTAGACAAATGCACATTTACCCAAATTATACTCCATCAGCCAAATGTTTGCCCACTCGTTCATATATCCCTCTTCAAACTTTTATGTCCTTTTGACAATTTACTTTCATGTCATTATCAAATTTAGCTACCATATATCCAAGTCATTTTTATAATGGTAATGGTTGGAATGAAGAAGCAAAGTATTTATCCAGAATGTTTGTAGATGGCAGATTAATACATAACTCTATCCAAAAGCAAAATCAACAAAAACAAGATTCAGGTTGTAGTGATTGAACACTTGGCACTGTTAATTTGTCCAATCAGGGAACCCTGGCTGCCAGATAGAAAGAGGAGTGTCAGACATTCTGACACTCTGTGAACTGGCTCTAAGGAAGCTGGACCGATGTCAAGGACTTTCCACGTGTAAATAAACGGTGACCTGGTGACAGGATACTGGCCTCTGGAGTTATTTAATTGGCGACAAGTATAAGACACGTTCCTGAAGAAATTTGCTTGCAGCAGTCATCTTTGTGTTGGGGTAAGCATTTTGAGCATCATGCCGTTATTTGGGAAGCTTGACTCATTGAACCCTGCCATCGAAGACTGGGGCCAGTCCAGGGAAATGACATCGGGGCAGTTGAAAAACAATGAGTAATTCTCTTGACAGCTTATGGACCTACAGCCTTTTAGGTTATTAGGAGCCTAACTTTCCCTAAGGCACCAGATACCTTTCAAGAGTTGAGAGATTTAGTTAAGGAATATGACGACCCCAAGCCTCCTCTAAATCTGAGATGCTACAGTTATTACTCAGGAATCAGGGGAATCTATATTGGGATTTTTGACTAGTTAAGACAATTGGCAGAGGCACCTGACTTTGGGTTAACCCTCATGAGACGCTGAGAGACCATTTGGTATATAGGATTAATAATGTAACCATTGCAAAAGAGCCTACTAGCTGAAGCCCAACTGGACTTCAAACAGGCATTACATCTGGCTTTATCAATGAAAAATACAGCAAGTGGAGCATATGAATTATAGACCCTCACTAGTCCAACTGCGCTTTGGGAACACCACTCGAGTGAAGGCAGACTCAGAACATATTTTGCACTGAGAGACTCTAGGTCAGCCCACAGCCCACAGCAAAATCCCAAGACAAAGCCAATTTTCTTCAGGATCTGGGCTGAAAAACCAATGTAGTTGCTGCTGATATGAAGACTCAACACAACAAAGAAATCCTGCTAGACCTGAGTAAGAGCAGAGGGTGGTGTCTGTATGGAATGAGCTGCCAAAGCAAATAGTGGAGGCTGGTACAATTGCAACTTTTAAAGGCATCAGGATGGGTATATGAATAGGAAGGGTTTAGAGAGATATGGGCCAAATGCTGGCAAATGTGACAAGATGAATTCAGATATCTGGTTGGCATGGAAGAGTTGGATCGAAGGGACTATTACTATGCTGTACAACTCTATGACTTAATGGAGGTCAATACCAGTACAGCCATTTCAGTGATCATGGAACCAGTCTTTAACAAAATTTTCTCCAGATTCCAACCCTTAAGATAGCGCAAGACCTTAGCTAGACTGAAAACCTATACCGGGGAACCTTTACAGATTAAGTGTAGTACTTCAGTTCCACTCTCTTATGAGAAACAGCTGCTTCAATGACCAGTGATTGCAGGAAATGGCTTGGGCCCAAGTTTTATTGGACAAAATTAGGTTGAGAGAGCTTTATCTGGATTGGCTCAACTTTTTTGATAAGAAAAAGACTGCCTTAAAGTGAAATTCAAATTAAATACCCAGAGGTGTTCCTTCAGGAAGGCATAGAGACTGTCAAAGGAACCAGTGCAACCTTTCATGTTGACCAGGAAGCAATTCCATGATCCTACAAGGCCTGCCCAGTGCCATTTGCCTCACAGGCAAAAGGAGAGGCAGAAATCAAAAAGTTATAAAGTGAAAGAATCATCAAACCCGTACAGTTCGTGGAATGGGCAGCATCGATCATATCGATTTTGAAGCCCAACAGATTGGTTCACCTTTGTGGAGATTTTAAACAAACAGTAAATCATTTTTCACAACTGGTTAAACACCCAATCCTTCACATAGAGGATTTGTATGTAAAGCTGTCCTTCACGCTGGACATGAGCCACGCTTATTTGCAATTGCAATTAGATAAGGATTCCCAGAAGTATGCTACAGTTAATACCCATAAGGTTTTGTACCAATGTATGAGACTGCCCCTTGGAATATCATCAGCCTGTGCGATTTTTCAGCAGACTATGGAGAACATTTTGCAAGGTCTATCCCAGGTCACCATTTTATCTAGCTGACACGCTAATAACAGGGAAAACCAATAAGGAACATAGTCCTTAAACCTTTCATCCAGGTGGGTGAAGGTGTAAGAAGGCAAAGAAAATGAATATTCCAGGCACCCCAAGTGACTTGGTTGTTCTATAGAGTCGACAAAACCAGATTACATCTGTTGGAAGATAAACTGGGAGCTATCAAAAGTGCACTGGCTCCCACGTCTGTATCGGATCTCAGGTCTTCCCTTGGCTTGGTGAATTATTATGGAAAGTTCTTATATAACATGCCCTCCATCCTGGTATCATTGCATCAATTCCTAAAAAAAAGGTGAGCCTTGGAAATAGTCACGTGGCGAAGCCACAGCTTTCAGGGAAGTGCAAAAACAGCTATCATCTTCTAATGTTGGCAAATATGATCCCAAGCAACATCTGGTATTGACATGCGATGCCTCTCGGAAAGGCATTGGGATAGTATTAACTTATACGTGGCCCAATGGAGAGGAATACCCCTGTTTCCAGGACTTTGACTAAAGCAGAATGTGCCAACACCTAGATAGAGGAGGAAGGTTTGGTGGTCACATTTTAATTCAGGAAGTTCCACCAACACTTTTATGGATGTAAATTTGTAATAATAATGACCACAAACCCCCTGCTAGGTCTACTAGGCAGTGTTGCCCAGAGTTTCAGGACGAATTCAGCAGTGGGTTCTAATACTAAGTGCATATAATTACAAATAGGAATGTCTAGAAGACCAAGTAGCAAATGCAGATGCACTGAGATGCCGCTCAGCCAGGTGGACCTCATAGAATAAGTTCCCTAATGGGGGCTGTTAACCTGGTTCAATCAGGGAGTCCTGGCAGACAGGTAAGAACAGGAGTCTCAGATATCCTGTTCACTCTGAGAGCTGACTGTGAGGGTGGATCAGCGTCAACGACTTTCCATGCGCAAATAAAGGGTGATTTGGTGACAGGATACTGGCCTTTGACAAGGTATTTCACCACTGATGCATACAGGGGAATCTCTGAAGGAGATAATCCTTCCTTCCTCACCTGACACTTGCATATGCAGTAAAAACCATCAGGATACTAATTTGGCCTAGGCCCCCAAATGCTGTGAATAAAACAGTAGTGGAGGCAAAAAGAGGCATTTAAGAGGCTATTAATTGGCAAGGCTTTAATAAGCCCAAGGGTAATAGGCCATTTGCATGTCCACTGTCTCCTGCAAGATTGGATACATATCAGGGTGGGTGGGCAGTTCCATCATGAGCTGCATTTTAGAGTCCCTCACCTGTCTTCCAACATACCAGCAAAAGGCCATAAAATCTAACCCCAGGAAAGAATCAGAATAGATAAAGGGGAACTAGTAGATGTAATATGTTTGGATTTCCAAAAGGCATTCAATAAGGTACCACACATAATGCTACTTAATAATGGTTCATGGTGTTCAGGACAATATATTATAATGGATAGATAATTGACAAAAGATTAGAAAACAGAGTTGGGATAAAGGAGGCATTTTCAGGATGGTAACCTGTAACTAATGAGTACCATTGAGGTCAGTGTGGGGGCCACAGTTATTTACAATATAGATGATTTGGATGATCGAAGTGAATATAGTTTGCAGAGGACACAAAAATTGATGGGAAGGCAAATAGTGAGGATGATAGAAAGTATCTACAAAGGGATTTAGACACGTTAAGTAAGTTAACTTAAGCTTGGTAGATTGAGTATAATGTGAGAAAATATGAGGATATGCACAGAGTACAGACCACTGAAGTTAGGCAGAAGTTTCGTCTGATTCAGAGGTTCACTGTGTGATGAGTGACTGCATTTTCCTTCCTTTGTATTATAAATAACAAGTATGCTGAAACTAGTAAAATCAAACTCAGATTGAATGTTTTGTTCTGTAAGGGATGTGGCTTCACTTCTGAGTGGTGAAGATCTTGAAAGGACAGCAAGCATTACACAGATGAAAGATATCTGTTAGCATTGACTTCTATGTGAGGCTTAGGGATTAGCATACTGTTACGACACAGCAGTAAACCCTTCTGTTACTTAAACGCAACACCCAGAAAAGTTCACCTTGCCTCATAATCTGTTAAAATATGAGTGACAGAGAGCTCCCAAATTCCTCTATTTAAAGAAAATAATATCAATTTATTCTTTAACTCTAAAAGTGAACATTAAGCAACAATTATTCACAACTCTAAGCCCCCTTTCTCTTAATTGCTTATTATCTGCCTCCAACTCTATAACAATATACTGTTCCAATAAAACACTTATTAAAATTACATCAACTTAATTTCAAAACCATACAACAGCTATCATCTTCAGTGTCTGTCTTCTTCTGGCTGAAGATCTCCCTGGGCTGTCTTCTTTCTTTTTACTGCAAATATATTTCATATGAAAAGGTACATTTGATAGAGAGTGTTCCTAATTTCTTGGCTCTCAATGGCAGTTGCTCTGTCTAATTTTCAAAATGCCTGCCTTTTTTATATCCCCGTCATCGGATCATCTCATTGGTTCAATGTTGACAAAACAATAAATTTGAACTCGATTGGATTTTAGTATCCATGGAGCATAATTTAAACTGATTGATTAAATTTGAATTGTTTTCAGAACAGCAATCAACTCAGGTATCTATTTCACAGTCAAATATTACATATTTTCAATTTGTGAGTACACTCTGAGACTGTTCTTGTAAGCTCTCAGTGCAGAACAACATTCACTCTCTCTTAAAGGTACAGTACACACAACTTCATAACATCGCCTCCTTAAGAAAAAAATGAAACACCATAATGAAAACATGGTTTCATTTTTTTCTAATTCTTAATCCCATCACAATGAAATACATAGGTCATTAATCTAAGTTATACTTCCATATTAATTTCTGCACACATATATATATTATTGGACTCTGTCCTAGCTTATCTATAATTTATCCTGTAAATCCACAGTAACGCATCTGCGATCACATCTTTAGGACCTGCAATGTGTAGAATTAGTAAATTAAAAGTCCGTAACATCAGACTCCAACGAAATAATCTCATATTTTTTACTTTAAATCATTCCAAGAATGTAAGAGGATTGTGGTCTATGTACACAATCATCTCTGACACATTGCTCATCACATAGACATTAAAATGTTGTAAGACCAGTATCAGACTCTATGGTAGAGTATTTTCTCTGGTGAGTGTTGAATTTCTTTGAAAAATAACTGCCTGGCAGTTCAATTCCATCATCTCCTATGTACACCTCCAACTCCTATTTCACTAGGATCGATTGCAACTTTCAAGTGTTTAAAAAAATTGGTGTAGCTAAAACTGATGCGATGATTAATACTGCTTTTAAATTCTCAAATGCCTCCTGGCATTGTTCTGTCCACCAAATTTTGTGTTCTTCTTTAGTATATCTCTTAGCGGTGCCACCATGCTGCTGAAGTGTGGAACAAACTTTGGGTAAAATCCACTTAGTCCCAAAAATCAAAATACCTCTTTCTTTGAAGATGATTGTGAAAATTCCTTGATGGCCTTTGTCTTTACTTTCTTGAGGCCAGCCTTCCATGACTGATGTTGTGTCCCAAGAAAGTTACCTCTGCCTTCACAAATTCTGTTTTCTTTAAGTTTTTTACCAGCTTTGCTTCTCGTAATCGTTCAAAGAGCGCTGTCAACTGTACCATGTGATCTTTCCATGACTCACTATCTCATCCAGATAAACTGCACAGTTTGTTAATCCAGCCATAACTCTATTCATGAGTCTTTGGAATGTGGCTAGTGTGTTCTTCATTCCAAAAGGCATCACTTTGACATTACAAACACAGAAACTTATTTCGCTTTCTCTGATAAAAGTACCTGCCAAGAAGCACACAGTAAATCCAACTTTGTGATGTAAGTGGCTTGTCTAACTTTCTCTATGTAGTCCTCCAATCTTGGTATTGGATATGAGTCCGATTTTGTTATGGCATTGACCTTTCAATAGTCCACGTAGATTTAAGTTCCGTTAGGTTTGGGAACCAGCACAATGGGGGAACTCCACTCCCTCTGAATTGGTTCGATGATATCTTCATTGAGCATCGCAACCACTTTTTATTGGATTTGTTTAGCTTTGAAAGGATTAAGTCTATAAGGGTATTGATTTATTGGAACAACATTCCCTTCTTCCACCTCATGCATAATATTATTAGTCCTCCCATCTTATTCCTGCATATGTCCTCATACTGCTAAAACAAACCTTTCAACTGGGTTCTTTGCTCCTGAGACAGATAGTTCACTAACTTATCCTACTCATCAAGATCTTCCTAATTGTTGAACATATTTTGAGGTACATCAAAATCCACGACATCTGGATTTGATTCCTCATTGTGCAGGGCAGTAACTAACACCCGTTTTGCCAGTTCTCTGTCTCTATTATGAGGTTTTAACATATTCAAATGCCTACCCAATACAGTTTTTTTTATATCCAGTATCTTTTCCAGATGGTTTATCTGACTCAACCTTTTCTCAATTTGATAGGGACCACTAAACCTGGCTTTAAAGGGATCACTTGCCACTGGTAACAATACTAAAATGTCATCCCCATGGGAATACATCCAAAATTTAGAGTTTTTATTTGCTATGATTTTTTTTATGCTTCATTCTATGCTGAGCCCTCTTTAGGTGCTGTTTAGCTAATTCACCTACCCGATTTATTCTCTCCCTCACCTCAGATACATAATTCAAGTGTGAAATCTCCGACTTAGTTCTTGTCAATTTTTCTTTAATTAATTTCAAAAGTCCTCCTTTTATGTCCAAATATTAACAAAAAGGGAGTAAACTGAGTAGATTAATTTGGGGCATCTCCAATGATAAACATCCGGGTAATTTTGATAATATGCTGTTTACATGGTCTTCATGGTGTTCAAATACTGTTCCAATAAAACCCTTATTAAAATTACAAATGTTGCATACTTTTAATTTTTGAATACACTCTGTGACTCCTCTTGCAAGCGCACAGTGCAGAACAGCATTCACTCTCTCTTAAAAGTACAGTACATGCCTTCAACGTCATGACAATACTATGCCAACAACACATCCTGGCAGAAAGCACTCTTGGGCACATAATACGAGATCAGGAATCAATTCCACTTATGTCCTTGATGCACAGGCAACCTTTTGAGGCCAGAAAGATTCATCCTAGTTACCAGAATTGCAAGCACCTTCCAAGTTCCCATATCCTGCACATGTTGCAGTCGTTGCTCTCTTCACATCTTGGTCCATAAATCATTGAATGGTACTAAGGATAGCCAGGCTCCACACCTTGAATCTTTTAATTGCAACTGGACAGACATTTGCTTATGCACCTAATGGTGAAAAGTGAACATTTATTAACAAATATGATCACATATTTACAATGAAGTGGCAGCTGTAATCAGAAGATCCATTTTCTTTGCCACTGACTACGTTTTAGTGCAGATCTAGGCTCCATAACTGGATGGATAGAGTCTGTTGACCTTGGAACTTTGGTCACTTGACTTGAGGAGTATTGTGTATAGAAGGCCCAGACTTGCTGAATGTATCCTGCCCAGAGGCAAATGCATCTCTCTCAACTTACACTTCCACTGGACTGAGAGTGGCATGCAAGCTGAAGGTGGAAGACTTGGGTCTCTGGAGTATCCTGGGAGGACTCTTTTAGGCACCTATATATCAGTTCCCTGTCTAGGTGTTTCCTGATACTTTCCTGTCTCCTTGTGAGGGGAGCCTGGAGTGAGGTCAAGATCCTTCATCCCCTGTTGCTTTGCCTTATTGGTGCTATCGCCTAACACCAGTGGCTGGAGCGATGAGGTACAGGACTGTTTGTCTATACAGCTGGCTCTCCATGGTCAACCTGCTTCATATGGCTTCATTGAAGTCCTCCGACCTTCAGATCAGTTTGGTCAGTACCTCTGACAAACCTGCCTGTTGCTCCTGTGTCTGCTTGTGCATTTGTATGGAGTTGTTAATAGTCAATAACATGGGGACCTCTCCTGCCTTGGATTGAGCAGATGGCATCTCTCTCTGGCAGTCCTTTGAGTGCTAGCACAGAGGTATTTCTTCTGTGGGGACATGTCATTGGTGTGCTCACCAGAAGGTACTTATGACTCTAATCTAATAAACCTACCCACCAAAGTGTGTGTGGGAGACAGCCTTCCTGGTGCTTCCTCTTTTTCATTTGTGCTTTCATTCTCAGAGGTCAAATGGTGTATGTCTTGTAGGGTCAGCCTCTTGACTGCTGACACCATTCTGATTCTACTGATAACCTGCAGGAGACAAGAGAGACTGCATCATGAGCAAGGGGTAGATGTTCAGGCATATTAGCAGTACATTCACTCTAATGTTGGGTGAGTAGCAGCAGACAAGGCTTTTTGAGGTTTCAGCATCTGCACAGGAGTGGTCCTGGTTTACTTACGTCAGGGCCAGATTCCTCTCTTCACCGAGGGTGAGGAAATAAATGTCAAGTACTGCACCACTGCCTTGGGTCTCTATTAAGGATAATTTTCTCTTTGAATGTGACAAAGGAAGGAACTGAGTGAGATGAAAATAGTTGACACAGCTGTTAATGCTGATACTAGTGGGAAAAGGTGGAGAGGTGAGTTGAGTGTGTGAATAGGCAATGCAGTGACCACGTAGGGTTAGTAGTGTAGAAGAATTGGGTAAGTGAGAGTGAGTGAGAGAAAATTTTGTATGCAGTAGTGAGAAGAATATTTCGTGAGGTTTGGTGGAAGGTGGGTTACGGTGAGTGTGAGGTAGCCGAGAGAAGATAGTGGCATTTACTTTGGTGGTGTGGTGGAGGTCATTGAGCTTCTTCCTGCATTGCTGGCTCTTTCTATGGACCAGGAAGACTGTACTAACCTCTGAGCAGGCTGGCAGGATCTGCTGTCCCTCCTCTGTTAGTCCTGCAGGAAGAGGATGGCACTCTTTGGCACCACTCAGTCCACCAGGGTCTTCAAGTTCCTGTCATCAAAGCAGGGATTTACCCTTAACTTCCAAGTTATGTTTCAATTAATGTGTTTAATGCCTGGCATAAACTAAAGTGAAAGTACTAAAGTGAAGCAGTAGATGTAGACGTCACATGATGACAGTAAGCCAGCCAGTACACTGTTGAACAAATATATTTCTGTAAAATGTTCCATCCCAGAGTTTATTGAAAATAGGTGAGATAGCAGATGCTTTCATCATAATCTCCCAAAACATTCTTCATTCAGGAATCATCCTTTTAGACTGGAATATTTTAGATATAACTATAGTATAATACAACACAGCATAATAACAGACCTTCAGCCCACCAATCCTGTGCCAATTCCTAATCTTTATTTAGACCCTCTACTTATTGCCCATGTGCAGTTTCTATCCCTCTGTTCACCTTCTGTTCATGTTCTATCAAGATGTGCCTTAACCATTGCTGACATGCCTTCTTCCACCACCTCCAATGGCAGCACATTCCGGCCACCCACCACTCCCTCTGTGAAAAATTTTCCCTGCATTTCTCCCTCATCCTTCATTTTTCCTGTGAAAATAATCTAAGTTTATCCAACCTCTCTACATAACTAGACCAGGCAACATCCTGGTAAATCCTCTCTGCATCCTCTCCAAAGCATCCACATTCTTCTAGTAGTGTGACAACCAGAACTGCACGCAATATTCCAAATGTGGCCTAACTAAGGTTTCTTACAGCTGTAACATAACTTGCCAACTGTAACATAACTTTGTGGGCGGCACGGTGGCACAGTGGTTAGCACTGCTGCCTCACAGCGCCTGTAGACCCGGGTTCAATTCCCGACTCAGGCGACTGACTGTGTGGAGTTTGCACGTTCTCCCCGTGTCTGCGTGGGTTTCCTCCGGGTGCTCCGGTTTCCTCCCACAGTCCAAAGATGTGCGGGTCAGGTGAATTGGCCAAGCTAAATTGCCCGTAGTGTTAGGTAAGGGATAAATGTAGGGGTATGGGTGGGTTGCACTTCGGCGGGTCGGTGTGGACTTGTTGGGCCGAAGGGCCTGTTTCCACACTGTAAGTCTAATCTAATCTAATCAAAAAAACTTTTATGTTTGATGCCTGAGCTGATAGTAAGACTCAAAGAGATATATAAATCTCTGTACACAAGTCACTAAAACATAGTGGACAAATCCAGAAAGTTGAATACAATATTGGCCATTACATTGGGATAGGCAGGTTGGAAAAGGAAGCTTTGCCAAAGCCCTGATTAAATCACATTTAGACCGCATCTAGTGATAGAGTTTCTTCCCCTGTCATCTTGACCTGGTTAGATTCTCTCTCTTTCATAAAGCCAGATGCAAAGTGTTCATTTAACATTTTAGCCATTTCTCTTTTTAGTCCCCAATTAGCCCTACTCCTACTTTTACCACGCTCACTATGTATATGCCTATAGAAGACTTTAGGATATCCCTTTATGTTCGTTGCTAATCTTTTCCCATAATCCCTCTTTGGATCTCTTACTTGTTTTTTCTTATCATCCTTCTGACCTTATATGTTCCATTTGGTTTAAAATTTTATTTTCTTCCTGACACCTGCAATCAGCACATCTTTTCGGAGGGGCAGTGCAGATTTGTTGGGCCAAATGGCCTCTGTCTGTACCGGAGGGATTCTGTGCATCTAAAGCCCTCCCTTCTGATATTGTTGCAACCACATATTCCTCTGTATTAAAGATTTTTGCAAAGCTACTTGTTTTATTTAAAACTCAGTATAGGCCAGTCCCCAGCAGTTGTCTGACTGAGAGACTCTCAGGTACGTGGTGTAGGCCTCAAGCCTCAGCCGTGATTCATAATATCCCACTGCACATTGCTCTCTCACAGGTCTGATGCTCCTCAACTCCCAGGTAATTGGTCAATGTTGTTGCTTGGATCTGATTACAGTGGAGCAGTATATGGTATCCTGAATCTGCATAATAATTTGTTCTACTATTTATAAGAAATAGGAACTATGTAATAGTCTACTTTCTAAATTCCTGCGCCCACATCTCTTTGTAGCTTGCAGTAAACGATCAGTTGTACCTTCTTTCTTAGTTTCATCTGCAAACTTGGATATAGCAAACTTGGATATACAATACTTTTATTCCTTCTTCCAAGACATTTATATATATATATATATATATATATACACACACACACACCTCTGGTGAAAAACTGCCACCAGGGTACAGATCATCTAATGCATTAATTCACCAATTAGAGACCATTCTTTGTTTCTCCATTCTTCATTGCTTGACCAACTCTCAATATACACCACATGGTTACCTTCAGTTCTTTGCATTTTAATTTATGTTATAATCTCTAACAACTCAAGTTACCAACTTATCAAACAATTTGACAACTTTGACCAGTTTCTTTTAGCTTTTTAGTATTATGATATTTGACATTGATTATTTTGCAGATTAGGGTAATCATTATCTAACTTTAAAATGTCTAGCCATTGAATAAAAACCAAAAGAACTGCAGATGCTGTGAATCAGAGACAAAAATAGAAATTGCCGGAAAAGCTCAGCAGGTCTGGCAGCATCTTTGGAGAGAAATCAGAGTTAGCATTTTGGTCGAGTGACCCTTCCTCAGAATATTATGGTCTTGTCATTGTGAAGTTCGTTTGTACATTTTTATTTGTTTATTCTCACCTTGCATAATTTTTTGTTAGGTTATTTTGATGTAAGATATATGAGTATAGATATCATAACATGAAAATTTAGATCATTAACAATCTGGTATTAAGAAATATTTAATTTGGTCTTGGAATGGTTATGAGTCTCACTTATAATAAAGCTTCACTACTCAATAGCCTGATGAAATCATTGCTATTTTTCTATGTTACTTAATCAAATAGATCCTCTTAGTAAATATGATCAGATCTGTTGGTTATGCCTGCAAGCGTTGCTCGGGTTTGTTTGACTGCCAATCCAGATTCAATTAAGTGCAAAGAGTGCTGCAGAGCAGAGGATTTTAGATACGTTTGAATTTGGTAATTGTCTTGTTTTAGTCAAAGAAGGCAGTAAAGTGAGAAATTATATGTGAAGGTGAGAATAGATTGAATTTGGCCAAAACTCTAGACTACTTTGTTATTTATAAATCAGCTTAATGTAGAACAGTGGAAACCAGTGCTTAAATAATATTGGAGGTTGCAGAAATCAGTTGTGAGAAATACTCATTCATGCTTAAGTCAATTGATCTTCTTCTATCCTGCAACACACAGTGGAGGTATCATGCTTTCTGTAAAGATAGTAACAGAAAGCATGATACCTAGACTGTGTGTTGCAGGATAGAAGAAGATAGCACATATTGGGAGAATGTCAGGAAGTCACAAGGCTCCAGCAATTTGCTCACTCATTCTTTCTGCAAGCATTTGTCCCTGCTGGTATCACCTATCCATAGAGTTATTGGCTTAAAGCTTCCACACTGAGGCAACCATTGTTGGATTGCTATTCCTCTTAGGATAACCCTCAAATCAAAATTGCTTCAAACTTCTTCTGGAACCTTACCAATCTGGCTTTTCCAGAAATGAAGAAAGCAGTATCCATTGGAGATGTCCAATTTAAGAGAATTAGGCCAGAAGGACGACAAGGCATGCCGCTTTCTATGGCACCGCAGTACATTTAAAGGTCTGCTTTAAAATTTAATAAATGGCTGAATGAGTGAATGGATGAATGAGTGAATATTTAAAGTAAGTAAGTTGGTGAAAAGGCAGGTTGGTGAGATGGTGGATCGCTGAGGCAGCAGGTGGGTAAAGTTTGGTATGGGGTAAGTCAGCATTGGGGTAAGTTAGGTGGAGGGCTTATGTTGGAATGATTATCAGATGGTTATGGGTGTAATTTGGAGGTTGAAGGGTAGTAGGGTGGTTCCGGGGGTTAATTGGAGTTCAGCATGAATGGTTTGGTTGTCAGAGTGTTATTCCCAGATGTTAAATTAAGTTTTAATTTATCTTACGTTTCCTGGTGACTATCCAGTTAAGCACAGAAAATTATCTGATGTCTCTGATTTTAGTTTTGAGTTGGAGACTTCCATAGAATGTATCAGGGAGCAAGATAATTCCCAATAGAAATTCAAACTTTGTTGGCAATACCGACATAGATCAGCATGTCAGGACTTGTACAGGGTTTTGACAACAATCTCTGATGATCAGGAAGATTTGGGTCATTGCGTACAGTTTGAAAAGGATGTAAAGATATTCTTCCCTAATAATTACAGAAGAATAATGAGGAAAAACAATGTGATCATCT
Source organism: Hemiscyllium ocellatum (assembly GCF_020745735.1). Classification (NCBI taxonomy): domain Eukaryota; kingdom Metazoa; phylum Chordata; class Chondrichthyes; order Orectolobiformes; family Hemiscylliidae; genus Hemiscyllium; species Hemiscyllium ocellatum. Next base: position 67,048,314 of record NC_083402.1, on the reverse strand, counting down.
GGTGAAAGAGGATAGAGGTCAGGCATAGATAGTTTTAGAACACACTTATAGCCAAATTATTGCCAAGGGAAACAAGCTGGTTTGTTTTCCGGCAGAAGTCCATCTCTAGTGTGAAACTGATTAAACATTTTCACTGAAACTGCTTTGTTATCGATACTGAATAAAAATTAGTATGTGTAGTGAAGCACATCAGGAAACGGGTTTTTGATTCCTTGACCTGTGATATTTACATGTTTTATGAAAGCAGAATTAATATTTACAGCTTCAAACTATCTGTCTTCATAAGAGCAGTAATGCATTGCCCAGAATTCTTAGAAGAATAACAAGGATAATTCTGGAACTTATATTGAAACCTAAATTTGTTTTCTTGATCAAAAAGATTGAGCAAGAGCATGATCAGTGAGTTTAACCTGATGAATCATAAATAATAGAGTGGAGACAAGGTTTTAAATAGTGACTTGATACTACACCCATCATTACAAGATCATGTTTCTGTGAAGCAAATAGCCAATCATATGCATTGAGACAGGAAGCTTTTCTTACTAGAGTGTAAACGCCTGTACATGTCCAGCCACCTGTTCTCTGCTGCTTTTAGCTTTTAGAAATTGAGTGCTATGCTGGAGAATACCAAAACATTTTGTTTGCACCAGACTATTAAAAGCATAGAATATATTTGCATTGAAAACAGATAATGCTAAGTCAGTCAGTTGTGATAATGGTAAGCAGTGGTAGGTAAGTTACTTGAGAAGATTCTGAGAGATAAGATACATATGTATTTGGAAAGACAGGGTTTGATTCGGAGCAGTCAACCCGGTTTTGTGCATGGGAGATCATGCCTCACAAATTTGATAGAGTTCTTTGATGAAGTGATCAGGAAAGTTGATGAGGGCAAGGCAGTGGATGCAATCTATTTGGATTTCAGTAAGGCCTTTTATAAAGTTCCACATGGTAGGCTGCTCTGGAAGGTTAGATCGCATGGAACCCAGGGGAAGCTGGCAAATTGGATACACAATTTGGCTTGATGGTGGGAAGAAGGGGGTAATAGTGGATGGATGCTTGTCAGACTACTGGAGTGCCTGAGGGGTTAGTGCTGGGCCCATTGCTGTTTGTTATCTATATCAATGGTTTGGATGAGAAAATTTGATTAATAGATTTGTGGATGACACTAAAATAGGTGGTATTATGGACAGTGAGGAAGGTTATCAGAGATTGCAACAGGACTTTAAACCGTTGGGGAAGTGAGCCAAGATATGACAAATGGAGTTTAATATAAATAAGTGTGAGGTCTTGCACTTTGGAAAATCTAATCAAGGTAGGGATTTCATGGTGAATGGTAGGGCCTTAAGGAGTGTAGTGGAACAAAGAGATCTTGGAGTTCAGGTGCACAGTTCTTTAAAAGTGGAGTCACAAGTACTTAGGGCAATGAAGAAAGCTTTGGCACACTGGCCTTTATCAGCCAGAACATTGTTTTGGAAGTTGGGAAGTTATGTTGCTATTTAACAGGATGTTGGTGAAGGCGCACTGGGAACATTGTATTTCGTTTTAGTCACCTTGCTATAGAAAGTTAAAAATCACACAACACCAGGTTATAGTCCAACAGGTTTAATTGAAAGCACACTAGCTTTCGGAGCGACGCTCTTTCATCAGGTGATAGTGGAGGGCTCAATCCTAACACAGAATTTATAGCAAAAATTTACAGTGTGATGTAACTGAAATTATTCTTTAAAAAATTGATTGTCAGTTAAGACTGTTTGAATGCCATGATTGTTTCACTTCTTTCATGTGTAAATCACAAAACCTTTTTTTAAAAAAAGTTGCATTCTCATGTTAACTGTAAACAATGGTGATAGCTAGACAATATGTTGAAGGTGTTGGCCCCTGTGTTCTCTGTCTATGCCATGATATTTAGATTGATTCTAATCTAAAAAGTGAATTTGTACTTTCAGGGTTACATTACACTTTGCTCAAAAACTGCATGCATTCATGTAGAACTCTGAGCTCAAAAACTGCATAAATTTACGTAAAACTCTTGTTATCTCACTTTTTAGATTAGAATCAATCTAAACATCATGACTTAGACAGAGAACACAGGGGGCCAACCAACATATTGTCTAGCTATCACCATTGTTAACAGCTAACCCGAGAGTGCAACTTTTTATAAAAAGGTTTTGTGATTTACACATGAAAGAAGTGAAAGGCTTAACAGACAATCAATATTTTCATGTATAATTTCAGTTACATCACACTGTAAATTTTTGCTATAAATTCTGTGTTAGGATTGAGCCCTCCACTATCACCTGATGAAGGAGTGTCGCTCCGAAAGCTAATGTGCTTCCAATTAAACCTGTTGGACTATAACCTGGTGTTGTGTGATTTTTAATTTTGTACACCCCAGTCCATCACCGGCATCTCCAAATCATTGCTATAGGAAGGATGTTAATAAACTGGAAACAGCGCAGAAGAAATTTATAAGGCCTGGACTCAATTGTCTGAGTTATAGGGACAGGTTGGGAAAGCTAGGACTTTTTTCTTTAGAGTGTAAGGGACTGAGGGGGGAATCTTGAAGAAGTGAGAGGCATGGAAAGGGTGAATGCATTCAGTCTTTTTCTCAGGGTTGGACAATCAAAGACTAGAGGGCATCAGTTTAAGGTTAGAAGGGAAAGAATAAAAGGGAACCTGAGGGGTAACGTTTTTACACAGAGGGTGGTATGCATATGGAATGAGCTGCTGGCAGAACTTGTTGAGGTGGGTACATTAATATTTAAAAGACATTTGGACGAATACATGGATAGGAAAGCTTTAGAAAGGTATTGGCCAAGTGCAGAGAAATGGTGTTAGTGTAGGTGGATATTTTGGGCCAAAGGGCCTCTCTCCGTGCTGTAGAACTCTATAACTCGAATTCACTTCTGAAAAAATGTTGAATAAATCAGTAGCAAAATAGTGAGCTCTTATACACATTCCTAAATCTGGACCGGGCAGTCTGGATTCAAGTCCAACCTCAGGATGTGATAGCCATGTAGGTACATCATAGCATGCTTAAACATATTGATTTAAAGTAATAAAAAGTGATCTTAGATATAAAGAAAAATATCATAGTGATATAATCAAACTAATATGGTGGTTTCTGTACTATTGGAATCAGAGAAGGGTTATATTGCCACCAGTTAGAGTTAATTACTGCAAAAAATTGGAGAAACTGCTGTGGCTATGTTTGACTACTCTTGAGCTTCAAGAACAAATTTTACCAAGCTTTATACTTTTTTAGGCAGTTTTTTTGTTTGCCAGTTTAAATGTCTGCCTTAGATTAGAGCTTTCAAAAGACGAGTTGTATTTCAAAAATATTGTTTCAGGAATCTCTATGGCCATGCTCAATATAATACCTATCCCATGTTGCCATCTTTAACTGCACAATTTGCATGGTGAAGGTGGTTCTGTAATAATTTGGGTAAGGAGTTACATGATGTTTATTCAGCAATTGGGATGGAACAACAATATATGTCCAAATCAGGATGGTTCATGACTTGCAGGACATGATGTTGCCATGATCTTGCAATATCTGTCCTTCTTGGGATTAAATTCGTTATTGAAGTAAGTTTAGGAAATTACTACATAGGAATTTTTTCTCTAATGGAGTCGAGCTTCTCAAGTCTTCTTACAAATGTTGCCATCCAGCCAAGCAATGAGCATTCTGTTACATTCCTAATTCAAGTCTTGAAGAATGATTACTTTGGAATGTGATGAGCTGGTCTCATAAACTCAGTGTTGAGTATGTGGCTTATTTCAGGAAGCGGTGGTCAGAGGTGACCTCTAAAATGTTGACATGGGGGGAATTTCCATTGGTGGTGCCATTAAAAATCAGAAATAGACAGTAAGGGTTTCTTCTTGTTGAATATTCTCATTGCCTGACAGTCCACAACGTCACCATCATGATGTCACTACTGCACGTCTTTTACTGATAAAGCCATTTGTCATCATGCCCTTTTTATTATTCTCCATTAATATTCCCCTTCAATTTTCAATCCCACTTTCTTCAGCATATACACCTAGAATAAACTCTTCTTCAAGTCACTTATTACTCAATTTTCAAATACTCAGGTGTAAAGTTTCAGGGTTTATGCTCAGTCTCACTATCTCCTCTATCTTTAATGCCTTGTTTCCATTTAAACCAAAGGTAACTCTTGCTAATCATATTCATTCTCCTGATATGATCTCCATCACCACTCTCCTATGTCTAAAGGATATAAATTCAAATACCAGATGTGAAGAATTTGCTTAACCATACATCACCTAACTTGTTTGACCGCAAACAAAAATTGTTTCCTGCTGTTCTTTACCAAAGTTACTCAAAATTCAAAGACCATTGTAGGATGAAATATGAGCTCCTAACCTTTCTTCTTCATCATCACCATCCATCTTTATAAAGCCACATTGCTGTGCATTCTCCATTTTCTCATGCAACAACAATCTAAAGAGTTCACAGACTCTTGTGACACAAAGATTGAGATCATCCATTCATCTGCCTCTGTTGCTTCTCTCCCTTCCATAGGCCTGCGGTGTCAAATTTCTGTTTATATTTCTGACTGCTCTAGTGATGAACTTGCATCTTAGTCTACATTACAGCTCATCTCCCAGCATGCTGTCTTGGACCTTAATTTGTTTGGCAGGTAGTTCCTTTCTATCCGACTGTTAACCTCAAAACTCCCTAGTGTCTTAGGCCCCACCATCTTGAGCTGCTTAATCAATGACTTTCCCTTCAGATAAGATCAGAAGTGAGAATGTTCACTGATGATCGCACATTGTTCAGTACATTCACCACTTCTGAGATATTGTAGTTGTCCATGCCCAAATGTAGTAATATCCAGCTCTGGTCTGACAAGTGACATGCAGTATTCACACAAGTGCCAGGCAATAGCCATCTCAAATCAAGAGAGAATCTAGCCTTAGCTGTTGTCATTGAATGGCATTATTATTGCTGATATCCCCACTATCAACATCTTTGGGTTACCATTTTGACCAGAAATTTAGCTAGACTAGCCACATAAATATTGTCGCTACAACTGCAGGTCAGAGGCTAGGAATCCTGCAGCAGTAACTCACCTCCTAACTGCCCAAAGACTGTCCACTGTATACAAAGCACAAGTCAGGAGTATGATTTAATGTTTCCCATTCGGCTAAATCAGTGCAGTTCACACAACCATTAAGAAGCTTTACACCATTCATGACAAAGCAGTTCCCTGGTTGGTACCACATCTACAAATATTCACTTCCTCCAATGTTGATGGTAAGCAGCAGCAGTATGTATAAGACACACTACAGAAATGTATCAAGGCTCTTTAGTTGGCACCTTTCAAACCCATGACCACTACCACCTAGAAGGTCAAGGACAGATATACAAGAACACCACCATCTGTATGCTCTCCTCCGAGGCACTCATCATCCTCATGTGGAAATATATATATCTATTTCTTGTCAAGATCCTGAAACTCCCTCCCTAAAAGACCATAAGACCATAAGACATAGGAGTGGAAGTAAGGCCATTCGGCCCATCGAGTCCACTCCGCCATTCAATCATGGCTGATGGGCATTTCAACTCCACTTACCAGCGTTCTCCCCGTAGCCCTTAATTCCTCGAGACAACAAGAATCTATCAATCTCGGCCTTGAAGACATTTAGCGTCCCGGCCTCCACTGCACTCCGTGGCAATGAATTCCACAGGTCCACCACCCTCTGGCTGAAGAAATGTCTCTGCATTTCTGTTCTGAATTGACCCCCTCTAATTCTAAGGCTGTGTCCAAGGGTCCTAGTCTCCTCGCCTAATGGAAACAATTTCCTAGCATCCACCCTTTCCAAGCCATGTATTATCTTGTACGTCTCTATTAAGTCTCCCCTTAATCTTCTAAACTCCAATGAATATAATCCCAGGATCCTCAGCCATTCCTCATATGTTAGACCTGCTATTCCAGGGATCATCCGTGTGAATCTCCGCTGAACACGTTCCAGTGCCAGTATGTCCTTCCTGAGGTGTGGGGACCAAAACTGGACACAGTACTCCAAATGGGGCCTAACCAGAGGTTTATAAAGTCTCAGTAGCACATTTCTGCTTTTATATTCCAACCCTCTTGAGATAAGAGACAACATTGCATTCGCTTTCTTAATCACGGACTCAACCTGCATGTTTACCTTTAGAGAATCCTCGACTAGCACTCCCAGATCCCTTTGTACTTTGGCTTTACTAATTTTCTCACCATTTAGAAAGTAGTCTATGCTTTTATTCTTTTTGCCAAAGTGCAAGACCTCGCACTTGCTCACGTTAAATTCCATCAGCCAATTGTGGACCTGTCTGCACCAGACTGCAGTGGTTCACAAAAGCAGCACAGCATCACCTTTCCAAGGCAACCAGGATGGAAAATGAATACTGGCCCAGCCAACAATGTACACATCCCAAGAATAAATTTTAAATCATTTATCTTGAATGTACTCAATCACTTTCACTGAACATCTGTAGCTCTCTGTCTTTGTGAATTTGAATGCTGCACAACCCTTTGATTTGAAATACTCTTTCTTCTTGTTGTTCTAAATGGACAATTCCTTACTCTGAGAATCTGACTCCCTGGTTCTGGACCCCATGGTCATGGAAAACATTCTCTCAGCATCTACCATGTCAAGTCCCTTAAAAATGTTTTCCTTTTCAATTAGATCACCTCTCATTCTCCTAAATTCTAGCAATACAGGTCTGTTGCTGTTAAGAAGGGTTACAGTACGACTAGTATGGAAGCACAATATAATTGGAACAATCCTTCCTTACCATTATACTCCAATCCCCTTTGCTTTAACAGCTAAAATATCATTTCCATTCCTATTTGTTCATTGTACCTGAATGTTAGCTTTTTGTGATGCAGTTCCTGCAGCATCCAAAGCCCTCTGCATACCTATACTTTGTAGTTTCTTACAATATATTAAAAAAATCCCATTTCTATTCTTCCTATCACAGTAAATAATTTCACATTTTCTCACATTATACCCCATTTGCCATGTTCTTGCCTGCTATCTTAATCCATCTATATTATTTGTGGACTTTTTGCATTCTCCTTCCAGCTTATTCTCCTGTACAGCTTTGCATCAGTAACAAACTGGATTTTATGGATTGAAAATAGCAGAGGCCCAAGAACACATCTTTGCAACACATCATTAGTTACAACCTACCAACTGGATACAAAATACATGTAACCTGAAAATGTCTTAAAACCTGTGAATTAATACATTCAGCATCCGACACAGAGTTCAGTAAATTCACATTGAGTCACTTTGATGTGGCATCATCATCAGAATCTTTACTCTTGATTAGATTTGGTGCTTTTGATTTCTGATTCATCCCTCCATAACAAATCATCATCCTCTCCATCCACTGAATTGGATTTATACTGCATTTTTTTAACATTCTAATGAAGTTTGAGTGCTAATAAGATCCCACAATGTGATGATGAAATCACACAAAACACTAATTTGCTCATTTCCATTTGTCTCTGTCAAACATTTTCTTTGAACCATCCACCTATTAGATTTAGCATGAACATGATCCTCAAATGATTTGTTAAGGCACACTCCCAAAGATTGAACTACAGACAATAGACTCACTGGCATAATTGCAAAGAGAACTTGATCTCTTCACAGGTGTCTCTAAATCTCACGAGATCTGGAAGTCTCCATATTAATAAACTGTATTCTTTATGTGGGTGACTAGGATACCTATTCTACAAATATTAATCCACGCTTTTAATTCATCCCCATTCATCAAACCACTGTCGTGGACATGCACAAAAATTTTTGTAGCAAGTTTGATTTTACATGTTTTTACACTTGAAAATGACCATGTAAAAATTAGGCTATAATTTTATTCTGTCAGCTATACAGGCTAGCAAGATTAATGTTGTCTTCTCATATCTTGGGGTTCTCTCTAGAACTGTTTGTAAAGCTTTCTACTGCATAGCTTGTTTGCTGAGCATATTAAAATTTAGAGCTGTCTCATCCATGTAGTAAAATGGAAATTCCTTTTTGCTACTGTCTGAGGAATTGCTGGGAACTGGTAATTTTGACATAGTCATTGGGCGATCGTGGTCTTCTTCCATCAACAATTGACATTTTAGTTTCATATAAAAGCTATACCAACTAACTATTGCTTTGAAACAGGATTTGGTAATTGAATCTCCAAAGATTTCCTATCCTCTGAGTAAAGAATTTCCTCATCTTCACCCTAAATATCTTACCCCTAATTATGCAATTGTGTCCCCTAATTCTAAATACTCCAGCTAGGCCAAACATTGTACCTACTTTTATTCTGTGTGATGCTTTAAGATCTTATGTCTCGTGTTGCTAAATACTGTAATTTTTAAAAAAACTAATCTAATGCTTGAAACAGTGAGAAATTATATCTTGGGATGGCTGTTCCTGCAATGCTTCTGAAATTGCATTCTGATTATCAATCATGTAAGAGGTACAGTGTTCTAACCATAATCTACAGATCCTGTGTGAAAGTAATAGAAGAATTATTTTCTCTTATAGTGAATGTTATTCAATATTTGTTCTTGTTTATATCTTTCACCAGTTTTCCACAAGATATAAATAACTATTGGTTGGAGGCAGCACTCTAATAGAGCTAGGTACTGTCGTGCTTTTATGAATGTCGTAACTATTTTCTCCAACGTAGTCAGACATAAAATACAGCTTTATAGAGATTCCAGCTAATCCTGTTTTGAAAACAAACAGCATGCTGGGATCAGAGATGAATTAAACTCTGTTGATAACCGTAATTAACTTTACATTCGGAGTCTTTAAATTTACATTCAAAGTTGGAATTCTTAGAGGAATCAACAGTTCAATGCATTTTTAACTATCCATTTGTAGTTCAGCTACTAATCTGCCACAATGCTTACTGCAATGTATGAATTACTTTAAGTATATTGTGGTATGATAGAATGTTTTCAGCAGAGGAGGAGACCATTTGGCCTGTCATGTCTGTGCTGGCTCTATGAAGCAGCAGTTTACCTAATGCCACGCTCCTGCATATTTTCATTTTTAGATGATGACTTTATTAATTTCCATTTGAAAGCCTCATCTCAGCCTTACTGTTTGGCAGTGTATTCCAGATCCTAATCACTCACTGTGGGAAAGGGTTCTACATATATAGTCATAGGGTTATGCAGCAAAGAAACAAATCCTTTGGTCCAACCCGTCCATGACAACCAGATATCCTAAAGTAATTTTATCTCATTTGCAAGCATTTGGCCAATATCCCTCGAAACCCATCCGATTCATATACCCATCCAGATGTCTTTTAAATGTTGGAATTATACCAGTCTCCACCATACACACACCACCCTCTGCATGAAAACGTTGCCCCTTAGGTCCCTTTTAAACCTTTCTCCTTATCCTAAACCAATGCCATCTAGTTCTAGACTCCCCCCCCACTCCAGGGAAAAGACCTTGCCTATTTACTCTATCCATGCCTCTCATGATTTTATAAACTCGATAAGGTCACCCCATAGCCTCTGACATTATCGACTTATTTTACCAATTACTCTACATCTGTGCCCCTTGTCAATAATCCTTCAACTAATGGATTTTAATCCCTAACTACTCTATGCAGATACATTGGTCTTTTTGAATAAGCATATTAAATCTCCTGCCAAATGAATGTTCAATAGCATCAAGGAACAAAACAATCTGACTTATGCATATCAATATCGAAGCTTTAGCAAATTCTGGATCATTACTTTGTACTCAAAGGAAAGCAAAATATTTCAAATGTTGAAAATCTGAAAAAAAATTGAAAATTCTAAAGAAACTCCGAAATGGTCTAGCAGCACCTGTGGAGAAAGAAACACAGTTAGTGTTCCAAGTCTCATATGGTTCTTCCTCTGAAGAAGTGAGATCGAACTCAAAACATTAACTCGATTTCTGTCTGCACAGATGCTGCCAGACCTGCTGGGTTTCTTTAGCATTTTCTGGTTTTTATTTCAATATTTTACTAGTTTAGTGTTACTGAAGAGAATGAAAAAAAAAACTGAGCGCCAAAAGCTACATAGGATTACAAGGTAAGCCAGATGACTATTTTTCATTTGTACCATTCACTGGATCTCATTAAAATCTTTATCCAGAGTGTAGTTAGAATGCAGATTTGTGGAATGGTGAGGATATTAGTTATATATACAATGCGTTTTAGTGAAAACTACATGAGTACTTGAAGGAGAAAAGAATTATACATTATACATTCAGTAGAGGATAAGAGGTAAATAGGAATGCAGGAACCTCATGTGGAGCATAAACACTAACCTAGAATTTTTTATCGATATTTTTTATTGAAAATTTAACATATTTTTACAAGTTTACAAATAAAAAAACCCAAGTATAAACATTGATATACAATTAAATCTTAAATAAATAATAACCACAATTTAACAAAAGAAAAATACAGAGAAAAATAATAAAACTCAACTAACTACTAATCTAACCTACAACTAACCAGAGTGTATAATTAAGTCTCTTACATTATTCAAATAAGAGAAAGAAAAAAATGACGGTTAACACAGAAATTGGGTAGTGAGATACATGCTTGGAATGTATTAACATCAAATGTAACAAAACCCGTATTTGTGCGGGATTCCTCTCCCAAGAGCCCCGGACCAGCCAGATTCGCCATCTCATTTAAATAAAAGCCCTTGTTAGGATGGCCGAAATATTTGTATTTATATAATTTAAGAAGGGCTGCCATATTTTACGGAATAATGCGGTCTTTCGGTGCACCATATTTGTAAGGAAGTCAAGGGGAATACATTCCATGATTAATCTGTGCCATTTGAAAGTCCAGAGGGGCCCTCAGCCATCCAGTTTACCAAAATATTTTTCCTTGCACAGAAAGACACGGTGGCATAGTGGTTAGCACTGCTGCCTCATAGCGCCTGAGACCCAGGTTCATTTCCCGACTCAGGCGACTGACTGTGTGGAGTTTGCACGTTCTCCCCGTGTCTGCGTGGGTTTCCTCCGAGTGCTCCGGTTTCCTCCCACAGTCCAAAGATGTGCGGGTCAGGTGAATTGGCTATGCTAAATTGCCCGTAGTGTTAGGTAAGGGGTAAATGTAGGGGTATGGGTGGGTTGTGCTTCGGCGGGTCGGTGTGGACTTGTTGGGCCGAAGGGCCTGTTTCCACACTGTAAGTAATCTAAAAAAAAAGAGAGAACAGAAAATAATCTCTTCCCGTGCACATCCAGGGAGGGCATGCTCGAAAAGCCCAAAAGGAGAGATACAGGGTCCACTCTAATTTCCATTCCTAAGATTTCTGTCAGAGCATTTGCTATTTTAGTCCAATATCTACGGATCTTACGACAGGTCCATAAGCAATGTACAAGAGTGCCCACCCCTATTTTACATTTTGGACACATTGGAGATGGTCCTACCTTAAATTTTGCCAATTGTTCCGGTGCTATATGGGCCCTGTGAAGTATCTTCAACTGAATGGCCTGAGTTCTGTTGCAGATAGTGATTCTTCTGGCGTTTTCCCAAATGTCATTCCACGTTTTTATAGAGATTTCTAGTCCCAAATCCTGATCCCATGTTTTAAGCAGATTGTCCCTATCTCCTGATACTTCATCATGTAATAAATGATAAATAGTACTGACGGAAGATACCCCCATTGGCCATAGCACTTTACATTCTCCATCTGATTTATAAAGACTATCTAATAACGTAGTCTTCTTCTGTATGTAATCTCGAATTTGGAAGTATCAAAAGAAGTCTCCATTAGGTAATCCAAATTTCTGACGCAGCTGTTCAAAAGACATCTGGACCCTTCTTTAAACAGATCCCCTAAACATGAGATACCCCTGGATCTCCAGATTTTGAAAGTGACATCTGTAAGCCCCGGTTGAAATCGCCATGCTCTCCCTATCGGAGCATAGGGGGATGTTTTATGTGAGTTGCCCTCATTTTGCCGCATTATATTCCAAGCTTTAATTGTGTTTAGTATTATAGGGTTTTTACAGTGGTCCGTAATGATTTTCCTCTTGTCTGAAAATAAAAGTTTAATAAGTGGGCCTTTTACTTGAGAAGCCTTGATGTCCAGCCAGGTTGATTGCGGATCAGGCAAGACCCAATCAGCTTTGTAACTTAATAGGGAACTTAACTGATATTTCCTAAAATCTGGGAAATCCAATCCTCCCCTTGCCTGTGGAAGCTGTAGCTTCTTCAGCTTAATGAGGGGCCGTCTATGATTCCAGATAAAAGAACCCAAGCAGCCATATAATTTACATAGTGCCAGCCTCAGCAGCATCACTGGAAGTATTCTCATTGGGTATAGGAGATGGGGCAGGAACCCAGAGTGTTTTGATTTGGAGATGCTGGTGTTGGACTGGGATGTACAAAGTTAAAAATTACAAACACCAGGTTATAGTCCAACCGGTTTATTTGGAAGCACTAGCTTTTGGAGTGTCGCTCCTTCATCAGGTGGTTGTGGAGGACACAATTGTAAGACACAGAATTTACAGCAAACGTTTACAGTGTGATGTAACTGAAATTATATATTGAAAAATACCTTGATTGTTTGTTGCATCTTTCAAAAAGTAAAGACATTGTGATCAAGGATAAAGCGGATGAGGTGTAGGACGGTGTTTGGAGATTGGCAGTTGTTGGTGTTGAGTACTGAGGCTGTTGCCGCGATGCTGTCATTGTGGGGGATGCTGGTGTAGAGTGCTGAAACATCCATTGTGATGAGGAATGTTCCCGGTTTGACTGGTCTGTGGGTGCTGAGTTTCTGTAAGAAGTCCGTAGTGTCGCGATAGAAGCTGGGGATCCTCTGTATAATAGGTTTCAAGGTTACTTCAACATAACCGGAGAGATTCTCACACAGAGACCCATTGCTTAACACGATGGGGCGTCCTGGTGTATTGGCTTTGTGTTTCTTTGGCAGGCATTAGAAGTCGGCTACACGAGAAGTACGTGGGATGAGGGCAAGTAGGGAACTCCACCACTCATCACAGGCCTCCAGTCTGAAAAGCAACTCTCCACCACCACCCGCTGTCTTCTACATTTGAGCCAGTTTTGTATCCAAATGGCTAGTTCTCCCTGTGTTCCATGTGATCTAACCCTGCTAACCAGTCTACCATGAGGAACCTTGTTGAATGGACTCATCAATCCTATTTGTTACTTCTTCAAAAAAATCAAATTAGTGAGACATGATTTCCCATGCTCAAGGCCATGTTGACTATCCCTAATCAGTCCTTGCCTTTCCAAATATGTGTAAATCCTGTCCTTCAGGATTCCCTTCAACAACTTGCCCTCCACTGATATCAGGCTCACTGGTCTAGAGTTCCCTGACTTTTCCATACCACCTTTCTTAGATAGTGGCACTATGTTAGCCAACCTCCAGTCTTCTGTTGCTCACCTGTGGCTATCAATGATACAAGTATCTCAGCAAGGAGCCTAGCAATCACTTCCCTAGCTTCCCACAGAGTTCTAGGGTACATCTGATAAGGCCCTGGGGATTTATCCATCTTTATTTGTTTTAAGCTATCCAGTATCTCCTCCTCTATAATTTTTCAGTGGATCGCTGTTTAATTCCCCATGTTCCTGATCTTCCATATACTTCTCCACCGAATACTCGTTTTGTATTCCCCATCTCCTGTGGTTCCACACATAGGCTGCCTTGCTGATCTTTAAGGGGCCCAATTCTCCCTTGCTATTCTTTTGTCCTTAATGCGTTTGTAGAATCCCTTTGGATTCTCCTTAACCCTATTTGGCAAAGCTATCTCATGTCCCCTTTTTGCCCTGCTGATTTACCTCTAAGTATACTCCTATTGTCTTTATACTTCTTTGGGGATTCACTCAATCCATGCTTTCAGTACCTGACATATGCTTCCTTCTTTTTCTTGACCAAAACCTCAATTTCTCAAGTCTTCCAGCATTCCCTATCAGCCTTGCCCTTCAACCTAACAGAAATATATTGTCCCTGGTTTCTTGTTATCTCATGTTCAGAATATTGTTGGTAAAATATTACCATGCTCAGATCAATAGTGAGTCAAATTTATAGAGTTTATTGATAAAAGCTTTTGGGAAAATCTTCAAACGGGTGCCTGGATTTCTCCTCGAATACAGCTTGGGCTGGTTGATTTATAGGAGAAAGTGAGGACCGCAGATACTGGAGATCAGAGCTGAAAATGTGTTGCTGGAAAAGCGCAGCAGGTCAGGCAGCATCCAAAGAGCAGGAGAATCGACGTTTCAGGCATGAGCCCTTCTTCAGGAATGAGGAAAGTATGTCCAGCAGGCTAAGATAAAAGGTAGAGTTGTGGATAGTGAGGAAGGAAGTGGTAGGTTACAGCAGGATATAGATAAGTTGCAGAGCTGGGCGGAAATGTGGCAAATGGAATTCAATGTAGCTAAGTGCGAAGTCGTTCACTTTGGTAGGAATAACAAGATGATGGATTACTGGGCTAATGGTAGGCTGCTTGGTAGTGTGGATGAGCAGAGGGATCTTGGTGTCCATGTACACAGATCTCTGAAAGTTGCCACCCAGGTAAATAGTGCTGTGAGGAAGGCATATGGTGTACTGGGCTTTATTGGCAGAGGAATTGAGTTCCGGAGTCCTGAGGTCATGTTGCAGTTGTATAAGACTCTGGTGAGGCCTCATCTGGTGTATTGTGTGCAGTTTTGGTCGCCATACTATAGGAAGGATGTGGAAGCTTTAGAACGAGTGCAGAGGAGGTTTACCAGGATGTTGCCTGGAATGGTAGGAAAATCTTATGAGGAAAGGCTGAGGCACTTGGGGCTGTTCTCATTGGAGAAGAGAAGGTTTAGGGGAGATCTGATAGTCTCCCCTGATAGAAGTGTATAAGATGATTAGGGGTTTAGATAGGGTAGATACTAAGAACCTTTTACCGCTAATGGAGTCAGGTGTTACTAGGGGACATAGCTTTAAATTAAGGGGTGGTAGGTATAGGACAGATGTTAGGGGTAGATTCTTCACACAGCGGGTTGTGAGTTCATGGAATGCCCTGCCCGTATCAGTGGTGAACTCTCCTTCTTTATGGTCATTTAAGCGGGCATTGGATAGGCATTTGAAAGTTATTGGGCTAGTATAGGTTAGGTAGGATTCGGTCGGCGCAACATCGAGGGCCGAAGGGCCTGTACTGCGCTGTATCCTTCTATGTTCTATGTAGGGAGGAGGGAGTTGGGGGAGGAGCGTTGGAAATGCGATAGGCGGAAGGAGGTCAAGGTGAGGGTGATAGGCCGGAGTGGGGGTGGGGGCGGAGAGGTCAGGAAGAAGATTGCAGGTTAGGAAGGCGGTGCTGAGTTTGAGGGATTTGACTGAGACAAGGTGGGGGGTGGGGAAATGAGGAAACTGGAGAAATCTGAGTTCATTCCTTGTGGTTGGAGGGTTCCTAGGCAGAAGATGAAGCGCTCTTCCTCCAGCTGTCATGTTGCTATGATATGGTGATGGAGGAGTCCAAGGACCTGCATGTCCTTGGTGGAGTGGGAGGGGGAGTTGAAGTGTTGAGCCATGGGGTGGTTGGGTTGGTTGGTCCGGGTGTCTCAGAGGTGTTCTCTGAAACGTTCCGCAAGTAGGCGGCCTGTTTCCCCAGTATAGAGGAGGCCACATCGGGTGCAGCGGATGCAGTAAATGATGTGTGTGGAGGTGCAGGTGAATTTGTGGCGAAGGATCCCTTGGGGCCTTGGAGGGAAGGGGGGGAAGTGTGGGTGCAAGTTTTGCATTTCTTGCAGTTGCAGGGGAAGGTGCCGGGAGTGGAGGTTGGGTTGGTGGGGGGTGTGGACCTGACGAGGGAGTCACGAAGGGAGTGGTCTTTTCGGAACGCTGATAGGGGAGGGGAGGGAAATATATCCCTGGTGGGGTCCAAACAAATTTATGAATCTACGTGTACATTTTGTAAGAAACTGCCTTTGTTCCTGATTGGTGTTGGTTTGTAACATTTATTTGTGTTTTCCTGAAATGGTAAAACACAAGCATGTCTTTCAGCTGATGACCACAGTCTGGATTTTAACTGTCAGGAGGTGTTTCTTGATGAGAGGAAACAATCCACCTGTGTCTTTGAGGTCTCTCTCTTTTAAGCTTTCTTGACACCTTATTCATTCTGATATTCCAAGGTTTTACATTAGGGGGTCATTCAGCATTTTGTGAATATCATTCTTAGAAGTTACATTACTTTGGGCTCCAGGCTTAGTAAACAGATTTTTTTTTAAGAGAAAACGCCAAAAGTTCAACATATCTCTAAGAAATTTGGGGTTTTGATCTACCATCATGAGCAAGCATTTAATCTGCACCTTCCTTTACACCTTGTTGGGCGTGGAATGTAGCCTTTTAGTTTACTTACAATGTGGAAATGGGCCCTTCGGCACAACAAGTCCACAGCGACCCACAACCCACCCATAGCCCTACACCTAACACTGCGGGCAATTTAGCACAGCCAATTCACCTGGCCTGCGGGAGAATGTGCAAACTCCACACAGACAATTGCCTGAGGCGGGAATTGAAGCCTGGTCTCTGGTGCTGTGAGGCAGCAGTGCTGACCACTGTGCCACCGTGCCTTGTTAGATCTCAAACTGCCTTCCATGCAATGTCTAACACACAAATATACTGCTTAGGTGCAGGTGTCCATTCAGCCCCTCGGGCCTGCTCCATATTTAATAAACTGATCATAGCTGATCTGATTGAAACCTTAAATCCACATTCCCATCTACCCTGATAACATTTTACTCCTTTGCTTAACACGAACATATCTACCTCTGCCTTAAAAATAGTCAAGAACTCTGCTTCCAACAAGAAGAGTTTGAAATGTTCAGAAAAAATATTACTTCATCTCTGCTTTAAATGGGTTACCCATTTTTAAAATGACCCCTACTTATAGATTCTCTCATAAGAAGAAACATCCTCTCCGCATCTACTCTGTCAAAAAGTCTCAGTATCATATGTTTCAATCAAAACACTTGCAAATTTCAGCAGATACAAGCCTCTCACTCAGGTGTTAGTCTGCTAAACCTTTTCTGAGCTGCCTCCAATGCATTTACATTATTTCAGAAGAATAGTATTGGAAAAGCAACATGCCGAATGGTGCAGTCATTTCAGGTCCTGACACAGTCATTTCCAAAATCATCAGGGGCTCAAGAATTCAGCTTTCACTGTCCATTGTAGAATTTTCACAATTATTCCACAACATTCTCAATTTTGAAATCAGTAATTTCACCAAAATAAGGAAATTGCAAACATTGCCAGGCAGTAAAGTTAACATTTAAATATTCGCAGTTTACTACAATGAGAGTGGAAAGAACGGTTAATCATGCTCAACTCTGTGCAATTTCCTGCATGTCTACATCTGTAATAAAATGTAGCTGAGTTTTTAGAAAATGTTCAGAAAAAATATTGCTTCATCTCTGGTTTAAATGGATCACCGTTGTTTTGTTTAAAAAGTGACCCATGTCACTGTTACTGTCCTGAGATGCACAATCTGACAATTGGTGGCTCGAATTCTACTATTTAATTTGAGAGACTTCCTTTCTCTCAAGCCAGCAAGGCTGATCTATCATCTTTATTTACTCTGATTTTTCATAGAGTGAAGCAAAGAAAGAATATGAAAAATTATTAGCAGCTAAAATCAAGGTAAACTCCAGGATGTTTGTCAGTAAGAACAAGAGGATAACTAAGGACAGGGTAGGGCTTTTCAGAGTTGAACAAGAAAATTTATGCATGGATGCAGAAGATGTGAGCAGATTTATAATTGGGTACTTTGTTTCTATCAGCACAAAGGAGAGAGATGATCAGAAGACCTTGTTAAAAAGCAGTATGATACGTTAGATATAATAAGCATAATGTGAGCAAAAGTACTGGAGGGACTAAAATCCTCGAGGGTGGATAAATCACCAGGGTTGGATGAATTATATCCTAGTTTGTTAAAGGAAGTTCGAAATAACAGATGTTCTGAACATTATTTTCTGATCCTCACTATTTACAGGTGATGTTAAAAATGTTCAATGTTCAGGGACATTACACTTTGGTTTAAAATGGAGACAAGGCATAGGCCAAGTAATTAGAGACAAACCAGTCTGTCTTTCATAGTGGAATTAATTATGAAAGATCAGATAAACTGCACTAATAAATCAGGATATCCAGCTGTTTTAAGGGAAGTTTGTGTTTTATGAACTTTATTGATTTTTTTTGAGGAGCTAACAAGGAGGTTTGATGAGTGCAGTGATGTTAACTACATATATTTTAAGAAGGCATTTAACAAGGCGCATTGGTCAGAAAGTGTACACCCATGGAATACTGTAAAAGATAGTGAGTTAGATCCATAATTGACTCAATGACAGGAAACAAAGTGTAATGGTTGATGGATATTTTTACAAATGAAAAGCTGTTTCCAGCAGGATTCCAAAGGGCTGAGTGTTTGATCCTTGTTGTTTATTTGATATATTGATGATTTGGACTTACATTGGCAAGGAATGATTGAGAAATTTGTAGATGAAACAAAAAATAGTTCTGTAGTTGATAGTGAAGAAGATATCTGCTGATTTCAGATTGATATTAATAATTTGACTGAGAGGGCGGAAAAGTAACAAATATAATACAATCTGCGAAAATTTGAGGTGATGCATGGACGAATAAAACAAGGGAATACACAATAAGGTGGAGAATATTGGACGGGGGTAGAGGCATGAAATGCATGTCCACAGGTTCTTGAAAGTGCAGAACAAGTGGACAAAGGCAGAAACAAGTAGGTAAAGGCAGAAACCCACACACATTTCAAAGATGCCTGAAGTGTTGTAACCTGCAAGCTACAGAATAGGTGTTGAGAGGTTAGATAATGGTGGGCTTTATTTTTAAATAGCACAAACACCCTTTGCCAGATGTTGAAGCTAAGCAAATTTCTTTATAAAAACAAACCAGGAAGTGGGGAGAAATAGATAAAAGTCCATTTTTAATTTGTTTTCTTCAGTCCTAAATGGTACTTCCCCATTATTCCAACTTCCAGTTCTGATGAACGGTCTGCCTCTGAATTGTCTACCATTTCAAGTTGTTCCATAGTTCACTTTGTAATTTATTTAACATATCTTTAAATTGTCTGAATTCACATATCTGGCAAATTACTGGTAGAAAATTTTATAGTCTATCACCTGTGACAGAAATTTCAATCTTTTTTTCCTGGCTGAACAATATTTATCCAGTTATAATAAGGCATTCATGCCCTACCTAAAAAGACTGTGTTGTCACACACTAATAACATAATTTTATTGCGGAGAAGTGGAGAATGAAAGCATACTGCCATTAGTGATGTACCTATTGTGTAAAATGGATTTGGAACACTCACTGTTAGACTTTAACACTTCTTTTAAAATTACAAAAATAAAGGATGGGTGAAATTGCATTCTACTGTTGATTTAGAATTTGTTACACACAATGAAAAGCAGCACCTCATTTGGCTGACTCATGAAATGTGCACAGGAAACCACAGTCTGACTCTTAGTACCAAAATGCTGGTTTTACAAGGTCTGTATTTTCAACACCTCATTGTACACCCATGAAGCATGGAAGACTTACAACTATTGTGAGGCAAGATACTGGAGGCCTGTGACCAGTGGAGTGCCACAAGGATCGGCGCTGGGTCCTCTACTTGTTGTCATTTACATAAATGATTTGGATGCGAGCATAAGAGGTACAGTTAGTAAGTTTGAAGATGACACCAAAATTGGAGGTGTAGTGGACAGCGAAGAGGGTTACCTCAGATTACAACAGGATCTGGACCAGATGGGCCAGTGGGCTGAGAAATGGCAGATGGAGTTTAATTCAGATAAATGCGAGGTGCTGCATTTTGGGAAAGCAAATCTTAGCAGGACTTATACACTTAATGGTAAGGTCCTAGGGAGTGTTGCTGATCAAAGAGACCTTGGAGTGCAGGTTCATAGCTCCTTGAAAGTGGAGTCGCAGGTAGATAGGATAGTGAAGATGACGTTTGGTATGCTTTCCTTTATTGGTCAGAGTATGGAGTACAGGAGTCGGGAGGTCATGTTGCGGCTGTACAGGACATTGGTTAGGTCACTGTTGGAATATTGTGTGCAATTCTGGTCTCCTTCCTACTGGAAAGATGTTGTGAAACTTGAAAGGGTTCAGAAAAGATTTACAAGGATGTTGCCAGGGTTGGAGGATTTGAGCTATGGGTAGAGGCTGAACAGGCTGGGGCTGTTTTCCCTGGAGCGTCAGAGGATGAGGGGTGACCTTAGAGGTTTACAAAATTATGTTAAAAATCACACAACACCAGGTTATAATCCAACAGGTTTAATTGGAAGCACACTAGCTTTCGGAGCAACGCTCCTTCATCAGGTGATTGACAATCACCTGATGAAGGAGCGTCACTCCGAAAACTAGTGTGCTTCCAATTAAACCTGTTGGACGATAACCTGGTGTTGTGTTATTTTTAACTTTGTACACCCCAGTCCAACACCGGCATCTCCAAATCAGTACAAAATTATGAGGGGCATGGATAGGGTAAATAGACAAAGTATTTTCTCTGGGGTCAGGGAGTCCAGAACTAGAGGGCATAGGTTTAGGGTGAGATGGGAAACATAGAAAAGAGACCGAAGGGGCAACATTTTCACGCAGAGGATGGTATGTGTATGGAATGAGCTGCCAGAGGAAGTGATGGAGGCTGGTACAATTGCAACATTTAAGAGGCATTTAGATGGGTATATAAATAGGAAGGGTTTGGAAGGATATGGGCCGTGTGCTGGCAGGTGGGACTAGATTGGGTTGGGATATCTGGTTGGCCCGAAGGGTCTGTTTTCCTGCTGTACATCTCTATTACTCTAAATACCATTGATTTTAGGGTTTGAACTTAGAACTAGTGGCACACAGGTTTGTTCTGTCTATGAAGGGGTTTAATGATTAACTTGTAAGTATTTTTGTTGTTTTTCTTTAAAAAAAGTTTGACAGACTTCCTGGATACTAACGAGTTTTGATTTCAATGGGTGTATTTTATGAGTGAAAGGTGTAAACAGGTGCATTAAGTTTCTGGCAGAATTCTGGAAGTCATTTTTCTCATTAGGGAAAACAGACTGAACTGCAGAATATTCAAAATTTGCTACAAAAATATCTAGATTTAGGGCACAGGAATTTCTGAAGTGTGGAGTCAGAATCCTGAGATAGATTAGATTCCCTACAGTGTGGAAACAGGCCCTTCGGCCCAACAAGTCCACACCAACCCTCCGAAGACTAACCCACCCAGATGACTAATGCACCTAATACTATGGACAACCCAGAATGGCCAATTCACCTGACCTGCACATATTTGGACTGTGGGAGGAAACCAGAGCACCCAGAGGAAACTCACACAGACATCCGAGGCTGGTATCGAACCTGGGACCCTGGTGCTGTGAGGCAACAGTGCTAGCCCCTGGATCTAGCTTGATTATTCTATTCCAAAACACTGGATAATTTGAAGAGTGCGCCTCAGGTAAGCCCAAAACTTGCAGCTCGAACCAACCTGCAAATGGATAAAACAAAACAGAAAATGTGATATTATTCAGAGAAACTACGTAGAGATGCTCACAAACTGGACGCGAAAGCACCCTGTAATAATGACAGGCGAGGTCCCTGTTCAGCAGCAAAGTTCTAACAGGATGGTCAGAGGAAAATTTATAATTAGAGGGACAACAGTTGACACAAAAAAAAATGAGATTAAGAAACAACGCCAGCACGGTGCAGTGAGTCAGGAGAGTTGCAGTGAGCTGTAGAGTTGACAAACAGCAAGTTACAGACCCACCCGGCACCGCCTCTTCCTCACCATCTTCATCAAACACTGCGGCTGGCCATTGTGACGCAGGCGCCGTGACGCGCTCCGAGCCCCGCCCGCTGCAGACATTCCAAAGACGGAGCGTTCGAGCCTGCAGCGCTGGGAACAGGCAGCGAGTACACAGACAACTAGACAGGCAGCACAGTGTATCATTGTTGCTGACGCTAGTCATGGCCGAGTCGTTCATGCAGCGTCTTGACAAGTTCCTCAAGGAAAAGAACCTGCTTGCAGATATCTTGGGGAAAATTGAGAGCAAGACAGGAGTGAACAGACGTTACATTGCGCTGGGTGAGTCACTGCAGGGTGGGGACAGCCCGCACACACGATCACTGCCAAAACTGCCTTCCAACTCGTGAATAGCAATGAAATCTATCCAACTAAGCACTAACTCAGTGTCATGCCATATCTACATATGATGCTGGAGACTGGATTTTTAAAAACTAATACGCATCGCCACTTTCACAGAAATGCTGTGTAGTCGACTTTGTGCTTTATGTAGTTTCTGTAATCCGATACGATGTGTCAGAGAAGTGTGACTAAATTTACAGCAGTTTGCACAGGGTGCTACAGTAAATGTATTTATAAACGAGACGTTTTGCCCTATCATATTTTTTGTTTAAATGTGGCTTGATGAGGTGGCCATTTCACATAAACAATTTATATCCAATGGATGTCAACATCCTCCTTGGTGAAGTATAATACTGGCAATGTCAATTCGAGGCTTTTACACCCTGAATCGGGGAGTCACATTACAAACACAAGGTTATCTGTTATGCCACTTCCACACAGTTGAATATTTGCCAAAAAGAACGGGATTTGATGAGCATGTCGTATTTTGTTTCCGCCTTTTTGTTGAATCGCATCACTGATACTCTGTGAAACAAAGAGTCGTTAACATGCCGTCTATTATAATGTCTCTTTACCAGCTGTCATTGTTATCATTTCCGTTTACCTGGTGATCGGCTATGCAGCATCTTTACTTTGCAATTTGATCGGATTCGTTTACCCTGCTTATGTCTCGTAAGTAACATTCGATTAATTTTAATTCGAAATTGAGTAAGTGGGATTAATTGGAGACTTATGTTGGGAACAGTTGCTGCTTAAATTAATCACCTGGTATTAATGGTGCACACTTAATCTAATCTTATTGTGTGTGAAGAGCAGAAATTCCTAATCTTAATCGCACTTATTAGTTTTATACTCTTTTATAGAATGGGGATATTTTTTTAAAAAAGAGGTGTCTGTGAACTAGAGATAATTCAATTGTGTGTCTAGATTGAGTGCTGTCAAATTTGTTTAACTTTAATAATCTTCTAGAAAGACTTTTGAATGTAGACAGGAGCAACTACTTTAAACACTTCTTTCACTACACCTTTATTTTTTTTTGTTACTTTGCCAAAGGTATTGAAATTGTGCTTGTGTGCCATTCCAAGTGTTCATTAGTACTTTGTTTATGTGACGATTCTTCATGTGAGACTTGATGATATTGCATCATGCAGTTGACATACCACCCTCGTCAGATGTTTCTAGAAAGGGTGGGTTTACAGTTAACACAACCATCCCATTGAGCAATATAACGCACAGTCAGCCAACATCACTGACCCTGTCTCTTGATGGGCCAATAGTCATTTTAGTTTCTGGTGATGGAGAAGCAGTGGGATGCGGGCTGGCACCTGCTTCGTATTAGGCCTGGGCAATGCTTCCTGACTCTTGGAAGGTCCCATCCTTGGTCAGGGTGGGGAAATTCTACTTTGGCAGTCTCCAACTCCAACTTCATTCCTGAAGAAGGGCTCATGCCCGCAATGTCGATTCTCCTGCTCTTTGGATGCTGCCTGACCTGCGCTTTTCCAGCAACACATTTTCAGCCTCCAACTCTACCTGTCCATTGTCCTTAGCCTGGTGATACCAGCAGTACATATACTCAAAGACATTTTCAAAGATGATCATTCCAGAAAGCATCACTCAATTGTGATCAGACAAGCCTTAGAGTTGCTGAGGTTAATTCTTGATCCTGCAGTCACAGTCTGAACTTGACAGATACTGATATTTTAACCAGGGACCCTCAAGCAAGGGTAGAACTTGTATAATCAATGATAGTGCCCTGAGTAGTTTTGTAGAACAGAGACCTAGGAGTTCAGGTACATAATTCTTTGAAATCTGTCACATATAGACAAGGTGTATAAGAAGGTGTTTTGCACACTTGCCTTCATTGTTCAGGCCTTTTTGAGTACAGGAGTTGAGATGTCCTGTTGAGGTTGTACACGATGTTGGTAAGGCTGCTTCTGAAGCAGTGTGTGTAGTTCTGGCTGCCCTTCTAAAAAGAAGGGTATTACTAAATTAGAGAGGGTTCAGAAAAGACTTACCAGGACTGTGCTGGGAATGGAGGGTTTGAGTCACAAAAATAGGTAGGATAGGCTGTGGCTTTTTTCACTGGAGCAAAGGAGATTGAGGTGAACTTGTAGAGGTTTAGAAAATAATGAGGGGCATGGATAACATGAATAGCAAGCATCATTTCCCCTTGGTGGGGGACTTTAAAACTATGGAGCATATTCTTAAGGTGAGAGGAGAAAGATTTCAAAAGGACATTAGCAACATTTTTGCAGTGGTTCATATATGGAATGAACTGCCAGACAAAGTAGTGGATGCAGGTACAGTTACACTGTTTAAAAGACATTTTGGATAAGTACATGAATAGGCAAGTTTGGAGGGATATGGACCAAAGGCAGGCATGTGAGACTGGTTTGGTTTGGGAACATGGTCAGAGTGGACTAGTTGGACGAAATATTCTGTTTCCATGCTCTGTGATGCTATGTTTTTAGTTTTGTGACTCAGCACGAGGTTATGTTTAACACTAATGTTCTTGAAAAGCTTTCAGCTTGACGCATAACTTTGCGGCAGCTTGGTAGCTATTGTGTGTGGAACTTAATATGTTCCGTGGTGATGAGCTGGGAGTTGTGAAAGGGGAAATTCTTGAAATGGGTTGTTCACTCCCTAACAGCATTGTGGATCTACCTACCAAGTGGATTGCAGTAGTTCAAGAAATTAGCTCACACCACCTTCTAAGCGGCAGCAAATGCTGGCCCAGCCAGCAACATTCACATTCCATGAAAGGATGTTAAACATAAATAGGGATTTGCATGGTGAAGATTACTGGCTGTCCCAACATGGCCCCCATCCCCTCCTCCACATGAAGTCCAGTGTAGAAGGGTCTAAGACAACCTCCGGGTGGAAGACTAACTTAGTGCTGACTTAGAGACCTTAGCTCTGCCATGTCACGTAGTTTGAAGAGGAGGGAGGGGTTCCCTTTTTCTAAGGTATCTAAGTCCAATGAGATAACTCATCAATGGGAACTTTGTCAGGATGTCATCCCTTGTGTTTGACAAAAACCTGTGTTCTCCCTGTCACGGAGTTGCTTGGCTTGATTAGCCTTCTGCCACTCCCTTTGATCCAGGGCTCCAGTGATGATTCTTCAAAACCGCTTCATTGCAGTATGCGCAGTGGCTCTGTTGCAGTGGTTAGGTTTGTCATGCAGATAACAGTGCTGTATTTCAATACAACTTTTGTTATGAGTAACCAATGCCATAAAGTTTTTCATAAAAAATTCTGCTTTCTTTAATAGTGGATGTCTAAGCTTTTATGGAAGTGTTGGTGTTCACATCGATAAGATCCAGTGTTGTTGGCATTAGACTTATTGTATTAGATGTTTTTTAATTGAGATTAGTTTAGATCTTTTGAAAATCTTTGTCAAATGTACTTCTGCATTTTCTTCTGTACAGACACAAAGTTGATACATTTTTAATCATCTACGCTTTCTTTATGACAGTAGTATGGAAGGCAAGTGGTGAGGATGACAGACTGCAAAGCAAATTAGACAGGTTAAGCGAGTGGGCAAAAACTTGGCAGATGGAATGTAATGTATGAAATTGTATGGTTATTTCCTTTAGTAGAAAGAATAGAAGAGGTGAATATTATTTAAATAGAGATTGGCTGCAGACAGCTGCAAAACAAAGGGATTTGGAATCCTCATCCAATATAATCTTGCGTTCAAATTTAGCAAGAGTAGGGAAGGCCAACAGAATAATGGGAAAATATATATGCATTGGGCAGGTGGTATTTAACACTGATTCACTTTGGAAGAAGAAACAAGATGAGGGAGTATTTAATGAATGGTAAGACACTCAATAGTTTTAGAGCAACAGGTTGAATGGAATGTATAAGTAGGGAGGTTTTGCCAAAACTATACAAGGCCTTAGTCAATCACAACTGAAATGCTGTGAACAGTTTTGTGTCCCTTGTCTCGGGGAAAATACATACTGGCGTTGAAAGCCTTCCCAAGAAGGTTCACTCGGTTGATACCAGCTATGGAGGGGCTATCTTATGAGGAGACATTAAGTAGGTTAGGCCTGTACTCATTAGAATTTATAATAAGAGGCAACTTTATTGAAACATAGAAGATTCTGAAAGGACACAATAATTACAGATAGGCTGATTCCCTAATGGGAAAGTCTGGGGCCAGAGGGTAAAGTGTTGTGGACTAGGCCAGACCACTCGAAACATTCTTAAGCAGGTAGTCCAGACCATAACTTTGCAACTGGTTTTGGTAAGTGTACAGTGAAAATTACCCAGAGTAAGTTAGCTTGGTTGACTACCAGGTTTTAAAACACACAAAAATGTATTCACAAAATGAGACACAATGGAATAAAGAACCCTACAAAACTCAGTCGATCCAAACTAGACTTAATTATGCTGTTCTGAATATACACAACAGTCCCAATAAGCAAAGCCCCTTTTTTTTTTACAAAAAAAGTAAAAATGGAAGAAATGCTTATAGGTTGAAGTTAGAAGGGCAGAAGGAGAGAGTGTTTTTGCAGCTTGTTCACACAGTCCACTGCTGAACTTCCAACTGGTTCTGGTCTGAACTGCTCAGCTTAGAGCTGACTACTCCCCTTTCATTGTACAGGTCACTTCTAAAACATGACCACTTTGGTCTGAAACCTCACCTGTTTGCATATAAACAAAACGCCTCTCAACATCCTTTTCATCTCTGTACCAAACGAGTCACCTCTGAGCCAGGAGGGATTTATGACCCCTCTGAAAAAAAAGGCCAAGGACACAGTATCCTTGAGAAAAGGAAGAGCTTTAGAAAAAAGGGTCAGCTTTGTGACAAAAATCTCAGAATAATTGCTCATTGTACAGCAATGAGAGGAATTTCTTCTGAGGATAGTGAATCTGTGGAATTCGTTACCACAGACTGAGTTGTTCAGTAAATACAGGGTTGAGATAGATAGGATTTTAACCAGTAAGGGAATCAATGGTTATGGGGACAAGGTAGGACAGTGGAGTTGAGGATTATCAGATCAGCTATTTCGGGTTTTTGAAAAGATTCGTAGCTTGGGTTGTGGATGAGGCCATAGCTTTGTTTGCTGACATTTCGTCGCCTTGCTAAGTGATGTCACCATCTTTATTGAAGACTCGTTGACTATGTGACCTAGCAAGGAGACAAAACATCTGCAAAAAAACACACCAGCTCGGTGAATGAATCCATGGCCAGGTCAGCCATTATCTGGCAGAGCAGATTTGATGAGCTGAATGGCCTACTTTACAGAAAAGTAAAGAAATTCTATATGTAACATTTTACTATAGGCAAGAATCTAATGTATTTATTAGTAAATGATAAAAATTGGTTACTTCAAATGACAAATATATGGCTTCAATGGTGAGCTGTTCAAAGATTGATCTGTAAAGTCACAATTATAGGTGACATTAAAGAAACCTGTTCATAATGTTGGTTGTTTTAGAATTCAGTTATTCAGTGATCTTAATCTTAGAAAATTGGACCATTTTTATCTTTAATTTTAAGAAGAAGAATTGAAGACTTATTGATTGTTCCTGCCAAAGAGACAGAAATTAAATTACCACATCGTAGTACTGAGATTTTACATCAATTCTGAAAGTTGAGCTCTTATTGAGATGAGCTACTTTTATTTAAATGTGGTCACACCAGTGTACAAAAACCAAAAAACAGCAGCAGAGTCTTTCATTTTGAACAAATAAGGGATGTTTATGAAGTTGTCCCAGTTTTTATTTTGCTTTCTCCAGTGTTCTCCCTCTCTTTGTCACTTAGTTTTCCATGTTCACTTATGTAATCTTTCTCAGCTATAAGGGTGTGTTAGCTCAGCTTTCATGTGACTTTAATCAAGGTCACTTGACAGTCCAGTAGGGAGACATGAAAATTTGCTTCTTAAAATTTTTATTATCTACATATTTAATTACCACAAAGCAGGCTTACCAAAAACTTAAAATCTGTCGCAATTTGAGAGGGTACGCTTTGGATTTCAATCTTGCTAAACTTTCCTATTGGGCATTGATTCTTGTCTTCTGACAGTCATTACTCATCAGGATGCTGTTGGTACTGTAATATTTGCTTAGGTAACCCACTTTGTTGTGTTTTAATTCTTGACAGTAAGAATTGGCAAACTTGACTGTAGAGCAGGCTGGTTCTGTATGTTATGACCTGCACAGGGGTCACGAGCTGAAAGTTTTGTGATTGTGAGCTCTGAGGCACCAATGGTTGCTATGAAAATCTGACAATTATAACAGTTGTACACTACTCTAACAGGCCCCTGCTCTAAGATGCATGGCAATTTTCAAGCCTCAAAATAGGCTCCCAGTGGGAAATAGTTTGGGAACCATTATTGTATATTCACACTTATCCTATGCTCACCTAAATAAAATATGCAACTTTTCAGCAGAAGGCACCGAACCAGTGAATTTCCTGGTTTGAATGCATCTGTGCCATGTAATTAGGTACATTTTTGTTCAATGAGACTTTTTTGGGTGTTGATTTTTCAGAGTGAATGTACAACTTCCTTTGTAACTTACTTTAGGCACACATCTGACAAAGATGGTGATGAGCTGATGATATTCTAATTGTTGCAACTTTAATGTTTAAGCTTTAAAATGATTTATTTAAGTACTCTGTGCTCTGAATATTACAGCAAATTCACACTTTGGTGGTCAACATAATCTTCTGGTAAGAGTGAAATGAACTTGGCTTTCAACATCCTTGTTGCACTAGATCATTACTGCAAGTTGACAATGATCCAAAATGATGTGGTAAAATGCTGCCAGTTTGTCTGATCTATCATAGATTTCCCAGACAAACATTTATGATGAAATGATGGTTCTTGGTGCTGGTAGTGATCATGAAAATGATAAAATACTGCCAGGAAACTGTAAGACAGTAAAATCAAAACTTTGCATTATTAGGCCCATCCACGGATTAGAGGTTGGATGACTGCAGCAGCTGTTGCTTCACTCATGTGGTTTGTGATGTAATTGAAAATTTCTGAAGACACAAATTACACAAGCATACTTGTTTTGTGCTTTTTAACCAAAGGTAGTGAGAACTTCTAAACCCTTTTGGTATTAGCAGAAACTAAGTATTAAGTTGTTTACATAGCTTGGGAAAATCGAAACATATTTGGAAAGTGGATCCCTTCTAAAATATGTTATTGTAAATAGCAAAACGGTTGGAGAAGAATAATTATAGCTCCGCCCTTAAACATGATGACGTATAGATGAATGTTGAGTGAAGTGGTAAGGAAGGGGAAGAAGGAAAGCACAACTGTTACAACAGTCTTTTTTTAACTTTTGAGCATGCCCTTACTGAACTGAAACAAGGTCTACCTTGGAAAAGTATGAAATGGATTCTTGTTTGCTTTTTCAGGTTTTAATCTTTAGGATAATTTCCTTAGCCTGCAATTGTGGCTTAAGAACTCAAAACACGCTTTCTTTTTTGAGGTTGGGGGGGGGGAGGAGCAGTCTCATTGGAGGAGGTCATAAGCATTATTATAACAAAGTTCTGCTGTCTTATTTCTGTACCACATACTGGGAGTGGGTTTTCTTTTAAAATCAATGAATGAATTGTTTACATTTTAGGTGGTGTATACTCATGACTCCCAGAAGCCACTTATTTAGGAAAATGTTCTTTTGGTTTCATTGTTAACTACTTTTAGTTAGCTCCTTTATATTCTCAACATTTGGGGCATTTATCTTATTTCAGGTTCTGTTTTTGTGAAATTCTGTTGTGGGTTGATTTGCCGGTAAAGGATTCCAGCATTCTTGTTGTAAAATACTTCGAGTTATACATTGGCAGCAGTTCAGACAGGCTGTTTGAATGCACAGTTGATTTTCTGTTGTTTCCCAGTTATAGAAGAAAAACAAATGTTACTTGCTTTACTTTTATATGGTAAAGTTTCCATTTAATTAAACATTTTCATTTATTTAATAGCTCAATTAAAATCAAATTGGTTTGGATTTGCACGTTTTAAAATGCTCAGTTTCCATCCAGTATTTTACAAAATAGTATATTTTTTAACAATATACCTCGACCTGTATTTCAAAAGAACTTATATTACGGTACCTCCAAAATCTTCTCTTATTTTTCTTAATATTTTTGTGAGAGTTTTCACATCAGTACCAGACAGATGCTGTAGGAAACATTGAATATCTAAGTTCAGATACTTTACAGCTAATTGACAAATTCATTTTACTGGACAAAAGATCCAAAATGCTAATCAAATATCAAACATTCGCCCCCATCCTCCTTTTTAACCTCCCCAATGTATAGTTATAAATATTTATCATGTCTGAATCTCCTATCCCAATTCTGCAGAAATATACCCATTCAATTGATTCTTTGCAGCATCTAAGATTAACAACTTGAATAGGATACCATCTCTTTAAATCTTTTATTGAACTATTGAAAATAAATTCTGCTCTGGTGATGTGAAATCATGTGTAGGAATTTTGTTGTGGACTTGCAGGTAAAATGGTTGATAGAAGCCCACACTACTTTGTAGGCAGCAGTCATCCGGATGTGGTTTCCCCAAGATGGCTAATTAATAATGGTGGGTGGGCCTTTGAAGTTGAAGGGCCTGAGGAAGGCTCTTCGGCTTCTTCCAAAAATCACGTTTCAAGATGGATTGAGGAAAAAATAGACAATAGCCAATTTGAGGGAGATCTCAGAATGGTCAGTGACTTGGTTTGTAAACCTGGATTGCTGAACCCTGTGGTGCTGCCAAGATGCCATCTCTAAGGTTTCATACTGGTGCCCAATGGTTCCAGGGACCTGGAGGTATAGGTCTTAACAAAGTCAACTAACTACTTGTGGACAAGTAAACTTTCTGATCCCTTACCCCATTCACATTTAGTAAAATGGCCAGAGGAGAGGATGGAGGCAGGGTACTAGCACAGGCTCGTGGTGTGAAATTCTGTGCCTCTAAATTCAGCTCTAAGAATCGCTAATTTTATCTCTGCTGGCTTGTATCTCTTTTTCTTCATCAATTTTCCATACAAATAGTAATAACTAAAGACATGAGATCTGCCTAAAGCTTGGGGCTGCTGTAAAAATTATTTGTACTTCAATAGGACAAACTTATTCCATTTGCTACTTTCATTGTAAATTGATACATCAATTTTGGTCACTTAAGCTTATTGCGCCTAGAATATTTTGCTGTATTGTTCCTCTCTGTATATCCTTAATTTGATCTGATTTTCTGCTTTTACTAATATGTTGCTATCTTAGTTTTCAACCACTGTCCTACAAACTGCACCTGATCTCTAACATTTCTTCCAATTTAAAAGGTATACAAAATAATGAGGGGCTTAAGGAAATAGGTCTTCCTGTCCACTCTAACAGAAGCCAGGAAGTACACATTTTATGTAAGAGGGGTGTAGAGTGTCTGGAAGTTGCCAAGCTAGTGGTTGAGACGCTAACCCTCAACTCATTTAAAGGAAACCTGAATCTATACCTGAAGCTCTAACTTACCTGCACCTGGTCTGTAACCTTCTAAGTATGAATAGAATGGATGGCTAGCTTATTCAGCCATACAGATATATTTGCCTGAATGGCTTTCTGTGCTGTAATGTTTCAATACTTTTGAGTGAAATAATTCCACAGCAGCTGGTATTCCATCACTAAGTCATCTTTATTTACACGTGGAGAGTACTTGACACTGTTCCAGCTCTTCAAAGCCAGCTCTGAGTGAACAGAATCTCTGGCATTCTGTTATTTTTTAAAATTTTTATTAAACAATTCAGTTTACAAAACAATTAACATTTACAGCTGTCTACAGAGAAACAGCAATTTTACAAGGGAGGGGAATGGCAAAGCCAAGCCCCAAACCCTGACATTCAACCAGTTTTCAGGAAAATGAGGACAAACCTCAAATCCTGGCATGCTGTTTATTTTTCTTCGGATACTTCTATTTTTTTTTAATTAAAAAGTTTTTTTAAACCCCCACACTACTAATTGCGGTAGTACTTATTTTTTCCCCAGCACCATGTTGTGTGTGTGCAGCTGTTTATATCTGTCAGCTGGGGCTCCCTGATTGGGGCTATTCCAATTAGGGAACACATTCTACAAGATCCTCCTGGCTGACCTCCGAATCCCTGCATCCCTTCCCCTCTGAACCTGAGGACGAAGGCCAGTTGTTTTTTTTTGGGGGGGGAACCACCTCCTGGGGCATTTTAGCATCTGGTCAATTCTGCCTGTAATACAGATGTTGTGTAATATATGGTAGTTCACCCCTTGCACCCAAGTAGTCTCAGAAGAAATTCATTCTTTTCAGGTGGCGCAGGCTTTGAGGCGGTGACATTTGCCATGTTCATCTCCGATTCAGACGTATCTTCAATGCTTGATGGAGGGGGGTAGGGGAGAGTCCACAGTTTCTAGAACCATTAGAAAGGCTGTTGAACGACTGTCATTCAGCCATTGCTGAATTCAGTCTATGGATAGCACTGCCTAGTAATGTTAAAGTACACCCAGCGGGGTTTGTGGTCTGTTATTATGACAAATTTACATCTATAAAAGTATTGATGAAACTACCTGATTCCAAATATAATAGCCAAACCTTCCTTCTCTATCTGGGTGTATTTACATTCTGCATTAGCCAAAGTTCTGGATGCGTACACTATTGGGTGCTCCTTTCTATTGGGCCATCTATGAGCTAGCATTATGCAGATGTCAAATGGGAAAGCATTGCATGTCAACACCAGATCTTGCTTAGGATTTTGGTGTGTGAAAACTTTAGAGGGTGATAGCTGTTTCTTCACTTTCTTGCAAACTATGGCATGACCAAGTGACCATTTCCAAGGCTGATCCTTTTTAAGAGTTAATGTGAAAGTGCCAGGATGGAGGCCAGGTTATGTATGCACATTTCTTAATAATTCACCAGCTCAAGCAAAGACCAAAGCTTCAGTACAGATGTGGGAGTCAGGACAATTTTGATCACCATAATCTTATCTTCCAACATTTGTAACCTTGTCTTGTTGACTTTGTAGCCCAAGTAGGTCACTTGGGGTGCTTGAACAAACATTTTACCCTTCTAAAAGTGTATGCCCATCTGGGAGAAAGGTCCAAGATCTGTAAGTGCTCCTTATTGGTATTCCCTGTTTTTAGTATGTCATCTAGATAAATGGCAAGGTAGACCTTGTAAAATGTTCTCCATTGCCCGCTGAAAAATTGCACAGACTGATAGTACCCCAAATAGCAGCCTTGTATATTGGTACAAATCCTTATGGGTATTAATTGTAGCATACTTCTGGGAATCCACATCTAACTGAAGTTGCAAGTCCATGTGGCCCATGTCCAGCTTTGTGAAATACACCCCCACTCCCCCACCTTCATGCGCCAGCTTTGTATATAAATCCTTAGCGAGGGATTGGGTATTTATCCAGTTTACGGTTTGTTTAAAATCACCACAAAGGTGAACTGATTCATCAGGCTTCATAATCGGTCCAACCAGTGCTGCTCATTCCACAAACTGACTGGTTTGATGATTCCTTCACTTTCAAGCCTTCTGATTTCTGCCCCAACCTTTGCGCATAAAGCAAATTGCACTGGGCAGGCCTTGCAGAATCATGGAATTGTTTCCTGGTCAACATGCAAGGTGGCCTTGGCATCTTTCGATCTGTGCACCTTGCTGAAAAATATCCAGGTTTTTAATTGGGACTTCACACAGGCAGTTATTTTTTTAATTGAAAAATATCTTGGTGAATCTTTCTCAACCAATTTTGCCCCATCAAGCTTGGGCTCAGGCCTTTTACCACAATCAGCTACTTCTTGTAAGAGATCGGAACTGAAGTTGTACTCTTAATGTGGAAAGGTTCCTCAGTATAAGTTCTTATTCTAGCCAATGTCTTATGCAAACTTAAGGGTTGGAGTCCAGAGGGAATATTGTTAAAGACTTGTTCAGCGATCACCAAAGTAGCCGTGTCAACATCACCTTCATCAGAACCAGGTGACCATTTACCCAGTTGTTTATTTTTATTGGTTCTGATTTGGATGGTGCTAAGCAATTTAAGTGTTTCAAACCAGAGGTGGGTGGACTTTCCAGGGTGCGCACATTCCTGGATACTGGCCTATGAGCTCCCTTGCTCCATTTCAGTCGAATGGGACTTTTTTGCTGTCTCTAGTACACACAGCAGCAGCAACTACAATGGCTTATTGGCCTGGGTCCTGAAGAAAATTCTAACTATTTCACTGAGGCTTAGCTTTGTTTAGAGATTTTGCTGTGGGCTCACCTAGAGTCCCTCTGTTCAGGATATGTTCTGAATGTGGCTGTGCAATTGCCTTCACTCACGTGCTGTTCCCCAAGCTCGATTGGACTGGCGAGGATGTCCAATTCCAATTGGAATACATTACAACTCCTATACTCCACTGGCCACATTTTCCAATGGTAAAGCCAGTTGTAGTGCCTACTTGGAGTCCAGT
This sequence comes from Hemiscyllium ocellatum, assembly GCF_020745735.1. NCBI lineage: Eukaryota > Metazoa > Chordata > Chondrichthyes > Orectolobiformes > Hemiscylliidae > Hemiscyllium > Hemiscyllium ocellatum. The sequence goes on along the minus strand of NC_083402.1, from coordinate 67,013,699 downwards.
TGGGCTTCACATAGGTGCTTTTGCATGATCGTGTCATTAATCCCACATACCAACTGGTGTCTCAGCATCTCAGTAAGGGTTAAACCAAAGTCAGAGATGCTTCTGCCAGTCATCTTAACCTAGCCAAAAATCCTAATAGGATTCCCTGGTTCTCAAATTGCTGAATAAAACAGCATCTCCAAATTAGAGACCGCTTGGGGTCATAATATCCCTTAGCTAAATATGTCCATTCTTGAAAGGTTTTAGTATCTGGTGCCTAAGGGAAAATTAGGCTCCTAATAACTGATAAAGCTGCAGCTCCATGAGCAGCCAAGAGAATTACACATTGCTTTTCATCTGCCCCAATGTCATTTCTCCAGAGAGAATAACACATTCTTTCCACGTACTGGACACAGTCTTTGACAGTAAGATCACACCAGCGAAGCTCCCCAGATAACTACATGATGCCAGAAATGCTTACCCCAACTCAAAAGACGACTGTTGCAAGTGAATTTCTTCAGGAGCGTGCTTTTCTCTCATCACCACTGAAATAACCCGTGTCCAGTATTCCGGTACCAAGTCATCCTTTATTAAAAGTGAGAGTCCTTGACATTAATTCAGCTTCCTGAGAACCCAGTCTAAGTGATCAGAACTTCTGGCAGTCCTGTTTATGCCTGTCAGCCAGGGCTCCCTGACTGAACCAAATTAATAGTTCAAATCAGGGAACTCAGAGGTCCACCTGACTGACCTCATTACAATCACTGCAATGGGTAGTGGCGTGTTCGTAGTCTCTCTTTAGTAATAAAAGTTCACTGTGCATTTCTTTGGTTTTTTTTTAAACAAAATAATTAAATTTGTTGCACTCCGATACCGGAGTGACTGCAATTGTGGGAAGGTTCCCTTGCCTTTTGGCCTTTGTACCAAATTGTAGGAGTGCAACTAAAAGATGTCTGTGAACAAATCCTTAGTAAGCTGTGCTACAAGCAGGAGGTCATAATGTGCTTTCCAGTATCACCTATGTGGTCTTGTTAATTGCAATGGAGCTGGTGTTGCTTGTTTCCTCTAATTGATACCAAATTTATGGGCCAATGGTGTTTAGAAATGCTTGAGTTTCTGTGGCAGCAAGATTTTTACGTCACCCAAGTATCAATACTGTTCCTGTTTTTAAAAATGGGAAGCATTTTCTACCAAAGTATGAGCTTTTCTGTCCCCTTCATAACCTATGTAAATCACTTTTTATTTCTACAGTCTGTCTCCAACAGCTGTTCTAACAATGGGAAACCATGACATGATTTCTTATCTAGCTTTGTTCACCGTAGTGGTCTCCATTTTAAAGTGTTCAACTAAATATTAAATTCTCTTTTCTTGTTATGGACACAAGGTTGACATCCTCCAGTTTGCAGCATTTTCTGTTTTTGATTTCCAGCATTTATTTTATTCGCACTTTTTTGTTCTTCCTATCTTGTGTTCTTGCATCCTACAGCCAAATATTTGAATGCTTGACACTCTCTTGGGGGGAGCGGGTGCTCATAATTCATTTTAATTTGTTTTTTAGGGCTGTGTGCAAACTGGCTGTTATGTTTTCAACGTTACATTACTGACTACGTTTCAGTAATCACTTTCTGATCACTGCACAGTGACTGCTGTGATAGCTGCCGTACTAAAAAACTGTCTCATACTTAAGTTTCAATATAACTAGAGAATTGCAATTTGTTAGCTGGTGGAAAGATCAGCTGGTGGTGGCATTGTGCATGATGACAGTGATAGTTTCAAACGGTTAAACCAAGCAATGTTAAAAAGAATTGGGAAGAATGATAATATCAGTGGTGTTCATTTTGTTCCTTTTAATTTGTATTCATTGCATTTTACCTGCTCATAGAGGATTTATTGGAGGTTGAATTTTTTTGAGTGATGAATAACCTGTCTATTATCCTGAGCTGACTGTCATTTAATAGTTACTATCTGGGTTACTATTTAAATAGTCACTTGACATTAAGCTTACTACAATGAATCAGGAAAATTGAAAATCCATCTGTTAATCTCAGAGAGATTCTATATCTGCTATTAATATAAAGATCTGGTTTCATTTGCTGAGATTGAGGAGCAATTTAACTATCCAATCCAGCAGAATCTGCTGAAGGGAGACAGAGCTGCAGTTATGGATTGAGGATAATGCCAATGAAATAAACCAGGATTGCGGAGAGAAGACCAGGAGAGTAGCAGAAGGGTGGGGTGAAAGCTTTTGCCATCCTTTTAGCTGCAACAGATACTGTGGATGAAACTGTGGATTTGGCATAAAGAGTTGAACTGTTGAAATGTAACTTTTGTTTGGAAGGTGTGTTTGCAAAGATACAATTATCCTAAAATTCCTGAAAAAGACAATCCAATTTGTACCCAGGATACAAAAATTTGACTTAGGCACTGAACAGTTGGTGTGCAATTTATAGCCTGTTAAACATCCAATGGAAATACATGTGTATACATGGGCCAGAGAATTCATATACCAAGTAAGAAAAAGATGATGTGAAAGTAAAGTAATACAAATGTAGGATTACTAAGATGTAGTTAGATACTTTCAACAGGGATTGCAAAAATAGTGGTGAAATTGCTTCCTTTTTTTTGTGTTGAAAGAAGGTATTGGTCACATCTGTGGAGAATTCCGCACTTTTCGATTCATGCCTTTTGGATTTGATGTTCATCTGAATTGTCTGAACGGTTAGGTGGAGCCTTTAATGTAACAGCTAATTTAACAATTACTTACACTGCACAGTCTGTATAGGATTGTACAGGAAATGTGACACAAAAAAAGCCGATCAGCCTAACTACTCCATGTGCACATTCATGTTTGTGCTTGATCTGAGCTTCCTTAATCTAATTCTGTGATCATAACCCTCTATTCCTTCCTCTCTCATATACTTGTCAAACCTTTTTTCCTTAAAAGCATCAATATTCTTGAAGTGGATTTTAATGAATAGCTATTAACTTAGTGAGAGGTCTTGCATTTAGTTGGCGCTTAATAGTGTTAATGGTTGTATGTCTATGTTAATGCTTGATGTATAATTTTGAGAATTTACAGTTGTATTACATCAGAGTATCACTGGCACGTGGAAAATCATATAAAAATCAATGTTCTGTGAAAAATGTAGGCAACATTAACAGAATTACTGACGTGTATTAAAATCACAAAGTTGGAAATTTTTTTTCATCAACTACTGTTATTTCGTTGTGTGTCAGTTTTGGAATTGAGACTTGTGTTTTGAAGGTACAGTACCAGCTTGACTCACCTCTTGTCATTTTCTTGTTGAGCACATACTTGAAAACATGAGCAGGACTTTTTTGTGAATTTGTTTGCCAATAAATTAAGAAAGACGTAGGCCTCTGATGATACACTTTAACAATCCTGCTTTTAATCTAATCTTCGCTTTCCGAATTTTCATTTGTAATTGTCAAGGAAGGCTGGAGAAATCTACTTGTGGCTGCCTGGGGACACCATTTCAATTCAACACTGATTATAGCTACTCTTGTAACTTACATTTATGCTTATCAAACTAGTTTGTATAATGTTAAAGCAATATAGGGAAAAATAAATACAAAAGCATTTTGGAGATAGTTTGCAGTTTTAATACTAACCTCTCTTTCTTTTTCTTTGTTTCATTTTTGTATGCTAGGGACTGGCAGCATTGGCTTTCCTATAGGGAGAAGCAGAAGGAATCATCCCCAGTGACCAGTTATAGATTGACTTTTGGCTGAGGTTCATGATATTAGAAAAAGGAAAACTTGCGCATATATATAAAACACTTTTTTGATGTCCTCAGGACTTCCCAAGGTGCTTCATGGCCAGTTAAATACTTTATGACAGGTAGTGTCTGATTAGACAAATTATAGCAGCCAGATTTGTGCACACCAAGACCCCCACACAGAAATGAGACGGAATGACTGATTTAATGCTGAGAAAGAATATTGATGAGGACACTCTGAAAAGTGGGCATTCTCCCCAAGTGTCAATGGCAACATGTGTTCAACTGCAAGGTAAAAGGGTCTTGGGTTAGTATCTCAACCAAAACACAGTAACTCTAGATTTGTCAGCCTAAATTTAGATGTCCAAGTCTTGGTGTTGGACCTCCTGAGGATAGTCTGCAGTGTAGAAAAAGGGTCAAAATCATTTTTGATATTAATGGTTTAATCACTAGTAATTGAACAATGCTAGATGTACCAACAAGCACAATGCAACCACAGTATGGAGCCTTCTGTTTACCAATGGTGTGTATCAGCAAATATATTGACACTGGATTCTATTGAAATATGAACTATTGCTGTTAACACTCTTGTTTTCTAATAATTGCGTGCACTGTTTTGGTTCTATTTGTTTTGTCCCTCAGAAGTTGGAAACTCCCAATTAGTAATCAAGTACAGCAATAGTTGAAGATTCCTTTTTTTCCTACATATTTAAAAACTACTAACTTGGTTGCAAGTACACACTTAATTTCTATAGCAAAGCATCTTGTCCTTAGAGCAAATCTTTTCTATTTATATGATTCATATTTTTTTTAATAAACTGTATGTTGAAGCTTTATATCTTGCATATATCAGGATACTTTTTCAAAAATATTAATGTAATGAGAAACAGTATTTATACAGAATGAGAAAAGAGTGTTGATTGCACGCTGTTGTTGCTTGGAGAATGCACCAGTTGGATGACTGACTATTAACTGCTTCATTTGTGTAAATGAACCAGAGAATGACTGTTGACTGTATTAACTAAAGATATGGACACCTGTTGTGCAATAAACCCCCGTGCACTAATATATGTAGCTTCAAGAATGTACATGTACGTCAAAATGAGAACCCAACTGATGATTTTAAATTGGTTGTTAATGTAATTCTTAACAGTCAGAATAATTTAGCAAATGTTTTCCAGTTGTGATTCACATCCAACAAATGTGTAAAATCAAAGCATGAGTAGGCCATTCAACCCTTCATGCCTGCTCTGCCTTTCGGAATGATCGTGGCTGATATTCCAACTTTGTTCCCACTTGCCTTCTCATAATTTTTGATCTCTTTAGTTCTATGAACTTTCTCTAACTCCTTGAAAAACATTCAAATGTTTTGGTCTTGACCACTTGCAGTGGCAATGAATTCCACCGGTTTCACACTCCAGGTGAATAAATTTCTTCTCCTCTCAGTCCTAAATGGCCCACCCCATGTCCACAAACTGCGACCCCTGGTTCTGGACTCCCTGGTCATTGGAAACATTGTGTTTATCCTGTATAGTTCTTTCAGAATTATGTTGACAACCAATTGAAGATTGTCATTTCAGGGTCATTGTCACGTGCTTTCACATACTGAAGGCACGTATATTAAGACAAGTGGTCCTGTACTCTGCAGACAGACAGAATATGTACACAGCCTGCTTTTTAATCAGTTGAACCAAAGAGGTGACGGCCATTCTCTGGTTAATTTCTCTGTACATGCCTTGACCAATTTGCTTATTGAAATTTAAGCAAAGCTTGGCAGTTGACTGTCAATGAGCTAATTTGTAAATTCTCCATAGCAACACCTCTTCCAACCCATCACCACTCTAATACAATATTAGTGCACGACAAAGCTCTGACTGTTTCTTAAAAGCAGATTTCCAGGTCTACAGTACAAAATGGCCATTTATGTATATTTTTTATTGAAAAATAAAAACACTTCTGCGGTTAGATAAATTAGAAGAAGGCTTGAACAGAATAGTTCAACTTAATTTTACATTTTAAAAGGAAAAATGCATGAAAGCATTTGCACCGAATGAAATTTTATGACTACTTAGTGTTTGCTGCAATAATCAATTTTTAGCCCCAATATCCTGAGTCAAAACTTTTTAGCAATTCTGTGAATCATGTTTAATATGATTCACTTTACTGTGTATAGAGAGCACTGGCTGAATTAATATTTAAGGAAAAATTTTCTTTGGTTTTCTGAAGTCATAAACTAGTGTTCCTAACAAATATATGAATAATAGGTATTGCAGGTACTAGTAAAGTAGTGTGGATAATTTTTAAACACTCTAGTTGCAATAAAAAAGGAAAAACTTTTCTGCTACACAAGGAATAGAGTTTTAATTAAATTGTCTTCAATTTATTGGAAAATCTTTAAATCCAATTTTTCATCTTCCAAACTTTGACAAGAAGTGGGTATTGCATGCTATAGTAGATTTTATTGCCTATCTCTAACTCACATTGAGAAGGTTGTGGTGAATTGCTGCCTTAATCCACTGGAGTCCATGAAGGACATGTTACTAGTACTATTACAAAGGGATTTGAGGATCTGGGGCACATTATCACCTACTGGAATTTCCACCCCACTGAAAGATGCACTCTTGGGCCCTGGTTGATTTTTCAAACCTGGAAATCACTTGCACAGATATATTATACATCACTGTAGTGGTGTGCTCTGTAACTGCTACCGTGCTTGCCTGCAGCGGGGGTGGAGAATGGTCTATGAAGGAGACAAAATGACAAAGTTGTTAGTAACAGATGTGCTTTCAAAGTGAATCTGTGATTGATGAAATAAATTTCTAGACTGCTTAAATTTAATGGTAAATACATTTTTTTTTTCTCAAGGGAAAATTAGGTCCTGAAAACAAGAGAAGCTGTAGAATTCCTGCCCTGCCTGCCTTTTTCCTGTACTGAAAATTGGCAGATGGTCAGCAGGATGTCTCAGCCCTTGTTATTTCAGATAACCAGCACTAACCAAGCTGTTACAGCAATTTCACCTCGAGGTTCTGGCTTGCTAAATCTTAAAGTAGTGAATAAAGGCATCATGGCTAGACAACTGTTAAACATTATTCAACAAGGCGATTATAGGCAACATTAGATCTTGGGGCTCACCCCTGTTAAGTGCAATGAGCTACACTGGCTTAGTGATGAACCACTGTTTCATTTTAGACACTGTTTCAATACTAAACATTCTTGTGCTGTGCTCATAAACTGGACTGAATGCAGAATAAACCTCTGTTCCCTCCAGTCTGCTAGATGGTTTGCTTCATTTTCAGAAAATAACCCTTCATCCCTTAAGGGTACTGTTAGCAATTGATGATTTATTGAAATCCATCATGCATTCATAATTTAGTACTAACAAAAAATTAAATGTTCAAGAATATTAACATATTCAAGTAATTGAATAGAGTTGGACAACATTTTCATCGTCATTAAGTCAACAATAGGTGGTGGTTTCAGATCTCCAGTATTGGCAGTGAGGATGTTTTTATAAGGACTTAAGACCATAAGAGACAGGAGCGGAGGAAAGGCCATTTGGCCCATGGAGTCCACTCCACCATTAATCATGGCTGATTGGCATTTCAACTCCACTTAACCCCACTCTTCCCCCGGCCCTTAATTCCTTGCGAGATCCAGAATTTATCAATCTCTGCCTTGGAGACATTTCACGTCCCGGCCTCCACTGCGCTCCATGGTAATGAATTCCACAGGCCCACCACTCTGTCTGAAGCAATGTCTCCTTACTTCCATTCCAAATTGACCCCCTCTAATTCTAGGGCTATGCCCACGGGTCCTAGTCTCCCCGCCTAATGGAAACAACTTCCCAGAGTCCACCCTTTCTAAGCCATTCATTATCTTGTAAGTTTCTGAGATCTACCCTCAACCTTCTAAACTCCATTGAATACAATCCCAGGATCCTCAGCTGTTCATCGTATATTAGGCCTATCATTCCAGGGATCACCCATGTGAATCTCCGCTGGACACGCTCCAGTGTCATTATGTCTTTCCTGTGGTGTGGGGCCCAAAATTGGACACAGTATTCGAAATGGGGCCCAGCTACAGCTTTATAAAGTCTCAGAAGCACATCGCTGAGACTTTTTAAAGTCTCCAACCCTCTTGAGATAAATGTAAACATTAAGAAAGCGAATGTAATCACAGACTCAACCTGCAGGTTAACCTTCAGAGAATTCTAGACTAGCACTCCCAGGTCCCTTTATGAACTTTCTCACTGTTCAGAAAATAGTCCAAGCCTGTGTTTTTTTTTCCAGAGTGCAAGACCTCACATTTTCTCATGTTGAATTTCATCAGCCATTTCCTGGACCACTCTCCTAAACTTGCTAAATCTTTCTGCAACCTCCCCACCTTCTCAGTACTACCTGCTTGTCCATTTAACTTCATATCATTGGCAAGCTTCGCCAGAACGCCCCCAGTTCTTTGATCCAGAACATTAATATATAAAATGAATAGCTGCGGCCCCCAACACTGAACCCTGCGGGACACCACTTGTCACCAGCTACTGTTCCTAAAAAGAGCCTTTTATCCCAAATCTCTGCCTTCTGTTAGACAGCCAATCCTCAATCCATGCCAATAGCTCACCTTGAACACCATGGGCCCTCACCTTAGTCAGCAGCCTCCAGTGAGGTACCTTATCAAAGGCTTTTTGGAAGTCTACATAGATGACATCCACTGGAATTTTACCAACAACTAAGGTTAGGCTAATCAGCCTATAATTCTCCATATTTTGTCTTGATCATTCCTTGAACAAGGGGGTTACAACAGTGATTTTCCAACCATCTGGGACTTTCCCTGACTCCAGTGACTTTTGAAAGATCACAACCAATGCCTCCGCTATTTCCTCAGCCACCTCCCTCAGAACTCGAGGATGTAGCCCATTGAGGCCAGGTGATTTATCAATTTTTTTTATCTTTAGCTTTTCTAGCACATGGTCTCTTTGTAATGGCTACCATACTCAACTCTGCCCCGACTCTCCTTAATTTTTGGATATTACTGCTGACCGACGCAAAGTACTTATTAAATTCTTTAGCTATTTCCTGATCTCCCATCACGAGCCTGGTAACATCAATTTGGAGTGGCCCAATATCTAATTTTGTCTCTTATTTGTTTCTTATGTATTGAAAGAAACTTTTACTATCATTTCTAATATTACTGGCTAGCCAACCTTCGTATTTGAGCCTCTCCTTCCTTATTTCTCTCTTTGTTATTCTCTGTTTATTTTTGTAGTTTTTCCCAATCTTCTGATTTCCCACTGCTCTTGGTCAATGTATAGGCTCTTTTTTTCTTCTTTGAAAAGTTTCCTGACTTCCTTTGTCAGCTATGGCTATCTAATCTGCCCGCCTGCCCAACCTAGATCATCTTTCTTTTCTTTGTGATGAACCTCTATTGTGTCCTAAATTACACCCAGAAACCCCTGCCATTGTTGCTCTACTGACTTCCCCGTTAGGCTCTGCTTCCAGTTGATTTTTGTCAATTCCTCTCTCATGCACCTGTAATTACCTTTATTTAACTGTAGCACCATTACATCCGATTTTTGCCTTCTCTCTTTCAAATTACAGACTGAACTCTACCATATTATAATCGCTGCCTCCTAAGTGTTCCCTTACTTTAAGATGTTTTATAAAGTCTGGCTCATTACATAGCACTAAGTCTGGAATAGCCTGCTCCCTTTTGGGTTCCATCACAAGCTCTTCCAAAAAGCCAACCTGTAAGCATTCCATGAATTCTCTTGCTTTGGATCCACCGGTGAATTATTCACTCGGTCCACCTGCATATTGAAGTTCCCCCATAATCATATGACCTTGCCTTTCTGACCTGCCCTATCTATTTCCTGGTACATCTTGCAGTTCTGGTCCTGACCACTGTTGGGAGGTCTGTACATAACTCCCATTATGGTTTTTTGCCTTTGTGGTTCCTCGACTCCACCCACACAGACTCAATACCATCTGACCCTATGTCATTCAGTGCCATAGATTTAATTTCATTCTTAACTAACAAGACAACCCCACCTCCCTGTCTTTTCAATAATTTGTAAATCTTTGGATGTTTAACTGCCAGTCCTGAACCCCCTGCAACCGCATCTGTGATGACTACCACATCATAATTATTCACGATGATTTTGTGTTACTAATTCATCTAATTTGTTCCGAATACTATGGGCATTCAGGTAGAGTGTTTTAATGCTAATTTTCATATCCTCGTGATTTCCAACATCTCTAGTAATATGTCCTAAGTTAGCCTTCCATTTTATTTTGCTTCATTCCTAATCTGCCTTGAACTTAAACCCTGAACACATGCTAACCTGCTGCTTATCTTTCTACCTGACTCCATACTCCCTGTCGCTTTCCCTTCCCCTCCCCACACCCCCGACTCCCCGAGTCCTAATGACCACCCTATTTATTTTCTTTCGCCAGAACATTGGTTCCATATCGGCTCAGATGGAGACCATCCAATCAGTACAGATTTCCCCCTCCCTCCCTGGTTCCAAAACTGATGCCAATGTCGATGAAATGGAATCCCTCTTTCCCACACCAATCTCTTAGCCATGTGTTTGCTTCCCTAATTTGCTTATCCCAAGCCAATTAGCACGTGGCTAAGGCAGCAATCTGGAGATTATGACCCTCGAGGACCTGTTCTTCAATTTCCTTCCTAATGCTTGATACTCCCCCAAACAGGACCTCCTTTCCTAGCTTTGCCTATGTTGTTATTCCCAACGTGGATCACAACAACTGAATCTTCTCCCTCCTGCTCCAATATCTTTTCAAACCAGTCAGAGATGTCCTGTACTCCGGCACTGGGCAGGCAACATACCAGGTGGGACTCCAGATCTGGCTCACAAAGGATACTATCTGTTCCCCCTAATTACAGAATCCCTGATAACAACTACTTGTCTCGTTGTTTCCCTCTTGAGTGGCCTTCTGCACCATGGTGCCATGGTCAGCTAGCTCATCCACCCCGCAGCCCTTTTCCTCATCCATACAGGGAGCAAGAATCTTGTACCTGTTGGACAAGGTAAAGGGCTGAGGCTCCTCCACCCCTGAACTCTGAATCCCCCTACCTACCTCATTTACTGTCACACCCTGTTGTCCTTGATCACTAACTGAATTTGAATCTACCAGGCGTGACTGCCTTCTGAAACAAAGCGGCCAGGTAACTCGCCACCTCCCTGATGTGCCGCAGTGTTTGAAGCTCGGATTCCAGATTATCAACTCTGACCCGGAGTTCTTCCAGCAACCAACCTTTGCTGCAGATGTGGTCACTGCCGTTCACAATGGGATCAGCCAGCTCCCACATCGTACAGCTACAGCACATCACCTGCCCAGTCATCTATACTTAGTTAATTAATTTGTACAAATTTGAGTCAAATGATTCCTAGTACTTCTCTATGGTCTTATTCAGCTAATCCACTAACAGTAAACTTTTAATCAATCACACGATAAACAAGAAATATCAATTGAAATGCCTTACTTTAGCTACACATGAGTCCTTTTTTTTGGTTAGAGATATACCCAGCAGCCTTCTGTTCCTTGCTGTGACCTCTTCCTCAGCTGCTCCTTTTAAAAATGGTTTGTGCGCTCTATCTTCCTGGCATCCGTCTGTTCCCTCTGCCCTCTCTCCTCGCCACTCTGTAAAAATGGAACTTCTGGCGGACATGTTGGGAAAGTAGCCTCCTTTACCCTGAGTGGTTCTAATTAGACAACAAGATGATCGTCACAGTAAACTGAAAGTACTATGTAAAATTACCCTCAATCTGATTGAAATATGAAAAGGATATCTGTTAAATTTATTGGTAAAATTAATCTACCATGTTGTTTGTGTATGGTATCAGCCAAAAATAGAAATGTACTCCAGTCACATGGTGAGCATTCATAATAGGAATTTATCGCCTTTGTCAAACACTCCATTGTTAATTGACTTACAAATTCATTTGAATTTTACTTGAAAAGAGGCCTGAGGTTTAAGTACATGAATCATTTCAGGGACAGCTCACAAAACCATATTTATAACTACTGTTGTTCAATGGATAAACGTTATTCAGTACATCTGTGCCAGTCACCCCATTGTATTGCTCTAAGCTAACACAATCAGACGTATTACAAATTGTACCTAACGTTTTCCTTAGTTTATTAAATCTAGCATTTACAGCAAGTGGAGCTAAAGACTGCATGTGGCATAGTGAAGTAGAAGATCACTGCTTCAGTTGCATGGAAAATTCAATCCTTTGTGCTGATTTGAGTTGATCTTACCTGCAGCTGCTCTTAACCTTGGTCTGGTGGCACTAAGATAGAGAAAAATAAGTTGAGCTACCAATCCTTACTCATAGAATGCAAGTGATGGGACCAGAATGAAGTGACAATGGTAATGATGTCGACTCTGCCTTCTGTGGCCAATTGTTCGTTTGAAGCTCAGGATAGATATAAAAGCTGTATGGATGAAATATTTAAAGTTAGCTGTTGCAGCAAATCCAGCAAGGGTAAGCATCATCAATAAATAAAAATACTTTGAAAAACACTGTACTCAATGTATACCTTCCTGGTGGGAATTTTACAAATTTGTTTCACCAGGAATCTATTTAAGCACACTGCATGAATTTCTTAGGCTTTACATGTCACTTGGATTTCCCATGTTAGAAAGTGATGCAATGTACCTAGACTTTCTGCAAGACTTATTTGTTAAAGATAGATTTAAAATTAGCTTACTTTGTGTTGTTGAAATATTTTGGTAAATTTACTTTCCTTCCATACAGAATCAAGGCTATCGAAAGCCCAGATAAAGACGACGATACAATATGGCTGATGTACTGGGTAGTATATGGTCTCTTCAGTGTAGGTGAATTCTTTTCTGACATCTTCTTTTCCTGGTTTCCTTTCTATTACATATTCAAGGTAAGTAGTAATTAGTTTATAATCAATTTGCATTGTAAAGTACATTAATGATTATTCTTGTCATTAACTGCTAATGCTGATAGTCTTAATAATGGCCTGAATATTTAGGCCAACAGTTCATTTTGGTATTGAGGGAATGGAATGGAACTGACAACGAAAGCTTCAGAGCATACTTGGAAGATCATAAAATATTTGTGAATGATGAAGACTAGTTGATAGTAAAGAGATCTCTGTTATCTGTAGGAATAATAGGGTGGTTGTGATAGGGAATTTTACTTTCCAAACATAGACTGGGACTGCCATAGTGTTAAGGTTTGGATGGAGAGGAATATGTTAAGTACATGAATGTACCTACTCGAGAAGGTGCAAAACTTGACCTACTGTTGGGAAATAAGGCAGGGTAGGTGACTGAGGGGGGGGGGGGAAGCACTTTGGGGCCAGTGACCATAATTCTATTAGTTCTAAATTAGCGATGGAAAAGGATAGACAGGATCTAAAAGTTTAAATTCTAAACTGGAGGAAGGCCAATTTTGACGGTATTAGGCAAGAACTTTCAAAAGCTGACTGGGGAGGGTCAGATGTTTGCCGATAAAGGTACAGCTGGAAAATGAGAAGCCTTCAGAAATCACCAGAAGCCTCGGTTTCCTCCCACAATCCAAAGATGTGCAGGTCAGGTGAATTGGCCATGCTCAATTGCCCATAGTGTTAGGTGCATTAGTCAGAGGGAAATGGATCGGATGGGTTACTCTTCGGAGGGTCGGCATGGACTGGTTAGGCCAAGGTCTGGTCTAGTCTGGTCTACGAGAGTCCAGACACAAGATAGGATGGAAAGAAGGGCTGGGAGATGTAGGGAATGCTGGATGATAAAGAAATTGAGGATTTGGTTAAGAAAAATGAAGCATATGTCAGCTATAGACAGGATAGAGTGAATCTGAAGAGTATAAAGGAGTATACTTAAGAGGAAAACCAGGAGGACACAAAGGGGACATGAGATAGCTTTGGCAAATAGGGTTAAGGAGAATCCAAGGGGCTTTTACAAATACATTTACGAACTAAAGGGTAACTAGGGAGAGAATAGGGTCCCTCAAAGATCAGCAAGGTGGCCTTTGTATGGAGCTGCAGGAGATGGGGGAAGATACTAAACAAATATTTGCATCAGTGTTTACTGTAGAAAAGGAGATGAAAGATATAGAATGTAGAGAAATAGATAGTGACACCTTGAAAAATCCCCATATTACAGTGGAGGAAGTGCTGGATGGCTTGAAACGCACAAAAGTGGATAAATCCCAGGACCTGATCAGGTGTACCCTAGAAATCTGTGGGAAGCTAGGAAAATGATTGCTAGGCCCTTTGCTGAGATATTTGTATCATCGATAGTCACAGCGGAAGTGCTGGAAGACTGGAGGTTGGCTAATGTGGTGCCACTGTTTAAGAAGGGTGGTAAGAACAAGCCAGGGAACTATAGACTGGTGGGCAAGTTGTTGGAGGGAATCCTGAGGGCTAGGATTTGGAAAGGCAAGGACTGACTAGGATAGTCAACATGGCTTTGTGTGTGGGAAATAAATGTCTTTCGAACTAGATTGAGTTTTTTGAAAAATTCAGAGGATTGATGAGGGCAGAGCAGTGGGTGAGATGTAATATGGACTTCAATAAACATTCGACAAGGTTCCCTGTGGGACACTGGTGAGCAAGGTTAGATCTCGTGGAATAAAGGGAGAACGAGCCATTTGGATACAGAACTGGCTCAAAGGTAGAAGACTGGGTGGTGGTAGTAGAGGTATGTTTTTCAGACTGGAGGCCTGTGACCAGTGGAGTGCCACAAGGATCGATGCTGGGTCCACTACTTTTTGTCATTTACATAAATGATTTGGATGCGAGTATAAGAGGTACAGTTAATAAGTTTGCAAATGACACAAAAATTGGAGGTGTAATGGACAGCGAAGAAGGTTACCTCAGATTACAATGGGATCTTGATCAGATGGGCTAATAGGCTGAGACGTAGCAGATGGTGTTCAGTTTGGATAAATTTGCTTTTGGGAAAGCAAATCTCAACAGGACTTTTACACTTAATGGTAAGGAGCTGGGGGAGTGTTGCTGAACCAATAGACCTTGGAGTGCAGGTTCATAGCTCCTTTTGAAAGTCGAGTCAGAGTTAGATAGGATAGTGACTAGGGTGTTTGGATTGCTTTCCTGTTGCGGCTGTACAGGACATTGGTTAGGCCACTGTTGGAATATTACGTGCAATTCTGGTCTCCTTCCTATCAGAAGGATGTTATGAAACTTGAAAGGATTCAGAAAAGATTCACAAGGATGTTGCTAGGGTTGGAGGATTTGAGCTATGGGGGGGTTGAATAGGCTAGGGTTGTCTGCCCTGGAGTGTTGGAGGCTGAGGGGTGACCTTTATAGAGGTTTATAAATTCATGAGAGGTGTGATAGGATAAATAGACCAAGTCTTTTCCCTGGGCTAGGGTGTCCAAAACTGGAGGGCATAGGTTTAGGGTGAGGGGGGAAAAATATAAAAGAGATCTAATGGGCAACTGTTTCATGCAGAGGGTGGTATGTGTATTGAATGAGCTGCCAGAGGAAGTGGTGGAGGCTGGTACAATTGCAACATTTAAAAGGCAGCTGGATGGGTATGTGAATAGGAAGGGTTTCGAGGGATATGAGTTGGGTGCTGGCAGTTGGGACTAGATTGGGTTGGGATATCTGGTCGGCATGGATGAGTTGGACCGAAGGGTCTGATTCCATGCTGTACATCTGACTCTAATTTATCCAATCCAAAACATATTGATAGTTCTTGTACTCTCCCCATATGGACAGGCCAAAGGCAAACAGGTTCTGTGCAAGATACTATCCAGGTGAAAGTGAGTAATGCATGCTGAAACAAGAGTGTGGTGCTGGAAAAGCACAGCGGGTTAGTCAGCATCCAAGGAGCAGGATTATCAACGTTTTGAGCAAAAGCCCTTCTTCAGGAATGAGGCTGGGAGTCTCTGGGTTGGAGAGATAAATGGCAGAGAGGGGTTGTGGCAGGAAGGTAGCTGAGTGTGCAATAGCTGGATGGAAGTGGAGGGTAAAGGTGATAGGTTGAAGGGGAGGGTTGTGTAGATAGATGGGAAGGAAGATGGACAAATGGGACAGGACGGAGGCGGGGGATGGTGTGGATGCAGGTTTTTCAATTCCTGTGGTGCCAAGGGAAGGTGCCAGGAGGGGAGGGTGGGGGCATGGACCTGATGAGGTCGTAGTGAAGGGAACTGTCTTTACAGAAAGCAGATAGGAGTGAGAGGAGGATGATGCAATCTATATGGAGGTTGGTGGGGTGAGAGGTGAGGATCTGAGGGGTTCAGGTTTTGTTGCGGTTGGAGCGGTGGGGTTCGAAAGTTGAGGTGTGGGAAGTGGATGAGATGCACTGGAGGGCATCATCAACCACAAGGGAGGGGAAATTGTGGCCTTTAAAGAAGGAGGACATCTGTTGTGTTCTGTGGTGGAACTGGTTCTTCTGCAAGCAGATACAGTGGAGCAATTGTGAATAAGGGATAGCATTTTTGTAGGAGGTGGGGTGGGAGGAGTCTGTGGGTTTGCAGAAAATGTCAGTGTTGAGTCGGTCACCATTGATGGAGATGGAGAGGTCCAGGTGAAGTTAAGTTCGGGGTGGAATGTGTTGAAGTTGCTGAACTGTTCAACCTCCTCATGGGAGCATGAGATGGCACCAATGTAGTCATCAGTGCAGTGGAGGAGAAGGTGGGGAGTGGTGCCAGTGTAACTGCAGAAGGTAGACTGTTCCACATAGCTGACAGAGAGACAGGCATGGCTGGGGCCCATGTGGGTGCCAATGGCTGCCCCTTTTGTCTGAAGGAAGTGGGCGGATTCAAAGGGGAAATTATTGAGGGTGAGGACCAGTTCAGCCAAACAGATTAGTGTCAGTGAAAGGGTACTGGTGGGGACATCGGGGGAGGGTTAGAAGCCCTGGTCATGGTGGATGGAGCGTATAGGGACAGGATGCCCGTGGTGAAGATGAGGCGTTGGGGGCTAGGGCAACGGAGGTCTCGGAGGTATAGGGCATGGGTGGTGTCCCGGATATATGTGGGGAGTTCCAGGACCAGGGGGTTAGGTCAGTATCGAGGTAAGTGGAGATGAATTTGGTGGGGTAGGAGCAGGCTGAGATGACAGGTCAGCCAGGATAGTCAGGTTTGTGGATTTTGGGTAGGAGGTAGAATTGGCCAGTCTGGGGTTCCTGAACTGAGGTTGGAAGCTGTGGGTTGGAGATCTCCTCCTTAGGTGAAGAAGTTGTTTATGGTCTGGGAGGTGAGGTCGTGGTCATGGAGGTGTCTTCAAATTGGCACTTGACTTCAGCGGTGTAGAGGTCAATGTGCCCCCCCCCCCGTCTGCTTGTTTGATAATGAGGTTGGGGTTGGAGCAGAGGGAGTGGAGTGCTGTGTTCAGGGTGAAGGTTGAAGATACTGTCCACCCTGACTAGAAGCCACTGGTTTAGGAGTTTTCTAGAATACACTGCACTTGCCTGAATGTGTACAGCTCCATCAAAATTCAAAGTTCAATGCCATTCAGGACAGCTCTATTTGATTTGCATTCCTTCAAACAATTACTACCTCTACCGTCAGCATGCAGTGGAAATAATGAATATCATTTACATCGTGCACTGCAATGAATTGCTGCCTTTGATAATATTTTCCAAACCACAACTTCTAGCTCCTGGAAGGACATGGAAACATTTCTACTTGTATGTTTTTGCTTCAAGTGGCACAGCATTCTGACTTCATTCAACAATGCTATGTCAAAATGCTGTCTTGCTAATAGCATTGTGGGAATGTAGACTCCACCATTTTCAGAAGGTTGGTCTGAAACCTCTTGAGTATTTGGGGATGGCCAATAAATACTGCTATTGTGAGCAATGCCCACATCCTGGCATTGAATAAATAAATAGTCTAGGCTTCCTTCCTCTCAATAGAGTATTGTCTCCATAGTGGCCTGTTTTGAAGAAGAGGAAGCTCATTTGATTTTAAAGAATTGGCTCTGAGTAAGAAACACTTCTTCAGACCATGTTGCTTGAAGATTGAGAGATAGGGATGATGGCTGGTAAAGAATGACTTATAGGGTCGGGGCAGATTACAGGGTATTTGATAAATCAAGAGCTTTGGGAGGCTAAAAATCAAAAGAACCGTGGATGGTCTAAAATCAGAAACTAAAACAGAAATTGCCGGAAAAGCTCAGCAGGTCTGACAGCATTTGAAAAAGGAATCCGTTACTGTTTTGACTCTGGTGACCCTTGATTGCAGATGGACAAATCTGATAGACACAATATTTCTCAAGCTAACTGCAGTGTTGCTTCCTGCTTTAGAGCAGATGTAGATTATTATTTTGGGTAACTCAGTGAAATCACAATATGATTTAGAATAATCCGTTCGAGACAGCAGAAGGATTTTGCAACAAATATTCATAACATATTGACTTAAATCAAAATAAGTCATTAACAATCAAAATGTTCCAAGTGGTGATATTTTGAATGACAACTGGTAGGCAAACAAATTTAATAGGAATATAGGCCATTCTGGTATAACGTATGTTTTATCAATATGATTAGGCTATAATGCGATTGACAAATTATGGACACTGTTTGGATAATGTGAACTTTCTACTGAATGGGTATAGTCATTTTCTGTAGCTGTCTTCTACAGCGTGATTTTCTGTAGCAGTTTTCCATAGTGCGAGGTTGCAGAGGAACACTATTGCCACGTTATATTAGAGTGCACCGTAGCATTGTGGACAAATATAGGATCTCAATCGTTTATTTTAACACATCTCTTTGATCATATCTAGTGTACGTTCCTGGTTTGGTGTATGGTTCCCATTGCAAATAATGGTTCTCAAGTGATCTACAAGCGTTTCATTCGCCCTTTCTTTCTGAAACATGAGGCTAAATTGGATGAGGTTGTGAAGAATATTGGTGATCGGGCCTCAGAAGCTGCAGATACCATTAAAGAAAATGGTAAGATTAATAACTTATCATTTACAGCTGCAACATATTCCTTGCATGTCTGCTCTTGTTGAATAGGTCTGTTAAAACCTACAAAACCTTCAAATGTTTTCTCGGTGATGATATTTTGTGTTTGGAACTCTTGCAGAATGAATACCCTAATTCAGCCATACTTAATCAAGGGGAAAAAGAATCACTCAATGTCCGCTCTCATCTGAGTGGGCTCTTTAAAAAAATAAAGCAACATTAATACGTTTGGGACCAAATTAGCACCAGCAGACATTACAAATCAGTTACTGTTTTTATTAGTGGAGGTCTTTGTGGCCCTGTGATAGTGTCATTTGTTCCCTCTGAGCCTGGAGGCATCACTTCCATGACTTGTTAGCCATGGAAACTATATTTGTAAATGTAGTCAAATATGTTGATCATCAATCCACACATCCTTCTGATGTGTCTATGGCATATAGTTGGAGAGTGCCTGGTTAGTGATGCGTAATGTGGAACAATGCCCCACCAATGGAAGTGGATGTAATCAATACTTTGCCTACTATACCAGTACAGCAAAGAGGAACAAGACTCTTGCGTTTGTAATGGAGGATGGGTTAACATCAATACAAACTTTTAGCCAGGGAATAACAATTCTTATTTTTTTGGATGAAACACTAAATCATTGTCTATTGTGTCAGAAAGATTGATGGGTCAAGTGCTATTTTTGCAGAACAGGGGACTTTTCCCAGTCACCTGGCCAATATCACTAACACATCATCTAGGCCATTATGAAACAAGTTGTCTTTCCCACTTCCAGCCTATTGCATCTAGACATGTCACCTGGGTTTCTTGTTTTGCTGCACTCTGGTTTGGAGTTGCAATGCTGTCATCTCAAGTTAACAGTTTAATTTCCTGTTGAATGTGGTTTGAGAACTCCCATGGAGGCAGAGCTTGAGATTTGGTGAAATACTGGATAGTGCGAACGAGGTTATAGGTGTTATTCCAGGCCCCTGCAATGGAGATCCAATGTACTGTTTTGTATGGCTGCATGAACATCAATTTCAAAAGGCAAATGCATATTAATGCTATTTAATGCTGTCAATCAGATCCTGATTATCATTATTCTGGAAAATGGGTGAAGATCAGATTGTACATGAGGGAAATGCTGCACTACTAAAACAGCTTCTCAACATTTACTGTTTGGCCTTCTATTTGGGAAGAAATTATATGTTCTGAGTACCCCAGCATAGAATCCAATGCATCGTAAGATGCTCAAATTGAGTAAGCTGGTTTAGTTGGTAGGAACTGGACAATTGATCTATGCCAGAATGAGAATTTGTTTTGCTGGTTTGAAATTAACAATTTGAAGATACCATCTTTGTTTGTTTGTGTTCTTCTAGCCAAAAAAGCAACAGCAAACTTGATCTTTGAAGAGAAGAAGAGTACTTAAACAACGGCCGATAAAACTCCCTGGAATCGAGTGTGTTAAGATATTGCCTTTGGAAATTTTTTTCAATGCACTCTTTAAATGTATTTCTTTATATAACCTATTTGCTCAATTTTATCAAAATCAAAGTGGAAAAATGTATGGTACTCAAATGTAATATTACAATCAGTGTTTAATTGCTTGTTGCAAATATTTCATGGACTATTGCTAATGATGCAGATGCAGTTCTGAGAGTGGCATTTTTCTGGTTTGTCTTGTCCTTTTATTGTCTGATTTAAATGTTCAATAAACTTTTAAAGTTGACTCTCTTGTCACTTTTGAACCAAATGTTAAGTAAACTTGAAAACTGATACCTTTTGAGAAAACGTAGTTTTTGCTAAAACAATTGTGTTCTTTGCTGGCAGTGCTTGGGGCTTACAAAAAATAACTAACTTTCCACAGAAACCAGACACATGCATGCCTTTATTTCGTGCTGTATTCATAACTTTTTTTTTAAATATCAGAAGTAGAGCTGTATCACTTGCTACGAGAGAGGTTTAACTGTGGTTTAAACCGTTCCTTTATTAGTCAATATAATTGGTTTCTTCAAGGCCAGACCAAGACTGCAAGTGGGGATACAAATAATGTCAAAAGTACATGGGGTTAGCTTAAAGGACCAGGAAATTGTCATCTATCTTATGCTCGTGGAATCGCAAATAATTGAAAAGTGAAAAGATATTATACACTGAAATATTTATTGGAATTCTATCATATAGACAAAATACCAAATCACATGATGGCTTAATGTCTTTTTTGTTCAGTTGTTTTTGTTTTTCAATGATGTGGTGATGCTGGCATTGGACTAGGGTGAACAAAGTCAGAGGTCATACAACCAGATTAGAGTCCAGCAGGTTTATTTGAAGTGACCAGTTTTTGGAGTGCTGTTCCTTTTTCAGGTGAAGTCCTGACTTCACCTGACAAAGGAGCAGCACTTGAAGCTTGTGACTTCAAATAAACTTGAATTATAATCTGGTCATGTGACTTCTGACCTTTTATTTTCACCAAAATAATGTTTTCATTTCAAGAAATTAATAGACTTCAGTAGAATAACAATATGCATAAGTTCAAAAACAGGCTTATAAAATTTTGATCAAAGCCAAATTTAGGGCAGAAAGTCCAAGCTTGTTTGAAGTGTCTACAGTCACTGCAGATCATAGTGAAGCAAAAACATTGGGTATTGCACTAGAAGCTGGAGTCAAATGTGGGAAGTTTAACAGGAATTAGTAAACTATAGGTTGGGGGTGAAACTATTTTTAAACAGCAGTGTGAGAATGGTAAATTTGAAATTCTTTGGGATCAGGAGCTAATCAATTTTGCAAGACACTTCACAGAATTATCATAAAATGAAATATAATGCAGCCACAAGGAAATAAGAGGATATTCAAAAGCTTGGTCAAAGAAGTAGGTTTACAAAAACAAGTGTAAACAAGAGAAACCTGTTGAGGAAGTGAATTAGATCAATTCAGCTGCTTTTGACGAAGCCAATTGCATGGTTTGCTCAGACCTTTTCAAAGGGTGTTAACAACCTGAGCCGCCTCCGAAATTTTAACTTTGTCCCGTTCAAGGACGTTAAAAGGTGTGTCCTATATCGACTGCTGCTGCACACCGTCCACCTCTTCTCCCTCATCCACCGCCCGGACACGCCCTGGCGTGCCCATTTGCCACCGGGCGGTGGGGATCCCCAGTGGAGGGCTCTCTACGCAGGAGTCCTCCCCCTTTCTCTCGGGGATCTGGGGTGGAGGGTGCTGCACGCAGCAGTCCCCTGCAACCGCAGATTGCGGTGGTTCACGGACTCCCAGCCCAACTGCTTGTTCTGTGGCGCTGTGGAGTCCGTGGACCATGTGTATGTTGGGTGTGGGCGTTTGCACTCCCTTTTTGATTTTCTGAAAAACCTTCTCCTCTGCTTTTGGTTGCACTTCAGTCCCACGCTCCTGATCTTCGGGCACCCGGTGCGGAGGAGGGAGGGCAGGTCTGAAGACCTCCTCGTGGGTCTGCTCCTGGGCCTGGCCAAACTGGCCATAAACAGGTCCAGGCAGTGGGCCGTGGAGGGGGTCGTTAGGGCCGACTGCCTGCCCCTCTTCCGCGGTTACGTTAGGGCCCGGGTGTCCTTGGAGAAGGAGCACGCGGTGTCCACCAACACCCTGGAGTTGTTCAGGGAGAGGTGGGCGCCGCAGGGAGTGGAGTGCATCATTTCCCCCTCCAACTCTATTTTGATTTAGTCCCTGCCCTCCCCTTCACTGTTTTGATCACACAGCATTGCCCTTTGATGTGAAGGGCACTGCTCGTCACAGGCCACTCGGGTGTTTTCCTACTTTTCCTGGTGGTGGAAATTGAATAAAGATTTGTACACCTGTGTCTCTCAAAAAAAAAATCAAAGGGTGTTAATTATCAACCACACTGCTGTGGGTTTGGAGTTGCACGTAGGTGAGATCAACGTTGTGTGTTGTTGGACATACACTTTAATGGCGTAGAGGAAGGGAATAGAGATGCCAGAGTCAGAAGATGAGGACCGAGGAAGAGAGCTGAAAATGTGTTGCTGGAAAAGCACAGCAGGTCAGGCAGCATCCAAGAAGCAGGAGAATCGACGTTTCGGGCATGAGCCCTTCTTCAGGAATGGGGAAAGTGTGTCCAGCAAGCTAAGATAAAAGGTAGGGAGGAGGGACTTGGGGGAGGGGCGTTGGAAATGTGATAGGTGGAAGGAAGTTAAGGTGAGGGTGATAGGCTGGAGTGGGGTGGGGGCGGAGAGGTCAGGAAGAAGATTGCAGGTTAGGAAGGTGGTGCTGAGTTCGAGGGTTGGGACTGAGACAAGGTGGGGGGAGGAGAAATGAGGAAACTGGAGAAATCTGAATTCATCCCTTGTGGTTGGAGGATTCCTAGGCGGAAGATGAGGCACTCTTCCTCCAGCCGTCGTGTTGCTATGGTCTGGCGATGGAGGAGTCCAAGGACCTGCATGCTTGGTGGAGTGGGAGGGGGGAGTTGAAGTGTTGAGCCACGGGGTGGTTGGGTTGGTTGGTCCGGGTGTCCCAGAGGTGTTCTCTGAAACGTTCCGCAAGTAGGCGGCCAATCTCCTCGATAGAGGAGGGTGCAGCGGGTGTAATAAGTGATGTGTGTGGAGGTACAGGTGAATTTGTGGCAGACATGAAAGGATGCCTTGGGGGGAGGTGTGGGCTCAAGTTTTGCATTTCTTGCGGTTGTAGGGGAAGGTGCCGGGAGTGGAGGTTGGGTTGATGGGGGGGACGTGGACCTAACTGAGTCACAGAGGGAGTGGTCTTTTTGGAACGCTGATAGGGGAGGGGGAGGGAAATATATCCCTAGTAGTGGGGTCTATTTTGGAGGTAGCGGAAATGACGACAGATGATAAGATGTATATGGAGGTTGGTGGGGTAGTAGGTGAGGACCAGTGTGGTTCTGTCGTGGTGGCGATTGGAGGGGTGGGGCTCAAGGGCAGAGGAGCAGGAAGTGGAGGAGATGCGGTGGAGAGCATCGTCGATCACGTCTGGGGGGAAATTGTCGTATTTGAAGAAGGAGGCCATCTGGGTTGTTCGGTGGGGTAGGAGCGGGCTGAGACAATGGGTCGGTCGGGGCAGTCAGGTTTGTGGATTTTGAGCAGGAGGTAGAAACTGGCGGTACGGGGTTGTGGGACTGAGGTTGGAGGCGGTGGATGGGAGATCCCCTGAGCTGATGAAGTTATGGATGGTCTGGGAGATGGTTTGGTGGTGGGAGATGGGGTCATGGTCAAGGGGGCAGTAGAAGGAGGTGTCTGCGAGCTGGCGTTTAGCCTCAGTGGTGTAAAGGTCGGTGCGCCAAACTACTACCGCGCCTCTCTTGTTTGCCGGTTTGAAAGTGAGGTTGGGGTTGGAACGGAGGGAGTGGAGGGCTGCAAGTTCCGAGGGTGAGAGGTTGGAGTGGGTGAGAGGGGTGGAGAGGTTGAGGTGGTTAATGTCGTGGCGGCAGTTGGCTATGAAGAGATTGAGGGCAGGTAAGAGGCCAGCACGGGGTGTGCAGTTGAATGCAGCCTGCTCCTGCCCCACTGAACTCATCTCTGCATACCTCGACACGGTCCTGTCCCCCTTAGTCCAAGAACTCCCCACCTACGTTCGGGACACCACCCATGCCCTCCACCTCCTCCATGATTTCCGCTTCCCAGGTCCCCAACACCTTATCTTCACCATGGACATCCAGTCCGTGTACACCTCCATCCCCCATCACAAAGGACTCAAAGCCCTCCGCTTCTTCCTTTCCCGCCGAACGAACTAGTACCTTCCACTGACACTCCTTTGACTGACTGAACTGGTCCTCACTCTGAATAACTTCTCTTTCCAATCCTCCCACTTCCTCCAAACTAAATGAGTAGCCATCGGCATCCGCATGGGCCCCAGCTATACCTGCCTCTTCGTAGGATATGTGGAACGGTCCATCTTCCGCAGCTACACTGGCACCAACCCCCACCTTTTCCTCCGCTACATCGATGACTGTATCGGCACTGCCTCATGCTCCCACGAGGAGGTTGAACAGTTCATCCACTTTACCAACACCTTCCATCCCGACCTCAAATTTACCTGGACCGTCACAGACTCCTCCCTCCCCTTCCTAGACCCCTCCATTTCTACCTCAGGTGACCAAATCAACACGGACGTTTACTATAAACCGACCGACTCCTACAGCTACCTAGACTACACCTCCTCCCACCCTGCCCCCTGTAAAAATGCCATCCCATATTCCCAATTCCTTAGTCTCTGCCGCATCTGCTCCCAGGAGAACCAGTTCCAATACAGAACTACCCAGATGGCCTCCTTCTTCAAGGACCGCAATTTCCCCCCAGACGTGATCGACGATGCTCTCCACCGCATCTCCTCCACTTCCCGCTCCTCCTTGAACCCTGCCCCTCCAATTGCCACCAGGACAGAACTCCACTGGTCCTTACCTACCACCCCACCAACCTCCATATACATCGTATCATCAGTTGTCATTTCTGCCACCTCCAAACAGACCCCACCACCAAGGATATATTTCCCTCCCCTCCCCTCTCAGCGTTCCGAAAAGACGACTCCCTCGTCAGGTCCACACCCCCCCACCAACCCAACCTCCACTCCCAGCACCTTCCCCTGCAAACGCAAGAAATGCAAAACTTGCGCCCACACCTCCCCCCTTACTTCCCTCCAAGGCCCCAAGGGATCCTTCCATATCCGCCACAAATTCACCTGCACCTCCACACACATCATTTACTTCACCTGCTGTACCCAATGTGGCCTCCTCTAGATTGGGGAAACAGGCCGCCTACTTGCGGACTGTTTCAGAGAACCCCTCTGGGACACCCGGACCAACCAACCCAACCATCCTGTGGCTCAACACTTCACTCCCCCTCCCGCTCCACCAACGACATGCAGGTCTTTGGACTCCTCCATCGCCAGACCATAGCAACATGACTGCTGGAGGAAGAAAGTGTCAACTTCCACCTAGGAACCCTCCAACCACAACGGATGAACTCAGATTTCTCCAGTTTCCTCATTTCCCCTCCCCCCACCTTGTCTCAGTCCCAACCCTCAAACTCAGCACCACCTTCCTAACCTGCAATCTTCTTCCTAGTCTCTCTGCCCCACCCCCTCTCTGGCCTATCACCCTCACCTTAACCTCCTTCCACCTATCGCATTTCCAACACCCCTCCCCCAAGTCCCTCCTCTCTACCTTTTATCTTAGCCCGCTGGACACACTTTCCCTATTCTTGAAGAAGGGCTTATGCCCGAAATGTCGATTCTCCGGCTCCTTGGATGCTGCCAGACCTACTGCGCTTTTCCAGCAACACATTTTCAGCTCTGATCTCCAGCAACTGCAGTCCTCACTTTGACCTAGAAGTGAGAGCAGTTTGGAGAAGGCTGGCAGATCAAATGTCCTTGGAGTTTGAAAGAGGATTCAACTCACCAACACAACAATATACAGAATAGGATGTAACCCAGTGATTTGAGAGATGGACATTCAGAGAGCATCAATGCACCAACCTCAACTGTCAATTACAAAGGTATGAATAATAATGTCTGCAGAATACCTCTGCCAGAAGCACATATAAAGTAGGGAATGTTAAAAGATGAAAACTCATTTCACAATGTAAAGTCAGTCAAAGTAATCCTTATAATTTCCATGAACCTGTCAGATGCTGGACTCTGCAATATGATTGATAATATATGCCTGGTTGCGCCACCCTGCGGATTTGAAAAGGGCAGACTTGTAAGGAACCAGTCCTGTTCTGCCCTGGAATGGGCATGGAAATTTTTGACCTTTGATGTTTATTTGGAAAAACATTGCCCAAGAAATTACTATAGACGAGAAATATGCAGGTACTCTGGATCTTTCACTGAAGCCAGCATAAGGAGAATCTGGGAATGATTAATCAGAGGCAGAATCCATATTGCTGTAGATGAGGCATAGGTACTGTTGGAGTATTGTTTGTAATAATTTCAGTCATTGCTACAACATAGACTAAGAGTCACAGAGATGTACAACATGGAAACAGACCCTTCAGTCCATCCCATCTATGCTGAACAGGCATCCCAACCCAATCTAGTTCCACTTGCCAGCACCCGGCCCATATCCCTCCAAACCCTTCCTATTCATATACTCATCCAAATACCTTTTAAATGTTGCAATTGTACCAGCTCCACCACTTTCTCTGGCAGCTCATTCCATACATGTACCACCCTCTGCGTGAAAACGTTGCCCTTTACGTCTCTTTTATATCTTTCCCCTCTCACCCTAAACCTACGCCTTCTAGTTCTGGACTCCCCGACCCAGTGAAAAGATATTGTCTATTTATCCTATCATTGTCCCTCATAATCTTGTAAACCTCTATAAGGTCACCCCTCAGCCTCCGATGCTCCAGGGAAAACAGCCTCAGCCTGTTCCACCTCTTCCTCTAGCTCAAATCCTCCAACCCTGGCAACACCCTTGTAAATCTTTTCTGAACCCTTTCAAGTTTCACAACATCTTTCCAATAGGAAGGAGACCAGAATTGCACGCAATATTCCAACAGCAGCCGAACCAATGTCCTGTACAGCTGCAACATGACCTCCCAACTCCTGTACTCAATACTCTGACCAATAAAGGAAAGCATTCCAAATGTCTTCTTCACTATCCTATCTACCTGCGACCACTTTCAAGGAGCTATGAACCTGTACTCAAAGGTCTCTTTGTTCAGCAACACTCCCTAGGACCTTACTATTAAGTGTATAAGTCCTGCTAAGATTTGCTTTCCCAAAATGCAGAACCTCGCAGTTATCTGAATTAAACTCCATCTGCCACTTCTCCGCCCATTGACCTATCTGGTCAAGATCCTGTTGTAATCTGAGGTAACCCTCTTTGCTGTCCACTACACCTCCAATTTTGGTGTCATCTGCAAACTTACTAACTGTACCTCTCATGTTTGCATCCAAATCATTTATGTAAATGACAAAAAGTAGAGGACCCTTACCGGCAATGTGGACAATATCCTACAGTGCTTAGCTTCACAAATGAGTTGTGTCAAGGAGTTGTATTGAAGAGCCTTAGACTTTCATTGGTTGAAGGATAAAGAAAACTTTAATGCTCTCAGTATCCTTCAGGGAATAAACAAACAATGCTAATATTATGTTTCAGGTTATACAAACTTCAGAATTAAGGATATTAACCCTGGTGTAACAGCAGGCATGTTCTCAAAAACAAATCTGCAAATATGACTTGGAAATATGAAGGAACAAGCAATGGAAAATCACTGGTTTTTGGGATTAGCCACATGGACCCTTTTCAATCCTATATTTTCACATGAATCCAATTGTACTTTCAAGCTTATATTTAATCAAAACCTGACTTTGTAATGAAGCCAGCTGAGAAGTGTCATGCTGTTGTCTGGCAGATTGGCCTCTACATTGTGGAGGCTGAGTGCCAGTTCTCAGGTATCTCCTATCTCCTCCTGGACCATGACCCATTATGGAATACCAGACCATGGTGGCCACTACAGTGACTGACCTAGTTTCATCTGGTGGTCTCCCCACTGCCTCCAAGCTTATGGTGTCCCAACCCCACACAGCTTGCTTCTACGTCTTTCCCAAAATCCATAACTAGATCCCAGGCAGACCCATTGCTCCTGCCTGCTTCTGCTCCACAGAACTCATCTCTTCCTACCTGGAAATTTTTTCTCCCTTGTCCAGTCCCTTCCCACTTACATCCATGATTCCTCTGATATTTTACATAGCTGCAGAATTTCCAGTTTGCAGACTCCAGCCAAGTCCTCTTGACTATGGATATGTAATCCTGTTACACGACCATTCCCCATCAGGATGGTCTCAGGGCTCTCCACTTCTTTGATGAAGAAAAGCCTGAACCGTGTCCACACGCCACCACCTTCCTCCATTGGCCCTCCTTCCTCTTTACCCTGAACGAGTTCTCTTTTAATTCCTGTCACTTTCATCAAGTCAAAGGTCTGGCCTTGGGTACTTGCAGGGGCCCCAGTTATGCCGGTATCTTTGTGGGAAGTGGAACATTCCTTGTTCCAGTTTTACTCTTGTCCCTACCCACAACTCTTTCTCTGGTATATCAATGATGTCATTAGTGCAGCTTCACTCTCTTGTCCTGAATTGGAAAAGTTAATCAATTTCACTTCTGACTTCCACTCGGCCCTCACCGCCACCCGGTCCATCTCTAACTCCTTCCTTCCCGTCCTTTGCATCTGTTTCCATTTCTGGGCTTAGGCTGACTACCACTACCCACTACAAACCAAGCAACTGCCACAGTTTACTGGACTATACGTCCTCACATTCTGCTTCCTGTAAAGGACTCTATTCCATTCCGTCTCTGTCCTATCTGTTATGATGATGCTGACAGGGAGGTCTCTGAAATGTCGACCTTCTTCCTCAATTAAGTCTTCCCCAGCACAGACTACTCAGCTCAGTCTGACCCATCTCCCACACAGCGATAGGGACCCCTTGTTCTCAGCTACCATCCTACCAACATCCAAATCTACCACCCCCAGCAGGGTGCCATGACCACACACATTCTTCTCCCTTCCCCTCTAAGCATTCCGTACACACCGTTTCCTCTGGGACACCCTGGTCCACTCCTCCTCCACTCCCAACATTCCCTCATAGCTAAATATCAGCTTTCTCTACAATCAGTGTGTAACATCTGCCTGTTTACTTTTTCCCCCTTCTCAGAACCCAAGGGCCCAAACATACCTTCCAGGTGAAGCAGCACCTTACCTGCACTTCACTGCTCACGACGTGGTCTTCTCCGCAATGAGGAAACGAAGCGTAGTCTGGGTGACCGCTTCTGCATTCTATCCGCAGAAAAAAGGACCCTGAGCTTCCAGTTGCCTGCCACTTTAACACACCACCTTGTTCCTTGGCCAACATCTCTATCTCAGGCTTGCTGCAGTGGTCTACTGAACCTCAGCGCAAAGCTGTAAGAGCAGCACCTGATTTTTTGCTTGGGAACTTTGCAGCCTCAAAACTCAATATTCAGTGCAACAACTGTAGGGCTTGAGGCACCTTCTCCCATATCCTCACCCCAACCCCCACACACCAGTCCTTGTTTACACACAGGGTCTGTTATTGCACACAACCCATTGTCAGTCACTAATTGTCCCCATTAGTAACTATTCATTCTCCTAGGCTGATTGCTATTCACTCCTATGTCTGTCCAAATGTTCTTCTCTGTCCTTGGGCTCTATCTCCACAATTGTTTACTCTTTACCCCCTGGAAAAAGCCAACCATTTCCTAGCTACCAATATCAGTTTTGAGGAAGGGTCACTGGAGCCTTAACTCTAGTAGCATCATGCAGAGAAATCAGAGTGCTAAGCCTTTCCAACGATATCCACAGTTCTTTTGGCTTTGACAATTAAATTTAGTTTGGTTTTGAAAATATGACACCAACTGAAAACAGAACAACTTATTTTATTACAATCAATTTGACAAATACGCCAATTTTTGTTAAAGTGAAGAAAAAAACTTTTGGCAGCTTTAACATATTTTACAGCTATTCATTTGTGTGGAGATACAGTGAGGGTCATGATAGAGTTCATGCATCCAGGGCAGCCAAACTTTGCAGCTTCATGAGTGGACAGATTCTTGTTTTAGTGTTTTTCCAATATTCATTTACTCCCAAAAAATGCTTTGTCAAAGACATTCTGTTCCTGCTTTAATAGTTAAAGTTCCATTCTGATGAGTTAGAAAACATGAATAACACTAAAATATTTTTAAAAAGCGGCTTTGCACTTTAAAGTCATACGATGGGACTTGATTTGCACCTTACATAACTCTCAGCTGTCACAGGATCTATTGCTATATTTGTTTTATTAATGGACATCAACTTAAGAACCAGGCAGTGAAAGGTTGATAATAGGGCACATTTTTTGAAAACATTCCCAACTTAATCTAAGCAAGTGTAATATTTAAAATTATTTGCTCCTGCTGATTAGAATATTAAAATATAAAGAAAAATATGGTGGCAGCTTTGTCAGACAGTCCAGGTCAAATGACACAATGCTTAAATTTGTTTATGATACAAGAATGTTTTCAAAATAAATACTTAATGCTAGTAACATTAGCAAAATTACTTCTTCTTCTTCTTCTTGCTCTTCTTTCCACCTTCCCCTGGTTGTGCATTCTGATCTCCTCCTCCAGCCTTCTGGGTCCTAGTCTTCAGTTTTGGAATCATTTCTGCCACGTATAACATTATTGATTTTCCTGTGTGAGGAGATAGAAAACAGATTTTCTTTACAAATTTATCAATGGTTTTGAATTGGTTCATCAGTTTAAACTTCTGTTTGCCGACTCAGCATAGAAACCTCGGGAGACAAAACAGAGGTGTCTCCTCCAACCTCATGAAGTGGTCCTTTTCTAACCCAACAACAACAACTGGTCACTTAGAAGTAATCACTAGTCATAGGTGAAGTAGTCAGCCATTCAACCCTTGCCATTCAATAAGATCATGGCTGATTGGAATCTTCAACTCCACTTTTCTACCTTTTCCCCATAATCCTCGATTACCTGACAAACTTTTATAATCAGTAAATCTCAGTCTTGCCAGCCCTCTGTGGTTAAGAATTTCACAGATTCACTACCCTCAAGAAGTACCTCCTTATCTCTGTCTTATCGTGTGACTTTTTATGCTCCCCAGTCCCAGACTCTCCTATAGCTTGGGTACTTCAAAATAATGGAGGGAAGACATTGTAGACAATGTTGAATTTCAGCCTTTAGTCACCTAAGCAACAGAACTTTTGGTGACAAAAAAACCTCAAAACACCCATGGTCCATAGGACAGCAGTGTTACTTGTCATCAGCGATGCCTCCATCTACTGAAGGGAAAGATGGTCCATGTGATGCTGCTTGACCTGCTGTGCTTTTTTTTAAGTTCCATTCTCTATCCACTGACTCTCCAGCATCTGCAATTTGCACTCTGTCCAGGTCTATGTGAGTGCCCTCTCAACCAACATCACTAGCAACAAAGCTATTGGTGACAGTCAATTAACTGCTTTAGGCAGACCATATATTTCCACATGTCCAACACAAGACTGAGCTTCATCACGCTGTGTTGTTACCAGGAGGGCAGAGGAAACATTTCATGGACATTCTCAAACCCTTCTTGAAAAGTGGAAGAACCACATCAACCAGTGGGAATCTTGTGCTCAAGAGCACTTAAACTAGAAAAGAAGTATCGGTGAAGGTGTCCCTCATTTTGAACACTGGCCTCAGTCAAGGTCAAACACATGTAGAAATCCAAGCATCCAACCCATTTGCCTCTTCAAACACTATTTGTGATAGTGTGTAGGGATTCAGCATTGGATTGTGGTCATCTCTGGACCCACAACTCTGGAGTGGAAGAAAGTCATCCTCAGTCCCAAGGGACTACATAGGATGAATGAGCTCATACATCAATACAAATACAGAATATATTGTTACGTGACTGCATGACCTAATAAATGAGCAAGTAAGAATGAAAACAAAAGCCCCTGAATTTCAAAACGTAGCCCCTGAAAATCATCTGTGGTCCTACAGAAAATCTCAAGATGTTCTCTCTCAAAAACAGGCACTCTGCTTCCTACATCTTTAGACTTTTTGCCCCTCTCAAGGTTCCAAGCTAAGCAGTCAAAAATATGTGCTTGCAAAGTGAAGTCAGTCAGATTGTCCAGTGTCTTCAATTGTTAACAGTCATCAGTAACCTCCATAATTTACAAAATAAAATGGTTATAAATACCCCATTAAAAACTCGGCCAGTGGAATCGAAGGCAGAGATAGCAATTGAAATAAAATCCATAATGTTTCAGAGTAGGGGGGATAGGAAGTTAAAGAAAACAGGAATAAAGTATTATAGAAACAGTGAATTACAAAGGCTGCTCACGTGATGTGTAACGTGCATACAGACCAAACATCCCAACTTCATACTGTAATTTTTAGAAGTGCAATATCATAGGCCGCAGATAAAACAGAAATTGGTATCAAAAGACAAGAGGCTTCCATTCAAAATGAATATAACTCAGCACTTTTATAAGCTGATGGTCAAATAAGCAAAATCACTAATAGGAAAGTGTACATAAATGAACAGAACTTCCCCACAAACTGTCTCCTGCACAATTGGACACATGAAGTTCACTGATTTAAGGCTTTTGGTCTTTATGCAGCAGATTGAAAAATCAGTTTCATACACACCTCAAGTGGCATTCTATAACTAATATAATTAACTTAAGCAGAATAAATCTGTTACTGCAACTGAACACATCTTGAAAAATAGTCTTCACCCAAAACTTTAAAACTGGGACAGCACAGTGTGATGGTGATCAGAACAATAAGGCTGTGCCAGCTTTGTCACAGAGCTGTGTAATTAGTCACGTGCTCTTTCCATTTCAAACACTTATCATTCCAGCAAATCTCTTCTGAGCCTTTTCCAAGACCTTGACATGTTTCCCAAAATATTGCACTCAGAATTGAACAAAGTACTCCAGTTAAGATCAATTTTTTAGAAAGTAGTTTAACTTCCTTTCTTTCACATTCTCTGCCGTAGTTATTAAGGCAGTCAAGGATCCCATTTGCTTTCTAAACAAAAACATGGCTTCTCCATTTGTTTTGCCACCTTCAAACATTTGTGTTCATGCATTCGAGTGTCCCTATCATAGCAACCCTTTTAAAAGGAATTGTTACATTTTGTTTGTTAGCTTATTCTCATCTTTCCTATTTAAATATATCACTTCACACTGGTGTTAAATTTTACCTGCCATTTAATCAGTCTAAGTTCGTCTGAATTCTGTTACCAATATTAACTACATTTTAGAGCTGATGTCGTCTGCAAACTTTGAAATGATATCCTTTATGTCCAAGTTTGTTATTAATAGCTCTTAGAGATCCAAATTCTGAAGAATTTCATTGTATACTTTGATCCAGCATGAAAAATAAATTATTACTTCATGTTTCCAATGTCTTAGCCATATTTCTATGTTTTCACTGCCTTTTTATTCCCAACAGCTTTAACTTGGCTAAAATGTAAGTTAAGTGGCACTTTGTCAAATACCTTAATTCCATCTTTAGGTTAATGGTACCTTAATATATTTCTGTTTTTAATGATTAAAACCTCATCGTGAAACTTCTCTACTTGCTTTGAAAAAGTCAAGTGCATGGGATTATAAAAGTAAAAATTAGCTCACTCACAGAAATGGTGTACAGTTAAGAGACCATTGTATATGTTTTGCAGATGGAATTACTTACGTGTAGGAAACTGTTCCAAACAAAAGGATCCATCTGCATTTTTCAGTTGAACTCGTATTCTACCTCTGAACTGTACATCTCTGTTCCACTCACGTGGGTACAGTTTATTCTGAAAAACAGTGTAAATTCTACATTAATAGGATGTGGGTAAAACACCAGGAATCTTAATATTCAGGTAAATATTAATTACAATAAATACCTCTACAGCCACAATCAGTCCAGCTGCTGCACAAACATCTCGAATTTCTCCAAAAGTTGGGTTTTCAACAGCCTTTCACAGAAAATAAAGTTTCAATGACAAAACAGCTTCAATAGATGTTATAGGTTTTGCACAAAACCTATATATATGTACTTCACAAAGCAAGGAATACAGACAATTAATGCTAAGAATGATTATACAAGAAAATCAAAAGTTTTACTAAAGAAGTTGACCTTCAGGAGATTTGTTAACATTTGATGAGAGAAGGAAGAGATTAAGGCAGAGAATTCCAGCAGCTAGGAACAGCTAGCAAAAGGTCCTGCAACTATTGAAGGGACTGGAGATACCTAATATCACAAAGTTAACAGAAGGGTTTAGTGTCGGTTGTACACAATCTTCAAGCTAATTCTGTATCTGAAAAGGACCAATCTGTAACTGAGGAAAAAGGTGCTAAATACCTTGGTGATACCAATAATTCAGAGAGAAAACGAGACAATTGCTCAAATTAATAGGAAACTACTCAGCAAGTCAGCCAACTTTGAGCGAGTGAAATAAAGAGTCAGGCTTCAGCTGATGACTCCATTGATACAGCAAAATAGACATTGTAAAGTGTAAAAGTGAGAGTTGGAGCAGTAGGCCACTTGGCTCAGAAACCTGCTCCACCATTCTGTAAGATTATGGCCAATCCAATTACGTCACATTCTGGTCTACCGCATGATAACCTTACACGGTCTGAGGGAGAGAGATCCAAAAACTCATGACTGAGAAAAAAAAGACATCTTAAATGGGTGACCCCCTATTTTTAAAGTGTCCTCTAGTTCTACATTTTCCTACAAGAGGAATCCTTTCTGCATCGACTCCATCAAGACCCCTCAAGATTTAAAGATTTCAATTAAGTAATTTCTTACTTTTCTACACTCTAGCAGGTACAAACCCAGTCTACCCAACCTTCCCTCATGACAACTCATCTTTGCCAGCTACAAGGCTGATAAATATTCTCTGAACTATTTTCAATTCCTTGAATCCTTCCTTAACTATAGAAACCGATGCTGTACACAGTTCTCAGCTGTGGTCTCACTGTACAACTGTAGCATAACTTCCCTACTTTATGCAGTTCCCGTTATAATAAATAACATTTTATTTATGTTCCTAAATATTAGCATTTGGCTACACCTGCAGCAACACCCTCTGCACTTCAGAATTCTGTATTTTATCATATAGATAATAGCTTCATTTTTATTCTTCCTGCCAAAATTGACAATTCCACAAATTATATTTCGTTTGCTAATTTCAAGTCATTTTGTGTCTCATTCTCTTTTCTTTCAGACTTAAAGGATCATAAACTCCTAGAATTCATGGGTGTCTAGACCCTTAGACACTTTTACTTCCCTCTGACTTTCTTCTAAGCTTAAACCTTGCCATTTTTGCAAGTACCAAATGCAAAAATAGTCAGCATGACTTATCAGCACACACTGAGACATGTTAGGTTGCGAAGAAATTTACTGAATATATGTATTCCTGCATTTTTCCCAGATCTTGCAACTAGTTTAAAATTTAATATAAAAAAACTGTTGCAGTCTGGCTACTTTTTCTTGCGTGGAACAAATTTTGGTGACGTATGCATGGTCATTTTGTGCCACATTCAGCAAGGTGTAACTGTCACTTTTCACACGCATGGACTGCAACACTCTACCCATCAAGGGACATTGCCCTTAAACACAGCCATTCACAATATCCTGCAACTTGGAGAATTTTCCAGTAGTTGCTATTTTTATTTCTAGCATCCACTGTGCTCTACTTTTATGCTGAATGATCTGACTGCACTGTGAATACATGCACGCACAGGCAGTCACACAAAGCCGGACAAAGAAAAGCCATTAAACGTCTGCATTGTTGAAGCCAGTGAACTGATAAGAATAATGTGAGCAAGTGAAGTCAAGTTTAAAACTAAAATCACTCATTAAGAAGCAGCTTACTGTAGAAGCTAAAGGAAAAACTGAGGAAATTCTGAGATGGAAGTCAGTGAGAGGTTTGGCAGTGCCAGACCAACCTGGAGGATAAGATAATTAAAGAAAGAGTAGAGGAATATGTCAAAGAGCCAGAGGTCTGCTGCACAGAAAATGGCTCTTCAGCCCATCAAGTCTGTGCGTCTTAAAAACCCCCACCTAACTATTGTAATCCCATCTTGCAGCACTTGGTCCGTAGCCTTGTATGCCTTGGCATCACACATGCACATCTAAATACTTTTTAGATTCCCTACAGTGTGGAAACAGGCCCTTTGGCCCAACCAGTCCACACCAACCCTCCGAAGAGTAACCCACCCAGACCCATTTCCCTCTGACTAATGCACCTAACACTATGGGCAATTTAACATGGCCAATTCACCTGACCCGCACATCTTTGGACTGTAGGAGGAAACCGGAGCACTCGGAGAAAATTCCACACAGACAGTCACCTGAGGCTGGATTCAAACCTAGGACCTTGGTGCTGTGAGGCAGCAGTGCTAACTACTGAGCGACACAGTACTGCAGGTGTTATGGGGGATTTGGCCTCCAGCGCCCTTGTAGGTTTCAGTGTGCTACCATACTTTGGGTGGAAAAGAAATCCTCATATCCCCTCTAAACCTCCTGCACCCTTGCCTTAAATCTACACCACCTGGTCATTGATCCGTCCACTAAAAGGAAACATTTCTTCCTGTCCCCCCATCTGTGCCCCTTATAGTTTTATACATCTCAGTTGCGTCCTCCCTCATCTCTTATCCAAAAATAAAAACAACCCCAGTTTATCCAACCTCTCTCCAACCCAGACATCTTGGTAAATCTCCTTTGCACCCTCTCCAGTGCTATCCTATATTGTGGATTCCAGAACTACCCACAATACTCTAGCTGTAATCTAACCAACTCTTTGTACAGATCAAGGATCACTTCCTGGTTCTTAAACTCTGTGCCTTGGCTAGTAGAGGCAAGTATCTCACAAGCCTTCTTAATCTACTTTATCTACCTGTCTGACTATGTAAAGGAAATGTTAGACATACACACCAAGGTCCCATTGATCATCAGTACTTCTCAGGGTCAAACCGTTCATAATGTATTCCCTTGCCTGGTTTGTTACCCAACAGCATCACTTATCCTGGACTGAATTTAGTTTGTCATTGATCAGCCCATCTGACCAGCCAGTCTATATCATCCTATAGTCCAAAAGGTTATCCTCCTCACTATTCACTGCTCGACCAGTTTTCGCATCACCTGCAAACTTAATGATTAACCTTCCAATGTTCACGTCTAAACAACAAGAGCCCTCGGGATCGTTCCTGAACTCCACTGGACACAGACTTCCTGTCACAAAAACACTCCCTTGATCATCACCCTCTGATTCCTGCCACTCAACCAGTTCTAGACCCAACTTGCCGATTTCATTTGGAACTCATGGGCCTTCACTATCAGTCTCCCACATGGAACCATAAGAAATAGGAACAGGAGTAGGCCGTTTAGCCCCAAACCTGATCCACCATTCAAAAAGGTCATGCTGGTCCGACATTCTTCTTGTCCACTTGCCTGCATTTTCGCCATAGCACTTAATGCCCTGACTGATCGAGAATCAATCAACCTATCTAAGTCTTGAATAAGAACTTTAAAAAGTCATGAGGGCATGGATGGGGTGAATAGTCAAAAGGTAACTTTTTCATGCAGAGAATGGAGTATGGAATGAGCTGCTTCTGGGTGGAGGCAGGTACCATTACAACATTTTAAAGGCATCTGGATGGATATATGACTAGGAATGATTTAGAGGGTTATACAGTCAGAGATTTACAGCACAGAAACAGACCCTTTGGTCCAACTCGTCCATACCGACCAGGTACCCCAACCCAATCTCGTCCCACCTGCCAGCACCTGGCCTGTATCCCTCCAAACCCTTCCTATTCATATATGGGCCAATGCTGGCAAATGGGACTAGATCAGATTGGGATGTCTGGCCAATGCAGTCGAGTTGAACCAAGGGGTCTGTTTCCATGCCGTATAACTTTATGAATCTGCTGCCACAGATCTCTGTAGGAAGAAATTCCAAAGACTCACAACACTCAGATGAAATTCCTCTTCGTCCCTGTCTTAAAATTAGTGCCCCTTTATTCTGAGACAATGCTGCCTGATCCTCAACTCTCCCGTGAAGGAAACATCCTGTCAGCATTTATCCGATCAAGCCCCTTAAGAATCCAAATATTTCAATGAGATCACCTCTGATTCTTCTGAACTCCAGTGAGTAGAGACACAACCTGCTTAGCCTTTGTTCGTAAAACAATTCCTTCATACTGGGAATCATTCTAGTATGAAGGCATAAACCACCTCTTATGAAATAATATATTTTTCTTAAATAAGGAGATCAAAGTTGCTAACAGTACTCCAGATGTGCTCTGACTAACAAGTTATACAGTTTCACTAAGACTTCCCAGTTTTGAAAAAGGGTCACTGAATCTGAAATGTTAACTCTGCTTTCTCTGCACAGAGAAGACAGTGAGGTCTGTGCAGATGCTGGAGATCAGAGTTGACAGTGTATTGCTGGAAAAGCACAGTAGGTCAGGCAGCAACTGAGGAGCAGGAGAATTGACATTTAGGGCCAGAGCCCATCATCAGGAATGCTGCTCCTCGGATGCCCCTTTTCTCTCCACAAATGCTACCAGATTTGCAGAGTTTTCACAGCAATTCCTGTTTGGTTGCAGTTAGATTTCCCTACTCACACTCTAACCTAATCAAAAGCCTTGCTGAAGTCCAAGTAGACTACATCAAATGCATTGCCATCACCTACACACCTGGTCTATCTTCGAAAAATTTAATCAGATCTGTCAGACATGATTCCTCCTTAACAAAACTTTGCTTACTGTTATTGACTAATCCCTGCCTCCCCAAATGCAGATTAATTCTGTCCATCTGAAATTTTCATCTCCAATAAGGTTAGATTTATGATGCTTAGTTTCTTGATTTATCTCTTCTTGAGAAATGGAATTGTCATCCAACACTTTCTGTAGCTAGGAAGGAAATGAAAATTATTATCAACCTATTATATCCTCCCTTGACTTACTTACCAGCCTGGGATACTTTTAATCTGACCTGGAGATTATTTTTAAGCATGCCAGACTACTCAGAACCTCCTCTCTATCTATTGCTAACTTCTTCACATATTTCACAGTACTTCTCTCTGATTTTTATATCCTCAACGTCCCTTTCACAAGTGTTCGTTTACAAACCTAACTACATCCTCTGGCTCCAGGCACAAATTATCACAATGGTTCATAGGTCCTACTCTTTCCCTACAGAACTGGCTCAAAGGTAGAAGACAGAGGGTGGTGGTGGAGGGTTGTTTTTCAGACTGGAGGCCTGTGACCAGTGGAGTGCCACAAGGATCGGTGCTGGGTCCTCTACTTTTTGTCATTTACATAAATGATTTGGATGCGAGCATAAGAGGTACAGTTAGTAAGTTTGCAGATGACATGAAAATTGGAGGTGTAGTGGACAGTGAAGAGGGTTACCTCAGATTACAACAGGATCTGGACCAGATGGGCCAATGGGCTGAGAAGTGGCAGATGGAGTTTAATTCAGATAAATGTGAGATGCTGCATTTTGGGAAAGCAAATCTTAGCAGGACTTATACACTTAATGGTAAGGTCTGAGAGAGTGTTGCTGAACAAAGAGACTTTGGAGTGCAGGTTCATAGCTCCTTGAAAGTGGAGTCACAGATAGATAGGATAGTGAAGGAGGAGTTTGGTATACTTTCCTTTATTGGTCAGAGTATTGAGTACAGGAGTTGGGAGGTCATGTTGCGGCTGTACAGGACATTGGTTAGGCCACTGTTGGAATATTGCTTGCAATTCTGGTCTCCTTCCTATTGGAAAGATGTTCTGAAACTTGAAAGGGTTCAGAAAAGATTTACAAGGATGTTGCCAGGGTTGGAGGATTTGAGCTATAGGGAGAGGCTGAACAGGCTGGGGCTGTTTTCCCTGGAGTGTCAGAGGCTGAGGGGTGACCTTATAGAGGTTTACAAAATGATGAGGGGCATGGATAGGGTAAATAGGCAAAATCTTTTCCTCGAGGTTGGGGAGTCCAGAACTAGAGGGCATAGGTTTAGGGTGAGAGAGAAAAGATATAAAAGAGACCTAAGGGGCAACGTTTTCACGCAGAGGGTGGTATGTGTATGGAATGAGTTGCCAAAGGAAGTGGTGGAGGCTGGTACAATTGCAACATTTAAGAGGCATTTGGAAAAGTTTGGAGGGATATGAGCCGGGTGCTGGGAGGACTAGATTGGGTTGGGATATCTAGTCAGCATGGACAGGTTGAACCGAGGGGTCTGTTTCCATGCTGTACATCTCTATGACTCTAGTTGTAAAATAACTTTGGATTTTCCTTTATTTTTCCTATTATTCCTTCATGCGTCCTTTTGCTCTCCTAATTTCCTTTTACAGTGTCCCCTAGCACATTCTGTACTCCTGTAAGGTTTCTGCTGTTTTGAGCTGTATCTGCCATAAATGTCCCTTTTTCTTTATTCAATCCCATCTCTCCCTTGCTACCCAGGTTTCACACGATTTGTTGTCCCACTCTGTCTGTATGGAACAAGTTTGCCCTGTACCCTCCCTATTTCCTGTTTAAATGCATCTCATTACTCTGACACAGATTTACCTAAAACTATCTGCTCTCAGTCCATTCTGGCCAAATCATACCAGACCTAATTAAAAAAATCAGCCTTCGCCCAGCTTAGAACTTGGATTTCAGGCCCATTCTTATCCTTTTCCATATAACAATCCTGAACCTAACAGAGTTATAATCACTGTCTGTAAAATGCTTCTTCAATGATACTTCAACCAGTTACCTGACTTCATAACTTAATTTTGTGTTTGGGGGGTGTGTTGGGGTAAGGACATAATGGCTAAATATGGGTTATCCTGACCCTAACAGTCCCTATTAATAGCTATTCACCCTCCAAGCCAGATCATTATCCACTCCTTTGTCTGTTCAACTGTTCTTCTCTCTTTTTGGGCTCTCCACCTATCATTTAGCTTCCCCCCCCCCCCATCTTCTGCACAAAACCCAACTTTTTCCCAGATACCATCAATTCGGAGGAAGGGTTGCTCAGTCCAAAATATTAACTCTGACTTCTCTCCACAGATACTGCCCAGACCTGCTGGGTTTTTCCCGAAATCTCTGTATACGTTTTTGACTCCCTTGTTGTCTCTTCTAAGTTTGGCTATTCATCCTCTCTACCGAATCCTCTCTCTGTATCCCATTTCCCTGCCAAGATAGTCTAAGAAACCGAAGATGCAACATAGAAATAAGGGCCATTATTGTTGAGACTTCATCTTCAAAACACATTCACTAATCAGAATGCAATTTGTTTTTAACAATTAGAAATCTTCCTTAGTTTCTCACCTTTTCGATTGGTATCCTTCTTCCTTCTGCTATAGTCTTTTTACTGTTTATGTACGCTGGATATATGCAAATGAACCTTCACAGACAAAAAAGCTTGATTTAGATTTTGAACCCATCAAGAAAATGTTTTCCTAAGTTATTTAAAATCATCTCCACTTTAAGAAATTAACTCATCTCTTTTAATGATTATTTGCTCCTAGTAACATTGATTTTAACTTTTTTCCCACATAAAGGTCTGGATTATTTTGATCAAAGCTTTTTTAAAATTCTTGTGGGATGTGGGCATTTCTGCCTGGCTGGCATTTATTCCCCATCCCTAGTTGTGAAGGAATGGTGATAGGATTCCAAGTCAGGTGATGGTTCTCCCATTTATCTGCTGCTTTTGTCCTTCTACATGGAAGTGGTGATGGGTTTGGAAAGTGCGAAGGTTCCTGGGCAAATTTCTGCACTACCTCTAGTAGATCATACACACTACAGCTACTGAGTGTTGGTGGTAGAGGGAGTAAATGCTGGTGGATGCGATGCCAATTAAGCAAGTTGCTTTGTACTGCCTGATGTCAACCTTCAAGTATTGTTGGAGCAACACTCATCCAGGCAATGCATCACACTGTTTACTTGTGCCTTGTGAATGACAGATAAGATTTAGAATCAGGAGGTGAGTTACTCACTGCAGTATTCATAGCCTCTGATCTGCTCTTGTATCCATTGTACTTATATGGCGAGTCTAGTTTCTAGAGCGGAGAGTGTGGTGCTGGAAAAGTACAGCCACTCAGGCAGCATCCCAGGAGCAGGAGAGTCGGCATTTTGGGCATAAGTCCTTCATCAGGAATGAGGCTTGTGGGCTGAGAAGGCTTAGAGATAAATGGGAGGGAACCATGGAGGCGATAGCTGGGAATGTGATAAGTAGGTTAAGGGTGGGAGTGATGGTGATAGGTCAGAGAGGAGGGTGGACCAGATAGGTGGGAAGGAAGATGGACAGGTAGGACCATTCAAGAAGGTGGTGCCAAATTGGAAGGATGGGACTGGGATAAGGTGGGGGGGAGGGGGAATGGGGAGACTGGTGAAATCCACATTGATCCCATTTGGTTGGAGGGTCCCAAGGCAGAAAATGAGGCATTCTTCCTCCAGGTATCAGGTGGTTAGGATTTGGCGGTAAAGGTGGTCCAGGACCTGCATGTCCCAAACAGAGTGGGAGGGGGGAGTTTGAGAGTTCAGCCACAGGACAGTGGGGTCGGTTGGTTGGTGCGGGTGCCCCAGAGATGTTCTCTGAAATGATCTGCAATTAGGTGTTCTGTCTCCCCAGTGTTGAGACCACATCAGGTGTAACAGCTACACTAGGTGACGTGTGTGGAAGTACAGGTGAATTTCTGTCAGATGTGGAAGCGTCCTATGGGACCTTGGACAGAGGTGTGGGCACAGGTTTTGCATTTCCTGCCATGGCAGGGGAAGTTGCCAGGAGGGGTGGGTGGGTTGGTGAGGGGCTTGGACCTGACAAGGGAGTCACAGAGGGAATGGTCTTTCTGAAATGCAGTTAGGGGTGGGGAGGGATATATATCGCCGGTGCTGGGGTCTGTTTGTAGGTGGTGGAAATGGCAGAGGATGATGCAATATATCCAGAGGTTGATGGGGTGGGAGGTGAGGACCTGGGGGGGGATCCCATCCTTGCTGTAATTGGAGGGGGAGGAGTTCAAGGACAGAAGTGCATTGGAGACGGAGGATTTGGGAATAAGGTACAGCATTTTTACAGGTGCAGGATGGGAGGAGGTGTAGTTCAGGTAGCTGTGGGAGTCCATGGATGTAATGGATGTCCATGTTGAGTCGGTCACCATTAATGGAGATGGAGGTTCAGAGATGGTCCAGGCAAACTTGAGGTGGGGGTGGAAGGTGTTTGTGAAGTTGTGTTCAAACTCCTCGTGGGAGCACAAGGTAGCTCCAATACAGTCATTAATGAAGCAGAGGCAAAGATGGGGGATGGTGCCGGTGTAGCTGCGGAAGATGAACTGTTCCATGTATCTGACGAAGAGGCAGGCATAGCTGGGGCCCATGCAGGTGCCCCAGTCTAGTTTCTGGTTAAAAGGTGACCCCCAGGATGTTCATAGTGGGATTCAGAGATGGTAACAACATTAATTGTACTTAATAAAAGATACAATCTATATTCAGTCATTGAATGATGTGTTGCACAAATGTTACATGTGACTAGGAGAAAATGAGAACTGTAGATGATGGAGAACAGAGTCAAAAAGTGTGGTTTTTCATTAGGAATGGCTTAAGAAGGACTTATACCGGAAACGTTGATTCTCCTGCTGCTCAGATGCTGCCTGACCTGCTGCACTTTTCCAGCACAACACTTTTTGACATAAATGCTACTTGCCACTTGTCAGCTCAAGCCCGGATATTGTCCAAGTATTGCTGCATTTGAACATGGACTGCTTCAGGATCTGAGGAGTACGTAATAATGAATATTGTGCAATAATCATCAAATATCTCCATTTCTGACCTTATTACAGAAGGAAGGTCATTGATGAAAATCACTGAAGACGATTGGGTCCAGGACACAATCCTAAGGAACCTCTACAGAAATGTCCTAGAGATGAGATGACCGACTACTAAAGGCCACACAACCATCTTCCTATGTGCCAGGTATGACTCCAGCCAGCAGAAAGGCTGCCCCCAATACCCACTGATTCTACTTTTTTCAGGGTTCCCTGCTGCCAGCTCCATTGAATGTGGCCTTGATATTGAGTCACCTCACTCTGGAATTCAGCTCACGTTCAGCAGCATGTTTGGACTAAATGAGGTCAGGAGAACGTGACCCTGGCAGACCCCACACCGGGCATCACTGAGCAGGTGCTGCTTCATAGCACTATTATTAAATAACACCTTAAATTTGGTCTTTAAAAGCAAAAATAACATTTCATCATTGACGTGTTTCTGTTAGACTTTTTAAAAAAGTCTTCATATGCTCCCAGCTATTGTTAGTCA
Organism: Hemiscyllium ocellatum; assembly: GCF_020745735.1. NCBI lineage: Eukaryota > Metazoa > Chordata > Chondrichthyes > Orectolobiformes > Hemiscylliidae > Hemiscyllium > Hemiscyllium ocellatum. The sequence goes on along the minus strand of NC_083402.1, from coordinate 66,969,284 downwards.
ATGTCTTTTTCAAAGGGAATTTCAGACAATGCTTGTAAGAGATTCCCCGTTATTGCAGTTTCGCAGACATCCGCATGTGCAATAGAGACCTACTAAAGACACAAATGAGGTCTTGTTCATAAAATTCGAGGGGCTGTGACTGGGTGAAGCCACGATAATGGTTACTGGACGTCTTTATCCCCCACAAGAAATATCAACCAATACCAGTGTCTGTATCTCTGACTCTGGGTTCGGCATCTCCAAGTTAGTCCCACGTTATGCCCAGCCCAACAGCCGGTAGATGAGAGGCTGGGCTGGGTTACCCCCTAAAGGAGCGAGCTGCCGGCCACCGGCACTTCACAAAGAATCAGCGTGCGCATGGCCACTGGACCCGTCACCGGGCAACGCCAATCCGTTCTATGACGACACAATGGACCTGGTTGCAGAGGTTCCGGAATAGAATGCTCGGACATTCCGATACAAACCATGAGGTGCCCGGATCATTCCAAACCTCACCGCATTAAAAGCAGAGGCTCTGCCAGCTCCTACCTCTCCTTATCAGCGTGAGTTTTGTCCATATACACCATATCGCCTCACACCACTTCCTGTTGAGTCAGCCGGGAGCAAACCAGAAGTCCTCCTTCTGCACTTTGCTGACTGAGTCCTAGCTCCTCAAGCCTCTCGATTTGACTGGATACTGGGGCCTTCAATCGACACAACTTCCGCTTTCCAACTGGCAATGAAAAATCTGGTCCGTCCCTGTCACATTTCCCCCGTTCACATTTCACCTTTAAGTAAGGATTCATCTAAAGCAGAAATTAGTTTAAAAAAACTAACAGTTTAAAAACAAAACACAAAGAACTGCGGATGCTGGAAATCAGAAACAAAAGCATAAATTGCTTGAGAAACTCAAGTCCAGCAGCATGTGTGGAGAGAAAACAGAGTTAACGAGCAAGAAAGTTAGGCAACAGGGCTCAAAGGAGGCCATTCGGCCTCTCTTGTCTGTGCCCTCATCAAAGTACCTCAATCAAATTCTGTTTGCAGTCCTGCAAGTGTTTTTAATTGCATGTATTGTTTCTGTTGTTGATCACGTTAAATTTATGTCTTCAGGTTCTGGTTTTTGTCAACAAGCTGTCCACTTTTTGGAGACCTCTCATGACCTAGAAAGATTTTTTTTTAGATTAGATTACTTACAGTGTGGAAACAGGCCCTTCGGCCCAACAAGTCCACACCGACCCGCCGAAGCAAAAACCCACCCATACCTGACACTACGGACAATTTAGCACGGCCAATTCACCTGACCCGCACATCTTTGGACTGTGGGAGGAAACCGGAGCACCCGGAGGAAACCCACGCAGACACAGGGAGAACGTGCAAACTCCACACAGTCAGTCACCTGAGGCGGGAATTGAACCCAGGTCCCTGGCGCTGTGAGGCAGCAGTGCTAACCACTGTGCCACCGTGCCGCTCCAATCTATTCCCCATAACAAGTGCTTCATCCCTGGACTCATTCTCATAAGCATTCTCTAAAACGTTTGCATCCTTCCTGAAGTGTAATGCCCAGAAAAAGATGCAGTAGACTAGTTTAGTCTGAGCCAGTGTTTTATACGGGTGCATTAGCATAACTTCAAAAAGTGTGGCACCAGCTACAGAGAGAAAAGTTAATGTTACAAATATAATTTTTTAATGAACTCTCTGGCTCTTTGTAAATCACTATTAATCTGGCTCTTCAGCAAGAGGCATTATTTACTCCATCAAACTGGTCATGATTTCGAAAACCTGTTGAACCTCTTGACCTCTGTTAAAATGACAGCAACGGCACCTTCTCCAGTCTCGTCACACAACTGAAGCCATCTCATCTCTGGTACCCAGTAAATCTCTTCTGAAACCTCGCTGAGGTCTTGGAGGCTGCTGAGGAAGGTGAGGGCCCACAAGGTGAGCTACTGGCATGGATTGAGGATTGGCTGTCTGACAGAAGGCAGAGAGTTGGGATAAAAGGTTCTTTTTCGGAATGGCAGCTGGTGACAAGCGGTGTCCCACAGGGTTCAGTGTTGGGGCAGCAGCCGTTCACTTTATATATTAATGATCTGGATGAAGGGACCGGGGGCATCCTGGCGAAGTTTGCTGATGATACGAAGTTAGGTGGACAGACAAGTAGTACTGAGGAGGCAGGGAGGCTGTGGAAAGATTTAGACAGTTTAGGAGAATGGTCCAGGAAGTGGCTGATGAAATTCAACATGAGCAAGTGCAAGGTCTTGCACTTTGGAAAAAATAATACAGGCTTTGACTATTTTTTTAAACAATGAGAAAGTTCATAAAGCCAAAGTACAAAGGGATCTTTGTAGTCCAAAATTCTCTAAAGGTTGATTTGCAGATTGAGTCCGTGATTAAGAAAGCGAATGTAATGTTGTCATTTATCTCAAGAGGGTTGGAATATAAAAGCAGCGATGTGCGTCAGAGACTTTATAAAGCTCTAGTTAGGCCCCATTTAGAATACTGTGTCCAGTTTTGGGCTTCTCCCCCAGGAAGGACATACTGGCACTGGAGTGTGACCAGCGGAAATTCACACAGATGATCCCTGGAATGGAAGGCCTAACATATGATGAGAACGGAAATGAGATATTTGTTCAGCCAGAGAGTGGTGGGCCTGTGGAAGTCATTTTCATGGAGTGCAGTGGAGGCCAGGACATTGGGTGTCTTCAAGGCAGGGATTGATAAATTCTTGATCTCACAAGGAATTAAGGGCTATGAGGAGAGTGCAGGTAAGTGGAATTGAAATACCCATCAGCCATGATTAAATAACGAAGTGGACCTGATCGGCCAAATGGCCTTGATTCCTAAAACATGGGGCAGGATTTTCTGAGGATTTGCCATCTTACATAGGTGGAAGTGAGGACTGCAGACTGCAAAACGTGTGCTGCTGGAAAAACTCATCCAGTCCAGCAGCATCTGACTCCTGCTCCTCGGATGCTGCCTGATCGGCTGTGCTTTTCCAGCACAATTTTACATAGATTCCCAACCAGCCCTTCTTCCCATGAAAGAAGGGAGCTCCATGTTTCTGACAGGAGATTCTGATCAGATTCATTTGTAGCATAGAACCCTTTTAATAGCAATCAGTTGTCATCTTCTGAAATTCTGAAACAGCAGCTGTCAAACCAAAAGGTAAGCGTGATGTTAAAGTGCTAGGAGTGTCCAGTTTCAGATGGACAAGGAAAGAGGATGCAGATTGATAGGGTTTCAGGAGAGCATGGTGCCAGGGGTCGAATGGCAGATAAGTTGGTGGTGGGGTGCCTGGTGGGTAGAATGCCAGTGAAGTAGGGTGACAGGTGGGGAGAGAGAAGGATGCCAGGTGGGTAGGATGGTAATTGAGATGGGAGTAGAGTGCAAAGTAAGTGGCGCAGTGTATAAGGTAGGTCAGGGTGAGAGAAAGGTGATCTGACAGAATGTGGAGAGAGTGGGTGTTGGGTCTGGGTGGATTCGAGTTCAGTGTTGTGGGAGGGGGCGTCGGGCTAAGGTCAGGGGTAGTTGGAATTATTCTGGGGAAGATGTAGTTGGGTATGTGAGGTAAATATCCAGTCAGTTTAACAGTTAATCAGTTAGACAATGTATTTAATAGTCTAACGTTTCCTGAGTAATCAGTTTACTTAATTTCATCTGAACTCTCCAAAATCCTCGATTTAAATGGAGACTTTAGGAGAATTCCAAGTGTAGTGGAATTGCCCAGTGAAAATTCAGTCTCCCAGACAATTCCTTCGGAGTGTGCTGCAATGGGGATTCCACAAGGTCTCCAACAACAAGTCCTAGCAGGCCAGAATAATGATGATCTGACCATCAGAAAAGCCAGGCCAATGTATCCAGAAGAACACAGTATTCCACCTGAGGTCTACTGTGGATGTGAGTATACTAGTGTATCTTTGAAGCCTTTTAGAAACATCTCTCATAACGATGCAGGTTGACTTATATGATGAGCATAAAAGTGAACTATGGTTTTTGATGATAACCATATTTGTCATTTGCCATCTGAGATCTACTCAGTGTAGACCAATCTTAAACTCACACACATCTTCACAACGCAGCTCATATTGTCTGCTTGATTATTTACACACAGTTATAAGAAAAACATCAATTCAAAAGTCAATGAAAAACTGAGGTTGACTACCAATGCAAGTGTAGCTGAAGAGGATTGACTTATGATTTATAGATTATATGCAAAGGCATGATTTTTGGAATCACAAAAGAGTTTGTCATATATGCCAAGTTCACTTATACACCATAATCTTTGTAGTCTGTGTTAATAAAGGCGTAGCTTAACTTGCTTATTTTTTTGTACCCTAGGCCTCTGATTAAAAAATGCCAAGGATGCTTTTAATATGATTCTCAGACTGATCTGTCACTTTTGAAGATTTATCTTTACAAAGAATATAAGAATTTAAAATACTTTTACGGCATTCAGCTGCAGGAAATGTCCTTGTCTACCAGAAAGCAAGCATCTAAAATCTCAGCAGATCTCAGGTAATGATTGGGTTCGCCAATAAAAACTTGAAGATTCTTGGATATATTAAGTTGTATTTTTGAATTTCATTCATATATTAGTGAGTAAACAAAGGATTGCTGTGCTTTTTAACATATTTCTATAAAAGTAGATTCAAGTTCATGAACCCACTGCAACACAGAATGTGAGAGTTGTGAAATTCATAAATAATTCTAATAATAGTCAATATTTATCTCTTAACTTCAAAAGCATTATATTAGCTGTAAACATTTTTGCCATATCTGAGTTTATATAAGTCTCTCTCTTTTGTTCTATATATTGTTCCTGAGTTTCATTGCCCAAAGCTGAATGGAGTAGTCCAGATGAACATATTTTATATCTTAGGTGAATGCATCTGCAGGTCCTGATGCACTATTGTTGGTATTTTTATGCAATCACAGACCTGATTCCAATTTGATAATGTTTTATCTGTTCTTTTTGGGGGACCAAAGGAAAGACAGGAAGTGTAATGTGACTGTTTGAGAGACCATTCTGTTCATATACAAGCAGGGATTTGGTGATACAGCAGATTCCAATCTTCCAGTATCTTAAAATCATGCTTTTCAATCCTATTTGGAAGCTTATATTTGGTATTTGGGACATATTTGCTGACTATGCTCTATAGGACTGCGATAGTGTAACTGGTCAGTCTTGGTATTACTGGAATAAGACACTGACTGGATTAAGTGGAGGAATCATTGTAGTCTGTGCAAGGAACAACATGGATGGTTGTTGTTTTTAGTCTGTCTTTGCATTTATACTGACCAGGTGATGGAGAACTTCTACAGTTCAATAATTTGGGGAGATACCATTTTCTTTAAGATCTTTGGATCTTTAGCATTAAGCTTAGCATCTGCTGTAGTTTTATTATATATTAAAATTGTGAATGGCTACAATATTCCAAAGGTATTGAGCACAAAGGTGATCTCATGCTTGGTAAATGTTACATGATTCATTTAGTAAGGCTCTAAGGCATTTTTATGATTCCTGTGGAGTCTGACAATCTGAAACAAAATTCAAACTCCCAGTTAATAGTAAGTTCTCATATTTTAAAACATTTACTGTATCCAATGACTTAAAACACACTTTTTCTTTTGAGAGGAAACTTACAACTTCAATTGTAAAAAGAAATATTCCCCCTTCTCAATCTTTGCCCAAGCAAGAAAACACACTTCAAGGATACACGTCCCATGGTCCTTTAGGTAGACATTCAGATTTCCCAGAAATAATTCAAAGAATTCTCAGCTTCCATGGGTTTATTACTGCATTTCTCTTTTCTTAGCTTGGTAACTTGCAATCTTAGAATTCTCTCCTCTGTGAGGTTTTCTTTTCCTGGAGACACATATTCATAAACCCTTCCAGCCTAATGTTAACTCCCCACGAATTTGAGCTCTTCCAATTGTGTGGAAGCTTCTGCTGACAATCCTGCATCACACACCACAGTGAGTTTTTGGTTTCTGGTGGTTTCCTTTTTCCCGGATTCAGAGAGACTCATTACACTGTCAGTGATGCTGTTTAATAGTCTTGCCCGGCCTATAACCTGATCTTTATTATGGCTTCTTCTGCATTCTGGTAATATGAACCATATGGGCTTTGCATCTAGATAGAAATGCTAACTAGCTATCACTTTATTTCTTCTTGCAACTAAACACTTAAAGCACAACTCCTTGCAATCTAACACTCAACACTTTTCTGAGATTTTGGACACTCAGTCTCAAATTTTAACACAGTTTGCAGCCATTATCTCAAAGCACCTTCTTCCCAGTAAAAAAATCTAAACCTTTGATCTCTAACAATCAAACCACCTAGGCTTACTGACAGGCAGACTTAAGAAGAGGTCCCTTTAACCCCTTCATTTTACCTTAAATTTACCAACTTTTGTTTAGATTCGATTCCCTACAGTATGGAAACAGGCCATTTGGCCCAACCAGTCCACACCGACCCTTCAGAGAGTAGCCTACCCAGACCCATTCCCTTACTCTATATTTACCCCTGACTAATGCACCTAACACTATGGGCAATTTAGCATGGCCAATTCATCTAATCTGCACATCTTTGGATTGTGGGAGGAAACCAGAGCACCGGGAGGAAACCCACAGGGAGAATGTGCAAACTCCATACAGACAGCCACCTGAAGCAGGAATCGAACCTGGGTCCCCGGTGCTGTGAGGCAGCAGTGCTAACCACTGAGCCACCATGCCATGATTTTATCAGAGCATAACTCTACAATAGTGCAGTTTCTGTTGTGGAGTCCCGTCGCAGGTTGATTTATATGCAAGCCAGAACATGGCGTAAGACAACATAATGGTCCCATTCATAAGTACAGGAAATGTTCATATGTCAGGTCTTTAAAATTACAGGCCTGCATGAGATCATCTTATTAACTGTGAACATTCGCATGTGTAAACCGGAGACCCCCTTTATTATAAACCTCGTAATTGTAACACTTTACATGAAAGACAGTTAAAGATGTGAGATTAATCCAGAGTTTATTTTCAGATCAAGTGGTGAACATTAGGCTGGAAGTTAGACAAGCAGATTTGTGTCAAATGAAGAGAGAAGCATGACTGGGTTGTGTTCTGTCACCATAATTATTCAATCTGTACACAGAACAAATATTCAGTGAATATATATGTACTTCCAAAGGTGAAAATTAGAGGCAAGAACATAATAAAAATTTACAGTATACTGACCACACAGTGCCACTTTCAGAACCAGAAGAGACCCTACAAAATATTGTGTATCAAATAAAAGCTAGAAATTTAGAAAAGGACTGAGTATGAATACCAGAAAATGTCATTAAAATGAACCCTTTAGAAAAAACTAAAATAAAAATGGAAATGGATGATTTCACACTGCAGCAATTTAGGACGAACGATCACAGAAGATGGTACGTGTGATGCCAAAGGCACAAGGGTAGAGATAGCCAAAAGCAAATTTGTAAAGCTCAATATGTGTCAACAACAACAAAACTCAAGCTTATATAAAAGAAAAATACCTTAAAATGTCATGCTCTGTCCACTTTCCTGCTTTCCTCAGAATCCTGAATACTACATAAAGATCTATGGAAGAAAAGAGAGACCTTTGAAATGTCGGTGTTCAGACATATGCTAAAATTTCTGTACACAGACCATAAGACAATTAAAAATGTGCTTGAAATTGCAAAACCAAAAAGAACCCTTATAAAATGACATCCAGAAAAATGTCATCATTTCAGCCACTTCATCAGAACTGAAAAGTGGCAGAGTTCTCTTCCAGGAGGCAAAGTGAAGAACAACAGAAAGAGGAGTCAACCTCGAGATGGTGAGGTAACAGAAATGAAAGTGGGTTACATGTAATCGACAGCGGATGTGTGAGGATTAGAGAAGGCTGATGACCATGACATACTTTGTCTGCAGACCCCATAGTAATAGTAACCAGCTACAAGTGGCAGCAATAGCATGTGACAGCCCACAGTACTAAGAGTAAATTACCTCTTGCGAGCATTTTCAATAGTTCGCTTGTTTCCATGCTTTAAGAAATAGTGACTGACTGGTAGGGAGGTAAAGTAGCATAGTTGAAATGAAACTGACTAGCAATTAAGAGGCTGTAATTAATTTTCTGGAGACATGCATTCATATCTTATGAGGGCGTATAGGGATTGTAAGTTAAACAAAGTAAATAAAGCAGAATAAAATGCGAGACTCGAATTATCTTGAATGACCAGACAGTTTTAAAAATCCATTTTGTTCTTTAATGCCCTTTAAGAAAGAGATTTATCATCAGAATGCATTTCCCAGCTTTTAGCTTTTAGTTGATTCTTAACTGCCTTCTGAAATGGCCGAGCAAGCCATTTAGTTTGTATTAAACTGCTACGGTAAGAATATACTGGATATACCTGTGTTAACCTGTCCACTGGCAGTGGTAAAGGCAAACTCTTTGAAATGCTCCTTCCTTAACAATTGGGGTCTTGTGTTAAAAAGGGAAAGCTTTCTTACAGTTGAATGAAAACAAGTGGAGGATTGGGCGGCACGGTGGTTAGCACTGCTGCCTCATAGCGCCAGAGACCTGGGTTCAATTCCCGCCTCAGGCGACTGACTGTGTGGAGTTTGCACATTCTCCCCGTGTCTGTGTGGGTTTCCTCCGGGTGCTCCGGTTTCCTTCCAGTCCAAAGATGTGCAGGTCAGGTGAATTGGCCATGCTAAATTGCCCGTAGTGTTAGGTGTAGGGTATGGGTGGGTGGCGGGTCAATGTGGACGTGTTGGTCCGAAGGGCCTGTTTCCGTGCTGTAAGTAATCTAAACAGCCCTACATATTCATACTCACTGAATTGTGCCTTATCCCCAATATCCCAGACTCCTCTGTCACCATCCCTGAGTATGGGTTCTGTCCCACTGACAGAACAGGATCACCAGAAGTGGCAACTCGTTGGTATACAAGAAGTTGTGAAAAATGGTTGTTTTTCAAACTGGAGGATTGGCAGGCATTGTTGTACGCTGTAGCACTATCAGCACTCGGACTCCTGCTTTTCTGATTTAAACATCTGGCATCAATACTTGAATAAAAGTAACATTTCAGTGTTGGTTCAACACCAGTGAAGGTTGCAATAGAATGCCAATAGATAGCAAACTGGGCAGACAAATGATAGATTCTGGATCAGTGGTACTGGAAGAGCACAGCAGTTCAGGCAGCATCCAAGGAGCACCGAAATCGACGTTTCAGCCTCTCCCACTGCAACTCCCAGGCCATTTCCTCTGCCCTGAAGCTCTTCAATCAGGCAAATGATAGATGCAATTTGATATTGAGACATGGGAGAGTACACTGTTTCATTGAAAGGATAGAGAGATAGAGAGGCAATAGATATTCAATACTATGTAGTCTAAAAAATGTGCAGGGAGAGAAGGACTTTGAGTTCATGTCCAAAGAAGGAGGCAAGACAAAGCAAATAGGATCTTGGGCTTCATAAATATAGATACTAAATACAAAAGTCCCCAGGGAAAATTTCATGTAACTTTTATAGGCTACAGCAAGAAATGTGTGTCCCATTTCTGATCACTCAGGAATAATGTGAGGGTGCATGAGAGGGTGCTGATGGGTTTTACCAGAATGGTTCTAAGGAGGATGAATTTTTTTAGCTGCAAATTTAGGTTGGAGAAGATGAAGTTACTTGCCTTGGAATGAAGGAGATTCACAGGAGATTTGATTGATGTGTACACTATTCATGACAAATTTGATAGAAGTGTACACTATCATAACTCATTTGCTAGAGGTGTATACTATTCATTACAGATTTATTGAGGTGTACAAAGAAAACCTATTACATAACTGATCAGACAGGGACTCAGAGACACATGTTTAGAGTTTCTGGTAAAAGGAATAGGATAAATACCTTTCTTAAGAAGCAAAGGATAAAGTTTGAAGTTCACTGCTTTGGAGGATTTCAGAAGGAGAGATGGTGGATGTTATCACAAGTGTGATGGGCACTTGAGAGTCACAAGGGCATAGAATGCACACTGGATGACAGGCTTCAATGTCCATAATCAAGAATGTCTTAAGAACACCACGAGTAAGCAAACTGGCCCATATCTTGACCTTGTCCTTAACTGTTACAGATACTGTCTGGTAGGATTGGTAGGAATGACCACTGCTGGAGAAGTCCTTATTCACATTAAAGACACTTTTCATGATGACACAGACACACTACCAAACTGGGATAGATTTGAAACAAATCTAGAAGCTCCAAATTGGCAGCATGTGACACAATTGGCCATCAACAGCAGCAGGTCAGTTAGCTCAGTTGGCTGGATGGCTACTGTGTGATACCAACATTGTGGGTTCAATTCCTACACTGGTTGAGGTCACCATGAAGGACTCTCCCCTAACCTGAGTCTATGTGATCAACAGATTAAACCACCACCAGTTAACTCTCTCTACTATGAGAGGAGCCCTATGGTCTGGTAGACAATGGCAACTTTACCTTTTATCTTTAGAATTATAAAGAGAAATCATTGAGGGAAAAAAGTCTCCATGAGAAGGATGTATGGATAACTCAAGATGATATTCAATTGAAAGAAACAATGTACAATTCTAGACAGATTAATGTAGGCCAGAAGATTTGAGCATTTTAAGAACAAGCAAAGGATGACCGAAAGAAGTGGAGTATGAAATCAAAAGGCCAACAATAATTGTTTCTACAAGAATATTAAAAGGAAGAACAAAGCTAAAATAAACATTGGTCTCTTAATGGCTGAGACTAGGGAATAAGTAATGGGAAACAAGAATATGAACAATATTTTGTATCTGTCTTCACAGCAAAATAGATAAAAAGCACCCAAGAATAGTACAAAATCAAGAGGTTAAAGGGAGGAACTAGGCAGGATTAGTAACAATGATGAAAAAGTACCAGGAAAACTAATGAGACAAGAAGGCTATCCTGGACCTAACAGTCTGCACCCTAGGGTCTTAAATGAAGTGGCTACAGATTGTAATCTATCAAAACTTCCCAGGTAGTAGAAACATCCTGGTAGATTGGAAACTACAAAAATACTGCCTCTGTTCAGAAAAGGAATAAACTTAAAGTCAGTTAGCATAACAGATCTCATTCGATTTAATGTCAATACTAAAGTAGTAGTAGCAGAACATTCAGAACATCATAATATAGTCAAGCAGAGTCAAAATGGTTTTATGAATTGGAAATTTTTCAAATTAATCAGTGCCTTTAAAAATATATTAAGCAGAATAGATAAAGGGGAACCAGTAGATGTAGTACATTTAGATTTCCAAGAAGCATTCAATATAGTGTTGCATAAAAGCTTCCAGATTAAATAATAGTTCACACTGGAGGGAGTAATGTGTTAGCATGGATAGAGGATTGGTGAACTGAGAGGAGAAACCATCTGGATCAATGATTCACTTTCACATTGGCCAATCAACGTTTGAGACACTATCGGCCCCAAACTGCTCAACTGTTTATAGTCTGTTTTATAGAACCTAAATGGAGGGATAGAGTGTATTATAGTATGAGCAAATTGGTTACAAAGATAGATAAGAGAACAGGAAAACAAAAAATGCTGGAAATAACAGCAGATCAGGCAATGTCTGTGGAGAGAGAGGAAGCTAATGAATTGAGTCTTTATCACAGCTTTAAGCACTTTTTGTTTTCAGTACAGATTCCAGCATCTCCAGTATCTTGCCCCTAGGTAAGAGAACAAGTTGTGGGGAGGACTCAAGAGCTTAAATTCTTTTCTAGGAAACAGAAACCTAGATGAGTCTGTTATTGTGTTCGAAATATTCTGGAGGAGTTTTGGATATCCCTGGGATGAGCCTTTATTGACACATCTATGCACAGGAGTTGACCATCAGCCCCTCAGTTTTGCTTAACCATTTGATAAGGTTATGACTGATCTGATTGTTTCCTGAATTCCACTTTCCCGCCTGCCCACTATACTTCACTCTCTTGTCAATCAACTATCTATCTAACTCAGTACAAAAATACTAGATGATCATCTCTACTGCTCTCTTGGGAAAAGAATTCCATAGATCAGTGACCCTCTGAGAAAAATGTCTCCTTATTTCCATTCTAAATTGGAAACCTCTTATTTTTAAACTCTGTTTGCTAGTTTTAATTTCCCACAAACTGGAACATTCTTTCAGCATCCACCCTGTCAGCCCTCTTCAGGATTTTGTATGTCACCTATCATTGTTCTAGATGCCAACAGATACAAGCCCAACCCGTATCAGCCCAAGCACAACTTTTACAGAATTTATTAAGTTTATCACAAATTCTAAAGAAATAATGTTAAATATAGCAATAGCTTTTCAGTTGATCCACTTGCGATTACCAGATCGCAAGACTTTCTTGTTCTGTTCTCTTGACTAAAGCTCTCCTTCTGTCTTCAGTTCTCTTTCCTGTGCCATGAAGACTACCAGGTAATAACCGTTGCTCCGGTAAAAACAATGACTGAAGATGCTGGAAACCAGATCCTGGATTAGAGTGGTGCTGGAAAAGCACAGCAGTTCAGGTAGCATCTGAGGAGCAGGGAAATCGACGTTTTGGGCAAAAGCCCTTCACAGCTCTTTCCTGATATAGGGCTTTTGCCCGAAACGTCGATTTCCCTGCTCCTCGGATGCTGCCTGAACTGCTGTGCTTTTCCAACACTACTCTAATCCAATAAGCCTTGCTTGCCTTTACTCCCTGTGCGTGATCAGAGACATCCTGAAATGGCTTGTCAACACATGGACAGCACATCAACAATTCAAAGTCAACCTTGGATTGGCTAGATTTTGTCTGCCCAATTTGTGATTGGTTTCTTTAAACATTATGGTTATCATAGTGACATCACTTCCGAACTGCCTCCTGGTTGACTTTGACTTGGCAATCACTTTTGTAAGGCCACCCTTTTGGAACAGCTTGTCCCTTTTAGCTTATAATTTCCAGAGTTCTTTGTCAAGGTGGCACCAGTGACATGATTTGTGTGTTTGCTTAAAGTATGTAGCATCACCTCCTAATGATTAACTATCACCCCGAATGTCAAATTGATACATCTTAAAAGATTTTAAAAACTACAGTACTTAATTTCAAAGTAATAAGTGAACACACATCTACCCTCATAATTTGGTGATGCTGGTGTTGGACTGGGGTGTACAAAGTTAAAAATCACAAAGCACCAGGTTATAGTCCAACAGGTTTAATTGGAAGCACACTAGTTTAAATGTTGCAACTACCTGCATCCACCACTTCCTCTGGCAGTTCGTTCCACACATGAACCACTCTCTGTGTAAAAACGTTGCCCCTCAGGTCCTTTGTAAAACTTTCTCCTCTCACCTGAAAAATATGCTCCCTACTTTTGAACTCCCCCACCCTTGCGGAAAAAGAGCCTTGTTATTCCTCTTGTCTAGATTAGAGTGGCGCTGGAAAAGCACAGGTCAGGCAGCATCCGAGGAGCAGGAAAATCAATATTTTGGGCAAAAGCTCTTCATCAGGAATAGAGGCAGGTTGCCTGCAAGGTGGAGAGATAAATGAGAGGGGGTGGGAGAAAGTAGCATAGAGTACAATAGGTGAATGGGGGTGGGATTGAAGGTGATAGGTCAGAGAGGAGGGTGGAGTGGATAGGTGGAAAGGAAGATAGGCAGGTAGGACAGGTCACGAGGATGGTGCTGAGCTTTCCAGCACCACTCTAATCTAGTCTCAGATGCTGCCTGACCTGCTGTGCATTTCCAACACCACTCTCATCTAGATTCTGGTTTCCAGCATCTGCAGTCTTTGTTTTTACCTTGTTATTCCTCTTGTCTACCTGCATCCTCTTTTTGAAATTCATGGACTAATTCCTCTGTACTGCCGTTTTAAAGTTAATTCATGTGAATACTGAACAACTGGCCAATTAATGTTAGTGAAGGCAGTCATGGAGACAGTTATCGGGCATCCAATGGTGGCATCATTGAAGCTGCTGGATGTCCCAAGGTAGAGAACATGTAACCTAGGCTATGCGACCACAACACCTCAAAGAACCACCACAGGAAGGCATGAATCCTGGAATCATGAGGGAACGACACAATGACTGAGAACCCTCCAGAAGAATACTGCAGTCATCGCCTGACTGCACCAGGAACCAGGCCCAGTTACTACAATGGCCCATCAGCTGGGATCTTGTTGTGTTGTCTAGCATTGGTAAAGATGCCATCTATCAATTTGGTAATGTATCAGTCTGCAGCTGTCAGAGATGCTGCAGAGTTCTACAGCTGAGGAGAACACAGATGTCTCTGAACACTTGTTTTGAGTGGTCTCATTCAGCACTACATCTCGATGTGCAGATCTCTTTGAGCATAAGATCAACTGGAAGAAACAATGTAGTGTCTCTTCCTCTGTCCAGCTCCTCTGTCCCTTTGATGTTCATGCTTTCCAAGCTACTGTTAATTTCCATTGACCTTGATTTCTGAGGCTGCAGCATCCATTTCCATCTCCATCCTTCCTGGTGCTTAGGTGGAGACTGTGCAGTTATTCCCACTGATGCCCTACTCAATGCTAAGTTACTGCTGACCCACTGAGCTGGCAAGATTCTTAATGCTGCCTTCATCTGTCACCTCTGATAGGCTGCTTCAAGTTTAATTTCTTATTACAAAGCATTTTTACTTGCCTTTTAAAACTCTTTCTCCCTCCATGATGTCACATAGACATTGTCCTCACCTCGACAGATGGTCTAATTCAGAGAACTGCTAAAATCTGGCTCCCTCTACACCCGGTATATTAAAACTTGCAGGACTGAGGCATTTAATGAGCCCTCAAATATTAATTATGACTTGAAGCTGAGATGGATTATAGACCAAGATTTTCTCAATCAACATCACACTTTACATTCCAAATAATTTACATTTGTCTAAATTTATTTAACAAAGGATATCAATCATAGTTGTCAAGAATCTCAGTCTGACAAAACGATTCAAACCCACTTGATAGTTTAATTTGCCATGAGATGGCAGTATGTTAAGTTGGTGTGGCAAGTAATGCATAAGAGATAATTTCCTGGGCTTAATACTTGATAATGATAATTTATTGATATTTAGATAAATTAATGCTTTTGTGACTTACAAAGAATTCACCTATTAATCCACTGAAAATATTTGATCAAAAAAAATGTTTAAAAGTTCAGTATGTGAGGACTGTTAGTACCTTTGAAAGTTAAAGCCATTTTGGATTGTGTGGATTGAAGCAATTGTATGATAATTATCTGCCTTTTTTGTAGGTTAGTTTTGTGCTGAGTGCCTTGTCCAGAATATGCTTGAGATGAGTGTTTTTGTAAACTTATAGGCAGGATCTTATGTTATAATTCACTGGGGCAGCGCACTAGATATCAAAGCCCGCTATTCTCCTAATCTCTAAATTAAAAATCACACAACACCAAGTTATTGTCCAACAGGTTTATTTGGAAGCATTTACTTTCAAAGCGCTGCCTCTTCATTAGGTGATTTTGGATCAGGGCTAGAAGATACAGAATTTATGGCAAAAGGGTTACAGTGCCACAGAGTTGTAATGGTATATTAAACAAACTTAGATTAAGTCTTGCATCATTTAGGATGGGATATGCTGGTTTAGGCTCTTTAATATGTAAATTTGAGAACTCCTTTTCAGTTACATTCACAAGGTGGCTTCAGTATATCTAACAATAGGTGTTATCTTAGCTCAATGTATTAAAGGTGTGACCTTAAAAATCTGTCCCAATGTTGAGTAGTTTTATTTCTAAAGTGGGACTTACAGAATATTACATGGATTTTGCAGTTTTTGAACAAAATAAAATGTAATTTTGCAAATACAGATCCACCCTATAAATTTGTATGTGTGCACATGCAGAAGAGATAGTGCGAGTGTGTATGTGTGCGCGCGCACGTGGATGTGATTGCATGTGAAAGAGTGTGTGTGTGTATGTGTAAGCTTGGTGAAGTATGAGTGAGAGTGTGATGGAGGTATAAGCCTGTGAGAGGATGAATGCATGTGTGTGTGGATAGGAGAGAGCTTGTGTATGAGCGAGGGTCAGGTTGAGTATGTCCGGTGTGTGTGAGAGAGTGTGTATAGTGCAGTGGAATCACCTGTAGTGTGACATGAACTCAAGGTCCCAGCTGAGGCCAACCCCATGGGTATCAGACTTGGCTTGGCCACTTTACATTGTTGTTTGTCCTGAAGTCCACCTTGGGATGGTCACCCAAAGGTTCAAGGACGAAGGTCCTGGACCGCTGAAGTGATTCCCCGACTGGGAGGGAACAGTCCTGTCTGGTGATTGTTGCGCAGTGTCCATTCATCAGTTACAGAGTCTGCTCGGTCTCACTAATGTACAAGCCTCAAGGCACCCCTGCCTCAGCATATGATTTGGAGATGCCGGTGTTGGACTGGGGTGTACAAAGTTAAAAATCACACAACACCAGGTTAGAGTCCAACAGGTTTAATTGGAAGCACTAGCTCTCAGAGCTCCACTCCTTCATCCGGTGGTAGTGGAGGACACAATTGTAAGACACAGAATTTATAGCAAAAGTTTACAATGTGATGTAACTGAAATTATACATTGAAAAATACCTTGATTGTTTGTTAAATCTCTCATCTGTTAGAATGACCATGATAGTTTTGCTTCTTTCATATGTAAATCACAAAACTTTTTATTTAGATGTTACATTCTCAGGTGAACTTTAATAATCGGTCAGGTAGGCAAAAGTGAGGACTGCAGATGCTGGAAATCAGAGTCTAGATTAGAGCGGTGGTGGAAAAGCACAGCAAGTCAGGCAGCATCCGAGGAAAATTGACATTTCGGGCAAAAGCCCTTCATCAGGACTGAAAGAAGGGAGCCTTCAGGGTGGAGAAATAAATGGGAGGGGGGTGGGGTTCCAGAGAAGGTAGCAAAGAGTACAATAGGTGAATGGGGGTGGGGACGGAGGCAATAGGTTAGAGGGAATGGTGGAGCGGATAGGTGGGAAGGGAGATTGGCAGGTAGGAACAAGACTTCTTCTCTACGTAGGACCGCCAACCAACATTATACACCAGGCACATTGACGACATTTTCATCCTCTGGACCCATGGTGAGGATTCACTGATAAAACTATACAGTGACATCAACAAGTTTCATCCCACCATCAAACTTATCATGGACTACTCTCTAGTATCCATCTCACTCTTGGACACATGCATCTCCATCAAGGATGGACATCTCAGCATCTCACTCTACTGCAAACACACAGATAACCTCACAATGCTACACTTCTCCAGCTTCCACCCAAAACATATTAAAACAGCCATCGCCTATGGACAAGCCCTATGCGTACACTGGATCTGTTCAGATGAGGAGGAATGTGACGGGTACCTGGAAGTGCTCAGAAGAACGGGGTACGATGCTCAACTCATCAACTGCCAGTTCCAATGTGCCACAGTGAGGAACCGTAATGACCTCCTCAGGATACAGACACATGCTGCAACCGACCTAACAAAAAAACAAGGTATTTTTCAATGTATAATTTCAGTTACATCACACTGTAAACTTTTGCTATAAATTCTGTGTCTTACAATTGTGTCCTCAACAACCACCTGATGAAGGAGTGACGCTCCGAAAGCTAGTGCTTCCATTAAACCTGTTGGACTATAACCTGGTGTTGTGAGATTTTTAACTTTGTACAGCATATGAGATAGATCATATTGGCTGAGTCACATGAGTACTCGTTGCATACATGGGGAGAGGTGTCCCCACGTGTAAAGGTATCAGTGTCGACACTGACACATCTTGCAGTGACTGCCACAACAGGGTTGTGCGGTGTCCTGGTCAATGTTGTCCTGAAAGCTGAGCAGTTTGCTGTGAACAGTGGTCTGTTTGAGGTTTGGCAGTTGTTTAAAGGCAAGAAGACATGGAGACACTGGCAAGGTTTTGGTGAGGTGCTCATTCTCGTTGATAATAGTGTTGCCAGCCATAAAGAACATGGCATAGTCTTTCGGCTCGCGAGAAGTTCTGTATAACAAAGGGTACCCTATCGGATGCAGGCCGTGTCTGTCTCCCAAGGAGGTCATTGTGGTTTCTCGCTGTGGCACATTGGAACTGAGTGGCCGATGAGTTGCGCATTGTATAATACACTGTATCCTACACCGTACACTTCTTGCCTTTAAACAACCACCAAACCTCAAACAGACCATTGTTCACAGCAAACTGCCTGCCTTCAGGACAACATCAACCACGATACAAAAAATTCCTGTTATGGCAGCTGCTGCAAGACATGTTAGAGTGTCAGCATGGATACCAGCATTACACATGGGGATACCTCTGACCATGCATGCGGCAGGTACTCATGTGACTCAGCCAACATTGTCTATCTCATATGCTGCAGGCAAGGTTGCCCTGAGCATTGGTACATTGGCGAGACTGAACAAACACACACACCGCAGAACAATCACCAGACAGGGGTGTTCCCTCCCAGTTGGGGAACACTTCAGCTGTCCGGGACATTCGGCCTCGGACCTTCAGGTGACCATCCTGCAAGATGGGCTTTTGGACAGGCAACAATGCAAAGTGGCTGAGAAGAGGCTGATAGCCAAGTTTGATACCCATAGGGATGACCTCAACTGGGATGTTGGGTTCATGGCACACTACAGGTGACTCCACTGTACTATATACTCTCTGACACACACAGATGCTTTCTCATGCACAAGCTCTCACCCATGCACACACGTACACTCCCTGCATGCACCTTGTCACATCCTTATACCCCATCATGCTCACACATACTTGAACAAGCTTACACACAGTCTTTCACATGCACTCACACCCACTCTGTCTCTCTGGCATGCGCACACATATATAAATTTATGGGGTGGATTTGTATTTGCAGAATTAGATTTTACTTTGCTCAAAAACTGCAAAAATCCATCTAATATTTTGTAAGTCCCACTTTAGAAATAAAACTGACTCAACATTGAGACAGACTTTAAGTTCACACCTTTATTACCTTGTCTGAGCTAAGATAACAGCTAATGTTAGATAAACTGAAACCAGCTTGAGAATGTAACTTAAAAGGGTTCTTTAGTTTATGTATGAAAGAACCGAAACCAGCATAGCCCATCCTCAATGATGCAAGACTTAATCTAAGCTTGTTTTAATATATCATTACAACTCTGTGGCACTGTAACCCTTTGTTATAAATTCTGTCTCTTCACCTAATGAAGAGGCAGCACCTTGAAAGCTAATGCTTCCAAATTAAACCTGTTGGACTATAACCTGTGTTGTGTGATTTTTAACTTGGTCCACACCAGTCCAACAACAGCACCTCCAAATCACTCAACTCGGGTATGAATAACCAGAGGCAAGACTCTGTTGTCAACTGACCCAATTCCTCCCATCCTACCTTCCTTCTCCTACGTCTAAAGCTGTCTGAGTGGGACCAGTCATATTCTGCCTATGGTTGTGCTGAATTGGACAGATCATAAGTTTAAAAAAATAGAAATTGAAATAGGCCATTTGGTCCATCAAACCTGCTCCACTGTCCAATATAATCATGGATGATCTTGGCATTAATTCGACTTTACTGCCTGCCTCCAATGACCCTCAACTCCCTTGTAGATCAAAACTCAGCCTGGACTATAATCAGGACCAAAGCCCCCACTACTTTTTGTAGAAAATAATCCCAAAGACCAATGATCTCCTGAAATAAATTATTCTTTCTAATTTCCTTCAATTGAGAGATTCTTTATTTTGAAACATGCCCTCTATTCTGGATACCTTCATGAGCTGAACCATCCTTTCAGGATCTATCCTATCAAGCCCCCTTGGTATCTCGTTAGAAAAGCGCAGCAGGTCAGGCAGCATCTAAGGAGAAGGAGAATCGACGTTTCGGGCATGAGCCCTTCTTCAGGAAAGAGCTCATGCCCGAAACGTCGATTCTCCTTCTCCTTGGATGCTGCCTGACCTGCTGCGCTTTTCCAGCAACACACTTTCAGCTCTGATCTCCGGTATCTGCAGTCCTCACTTTCTCCCCTTGGTATCTTGTATGTTTGAATATAGTCACTCTTCTAAGATCTAGTGAGTCTCGCCCATACTGCTCAATGTGCTTTTCTGAAACAACCTGTTCATCCAGAAAACAGCCTGGAGCAGCTTCTCTGAAATGTTGCCAATGCAGGTGTATCCTTTCTAAGTTAAAAATCACACAACACTAGGTTATAGTCCAACAGGTTTAATTGGAAGCACACTAGCTTTTGGAGCGTTGCTCCTTCATTGGGTGATAGTGGAGAGCTCAATCCTAAAGCACAGAATTTATAGCAAAAATTTACAGTGTGATGTAACTGAAATTATACATTGAAAAATTGAATGTCTGTTAAGTCTGTTTGAATGCCATGATTGTTTCACTTCTTTCATGTGTAAATCACAAAACCTTTTTAAAAAAAGGTTGCATTCTCAGGTTAGCTATTAACAATGGTGATAGCGAGACAATATGTGGAAGGTGTTAGCCCCCTGTGTACTCTGTCTATGCCATGATGTTTAGATTGATTCTAATCTAAAAAGTGAGAAAGCAGAGTTTTACATGAATTCATGCAGTTTTTAAGCTCAGAGTTCTACATGAATGTTTGCAGTTTTTGAGCAAACTACAATGTAACCCTGAAATATATGGTTCCTCTTTATCCACTGTGCTTGTAATATCTTTAAATAACTTATATTCATTAATTCCATTAAGTTTTTATATTATTTGTTCTTGATTGATTATATTTAAAATTCTCTCTCCTTTTTGTCATTTGATTTTCTAATTTTGGGAATTTTAAAAAATATCTTATGTTGTAAAGATTGATACAAAATACCTGTTCAAAGTATCTGACATTTTGTTCCTGATAATTAATTCCCAGTCTCCCCCTCTTAGCAGTCAAGATTAATTGCTCTGCATTTTTATACACTTGCAGAAACATTGATTTTTTGCTTTGATATTCCTTACTAATTTTTTAAATGTCATCCTGGCTACCACTATTCTTTGAAGTATTGCTCATCCTTTGATCCCACCGTTAAAATCCTCAGTTAGTTATAGCTGGTATATCCTCTTCATTGTCATTCTTTCTCAATGCAAGAACTCTTACTGGGAAGTTATGAAATATCCTCTGAAATGTTCATCCTTGTTTTTTTTAAACAGTGACCTAGTTTTAAATAAACTTAAAAGTGGAGTCACAGATAGATAGGATAATGAAGGTGGCGTTTGGTATGCTTTCTTTTATTGGTCAGAGTATTGAGTACAGGAATTGGGAGGTCATGTTGCGGCTGTATAGGACATTGGTTAGGCCACTGTTGGAATATTGCGTGCAATTCTGGTCTCCTTCCTATCAGAAGGATGTTATGAAACTTGAAAGGGTTCAGAAAAGATTTACAAGGATTTTGCCAGGGTTGGAGGATTTGAGCAATAGGGAGAGGTTGAATAGGCTGGGGCTGTTTTCCCTTAAGCATCAGAGGCTGAGGGGTGACCTTATAGAGGTTTATAAAGTCATGAGGGGTATGAATAGGATAAATAGACAAAGTTTTTTCCCTGGGGTCAGGCAGTCCAGAACTGGAGGACATAGGTTTAGGGTGAGAGGGGAAAGATATAAAAGAGACTTAAGGGGCAACTTTTTCATGCAGAGGGTGGTATACGTATGGAATGAGCTACCAGAGGAAGTGGTGGAGGCTAGTACGATTGCAATATTTATAAGGCATCTGGATGGGTATCTGAATAGGAAGGGTTTGGAGGGATATGGGTCAGGTGGGACTAGATTGGTTTGGATATCTGATCAGCATTGACAAGTTGGCGTAAAGGGTCTGTTTCTGTGCTGTACGTCTCCATGACACACTAAATGAAATTCTGCATGAAAATCGAAAGAACTGTGGAAGCTGGAAATCAGAAACAAAAACAAATTGCTGGAAAATCTCAGGTCTGCAACATCTATTGAGAGAAATCAGAGTTAATGTTTTGGGTGCAGTGACCCTTCCTCAGAACTGATGTTAGCTAAAAAGTTGTTTGTTTATGGAGAAGGTAGGGTGGGGGATGGGGATAAGGAGTAAACGATATATGGAGATAGAGTCCAAAGAGAGAGAATGGCAGTTGGACAAATAAAGAAGGAGATAATGATCAGCCTGAGAGAATTAATGGGGACAATTCATGGCTAACAATGGGTTGTGTGTAATAGACCCTGGTGTGTTGGGATTAGGGTAAGGAAATGAGAGGTGCCTCAAGCCCAAAAATTGTCGAGTTCAACATTGAGTTCTGAAGGCTGTAGAGTTCCCACGCAGAAAATGAGACTTTGCTCTGAACTTCATTGGAGCACTGTAACAAGCCTGAGATAGAGGTGTTGACCAGGGAACAAGGTGTGATGTGTTGAAGTGGCAGGTGACTGGAAGCTCAGGGTCTTCCTTGTAAACAGAGTGCAAATATTTTGTGAAGCGGTCACCCAGTTTATGCTTTATTTCCCCACTGTAGAGGAGACCACATTGTGAGCAGTGAATGCAGTAGATTCGACTGTGTGAAGTGCAGGTAAAGCGCTGCTTCACCTGGAAGGTGTGTTTGGGCTCTTGGATACAGAGGAGGGAGGAAGGAAATGGCAGGTGTTATACCTTCTGCATTTGCAGGGCAAGGTGGTGTGGTGTTTGGAGTGAAGGATGAGTGGATTAGGGTGTCCCACAGGGAATGGTGTTTGTGGAAGGCTGACAGGGGAGAGGAGGGGAAGAGAATGTGTGGTGGTGATATCCTGCTGGAAGTGACAGAAATGGTAGTTAATGATTCTTTGGATGTGGATGCTGGTGGGATGGTCGGTAGGACAAGGGGGACCCTATTACTGTTGTGGGAAGGAAGAGAGCAGGTGAGGGCTGAAGTGCAGGAGATGGGTCAGACCTGGCTGAGGGCCCTGTCTCCAGTTCGGCAATCCTCAGTTGAGGAAGAAGGCTCCCTTGGCATCTTCAGAACAGATGTGATGGAGGCTGAGGAAATGGAAGAACGAAATAGAGTCTTTACAGGAAGCACGGTGCAAGGATGTATCATCAAGGGAACTGGGAGTCAGTTGGTTTGTGGTGGATATTGATGGCCATCTAGGAGAAGGTGAGGACTGCAGATGCTGGAGATCAGAGGTGAAAAATGTGTTGCTGGAAAAGCGCAGCAGGTCAGGCCGCATCCAAGGAGCAGGAGAATCGACATTTCGGGCATAAGCCCTTCTTCCCATTGATAGCCATCTCCAGAAATGGAAACAGATGTCGAGGAAGTGAAGGGAAGGGAGGAGTCAGAGATGGACCAGGTGAAGGTGAGAGAGAGGTAGACACTGGAAGCGAAATTGATAAAACGTTTTCAATTATGGACAACAGATGAAAGCAGTACCGATGATGGTGGGTGGGGGTGATTAGCATGAGAACAAGGAATGTTCTACATACCCTACAAACAGACAGGCATAGCCAGGGCCCATAAAATTCTATTGTTTTGATTACTCTATTTAGAGGTCCTTTTATTATAAGGTCATTACTCACTCCTATCTCACTATCTAAAATAGCTGTAAAACAAATAAAATGGAAGTGTGGTGGAAACCAGATCAACTGTGGCATTCAAGAGAGCATTAGATGATTGAAACAATATACAGCTTTAAGGAAAAAGGTGGGAGCATAACAACAAAGTCAAACAAAGTCATGATTCTTAATTGCTGAGCCAATGCAGACACGATCGGCAAAATAGCTGCCACTGCATCATAACAATACTATGATTCTGTATTGTTCATGGAGAGAATCCTGAATACACTCTACGAATGCATCCTTCAGACTACAGTAAAAATGACTATTTGTTTGGACTGTACTGTGAAAATTAAAAACAATATGGCTTTAAACATAGAAAACTGTGCAAGATGGTGGTTACAGTTTTAAAACCAAGTTACTGGAGCACATTTTAATTTCTATATACTATGCTGACATATTGGAGCAGTGGGAGGCAAATATCCAGATAGATTGGCACCATCGGAATGTTCAGGTCAGTCTTTTGATTGGCTTTTCAATTGGCACCAGTTGGTGTAGGTTAGGGAAGTGCTCATTTCTTTTTAATTGAACCTATTTTTCTAATCAATCTAAGAAATGATATGATACTCCTGTGGAACAGGCTGGACTCCCAGTCCAGGGGTAGGGACACTATCACTGTTGTCATGAGAGTGGCCCCAAAGGAGTGCTCATCATCATAGCAACACCTTGATTGTAATCACTTGCTGAGGATCCAGTGCTGTGTGAGAACAATACAGTAGAAACATCTTGCCTGCAAAGAGAAAGCATCTCACCCTTCCTTGTGTGTGGAGGAAGAGGAGAGAATATTCTCCCTCACGTTTCTTGTTTGATTTGTTCGATCTGCAAGTCCCCCGTTGAAAGGAAATGTAGTAAACGAACCTTTAGAGACTCTGAAAGGGCAAATTCTTAACCAGTAAATCGAAGACCGAGAATCAGTGCACCCACAAATGTCATCAAACTGTCGGAAGGAATCAAAAGCAACCAAAGAGAGCAACTCATCAGTATGTGCGAGCTGGATCGTGCTCCTCTGATCTTTTTTTTTCCTCTTCCCCATCCATAATGTTTGAGTTTCATCTTGTCTCTGAATGTGTATGGGAATTTTAAAAGGGTGTAGAGTTTAAGTAAGAGTTACAAATTAGCAATTCATGTTTCTTTTTGGACATTGGTTTATACAATTTATTTGCATTAAATAGTGACTTACATATAAATGAAGAAAAACCTGAATTAGACAGCTAAGAAGAATTGGGCGATTTGAGGAACAGTGGATTTGATTGACAGTGCACTGTGCCCAGCAAGTTATGACACTACCACGGGGGGGGGGGGCACGTCAGTTTGCTAGATGGTTGGTTTGTGAAGTAGTGAGATTCAATTCCTGCACCAGCTGGAATTACCATGAAGGATTCTTTCTCAACCTCTTCCCCCATCTGAGGTATAGTGGCTTTCAGGTTAAATCACCAATTGTCTCTCTCTCTCTAATGAGGGAGTGACTCTACGGTCTGTGAAATATGGTGATACAATATAATGGCACTACCTTTGTCAATTTGATTAATCTAATCCATAAGATCACCCACGTTTAATGTAGTCCTTTTCTTACAAAGCAGGTCCTGATGAAGGGCTTTTGCCCGAAATGTTGAATTTCCTGTTCCTTGGATGCTGCCTGACCTGCTGCGCTTTAACCAGCAACACATTTTTAAGCTCTGATCTTCAGCATCTGCAGACCTCACTTTTTACTCTTTTCTTACAAACCCTTGTTGATTTATTCACTAGTGTATAGTCCTATAGTGAAGTGCTAGATGGTCGACATACACTATTACCAGTGCCTTCTTTCCTTTGCTATTTAACACCACAGAAACACCTTTATTTAATGTGACGTTGGAATTCTACCTGATAATTCTTCTAAATGCTTATACACTAAAGTAGCTTTGCCAGTTTACTGGCTTGCAATGTTGGTTTTAAATCCTCCTCTGAAAATAAGCAAACACCAAAATACTGATCATTGATTTATTACGTAGTCTGCAGTTCTGAGGTGTCCAGTATATTTTGCAAATGCCTAATTTAATTTATTGGCACCACTGGGGTTTATTACTTGCTTCTTAGCAAACAATACATGTAAATTGCTTTCTATATGTCTTTCCTGTTGATAGCAATAATTTAGCTTTCCTTTGTATGAACCAACAACCTGAATAATTTCAAACCACATACTTTTTACTTGGAATTCTTATAATCCTTCTCTTTTAACTCTGATCCTAAGTAGATAGAGAGATATTCTCTCAGACGCACATTAACATCTGGTCAACAATGCTGCTAATGCTTCAAGTTCTGGGTTTTCAGTTTTCCAGTCTTTTGAGCCTAATCCTCAGTGGATGATGATGCAAGGAGACAAAGCAGCAGACACACTGGACCTCTGAAACAAAGGCCTGTGGAAGAGCAGTACTGCTGGCCATCTACAAACAGCAGAAACTGAAAGTAGTTATGATGACAGTGTCTGGTTATGGACAGGTTAGGTGAGTTAGCAATAACTTGACTGTTTGTATTATACTGTGGGAAAATGTGAGGTTATGAACTTCATTTTGTAGCTTTCTGCAGTCTTCCTCCATTTAAATAATATTCAGCTCCTCCAGAGGGTTTTGGGAGTCCCCATCCATGAACTATAAAAAGCTAGCATCCAAGTTCAGCAGATAATAGGGAAAGCAACAGGAATATTGGCCTTTATTTCAAAGCAAATCAAATATAAAAATAGGGATACTTTATTAAAACTATACAAGGTACTAGTTAGAGCACAGCTGGAATACTGTGAAGTTTTGAGTCCTTTATCTTACTGAAGGTTTACGGACATTGGAGGGCAGTTCAGAGAAGATTCACTGAGCTGATACTGGGTATGGAGGAACTGTCTTATGAGGAGATTGAATTCCAATGTACTCATTGGAATTTAGAAGAATAAGAGGCAATCTTATTGAAACATACAGAATTCCTAACATAATTGATGGGTAGAGTAAAAAATGAGGTCTGCAGGTGCTGGAGATCACAGCTGAAAATGTGTTGCTGGTCAAAGCACAGCAGGCCAGGCAGCATCTCAGGAATAAGGAATTCGACGTTTCAAGCATAAGCCTTCCTGATGAAGGGCTTATGCTTGAAACGTCGAATTCCTTATTCCTGAGATGCTGCCTGGCCTGCTGTGCTTTGACCAGCAACACATTTTCAGCCATAATTGATGGGTAGATCCAGTGAGGTTGTTTCCCCTGTGTGTCTTGGACCAGAGGGCATAATCTCAGAATAAGGAGTCACACATTTAAGATGGAAATGAGGAGGAATTTCTTCTGAAGGTAATGAATCTACGGAATTCTTTACTGCAGAGTGCTGCTGAGATTAGGTCATTAAGGGTATACAAGGCAGAGATGGACAGGTTTTATTCTGTCAGGGAGTCAAGGATTATGGCCAAAAGACAAGAAGAAAGTGAAGTTGAGGGTGATCAGCTCAGCCAAGATGTACTGAAGGACAGAGCAGAATGGCTTACCACTGCTCCTATGTCCTCTGGTTCAAGCCCGAGTACTTTTAATGTAATTAAAAATATTCCAATGTGCATTATAGAAGTATTGTAAAAGAAAAAGCCATAATACCAAGCCACATCAGAAGCAATGAGGGCAGATGACTAAAGGCTTGGTCAAACATGTAGGTTTTACGAACTTAATGGAGGAAAGCAAGGTGGCAAGGCAAACAGAGTTAGGGAAGGAATTCCAGTAGTTAGGGCCCAGGCAATTGGAGGCACAGCCAGTAATAGTGTGATTAAAATCACTATAATTAGAGGAACATAGCTATTTTGCGGAGTTTTGAGATTGAAGGAGATTACAACACAGAAGAGCAAAATCCAAGGAGGTTTGAAAACAAGAACATGAATTTTAATCGCATTTGGTTAAGCAATAGCCAATTTGCATCAGTGCCCACTGGGATGGTAAGTGAACTGGATTTGGTAAGAGTTAGGGCACAGACAGCAGAATTTTGGATGATTTTAAGTTTAAAGAGGGTACCAGTAACTAGATATTGGATTCCTTATGCAAAAGCCAATTGACTATTACTTTCCCTTTATCTCTTATGTATAATCTCAGATTTATAATGTGGAAGTATACAATTCACAATCTTTGTTAGGTTATGGACCTATTTAAAAAAAGCAAAACTCAGTAGAATAAGTTCTGTCAGTAAATATGTTTCCAGTTTCTTAACTGAATAATCCGGAACTTCAAGATAGACCCATTTGTAAAAGTGTAATAGTACACAGGGCTATTCCAGGTCACGTCTTTCTCTTCTACTCATATTGGTTGTTGTCTTTGTATTTTGTGTAGTAATTCAACATAAAGCTTTGATATACTGTACAGCTTTAAAGTTTTGAAAATTCACCTGGATGCTGAGCCTTATGTGAAATCCCTTGTAGTCTTTGGTTTCTTATTTGGGAGAATATGCGTTGCTCACCAAGCGTTCAGTCTGTTGCCTTGCATCAATTTTAAACATCTCAAATTAATAGTAGATATTTTTCATGTCAACAAGTTAGTGACTTTGTCAAAAGGGCAAAATTTGCAATCTATGAAATCTCTATAAAAACAGATGAAAAGGGGAGTGTCACCATCATACTTCAAAAAGAAAACTAAACAATATTAAACAATATTTGATTTCACTTTTACCAGTTTTAAAGCACATGTTGGAAATACTAGCAGGTCTGGCAGCATGTATGAATAGCAAAAGTTAAAATTTGATGATCTATTCGGTATTTCTAGCATGTTCTGTTTATAATAAAGATGTCAAGCATGTGCAGCAATTTTGCTCGTATTAAAATTTATGCTGTTTGCTGATCCTTAAGCCTGAAAATAAAGTCCATCAGTAAGCTGTGTAAAAAAAACACCCATTTCTTTGTTTCTCTAATCACAATCTCCTCCCATTCATAACAGCTATCATCAATAGTACACTTGTATCAAAGTCAACCTCCCTTATTTAATAAACTCACCATGAATAAGATGCTTTCCCCAACTATCTTCTAACATCTCTAAAGCCCTTGAAAATAATGCTAGGAGTGAAACCAAGAACCACTTCTCCACAAAGGGAAATCTGAAAAGTGTTCCATGAAAGGCTGGTCAAATGAAATTTTCAAGTCTGAATGATAGTCTTTTACTAGGCAACATATTCAGGCTATAAAGGAACAAAGGTAGATAAATAAAATGGATGTACAAGTCCATAATAAGTACTACAGTCATAGTTCTGTAACCTAAATGGCAAAATGGGCTTCAGGGACCTGTTCCTAACATCTTCCTCCAACTCTCCCAAAGCTCCCTCTTCAGGAGCTAAATAGTTTTTTTTAGCATTTACAAATTAAAAATGAGGAGTTTGGAAAATCATGTTGTGGACTGTCTCTTTAATTCAATATAACTGAGCAGTAAGGAAGAGTCTAGTGATCTGCTAGAATTTCTGCTCAGCAAACTTGTGAAGCTTGGGTTACGATGGGTATGGGCTGAAAATGCGCAGGTCAGGCAGCATCCAAGGAGCAGGGGATTCGACATTTCGGGCATAAGCCCTTCTTCAGGCTTATGCCCGAAACGTTGAATCTCCTGCTCCTTGGATGCTGCCTGACCTGCTGCGCTTTTCCAGCAACACATTTTCAGCTCTGATCTCCAGCATCTGCAGACCTCACTTTCTCCTCCTTACTATGGGTATGGGTCTGGTTGAGAATTATTTGGAGCAAGGGAACAAAATGTACCTGCAAACAAAGACAGGAGCAGCTGGACAGACTTTCGGTCCATATTTTGGACAGGAGAGACAAGCTTCAGGAGACAAACTGCTGCCGTTGGTGTGGTCAGCAGAGTGGACAGGGTTGCAAGTCCTTAGCAAGTTACCAGGCAGAACACCAAGCAGAGGATAGTCTCGGATCAAATACACAACCTAAAGATTCTAGAAGATTTGCCTGAAATAAAGCAGGGGCAGAAATCATGGACTCTACAGCATTTGCCTTGGTTCAGTCAGGAGGACAAATAGCATTATTTTCAAGGACATTAGAGATGCTAGGCTATAGATGATAGTTGGATTTATTCATGGTGGATTTTAGTAAATGAGGGAGAGTGTCTTTGAAACAGTATTAGTGATGTCAGCTATTCAGTGGGAAGAAGATTGAGAGCTTGGAGAATCAAGGAAATGGATGTGTTTATTAGACAGTCTCCTAGTAACGAATTCAGGAATTCTCTGCAACTGAGGGAGGTACCTTTTGCCAATCATTTGGTGTTGACTTCACGATGCCAGGATAATGAATTAATTGGAAGCTGGGAACATTACTAGACTGTTATCTATAAAGACTAATCATGTGGAGTATGTGCTATAATCTGCTGTGCGAGTTATTGATCACATTAAATTAATCAGTTAAATTTCTGTAGTTTAGAATATTAGTTGCCCGTTAGGGAAAGTTTAGTTTGATAATGCTTATCATTTGTATGTATTAGTACCAGTGTTATGACCTGAAATTTTGTATTGCAATTTGTGAAAGTTGACCATTGACTATTCAAGTAATTTTTTAAAATGCTAACATCCCTAAAGGGATTATAACATGTTTTCACAGTACTGAGACTGCCTTGTCCAAAATCACAGCTATATAACTGATATTCTAATTCTTTTCATTTTACATCCTCCTGTTGTCTAGTTTGAAGAATTACAGTAGAACCCCAGCAGGGATTATTTACCCTGCTCACAGTTGTCACTTCTATACTTCCCTTAAAGATGTATCTTTATGCAAATAGTGCATGATTTTGGAAATGTAAAATTGTCCATTTTGGCAGGAAGAATGAAGCAGCAGCATATTATCTAAATGAGAGACTGCATGTTATCATTTATTGTGAGGGGAAATGAACACAAGAATGTGGAGATTATGCTTCAGTTATACAAGGCACTGTTGAGAGCACATCTGGATTACTGTGTATGGTACTGGTCATCTTATTTAAAGGAAGGATGAAAATGCAGTTCAGATGTGGTTTATTAACCACTATGGTTCAATAGAATAAGAAATGCATTGATTGAAACACAAGATCTAAAGAGGTCTTAACAGTATGGATGTGGAAAGGTTGGCAGAACCCAGAACGAGGCAGTCACTATTTAAAATTCAGGGATAACCCATTTAGAACAGATAATGCATTTTTTTCCTCTAAGAGTTGAAAGTATTTGCAATCCCCTTCCAGAAAAGGTGGTTCAAGCAGAATCGTCCAATATTTTTAAGATAGAGATAGATTGGTTCCTCTAAAGCAAAGAGGTGATAGGTTAACTGGGGTAGGGAGGAATGTGGATTAGATTAGATTACTTTTTTAGATTACTTAGAGTGGAAACAGGCCCTTCGGCCCAACAAGTCCACACCGACCCGCCGAAGCGCAACCCACCCATACCCCTACATATACCCCTTACCTAACACTACGGGCAATTTAGCATGGCCAATTCACCTAACCCGCACATCTTTGGACTGTGGGAGGAAACCGGAGCACCCGGAGGAAACCCACGCAGACACGGGGAGAACGTGCAAACTCCACACAGTCAGTCGCCTGAGGCGGGAATTGAACCCAGGTCCCTGGCGCTGTGAGGCAGCAGTGCTAACCACTGTGCCACCGTGCCGCCGTCGAATTGAGGATACAATCAGATCAGCAATGAGCAATGTTGAGGAACTGAATGACTCCTTGTTCATGTTCATTATAAGCGCAGAAATCACATTAAAAGTATTACAACATTTGTTTTATCAATATAAGGTTTATCCACAAAAATCCAACTGACTGACAAACTACATACAGTAATAATTTATTTTGAAATTTTCATTTAGTTATTCTGAAACAATTGTCCCATTCATAAAAGAGTAGCCATCTCACCTCAAATAACAATATACAACAAGTTACAGCATAGCAATGGCTCTAACTACTTTTCTGGTAAAATCTAGATCAGGAGAAAATACTCCAGTCCAAAGCTGTAAGGTTACAGACAATCTCTTTTTTGCAGCACACACACAGCAGTGTATATTAACACACTGTAGCTATCTATGCACATCATGTGATCACAGAATAGAGTCATTGCTTCAAACAACATACCATCCAATCTGATCATGCACAAGAGCAGGCTGGGGAAGGTTGTTGCAGCAGAAATCATAAGGCTGTGAATTTCACAGCTGCATGATTGCTTAGAGGGTTAGGATACTTCACAATTACTAACAAGGAATATTAATACTCAGTTCATTCACTTTTTTTGCATGTATATAATTAGATATCTAATTTTTAAAACTCCCTGACCTTTTTTTGCTATTAAAATGTTGAACATGATTCATAATGTTTTAATGGACTTACCTAGATAATTTCCAAGTATTTTAAAGTTATATAAGCCAAGCATTACATAAAAGGGTTATGGCAGGAACTCTTAATACATAATACTAGTAAAACTGACTGTACACTGTGTTGCTTTTATGACTTGCAGGAATAATCTCAAACCTCCTAACCAAATGCATCTGCCAAATTTCCACCAGCATCTATATTGTTTCCTATCAAATATGGCTTCCTTAAGAGACCCTCTGCAAAGAGAAAAACAGTCAAGATATTTACAAAAGCATTTAAGTTGTTCAATATTTCATGTAAAACCAGTCACCTCCAAATATCAGCTAGTTAGGCCAAAATTATACATAATAAATCAATTTTCTACAATCACAGTTATTTCAAACAGAAGTCACTAAATATGATCCAGAATGACGCTTAGGACTTTGATTTCCACTGGACTCAGTGGTTTCAGATTTAGAATTCTCTTTTCGTTTATTGTTGTTTACTGGTGTAGGGATTTGTGATGGCCGAGTGGAGCTGTTGTCTGTGCTACTTTTACGAGGGCTGGGTACGTAGTTGAAAGGAGTTACTCTTGCAGCAACTGTACCACTAGGTGAGTTGTGCTTGCTCGAGCTGTTTGAACTAAAAGGTGTACGTTCGGTGACAACCGTGGTCTCAATTTCTGGTGAGGTAGCCGAACTGTTCACAGCAGATTTTGCTTCTGTGATTTTTTTCTCTGGACTATCTAACTGTGTAAATGAATTTAAACATTTTTCCATTCTTAGACCATGAGGAGGAGTTCTGTGTCCTGACATTGGTTTGTTCTGTCCATCACCCGAGCCTTCTTCGTCACTGAGAAGCAACTTCTCAGGCACATCATCAATAACAGGGGGTGCATTGCCCGTTGGAGATTTTCCAGGCCGAGGATTGTTTATTGGGCAATCCTCAATTCTCACCCATACATCCTCAGTCTTTGATACAGGAGGTGCCATCTGGTATACTAAATGCTTGGATTCAACATTATTTGGTGCTGAAGAATTCAGATGGTGGTTCGTTGTTTGTGAAATTTCATTATCTTTAATTTTCCTCCAAGTTCCCCTTAAAGGAGCTTGGTTTTCCTTAGCTTGTTTATTACTGTGAGCAAAATTCTGATGTGGTCTTTCATCTTCACTTTTAGCCTTCTCACTTGATTCTGAAGAAGCTGACAGAATTGATGAAGAACTTCCTGTTCTTCGCCATGTGCTAACACGAGGAAGGGATGAAGAATGTTTGCTGTGTTCCCGTTTCCATGTACCTGATCGATTCACAGGAAGCCTTGAAGGACTTTCAGAATGAGATCGAGCTATATCATGTTTCCGCATTGGCCGTCCTTCAAGATATTCTGCAGTGAGATTCTGATTTGGAGGTACTTTTCTCCAACTGCTGGTTTGATTTGGGAAATGACTGGGCATCACATCTAGATTCTGAGATGGACTTAAAACTGGAGTCTGAGTTTGTGATCTAGTTGGTGATGCAGGCCTAGAAGGTGGTGACAAAGATTCAAATGAAGTAGATTCTTCTAATTTTCTCCTCAACGTTGGACTTGGGGCTTCTTTGATAAAGGTTGATTGACGCATTAATGTAGGCCTTTCGGATCTGTCGGATTCACTGCCACTTGATTTTGTTGAAGACATTCTTGAAAGTTCCACTCTTTTACCTGGTACAGTGTTACTGCCACTCTGGCTTAACCCCTTAGAATTTGATTCACTTCTTGTAATAGATGATGTGCCCTTTCCTAAACCTGTTTGCTTTGAGGATGCCTGCTGATTCAGTGGTCTGCCTGAAGATGTGTAAGACATTCTTCCCGATCCTGTAGGTTTGGCTGAGGCAGTGCTTGGAGAAGATGTCCTTGGCAGTTGTGATATCTTGTTAGATGGACTGATTCCATTCCTACCTGGAGATATGGAGTTGCGACCAGGAGATTGCATTGGTCTTGACAGAGATTGTTGAGAAGGTCTCGATGGAGTAGAATCTCTAGATCCTGATCGAGAAGGTCCTTTGCTGCTTGCTGCTCCCTGAGCACCTGATTGCTTGCTTACTGGACTCAACTCTGATTTTATTGGAGTTTTAATGCCTCTTGGTGGGTTGTGTGTGTTTTGACTTGGGCTTGGGCTTTTAGAAGCTGTATTTTTTGGTGGCATCTTCGGAATAGGACTGGTGCTAGGTGAACTGTTCCTTACACCAGGGATGTGAATCATGGTTCTTCCACGTGAGATCATTGGCATATTTGCCTGCTGACCGTACTTTGGCTGACTGGAAACAGTCTCGACATTGGAACGGGCCTTCCCAGTTATTAAACTTTTATAAACCCTTTTCCCTCCTCTAACAGCTTTAACATTTTCTTCTTCATTCTTTTTGTTGTCATTGGTGATTTTCTCACCAGGTTTCACAATTTTAGGGCCTTTAATGGAACCAAATGGTTTTTCTTCCTGGTCAGGTGTAAGGTGAAAGGGTGATCCTAAAGAAATACCAGATTTAAGCGACAGAATGGAATCTGAATCAGAAGAACCCTGCCTTGACAGGCAAGCAGCAGCCTGATGCAAGCTGCTCACTATAGAATTAGCACCCTCTTGAATGGCTTTCCAGTCAAAACTTTCAGAATCTGGTGAAAAAGCCTGTTCTGAAATAGGACTTTGTACTTGCTCTCTTAAATTCATAGGTTCATCTGTCTCTTCTACTGATGCTGCAGAAGTATCGCTTCCTGCATTTTCCCAGTTACCTTTAGCTTTTGCAAGATGTTTTTTCTTTTTTGGCATAGCTGAACTTATGCATTCCTGTAGAAGATCATCTTCAGAGTCAATGCTGAGAGAACTAAGGGAACTATTTCTAGAAAAACACACAGGTGTGTCTTCAACATGAAATGACTTGGGTGCATAGCCTGAGGCTGGAGGTCTGTTCACTGCAGCTTGACTATTTGTATGCTCTCCCTGTTCAGTGTGCTGTGTTGATTTTTTATTATTATTCTCTTGGTCAATATCACTGAGAGAACTTAAGGATGAATTTCGAGAAAAGCAGACAGGAGTATCTTCAATGGCAAAATTCTGCATTTTCTCATCTGTCCCAGTTTCTCGGTCACCGCTAACTTTTGGTGTTTGAGAGAAAACAGCTTGTCTCTGTAATGCAGCTTTTGACTGTCCTCTACTTGGCAAGGGGGTTTGACCTGGTTGTATTCTATCAGTATGTTGTTCATTATTACAATTTTTTACATCAATAGAAGCTTTGTCTTTTTTGCCTTTATCTTTTTTCAGTTCTGCTTTTTCTTTCGTGAGATCAGTATCATCGTCATCAAAGTCAAGTGAACTCAGTGAATCATTCCGTGAAAAACAATATGGAGTTCCTTCAATTGGAGTGTAATGATGTGGGGAGTCGAACAGAAAACCTCCACGAACACGGTTATCATTACTTGATGGTTTATCGTGAAAATCCCCAACAGAATTTTTTGTGCTCTGCCTTTTACTAGTCTTTTCCATTTCTTTTCTGTGTTCTGTGTAGCCTTCAGCAGAAAAGTTACTTGGAGGATCTGATGTAGATGCTCGCTGTGAGGAACGTGCTTTATATTCAGTATTCTGAGATAGTGGTTTCACTGGAGATGTTGGTTTTCTTTTTTCAGTCTCTTGTTGATTTGCATTGTTCACAGATGTTGGTGCTTGTTGCATTTGATTCATCATTTTTTTAATTCTGTAGGGTTTATGGCTCTTTCCTTTTGGCATAGCAGAATTTATACATTCAGCTAGAATATCACCTTCCTCTAATTTATCATCTTGCCCTTGCTGAGCAGTACTGAGACCTTTGGCTGCCTCAGCTTCATCCATACTTCTGCCATCAGTTGGGATGGTATCTCTCTTTTCCATCACTGCAGGCTCAGATGCAGGCCGAATACCTTCTGAGTTTGCCAATTCATTTGGAGGTGACTCAATTGTGAGATCACTTAGAGATGTAGCTGTTGAAAAGTTTATTGGAGTTCCTTCAACACAGTAGACACGGGGCATATCTTCCCTAAATAAATCGTGATTAAAACTTACATGCTTTTGAGCATGGACTCTACTTTGATTAGAAAGTAATTTGTATACAGGCAGCTGACTAGGTTTTCTTGCGACAGGTGGTGGTATCCGTGAGGTTGAACTAGAAGGAGTTTTCTTTGCTTTACTGGAAGATTTAGTTGGCATGGCTGAATTTATGCATTCTTCTAAGATGTCAATATCGTCGTCGTCATCATCTTCCAGAATATCTTTCTCAGGTTCTGTAGCTTTCTCTGTTTTACATTTACTATTTACACCAGCATCTTCCTCTTTATCAAGTTCTTCACTCTTATGATCATCTTCATAAACAGGAGGCATTACTCTGAGCTCAAGATCTTTCTGAATAAATGGCTCATCAAGACTAAGAGCACTTAAACTTGATGCACAAGAAAACCCATCAGGAGTGTTTTCTGTGGCAAAATGCATTAAGCTATCACCGTCCTGAGGAACTTGAACTCTTTGGACCGCAGCATTCACAGCCTCTTGCCTTTGGCCAGTCTCTCTGCTTTTAACGTTAGTTTGATCCTTGATTTTATGGACCTCTCTCTTTAGTTGAGCAGGTTGAGGTGGTGGTGTTTTACTTCTGCTAGGAGGCATAGTCTGTCCTGGACTGTCTGGAAGGTCACTTGGACTTATAACTCCACTGACCGTTTCACTGCAAGGCTCACTCTGGATGGAACTGGCAATTGATTGACTTTCAAAACTCCCCAGTGAACTGACTGAACTACACCGACTGAATACTAAAGGAGTTTCCTGCACATAATGCTCTGGTGGACTTTTAGGAGTCTGTGCTCCACTCTTGGATGGCGATTTGGCACCTGAAGAAAACTCAACAGCTTTCTGCCTAGAAATATCAGGTTGAGACACATTGGTGGCCTGCAGCCTACTCTGTTTCATTCGTGTTTGCTGTGAAGTAGAAGAACCCTCACCTAATGCAGCCTCAGCAGGTAACTGGCCATGACTTTCTTTGAGGTCAATAATCTGCAAGGTGGTTCCATCATCTGATACATGCTTGGCTTGACCACGCCCTTCCATTTCATCCTCTGATGACAGAGATGATAGTGAACTACATCTTGAAAAGCAAATTGGAGTATCCTCTACACAATAAGTCTGCATAGTTTCTTGGTTAATTGAAGGAGCCTTACAAGTGGCTGATTTCTGTACTGTAGGAGTGGGAGTTGTTCTGGTTTGTGTAGAGCTAGGGTGAAGTTGCCTTGGTTGACTGGATGTGATTTTGGGACTTGATGTGCTTCCACGACTTGATGCTGAATGGTCTTTTGTTGCATCTTGAATTAAAGGACCTTTCGAGTACATAAAAGTTTGCTTCTGTGAAGTGGGGATTTCTGAGGAATACTTCAAACTATAATCAATTGGCTGTTCAACATGGTGTTCTTCCTCTGTAAATTTTATACTATAATTTGTAGGCCTATCCTCTTCCTCCTCATGCTGCTCTTCCTCAGAGTACCGTTCACTATAGTTAGTTGGTTTGTCATCTTCATAATCATCGACCTGGCAAAGAGATGGATTAACTTTCTGGTTCTTTCTGTGCTCAGAATCTACTCTAATTTGCTCAGAATTGTTATGTGCCCTGGTGCTGTAAGAGCAATCTGCTTGACCAAATCGAGGTTGGAATTTAATATGTGCTTCATCTCCACTGCAGGTACTTTCACAGTAGATGGAATATTCAGAAGGTTGAGTTCTGGCCTGTTTATGTTCATTCCTTTTCATCTCTTCTTCCACAGTATGCTTTTGCCGTGCCCACTGTTCATTTTGAGATGGACTCTGTCGGCCAGAATTTAACTGTTCATCTGAATATTTAAGACTATAATTAATTGGTGTGTCTAATTCTGCATCATTGTCATCTAAATGATTAGCATTGTGAATTTTGTTGGCAAGATCAGCTGGATATTTTTCATAATTGCAGAATTTGCTTTCATCATCTTCTGAGTAAGATTCTATTGATGGTTTCATTTGCCCTCTTTTCCCATAGCCATCACTGCTACTAACGCTATTCAAGCTATCATTTGATGACCTCCTGTACTCCATTTTCCCATAAGGCATGGAAGTGGTTCTGTTGGAGTTTTCAGGTTTAGCATAGTTAAAAATGTTAGAATTGGGATGAGATGATGATGCACGTCTCATTCCAGTCCTGTCCTCTGGCATACAGTGTAGGTCAGATGCAGACGCTGAATTCCTGTCCTCAGAGGATAAATGCATACTTGTTACCTCTTCCATCACCTTCACTATTTGAGCTGCAGTGGTAGGAATCTGTCGCCCTACTCTTTTAGAAGGATCTGGCACATTATCAGATGAAGCAGGAAAGGAGGTAGTATCTGTTCCTCTTCGATCTCTTTCTATGCTTCGGTCCTTTTCTCCTCTGGAACTTTCTACACTGTTTCTGCTGTCTCTCGAAGGACCAGATAACAAAGAAGTAGTCATATATGGTGACAGCACGGTCAAATTTCCAGTGTTGAAACTCTCTGATCTGCATACCCCATCATCATGCCGCCCAGAGTCCAAAACATACTCGCTGTATCTGCCTTGCTTGTGTCTTTGTCTGTTGCGATGGGATGTTTTAGGGCTCAAATTATCAATATTATCAAAAGTTTCTGATAATTGTTGAGCATCCAGCTCTGCTTCCAGAGCTTTTTGTTTTCGGACATGCAGAGATGGCAGACTCGATCCTGGAGACATAATGTTGGCATCTTTGTATTTAGCAGGTCTGTTGGCCATTAGGTTCCTTAAAGCTGCAGCACTTCCCATTGCAATCATTTTGTGTTTAGAATGAATTAGATTTTTGAGCATGCTAACTGCTCCCATGTCCCACAAAGATTCCTGATCTTTTGCATTTCGAGCCGAGAGATTCCAAAGAGTTCCACACGCATTGCTAACTATTGTCAAACTGTGCGATTTTAAGTGTTGTAGCAATGTCTGCAGGCAATTATTTTCTCGTAGGATGTTTCTAGGAATTAGAATTAGAAAATTAATTTTTAAAATTTATAAAATCAATACATATTAGCATATATTAATTTCAATCAAGGTAAAAAAATCTAAAAATAAAAATAAGTTAACCATTCATAGATTAGTTACGCAGACTATTCTTTTCAAATTCATCAACTCAATCTTGAAGTACTTTGAGGGAAGGAGAGAAGAGTTAAGGAAGCAGCAATATGGATTGGATGGGGAGAAAGGAAGGGAAGAATGCAGGGAGGGATGTAGTAAAACAGAGGATTGCGCTGACAAAATGTTAAATTTTCTCCTGCAAGAAAGAGACAGAGCCATCATTTGCGATAACTACTTTACAAGCAGCATCCTACAGTAAGATTGATGCCTACTGCAGGGAATCAACACCCTGCATGTGGGGGAACCTGCTTAGTGTATACAAGGCAGGCACATTAAAATCTATTTCCATTGACAATTCTGTCTTCAGACAATTCCCAGAGTGAACACAGATAAATAGCCATTGCTTCAAACTCATAACAGAACATATATTCAAATTGTTGTAGTGGTGTAGGACTTCATGGAAGCATAAAACTAAACAGGACATACTCAGCAGTCTGAGATTGAAGGGGGAGAAACAGCTAACGTTTCGAAATGATTATTTTCATCCGACTCCATTTCTATCTGACCTAAGATTTTTCCTAGCATTCTCAGTTTTTATTTCAGACGCAGTATATTGCTTTTCTCTCCATAGAAGCAGATGTCTTCTATTTTTCTGTCTAAACAGAGTAAGGCTCTCAAAATATTCTTTTACTGTGTCATAGACATGGTTTTGAAGTACCAATGTGAATTCACGTCTGTCATTTTGATTAATCGTTTATTTTTTGCCCTGTAATCAAAAATTACACCTTAGGATAGTTTAAAATTAGTTTTAGCTTGACTGATGTGACTTGACAGTAAGCAGTTTCCTCATATTTCTAATTTCTGCAAAATTTTTCATGGCAATGCACACTATTATCTGTATATCCTCAGCAATTTTAGGGGGCGTTAACTTAAAAAAATCTTGCACTTTTCAGGTGTCCTCTAAAAGGGGCCACAAATAGCAATGAGATAAATGTTTAGATGATCTGCTTTAGTGCTATTGATTAAGGCGCAGAAGATACTAAAGGTCCTAAGAGAAACTTTCCTGCTGTTTACTAAATACTACCAAGGAAACATTTATATTTACCTAAGCAGAAAAGACTTCAATTTCACGATTCTTGATTACAGAAATGTACTTTTGCATTGAGGACTTGGATATATTATAAATAAATATGAATCTTTTACTTTGAACATTGTGCTTCAGAAAATTGTTACAAATTGTAGGTGTCAGTGTTGTTACCAAAAAGTTCAGGACTAAACATATACATGCTTTCAAAAGAGGAATATTTTGCAGTAAGCAATCTTAACTGATTTAATTGCTTGAAAATGACTTTCTACATTTATGTTGGTGAATTAGTAAAATTCTTTGCACAGATATTTTGTTTTTCTATGAAAGTATTCCCCATGTCATTCATAAATTAATAATTCAAAAGAGATTGGGGAATTTGCTTACAAACAAGTTTGTATTAAGTCAGTCAATGGTTACAAATTCATAAATGCTATCACGAGCCGAACTGTGCCTGTCCTGATCTCAAACCAGGAAAGAAAAATTTTAATATCTTAAATTCTGTGAAACCTGCAATTGTGTTAAAGGGTGTCTTAAAGAGACTAAAATAGGGGTAATAAATTGGACAATTCTACCATTCAGTTTTTCTAGAGCTAACTAAACCAAGAGGTTTATTAAATAGTCAGCTAAAGAAGTCTTTCAGCTATCTGTAGCATCAAGCAAAGGAGATTTTACAGGAGTGTACTATTTGAATGATAATTATTTCTGGAAAACCTGAAAGGAGCAGAGTTCCAGGTTCTAGTGATTTGGCAACCGAACCTATTGAGTGAGAACAGTGTGTGATCCAACATACTAAAAGCAGAATTGTAAAGACAAAGACTGTAGACGGTGTCACATTTGTGTGGGGAGTGATGTGAATGCTTGGAATTTCATGTGATAGACTTCATTGCAGTTATTCCATATGCAATTTATCGTTCATGCCAACTGTAATTTACTTTTAATTCATGTCTAATTTGTACTGGTTCTGATTTATTTTGATGCTGCAAGTAGTAAAATCCAATTAGTGATTTCTTCACTTGGGGATTGTTTGGTAAATTTGATGTGCGTATTCCCGACTGGAATGGTAATACAGAGGAGATGACTGAACTAATGGGAATAATTTGTTGCAACACAAAAAAATTAAGAAACCTTTCAAATCATTATTATAGAAATCCACATTATTGACTTTCATGAAGAAACGACCAATTATTTCCATAAATAAAGATGACACACACACCTGTGATCTTCATTTGTAGCAATCAGACTAGAAACATTTCGTAGGATCCCACCTCCACTTTCAATAATGGCAAGTGTATTAGTTTGACTTCTGTAGGTTAAAGTGCTGACCAAAAATGCAAGAGCACCACACACAGAACAGATGTCAGCCTTATTCTCAGTGCAGTGTGCAGATAAATTCCAAAGGGCACTAAGAACACTCTTCAGGGTTGATTCCTTTAAAAAAACGGGAATGATTTAAGTTCATTTTTGTTTGAAAAGTACCTTGAAAAACAATTTTGAATATTTCTATGGTATATATTTTACATTATGCATCTTTCTGACATACTCCACAATTGAATGTTGCAACATATTCAATTTTCATCAGAACGTCTATGATCACCTCCCCTAAAACACAGATTTATAAAAACCTTGATAGATAGCACTTGCGGTATGTTTTGATAGTGTATACAATCTTTATACTGAATATCAAATTCAATGAGACATTTATATAGCATAATTCCCAATGTGCAATAAAAGGTATAGACATTTTTATTCCACAGACCTGATAGAGGTCTGAGTAAAATTTAAATATAGCCTTTCAATTTTAACTCTGCCCAAGATCAAATAATTCAAGGGTGGGAGAGTATATACTTAGTAACATTTACAACAAATTTATTCCATATCTTTTAAGTTTGTTTTAATACGTGTGCACTAAACTTGCTAAGCAAAACAAGAGATAATTGTCTAGAGGTTAAACATAACATGTATAGGTTAGCTAACAGGAAGCAGAGGTGAGACTTAAACACCATTTTCAGGTTACCAAGATGTGACAAGATCAATCAGTACTGGATCCTCAGCTATTTATATGAATGACTTAGATGCAAGAATTAAATGTATATTGTTAAATTTGCTGAAGACATAAGATAAGTAGGAATGTAAGTTATGAAGAGTACACAGTGTGAAAAGGGATAAAGATAGGTCTGTAAGTGGGCAACAAATTGAAATTAAATTGTGGGTGTCATTGAAATGGACAGCATTTATTGCTTGTCTTAATTGCCCTTGAATTGAGTGGCTTACTAGGACCTCACAGGGAATAATTAAGAGTTGACAAGGTAGATATGGCAAATTTCCTTCAAATTAATGAACCAGATGGGTTTTTACAACAATTGATGATAGTTTAAAGGTCACCATTGAGACTAGCTTTCAATTCCAGATCTAATAATTGAATATAAATTCCATCAGCTACCATGGTAGAATTTGAACCTGTTTCTCCAAAATATTAATGTGGGCTTCTGAATTACTAGTCCAGGGACAACACCACTCCATCACAGTCTCTGTAATGTATAATGTAGGAAAATATGCATTTGTTCATTATGGCAGGAAGAACAGAAAATCAACAAATCACAAATTGAGACAGCTTGCAGACATCAAATCCTGAGGGACATTGACAGGATGGATAATGAACAGATGTTTCCCCTTCTGCAAGGGACTAGAAATAAAGGAGACAGTTTAAAAATAAGCTAATTTACATATTAGGACGTGAGAAATTTTTTGTCTCTGAGTTTAGATCAGAATGGTGCAGGAAAACCACAGGTCAGGCGGCATCCAAGGAGCAGGAAAATCGACGTTTCAGGCAAAAGCCCTTCATCAGGAATATAGGCAGGAAGCCTCCAGGGTGCAGAGATAAATGGGGCGGGGGTGCGGCTGGAGAGAAGGTAGCAAAGAGTACAATAGGTCAATGGTGAATGGGGGTAGAGATGGAGGTGATAGGTCAGAGGGGAGGGTGGAGCAGATAGATGGGAAGGGAGATTGGCAGATAGGACAGGTCATGAAGACAGTGCTGAGCTGGAAGGTTGGAACTGAGGTAAGGTGGGGGGAGGGGAAATGAGGAAACTGGTGAAGTCCACATTGATGCCCTGGGGTTGAAGTGTTCCGAGGCGACGGGTGGTGACGGAACGATGGTGGAGGCGGCCCAGGACCTGCATGTCCTTGGCAGAGTGGGAGGAGGAGTTGAAATGTTGGGCCATGGGGCAGTGGGGTTGATTGGTGCGAGTGTTCCGGAGATGTTCCCTGAACGCTCTGTGAGGCGGCGTCCAGTCTCACCAATGTAGAGGAGACTGCATCGGGAGCAATGGATACAATAAATTATATTGGTGGATGTGCAGGTGAAACTCTGATGGATTTGGAAGGGTCCTTTGGGGCCTTGGATGGAGGTGAGGGAGGAGGCGTGGGCACAGGTTTTGCCATTCCTGCAGTGGCAGGGGAGGGTGCCAGGACAGGAGGGTGGGTTGTTGGGGCGCGTGGACCTGACCAGGTAGTCATGGAGGGATCGGTCTTTCTGGAAAGTGGAAAGGGGTAAGGAGGGAAATATATCTCTGGTGATGGGGTCCATTTGGAGGTGGCAGAAATGCTGGCAGATGATGCGGTTAATGCGAAGATTGGTGGGGTGGAAAGTGAGGACCAGGGGTGTTTTGTCCTTGTTACGGTTGGAGGGGTGGGGTTTGAGGGCAGAGTGTGTCAATAGTCTTTGAAATTCTTCTCCAGTCAGCAATGAGTCAAAGGGTATCAGAGTTGGTCAGAATGTGGAGTTGAGGCCACAATCGGCCTTGATCTTACCAAATGGATGAGCAAGTTGGAAGAGCTAGACATCCTCCGATTTAATATGTTTGCACGAATTGCTGGTCAGTGTTGCTCAGCAATTGGCAGAAGGGCTGGCATGGATACAG
Source organism: Hemiscyllium ocellatum (assembly GCF_020745735.1). Classification (NCBI taxonomy): domain Eukaryota; kingdom Metazoa; phylum Chordata; class Chondrichthyes; order Orectolobiformes; family Hemiscylliidae; genus Hemiscyllium; species Hemiscyllium ocellatum. The sequence goes on along the minus strand of NC_083402.1, from coordinate 66,925,370 downwards.
TTTTAACATGGGGAAATACTGAACATCACTTCTACTTTCAGCAGTATTTACTCAAAACCATGAGGAAGAAATCACTACCTTGAATGTATAAACTATCAAACCATGGCACAACTATGATCCTTCTGTAGTTACTATGTCTTTTTATGAATTACATATTTTATTTGGCTTATTCTTTTCTTGAGATACTTGTCTTCAAGTTACAAAAAAAGTACAGATTTAAAATAGCAAGATGGCAAGCGAGGTCTAACTTTTCACTGATTTGGAGATGCCGGTGTTGGACTGGGGTGTACAAAGTTAAAAATCACACTACACCAGGTTATACTCCAATAGGTCTATTTGGAAGCACTAGCTGTCAGAGCGCTGCTCCTTCATCAGGAAGTTGTGTAGTCCACAACCACCTGATGAAGGAGCAGCGGTCCAAATGTTAGTGTTTCCAAATGAACCTGTTGGACTATAACTTAGTGTTGAGAGATATTTTAACTTTGTAACTTTTTAGTAGTTACATTTCTGTGAAAATTCTGAATAGAATGTAGCTGAAATTTTAACTGTGAAAACATTCATCTACCTTTTTCACATCCAGTGCACATTCCATTAATGCACTCACACTTCCAACTTCACGCAAGATCTTTTTGCTGTTTACATCAGCTCGCCAGGATAAATTTCGTAATACACTAGCAATTACCTGTAACAGGAAGTTATAGTTTACATATAAATGAAAATAATGCAATTCTTTTCCTGGAATTGCCAATTTTATTTCATTTTCTCCTTTATTCCTAATGCATGGCAGGTCATTAAATTCTCTCATGTTAATAAATAAAAAATTTCCCTGAAGTCTAACAGAAAAAAAATCATAAAAAAATGTTCAAGATGGTAAACTTGTCTTAGAACTCTTCTTGCAAATAAAAGCTTGGCTGGAAAATGAGATAATGAGTCCAGAGACAATATATTCCAGTTAGGTTGAAAGGCAAGGCTGGTAGGTGTAGGGAATGCTGGATGACAAGAGAAATCGAGATTTCAATCAAGAGGAGGAAGGAAGCATATGTCAGGTATAGACAGCAGGGATTGAGTGAATCCCAAGAGAAATATAAAAGCAGTAGGAGTATACTTAAGAAGGAAATCAGGAGGGCAAAAATGGGACATGAGATAGCTTTGGCAAATAGGGTTAAGGAGAATCCAAAGGGATTCTACAAATATATTAAGGACAAAAGAATAACAAGGGAGAATTGGGCCCCTTAAAGATCAGCAAGGCAGCATATGTGTAGAACCACAGGAGATGGGGAGATACTAAACGAGTATTTTGCATCAGTGTTTACTGTGGAGAAGGATATGAAAGACCCATAAATGTGGATGAATCCCCAGAACCTGATCAGGTATACCCTAGAACTGTGTGGGAACCTAGGGAAGTGATTGCTTGGCCCTCCTTGCTGAGATCTTTGTATCATTGATAGCCACAGGTGGTGCGCCAGAAGACTGGAGGTTGCCTAATGTGGTGCCACTGTTAAAGCAAGATGGTAAGGAAAAGTCAGAGAACTACAGACTGGTGAGCCTGACATCAGTGGGCAAGTTGTTGGAGGGAATCGTGAGGAACAGAATTTACATGTATTTAAAAGAGCAAGGACTGATTAGGGATGGTCAACATGACTTGGTGCATGGGAAATTGTGTCTCATTAACTTGATTCAGTTTTTTGAAGTAGTAACCGAGGGGATTAATGTGGGCAAAGCCATGGACATGATATATATGGACTTCAGTAAAGCATTCAACAAGGTTTTGCATGGTAGACTGGTTAGCAGAGTTAGATCACAGGGAGGACTAGTCATTTGGATACAGAGCTGGCTCAAAGGTAGAAGACAGAGGGTGGTGGCAGAGATTTGCTTTTCAGGCTGGAGGCTTGTAACCAGCGCTGTGTCAAAGGACCACATGTCCACTGTTTTTCATCATTTATATAAATGATTTGGATGTGAACATTGGAAGTATGGTTAGTAAACTTACAAATGACACCAAAATCAGAGGTGTAGTGGAAATCTGCCTCAAAGTACAAGAGGACCTTTATCTGAAGGGCCAGTGGGGTTGTGTGGCAGATGGAGTTTAATTTAGATAAATGTGAGGTGCTGCATTTTGGAAACGCAAGTCAGGGCAGGACTTATACACTTAATGGTAAGGTCCTGGGGAGTGTTGCTGAACAAAGAGACCTTGGAGTGCAGGATCATAGGTCCTTGAAAGTGGAGACACAGGTAGACAGGAGAATGAAGGCGGCATTTGGTATGCTTGCTTTTATTGGTCAGTGCATTGAGTACACTAGTTGAAAGGCCATGTTGTAGCTGTACATGACATTGGGTAGGCCACTTTTAGAATGCCACGTTCAATTCTGGTCTTCCTGCTATAGAAAGCATATTGTGAAACTTGAAAGGATTCAGAAAAGATTTATAAGAATGTTGCCAGGGTTTGAGCTATACGGAGAGGCTGAATAGGCTGGGGCTGTTTTCCATGGAGTGTTGCAGGCTAAGGCATGACCTTACAGAAGTTTATAAAATCATGAGGGGCATGGATAGGGTGAATAGCCAAGGTCTTTTCTCTGGTATGGGGGAGTCCAATACTAGAAAGCATAGATTTAGGGTGAGGGGGAAAGATTTAAAAGGGAGCTAAGGGGCAGCTTTTCATGCAGAGGGTGGTGTGTGTATGGAATGAGCAACCAGAGGAAGTGGCTGAGGCTGATACAATAACATTTAAATGGCATCTGGATGGGTTTATGAATTTAGAGGGATATGGGCCAAATGGGTGGCAAATGGGACTACATTAATTTAGGATATCTGGCTGGGATGGGCAGTTGGACCAAAGGGTCTGTTTCCATGCTGCCCACCTCTATGACTAAATGATCTAATTGGATTAAAAGGCGAGGAACTGTACATATAACTAAAAAAAAATTGAAATGGATAATAAGCAATATGCAGCATTTTCTCCAAATTAAAGATAGCATTACAATTATCAATGAACTATTATTTCGCTATTTTCCATATAGTTTCAACTTGGCAAGACAGTTCCCTGTCAAATGATCTGTTTAATATGTTTACTGCACTTAGCAAAGTCTTATACTTCAAATGACCTTGCTTACCCAATATGATTACCAGAGGCTTTAAAAATTGTATATAGTGAATTCCACTGATACTTTTACCTGCTGTAGGTCTTCACTTTCTGACTTCAGTTGAGCTACCATTGCTCTCATACAGCCCTTCATAGAGCAGAGTGTGGCCTGTGAAGAGGAAACATCAGTGCAGAAACAGCTCTTACACAAATGTAATTTGATTTTTTTATAATGGTAAGATTGCTGAAACATTTCAATCATGAGAAGTGGGAAACTTGAACTAATAATAAATGCAAACTGCAACACCAACTGCAGTCTAGAGTGCCACCATGCCATGTACTTTCGGAAGCCTGAAGGCAGATGCCAGCCCTAAGTAAGGCACTGGAAGAGCATTGTTCTCTACCTCTCACCCCATTACAGCTTTGGCTCAAGACCTTCAATTAGTTTGATCAATTTTAATACAACTATTTAGGCAAATTAATTGGGAATTATACAACAATTTAATTTCAGGTTTTTTTGTAAACCTCAAAATTTTATAGATGCTAGAATTGTGAAACAAAGCAGAAAATACTGGAAACATAAGGTAAGAGAATAGATAAGTTCAATTTTTTTGAATGCATGATTCACAGAAGCTTAGTATTCAGGTACAGCAAGTTATGGAATGTGAGGTGCTGCAAGGAATGACATCCTTTATTAAAGATGTAATGCTTCAATAATACAGAACATTGGTTAGCAAGTTGAGAAGATTTGTAGCTCAGATTGAGGTTCTGGATGTTGGTTTGCTCGCTGAGCTAGAAGGTTCATTTTCGGACGTTTTGTCACCATACTAGGTAACATCTTCAGCGAGACTCCGGACAAGGCACTGCTGGAGTTTCCTGCTTTCTATTTATATGTTTGGGTTTCCTTGGATTGGTGATGTCATAGGGCATTGGTGCGCAATCTTATTCTCCTTATTTAAGGAAGGAAATAAATACAGGTGGAGGATCAGAGGTGGTTTATTAGATTGAAAAATGGGAATCAGCAGTTTGTCTAATAATGAAAGACTGGACAAGCTTGGCTTTTCACTGGAGTTTGGATGGGGGGTGTGGGAAGAGATGATTTAATTGAAATTCATAATATTCTGAGTGGTCATGATAGGTGACTATGGAAAGGATGCTGTCTTGTGTGGGTTAGTCCAGAAGTAAGGAACACCATTTTAAACTTGGGAGTTGCCCTTTCAGGGCAGAGATTGGAGAAATGCTTTTCCCATCAGAGGGCTGTGCGACTTTGGATCTCTCTGCCTTAAAAGGTAATGGAGCCGGGGTCATTGAATATTTTTAAAGTAGAGGTAGATGCTGCTCATTACGCAAGGCGTAAAAGGTTATGGGGTAGTTGGGAATGTAGAACTTAGATGATGAACAAATCAGTAATGATCTTATCGAATAGCAGTGTAGGTTTCAGGGGCCAATTAGCCTACTGCTGCTCCTAATTCATGTGTTGGTATGTTTAAGATACAAAATCTAAAAGAAAATCTACAATAAACTGCCTACCTTATTTGCAACATCCCCAAAAGTTAAATTTGTAAGTGCCATCCCAGCATATCTTCGTAATGTGACACTGTAATGGTCATCGGTGAGTCCATACATTTCACAATCAACTTGCAACAATTCAGCTATTGCCTGCAAACCACCTGCGTATCAAAATAACATTAGTCAAAATTCAACTTCTTTACAAAAACTATTTTTTTAAAAAGCAAAAGAATGAAAAGCATCTTAAAAAGTTAAGCATGCCAAAAAATAACTCCTAATTGCACACTGTGGAATTCAATGTGATAAGCTTTGGCACTCAAATGGATAAATAGGTTCACAAAAAGGTCTACAAAATATTCCAATACTTGCATAGTGCTTTCTTGAAAAGCATGTCATTGTTCATTTCAGTGTTTATGAAACCTTGTTGCACATATATTAGTTGCCGATAGTCTTTTCCTATTCTTACATATCCATATACTACTGAATATTCAGAGCCCTGACAAGATGTTGATGTTTCTGTTGAGGTACTGGTGTTGGACTGGGTGGATAAAGTTACTTTGACAACGACAATTCACTCTTGCCCCAAAATCTGGATATGTAGATAGCAGAGTGCATTGTTTCACAATCTTCTGGAGGGTCTGTATTATAAAAATAGGCTGGGACATTTTTCACTGGAGGGCAGGAGGTTGAGGGGTGACTTATGGAGGCTTATAAATTTGTATCAGGCATGATTTCCCTAAAGTGGGTGAGTTTACAACTAGGAAACATATTTTGAAGGTGAGAGGAAAAATATTTAAAGAGGGCATGAGGGACAACCTTTTCTTTTAAACAGAGTGGTTTGTGTGTGGAATGAACTGCCAGAGGAAGTGAAGGATGCGGGTACATTTACAACACTTAAGAGACATTTGGATAAGTACATGAATAGACGGATATGGGCCAAATGCAGGCAGGTGGGATTAGTTTAGTTTGGGAACATGGTCGGAGTGGACTGGTTGGACTGAAGGGTCTGTTTCTGTACTCCAAGACTCTATTTTTGTCATTTCCTCACATTAACTTAAAAGGTGCTTTCTGGGAGGTACGATTACATTCTTACAGTTCCATTTTCTCTTTCATTCTCCCCATCATTATTTTCTCCCATTCCTGCTCAGTCATTCTAAATTAATTTTACAGATCAAAAATATTGTGCTCCGATTTGGAGACCAATAAAAGGGATGACATTTCAGAGACACTGCAATTCGTTCTAGCCGAAGAGCTCTGAAGTGATTCATATCAGTTGTGGTGCAATTAAATTTTGAATACATCAAACTTTACAGAATAGGACACACAAACTTTCCAATCTAGACAACAAGACTGCATTATTTACCTAGTTCATTCATTGCATGCCTGTGTTCCTCATCAAATGAAAGCTTCATAAGTACGCACACTGCAGGACAGATCTGGTGCTCCACCGGCGATGGCACTGTAGCAGCACAACAGATATACAAAGCTTAAAAAGGCAATTCAAATTTACAAATGTTCTATTTTCACTACTTCAATATAATAAATCTTCCAAACAATAATTTTAGAATTCAAAGTTAATTAAAATCAATCTTAGCAAACAAAAGCTGATCTAATAGCCAGAGAAAAACTATTTGTTATTTAATAAGTTAATGTAGTTGAAACAAATCTTTGTTTGACATCTTACAGCAGTGCAGAGTTAAAGTCAAAATTTTGAAATTATACTGCATATTTGGTTGGTATTATTCACACATGTTGACCCATCTACTCGCTTTAACTGGCTAGTGAGCATACAAATGTGAAACCAAGGCCAAAGCATCCAATTTTTTACCTTCTGTTTAAACAAAAACAGCCCTACTCGTATGCACACAGTTAAGAAAGCTGAACACTTGAATCAAATTTGTTGTTTATGAGGATGACACCCAATATGCCCCTGTGTTTTAACAGTTTATCATTCTAAGCCAAAATCACACCAACTAAATGAACATATATGGTTAACTCTTCAGTTAAACATTGCCATATAAGACAGAAAATAAATTACACTTTTATTGTAGAAATAGATAAAAACCTAAACTTAGAGCAGACCGTAGCATTTTCCTAACTATAGATGTCAGGCTAACTGGCCTGTAATTTCCTGACTCCTTTTAAGTATTGGGATTTGCCACATTGCCATCCTCCAATCTGCCAGTACTGTTCCAGAATTTATAAAGTTTTGGACGATGACAACTAATACATTGATATTTTCAATGGCTACCTCCTTTAGGCAACTCTCAGTCCCAATAGTTTCTACAGAACTATTAAAGTAATAATAATCTCCTTCAATTCTGCCTTCCCAAAGACCCTTGCTTCCCTGACATTTCTTGGAAGTTATTGCCGTCTTCTTTTGAGATGACAGAACTGAAGTACAATGCAAATACCTTTTATCCACATGATCAAAAAGAAATATTCTTTGCATTTTGGCAGGCAGGTTTTCTATTGCAACACCGCTACATTTAAAATAAGTAGCGGGGGGAGGGGACAAAATGGATGTTTAAAAAGGAAATTGCAGGGAAAGTTAGAACAAGAGAAGTCAAGAAAAATAACTGTATCAATGAGGCAGAAAACTTGGAAAGGGATCATGCTGTAAGGTTGAGTGAAATAAGGGTTGATGGGAAGGGTGAGAGCAGTAACAAATTAAAAATACTATATATGAATGCACGAAGCATTAGACATAAGATGGATGAGCTTGAGGCTCTTTTGGAAATTGGCAGATACGATATTGTGGGGATAACTGAGATGTGGCTTCAAGTGGACAGGGCCTGGGAAATGAATATTCAAGGCTACACGTGTTATCGTAAGGACAGACTGACGGGCAGAGAGGGTGGGGTGGCCTTGTTGTTAAGGGAGGATATTCAGTCCCTTGTGATGGGGGAACTTGAGTCAGGGGATGTAGAGTCAGTGTGGATAGAGCTGCAAAATACTAAGGGTAATAAGACCCTCTTGGGAGTCATCTACAGGCCCCCAAACAGTAGTCTGGATGTCGGATGTAAGATGAATCAGGAACTGAAATTGGCCTGTAGCAAAGATGTTCTACAGTTGTTATGGGGGATTTTAACATGCAGGTAGACTGGGAGAATCAGGATGGTATTGGACCTCAAGAAAGAGACTTTGTGGAGTGCCTCAGATGGATTCTTAGAGCAGCTGGTGCTGGAGCCGACCAGGGAGAAGGCAATTCTGGATCTGGTATTGTGTAACGAACCAGAATTGGTCAGAGACCTCGAAGTGAAGGAGCCATTGGGAAGGAGTGACCATAATACAATAAAGCTTCAATCTGCAATTTGAGAGGGAGAGGGTACAGTCGGAAGTGACAGTACTTCTGTTGAATAAAGGGAACTATGGAGCTATGAGGGAGGAGCTGGCCAAAGTTCAATGGTGCAATACCTTAGCAGGGATGACCGTGGAGAAACAATGGTGGATATTTCTGGGTATAATGCAGAAGTTGCAGGATCAGTTTATTCCTAAAAGGAAGAAAGATCCCAGGAGGAGGCATGGGCGGCCGTGCCTAACGAGGGAAGTTAAGAAACATATAAAGTTAAAAGAGTAAAAGTATAACATAGCAAAGATAAGTGGGAAAATGAGGACTGGGAAGCCTTTAAAGAGCAACAGAGGATTACTAAGAAGGAAATACGCAGAGGAAAAATGAGGTACGAAGGTAAACTGGCCAATAATATAAAGGAGGATAATAAAAGCTTTTTTAAGTACGTGCAAGGCAAAAAAAAATGGTTAGGACTAAAATTGGACCCTTGAAGACTGAAACAGGGGAATATATTACGGGGAACAAAGAAATGGCAGAAGAATTAAATGGGTACTTCAGATCTGTGTTCACTGGAGAAGACACTGAAGTAACAGTGGCTGAAGGACCTGAACTTAAGGGAATCTATATTTGCCAGGATTTGGTGTTGGAGAGACTGTTAGGCCTGAAGGTTGATAAGTCTCCAGGGCCTGATGGTCTACATCCCAGGGTACTGAAGGAGGTGGCTCAGGAAATCGTGGATGTGTTGGTGATTATTTTCCAGAGTTCGATAGATTCGGGGTCGGTTCCTGAGGATTGGAGGGTGGCTAATGTTATACCACTTTTTAAGAAAGGTGGGAGAGAGAAAGCAGGAAATTATAGACCAGGTAGTCTGACCTCAGTGGTGGGAAAGATACTGGAGTCTATTATAAAAGGATGAAATTACGGCATATCTGGATAGTAGTAACAGGATAGGATAGAGTCAGCATGGATTTATGAAGGGGAAATCATGCTTGACTAATCTTCTGGAATTTTTTGAGGATGTAATTCTGAAGATGGACGAGGGAGATCCAGTAGATGTAGTGCACCTGGACTTTCAGAAAGCTTTTGATAAAGTCCCACACAGGAGGTTAATGAGTAAAATTAGGGTGCATGGTATTGGGGGCAAAGTACTAGATTGGATTGAAAATTGGTTGGCTGATAGGAAACAAAGGGTAGTGATAAACGGCTCCATTTCGGAATGGCAGGCAGTGACCAGTGGGGTACCGCAGGGATCCGTGCTGGGACTGCAGCTTTTTACAATATATGTTAATGATATAGAAGATGGTATCAGCAATAACGTTAGCAAATTTGCTGATGATACAAAGCTGGGTGGCAGGGTGAAATGTGATGAGGATGCTAGGAGATTACAGGGTGACCTGGACAAGTTAGGTGAGTGGGCAGATGTATGACAGATGCAGTTTAATGTGGATAAATGTATGGTTATCCACTTTGGTGGCAAGAATAGGAAGGCAGATTACTACCTGAATGGAATCAAGTTAGGTAAAGGGGCAGTACAAAGAGATCTGGGTGTTCTTATACACCAGTCAATGAAGGCAAGTATGCAGGTATAGCAGGTAGTGAAGGCGACTAATAGCATGCTGGCCTTCATAACAAGAGGAATTGAGTATAGAAGCAAAAACGTGCTTCTGCAGCTGTACAGGGCCCTGGTGAGACCACACCTGGAGTATTGTGTGCAGACTGGTCTCCAAATTTGAGGAAAGACATTCTGGCTATTGAGGGAGTGCAGCGTAGGTTCACGAGGTCAATTCCTGGAATGGCGGGACTATCTTATGTTGAAAGATTGGAGCGACTGGGCTTGTATACCCTTGCGTTTAGAAGACTGAGAGGGGGATCTGATTGAGATATATAAGATTATTTAAGCTTTAACACTCTGGAGGCAGGAAACATGTTCATGCTGACGGGTGAGTGCCGAACCAGAGGATACAGCTTTAAAATATGGGGTAGACCATTTAGGATAGAGAGGAGGAGAAACTTCATCACCCAGAGAGTGGTGGCTGTGTGGAATGCTCTGCCCCAGAGGGCAGTGGAGGCCCAGTCTCTGGATTCATTTAAGAAAGAGTTGGATAGAGCTCTCAAAGATAGTGGAATCAAGGGTTATGGAGATAAGGCAGGAAGAGGATACTAATTAGGAATAATCAGCCATGATCATATTGAATGGTGGTGCAGGCTCGAAGGGCTGAATGGCCTACTCCTGCACCTATTGTCTATTGTATATTTCTAGGATTCTAGGCTACAGTCAAGTGTCATAAAATGGGATTAGAATAAATTGGTACATGTTTTTGACCAGAGCAGACTTGATGAGTTGAAGAGTCTACATCTGTGCTGCATGACCTAAAAATTGAAAGTCTTTTTGAAAGTGAACCCAAACAGATCTGTCGACATGTTGAATTCAGGCCCTTCAGGGAAAGAAAAGACCCTTTGCTTGCCTGAATGGACCGAATTTCTTTCTCCCCAAGAATCCAAACTCAGCATGTCCAAAGCTCTATTTGGGTTCTTAGGGGGAAAAAAAAAGCTTTGCTGTTAGGTCCATTTGGGCCAAGCAACTTTTCTCCAACAACTCCCCACCCCCAACACACACACACACACACACACCTAAACATATTCAAACCTATCCAAAAACCAAAAAATGTCCTTTCCCAAAAAAAAAGCTGGTCCCAAGATTTTGGGATAAATAGCTCTTGACCTATAATAGTTTAAATTGCTCTGCCATTTCCTGTTTCAGCTTGTAAAAGGCCTACACTTATTTTCATTAATTTTGAGGTTTAATATTCCTTACAAATTTACTGTCATACTCTTATTTCCCTCGTTCATCAACCTCGGGGACCTTCTTTGCTGAATTTTAAACTGGACCCAGGCCTGTTATATATTTGAGCAACATTATACAATTCCTTTTAGGATTTAACATGAACAGGAACCAAACACGTCACAAATCCCTAACTTATTGCTAACCATGAGTGGATTACAATCCAGTGAATTGACATAATACACTGCTAAAATGTAACTAGCCACCAGGAATAGCCAAAGCTGGCTGCCAGGGATCATTTTAATGGCTGGCTTCACAACATGAAGGTGTAAAGGTTGTGTTTGCTGACACTGCATTTAAAGGGAAATAATCTGTTTTGGTGCGGGTGACATACTGAGCAATGCCAATAATATGCTTTCTTTAGAGTTTCACTTCCCCACTGAGAATACTTCTGTTTAAATCTGTCAAATACTAGAACAATATCTATAACTATATTGGAAAACAAACATGCTTTCTGTATAATGATTTCCCTTATGCCAACAGCTGTATCCCAAGCAGAACAGACTGAAAGGATGATCGATTGTTTAAAAAAAGTGAAATTCTTCAGGCTGTGATACTGAGAAAACAATCTCAGACTGAATTATAAATTCAACTTAATAAACACTTAAAAGTAATTGCCATATATATTTGTATACAAACTATGTTATAATCAAAGAATTTAAAACCAGAACTTATCTACATTACTTTTCTTATTAAAAGCTACTTCTTTACTAAAAAGATGCACCAAAAAACATTACACTGTAAAGAAAATGTCATACTTGGATTTTTATCCTGATCCACGCCTTGCTCATGTGCTTCCTGCCATTCCCAGCACGTCTCACAGTAAGCACGGATTTGTTCTAGTAAGTGAAGTACACGGGTCTCCCGTCTTCCTCTCTTGTCATCTGGCTGTGAATGGATGATATTGTGTAGTGCAGCACTAGCCCGCGCACGGGCCTCCTTACTGCCACGTGAATTGCCAAGCAGCACAGAGTCTTTATCATTGCCGTGCAAAAGCTGTATCAGCAGCGGAAGACACCCAGACTGACGCATAGCTATACAGCTGTCCTGAGAACTAGACATTGCTAGCAAAGTTCGAGACATATCATCCTTGTCGTGTGTACCAAGCATTGACAGCAGCGAATATACCATTTCCACCTATAGCCCAAGTGAATTAAAAAGGTTAAATTCTGTTCATATCATAGGATCAATAATTAATGACGTGAAGTCAAATTACAGAAAACTTGACAAAAATTACACTGTTTAAAGACCTTTATGACAGAAGCCATTTTTACCTTAGCAGATGTGGAATGAGAAAATTCTTACCAATTCAATGGTGTCTCGACAATAAACTAAATATATCCCATCATTTGCACTCCATTATTAGAAATGATATCATAATTGGACAATATCAGAAGATCCAAATCCATTTCAAATAAAATTAATCAATGCCTTTTACTAAATATTTTAAGTAATTTATAATTAACCTATTCAGAGATGTTATCACACATCTCTGGAGCAGGCAAGACTTGAACCCAAGCCTCTTGACTTGGAGGTATGGACACTACCACTGCACCAGAAGAGCCCTGCAGTCGATATTTTATACTAGATGTAATAAATATTATATACTGCAGATTTACAATCACAATGCACAGAAAGGGGACTTGCAGCTCTTATGGCGCAGTGACAGCATCCCTATTTCTAGGCCAGTAGACCCCAGTTGAAGTCTTACTGACTCCAGAGATGTGGAGTAACATGTCTGAGAATGTTGATTAGTCAGCATCTAGAAGATGGTCTTAGGATTCTTCTGGTGCATTTGTAGCATTCCTGTCTCTGAGCCAGGAGATCCAGGTTCAAGTCCCACCTGCTCCAGAAGTACATAATACCATCTCTAAACAAGTTGATTTTAAAATTATTAATAAATAAATAAGGATTTAAGGGCCCTTGTGGTACAGTGGTAGTATCCCTAACTGGTCCAGGAGGCCTGAGTTCAAGCCCCACCTGCTCCAGAGGTGTGATAACATCTGAACAGATTGATTAGAAAGCATCTAGAAGGGGGGTGTAGGACTCTTCTAGCACACTGGTAGTATCCCTATCTTTTGGCCACAAAGTCAGGGTTCAAGTCCGACCGCCCTTGGTGAGTCAGTGTGTCTGAACAGGTTGATTAAAAATATCTACTTCCATAGAAGTTTACTAGTGCACAAAACTTAGCTTGAATAATTATGTGATCCAATGGATAAGGTGTCTAACTTTGGTATGTTTTGCGATGATTGTAGATTTAACTCCCATTGCCATCGCTTTAAGGACTCTTGTGCAGGAGTAGCATCCCTAACTCTGGGCCAGGAGGTATGGGTTCAAGTCCCATCTGATCAAGAGGTGTGCCTGAACAAGCTGACTGAAAATATCTACACAGTTTAGAGTAAGGCTCTTATGGTGCCGTGGTTGTGTCCCTATATCTGGGCCAGAAAGTCTGGGTTCAAATCCAACCTACTTCAGGGGGTGATATGAACACACTTGAACATGTGGATTAAAACTGCACAGTACAGAAATGATTAAATTGGTTCCTTTTGGCATTTAAGCTCTATTAGTAATTTTCCATCTTCCTTAAAATTAAACCCATCATCATGTCCACCTTCTTTAAACTAAACCTACCAGCATGTCCTTCTATCAGTTTCTCATTTTGTATTTCTTCTTGAATAAATCTTTGCTACTTGCCTTAATCATATAGCAATGTATTCCACATTCTTTGGACAGAGGTTCCTCCTGAATCCCTATTAGACATTTTACTTACCATGTTAGACATTATGGCCTCTACTTTGGACTCCCCACAAGTGCAAATATTTTTGCTACATTTATACTTCATTTTCAATTACATCAACCCTTTCATTATCTTAAAGCCATCCCCAGCAGCTGCCTCTTTTATATACAGAAGACCCACACCCTACTCAATTCTACCTGGAATGTCATTCTTTTATTTCTTCTAGCATTTTGGTAATTTTTTGGATCTTCAATGCTTCTAAATGAAAAACTGAACCATGTAAAGCATTCCAAATATAGCTGAACTAAATTTAATTTAATGTGCCTTCTCTTTAAGTCTAATTATTTTTAAATCATCCTGTTTAGATGTGTTAAGATGTCTCTCAGAGCAGGTGGCATTTAAACTAAACCTTCTAATCTAGGAGGTAGAGACACTACCACAATACAACAGGAGCTTTACACATCTAATCTATCCTTTCAGAAATTAACCCCATGATTTTGATTTTTAAATTGACTCATTATCTTTTTGGGCCAGAGGGAAAAAGGATTGGCTCCCTCCTGTGCCACATTTATTCTATGATTATGTACAACTAATTTGAACAATGTGGATCTCTATAATATTTTTGCTCCTATATAAATTCAGATTATTATCCATGCACTCTGAAGCTTCCTAATTCTTTACACTGATCATGTTTATCTATTTTGAAACTCATTTGTTAATTACTATAAGTTTGTATTTTGTTTGATTTTCCTCAGTATTTATTAAACTTAGCAATTTGGAATCATCTACAAATTCTAAAATTGTATTTCTGATTCCCAAAACAAACTAGGAATACATAATCAACAGTTGTCTCAGTCCAGATCCCTTGTCGATCCCAGTCTGGATAGCTAACCTTAACATCTTTACAGCCAGTTTGTTATCGATATAATGTGCTAATGCGATATGCTCTGAATCTACGCATTCTGAAATTAGTTATATCTCTACTACCACGTAGCACCATTTTGAAGACCTTTTCAAAGTCCAAGCATGTTAAAGCACTCTTGTCTGTACTTTTTGCCATTTCTTCAGAAGTGTGGTAAGTTTGATCAAATATGGCATCCCCTTCTGAAATTCTAAACGAGAATTCTATTTTTGGTTGTGAGTTGCTTTTCCATTAGGACTTAATGGCAAGATTCCACTATCTTTCCTTTACCGTCTTCCTTAAAGGTCAAATAATTATAGGTTTTGAACTTGTTCTTTCTTGATTTAAAAATAATATAGGAACAATGTTAGCTGTTGCCAGACCGTTAGTGTTATTACATTTTTGAATAAATTGTTACATATGTATAAAAATGGGGCTTCTATTATTCTTTTTCCTAGCTTCTTCTAACATGAAGGGATACAATCAAACCAGACCTCAAAAGACAATACCTTTATCCTGGAAATCACCTTAGTGAACGTATATGAACTACATCCAATGCAAGAATATCCTTTCTAAAGTGTAAAACTGTACTCTAGGTCTGGCCCCACCAATGTCCTGCGCAGCATTTGCAAGACTTTGCTATTTTTACACTTCATTCCCTGTTGCCTTCCTAATTACTTACTACACCCTGACCTTGTGATTCACGTACATCCAGATCTCTTTACTGCAGCATTCCACAGTCCATTTCAGTAATATTCTGCTTTTCTATTCTTCCTGGAAAAGTGTAAAATGTAATTTTCGCATATTACTCCATCTACCAAAATTTTGCCTACAAATGATCTCTTTTGTATCTTCCTCAAAATTTGCTTTCCTGCCCATCGTTGAGTTGCCTGGAAATTTTGCTACAATACAGTTTGACATTTCAAAAATACCCCATTCATCTCGACTGTTTCTTGTAGTTACTAATCCTCTATCCTCATTGATATATTACCTATGCATCTTGGTAACCTTTTATGAGGCACCGTATTAAGAGCATTTTGAAAATCCAAACACATCACACCCTACTTGACTGGTCTTTATTCACCTAGCTGTTACATCCTTGAAGAACTCAGATAGTAAAACACTACCTTCATTTCACCAAACCATGCAAATCTGCATAACTGAAATACAATTTTAGAAATGTCCACTGAATTCTTAATGATGAATTCTAGCATTTTCCAATGACAGGTGTTAATATACCTTTAGTTCTTCACTTTTTGTCTCATCCATTTTTGAATAGATTTGGTACATTTGTGGTTTTCCAGCCCACTGAGACCTTTCCAGAATTTATTGCAGTTTGGAAGATTAAAGCCAATGCATCCACTGTCTTTGCAGATACTTCCTTCAACATCATGGGATGCAGACTAGCAGATCCAAATGACTCAACAGCCTTTCGAGCTATTAGTATCCCAAACACTATTCTCCTGGTCATTATTTGAAGTACCTCTTTTTTGCCCCTTGTTCCTGGTGTGCTTTTTGTATCTTCCAACTGTGAGATCAGGTATAAAATACTTGTCAAAGCTGCTGCCATTTCAATGCTTCCCATTATTGATCTTCCAGTCTTAACTTCTAAGGGACCAACAGTTACTCATTTATATACTCAGAGCTTTTTGCTGTGGATGCACATATTTTTCTAGGTTTTACTCATGTTGCAATTTCTCCCTTTTTTTGAAAAGAAAAGCCATCCTTAAACTTGTTTGTGGCAGTTTCCCAATGTTTTGGCCTCATGCTAACCTTTACTGCAATGCATGATTTTCTTTCAATTTATGTGGTCTCAAACAGCACAGTGGCTCAGTGGTTAGCACTGATGCCTCACAGCACTAGGGTTCCAGGTTCAATTACAGCCTCCGGCGACTGTCTGTGCGGAGTTTGCACATTCTCCTGGTGTCTGCTACGGTTTCCTCCCACAGGCACAAAGATGTGCAGGTCAGATGGATTGGCCATACTAAATTGCCTGTAGTGTTAGGTGTATTAGTCAGAGGGAAATGGGTCTGAGTGGGTTACTCTTCAGAGGGTCGGTGTGGTCTTGTGGGGCCAAAGGGCCTGTTTCCACACTGTAGGGAACCTAATTTAATCTAATCATAGAAAATAGGAGGATTAGACCATTCATTCTTTTAACTGGGTCTGCCATTCAATATTGATTACTTACCTAAGTATTATGTTCCTGTTTTCTCCCCCATACCCTTTGATCCTTTTAGTTCTAAGATAGCTATCATCTTGAAACTTTCAAATGTTTTGGCCTCATGCCTGTGGC
The DNA here is from genome assembly GCF_020745735.1 of Hemiscyllium ocellatum. Lineage (NCBI taxonomy): Eukaryota > Metazoa > Chordata > Chondrichthyes > Orectolobiformes > Hemiscylliidae > Hemiscyllium > Hemiscyllium ocellatum. The sequence goes on along the minus strand of NC_083402.1, from coordinate 66,908,717 downwards.
AGAGAATTCACAGGCTTCACCATCTGTGTGAAGAAATTTCTCCTCATCTCAGTCCTAAATGGCATACTCTGTATTTTTAAACAGTGGCCCGGTCTGGACTCCCTGGTCATTGGGAACAAACTGCCTGTGTTTACCCTGTCTAGTCCTGCTATTAATTACCATGAAATTCCTTAATGAATCACAAATAGTACAACCTTCATATAGTCTCTCGCATTAGAATAAAATGCTTCTGCTGCAAACTCTATTCCTCATTTAGTGATTAGCTGCAACTTTAACATTATTAGAATTATGAGGAATAGTATCTCCTTCCTGCAGCCTCCTCCAGAGGGGAAAGATATAAAAGAGACCTAAGGGGCAACTTTTTCACGCAGAAGGTGATACGTGTATGGAATGAGCTGCCAGAGGAAGTGGTGGAGGCTGGTACAATTGCAACATTTAAAAGGCATCTGGATGGGTATATGAATAGGAAGGGTTTGGAGGGATATGGGCCGGGTGCTGGCAGGTGGGACTAGATTGGGTTGGGATATCTGGTCGGCATGATCGAGTTGGACTGAAGGGTCTGTTTCCATGCTGTACATCTCTATGGCTATGACTCTGTTTGAGAATTTGAGTCAAAGCATCAAAATGTCCCATTTAGACAGTGAGTTAAAAAAGGTTGAGTTCAAAAGTTTCACTTCTATTTGAAACAATGGAACATAGTATTCTAATCTATATGTTTACTGATTGAATACTCTTGAGACTTTCCTTTTCAACATTCTCAACATTTCTAACTAGGAAGCCAAAATGCTACCGGATGCCTTTATTCACTTATATAGTAACTTTAAAAAAAAATACATTAATGGGAAGTGGCCACTGCTAACTAGACCAGCATTTATTGCCCGTCCCTACTTGCTCAGAGTCTGAAGTCAGTCTAGGTTAAGTGCAACAGATTTCATTCCTTTAAAATCATTAGTGAACTAGACAGGTTTTTTACAACAAACGACAGTGGTTACATGTCCACTAATCAGCTAGCTTCTAGATCCAGACATTTTAAATTAAATTCAAATTGCACCACCTGCAATGTCGCATTTCTCCAGAGCATTAAACTGGTTTTCTGGATTACTAGTCCAGTGACATTTTCACCATGCCACTGCCTTCCCAAATTCCAAATATTTGAGAAGTAATATCTAAAGATAAGCATTATCTGCACAATATTATTACTCCAAATAATTTTTAATACTTAACCATATGTATCTAAATGTTTGCAGTTCAGTTCTTTAGTCCTATTGACTGGTACTATACTGACTCCTTGATTAAATTTACAATTACACCATATACAACATTTAAAGAAACAAATTCAAGCATTTAAAGCCAGCAAGCCCATTACAGAAAAGCAAGCTTTGCTACTTCTGCAGTTGCAATTAGAAGCAAAATGACAAAATATTGCCGGAATGAATAACATTCAGACAAATACCCAAATTTCAGGTCATTTTTAACCTTTTGTGCAGAACACTGTCATTTTGATTTTCTGGTTACAATATGGAAGTTATTTGAATATGTTCAACAAGTGATTTAATTACTTAATTTTAGTTCTGTTGATTTCTGCTAGAATTCTATTAGAACACTAAGTTCAATCAAATATAATCCTAATTATGAATCTTTCAGTTCTTCCTTTCCAATGTAGAGTACAGCTGTAATGATTGCCAATTAACATTACAAAGTATCATTTGGTAAATGTTGTCAAAGAACACAGTAAAGAATACAACATGCATGTGTTAATGAAAGAAAAGCTATACTGCTAAAACAGCCAAAGCATTGTTAAAATGGATATATTAGAAAAATGCAGTGTAGCGACCTGTAGTCTGGAATCTTCGGTTACCTTGGTACCCAGGTGGCTTGTCAATCTTCTGGGAACTGAGTAGGGATTACTACAGCTCATCACATTAGCAGCATCTTGTTCAACCTTTGATCCTGAATCCTAAAACACAGACAGAATTTGAAGCATTAAATATTGTTTCTGAAATGCTTTGAAATAAATAGAATTGAATAGCAACTTATTGTCACTTGTATTTATGAAAATACAGAGAGATGTGTATTGTATAAGTCACCACAATTTGGCGCTATTTTAATTACTGAAATTATAAAAATAAACAATTGAGACAAATATTCTAATGTTATATAATTCCTTCCTTTGTAGGAATATTATAGTCATTTTTTGAAAGTGACAAATTGGGATTAATTTTCACTACGCAATGGGACTTGGTGTAGGAGTGAGTGCCAAGAAAGATAGCTGTGGTTGCTGGAGGTCAGTCATCACAGCAAGAGTTATTCAGGATAGTGTCCTAGGTCAAATCAGCTTCAGCTGTTTCATCAATGACATCTCCTCCATAATAATCTTAGAAGCAGAGATGATGGCAAATCACTGCACAATGTTGAGCACCATTTACAACATCTCAGACTCTGAAGCTGCCTGTTGTGTAACAGCTTTAGGACCCTAAAACAACTTTGCTATGGTGTCATGGAGTTGCTCGATGCTAGGTAGAAATAGCGTAACGTGGTCAGAGTTGAGATGAGATAATACAGAGAAGTATATGGAGAGAACAGTGTTTCAATAATGTAAAAGTAAAATTAAGAGTTTGATATATCTCTGATCGTGTATTGCAGTATTAAGGCTTAACAGGCAATTAACAATGCTGTAAAGAAGCCCAAGTTGCAAGACAGCTCTTGATCTTGCCTTCTCCTTGGCCATTGTATTTGACTACTACTCTTGGATACAAGTGTAAAACCACACAATAAACAAAAGTGGCAGAGGGGGATAGAGTCAGAGATGTACAGCATGGAATCAGACCCGCCGGTCCAACTCATCCATGCTGACCAGATATCCCAACCCAATCTAGACCCACCTGCCAGCACCAACGCCCATATCCCTCCAAATCCTTCCTATTCATATACCCATCCTCTGCTTTTTAAATGTTGCAATTGTACTAGCCTCCACCACTTCCTCTGGCAGCTTATGCCATACACGTACCACCCTCTGCGTGAAAAGGTTGCCCCTTAGGTCTCTTTTATATCTTTCCCCTCTCACCCTAAACCTATGCCCTCTAGTTCAGGACTCCCCCAACCCAGGGAAATGACTTTGTATATTTATCCTATCCATACCCCTCATGATTTTATAAACTTCTATAAGGTCACCCGTCAGCCCCTGACCCTCCAGGGAAAATAGCTCTAGCCTATTCAAACTCTCCCTATAGCTCAAATCTTCCAAGCTTGGCAACATCCTTGAAAGGGTTCAGAAAAGATTTACAAGTTTCACAACATCTTTCCAATAGGAAGGTGACCAGAATGCACACAATATTCCAACAGTGACTGAACCAATGTCCTGCACAGCCGCAACATGACCTCCCAACTCCTGTACTCAATACTCTGATCAATAAAGGAAAGCATACCAAAACACCTTCATTATTCTGCCTACCACGACTCCATTTTCGACCTATAAACCTGCACTCTTCGTTCAGCAACACTTCCAAGGACCTTAAGTGTACAAGTCCTCCTAAGATTTGCTTTCTCAAAATGCAGCACCTCACATTTATCTAAATTAAGCTCCATCTGCCACTTCTCAGTCCATTGGCCCATCTGATCAAAATCCCGTCCGTTGTAATCTGAGATAACATTCTTAGCTGTCCACCACACCTCCAATTTTGGTGTCATCTGTAAACTTATTAACTTTCCTCTTATGATTGCATCCAAATCATTTATGTAAATGACGAAAAGTAGTGCACCCAGCACTGATTCTTGTGGCACTCCACTGGTCACAGGCCTTCAGTCTGAAAAACAACCATCCACCACGACCCTCTATCTTCTACCTTTGAGCCAGTTCTGTATCCAAATGGCTAGTTCTCCCTGTATTCCATGAGATCCAACGTTGCTAATCAGTCTCCCATGGGGAACCTTGTTGAACGCCTTACTGAAGTCCACATAGATCACATCTACCACTCTGCCCTCATCAATACTCTTTATAACTTCTTCAAAAAACTGAATCAAATTTGAGACATGATTTCCCATGCATAAAGCCATGTTGACTATCCCTGATCAGTCCTTGCCTTTCCAAATACATATACATCCTGTCCCTCAGGATTCCATCCAACAATTTGCCCACCACAGGCAGGTGCACTGGTATGTGGTTCCCTGGCTTGTCCTGACCACCCTTCTTAAACAGTAGCACCACATTAGCCAACCTCCAATCTTCCGGCACCTCACCTGTGACTATCTATAATATAAATATCTCAGTAAGAGGCCCAGCAAACACTTCCCTGGCTTCCCACAGAGTTCTAGGGTACACTTGATCAGGTCCTGGAAGATTTATCCACCTTTAACCATTTCAAGACATCCAGCACTTCCTCCTCTGTATTTTGGACATTTTTCAAGATGTCACCATCTATTTCCCTATATTCTATATCTTCCATGTCCTTTTCTACAGTAAATACAGATGTAAAATACTCGTTTAGTATCTCCCCCATCTCCTGTGGCTCCACACAAAGGCTGCCTTGGTGATCTTTGAGGGACCCTATTCTCTCCCTAGTTAACCTTTGTCATTAATGTATTTGTAAAAACCCTTTGGATTCGTTTAAACCCTATTTGCCAAAGCTTTCTCATGTCCCCTTTTTGTCCTCCTGATTTCCCGCTTAAGTATACTCCTGCTGCCTTTATATTCTTTTAAGGATTCACTCGATCTATCCTGTGTATACCTGACATATGCTTCCTTCTTTTTCTTAACCAAACCCTCAATTTCTCTAGTCATCCAGCATTCCCTATGCCTACCAGCCTTTCCTTTCACCCTACCAGGAATATACCGTCTCTGGACTCTTGTTATCTCATTTCTGCAGGCTTCCCATTTTCCAGTTGTCCCTTTACCTGCAAACACCTGCCCCCCCAGTCTGAAAGTTCTTGCCTAATACTGTTAAAATTGGCCTTTCTCCAATTTAGAACTTCAATTTTTAGATTACGCCTATCATTTTTCATCACTATTTTAAATCTAATAGAATTATGGTCGCTGTCCCTAAAGTGTTCCCCAACTGACATCTCAGTCACCTGCCCTGCCTTATTTCCCAAGAGTAGGTCAAGTTTTGCACCTTCTCTAGTAGGTACATCCACATACTGAATCAGAAAATTTTCTTGTCCACACATCACAAATTCCTCTCCATCTAAACCCTTAATACTAAGGCAGTCCCAGTCTATGTTTGGAAAGTTAGAATCCCCTACCATAACCACCCTATTATTCTTTAAGATAATTGAGATCTCCTTACAAATTTGTTTCTCAATTTCCCTCTGACTATTAGGGGTTCTATAATACAAAACCAATAAGGTGATCATCCCTTTCTTATTTCTCAGTGCCACTCAAATAACTTCCCTGGATGTATTTCCGGGAATACCCTCCCTCCGTACAGCTGTAATGCCAACCCATACCAAAAACACCACTCCCCCTCCTCTCTCGCCTCCATTTCTATCCTTCCTGTAGCATTTGTATCCTGGAACATTAAGCTGCCAATCCTGAGCCATGTTTCTATAATTGCTATGATATCCCAGTCCCATGTTCCTAAACATGCCCCGAGTTCATCTGCCTTCCCTGTTAGGCCCCTTGCATTGAAATAAATGCAGTTTAATTGACCAGTCCTATCTTGTTCTCTGCTTTGTCCCTGCCTGCCCTGACTGTTTGTCTCGCCTTTGTTCTCAACTCTACTAGTTTCAGGTTGATCTCTTTCTTCACTCCCCTTCTCCCCCCCACCCCACCCCACAAACCTAGTTTAAATCCTCCCAAGCAGCTTTAGCAAATCCCCCTACAAGTATACTAGTCCCCCTCCAATTTAGATGCAAACCAACCTTCTTGTACAGGTCACTTTTACCCCAAAAGGAGCTTCCAATGATCCAAAAATATGAATCCTTCTCCCATACACCAGCTTCTCAGCCATGCGTTCATCTGCTCTATCCTCCTATTCCAGCCCTCACTAGCTCGTAGCACTGGGAGTAATTTTGATATTACTAGTCTCGAGGAACTCCTTTTTAAATTCCTGTCTAACTCTAATCTCCCTTCTGAATCTCAACCTTTTCCCTTCCTGTGTTCCAATGTGTACAATGACCTCCAGCTGGCCCCTCTCCCCCTTGAGAACCTTCTGCACCCTCTCTGAGACATCCTTGATCCCGGCACCAGGGAAGCAACACACCATTCTGATTTTTCACTGTTGGCCACAGAAACGTCTGTCTGTACCTAGGACTAGAGTCCCCTAACACAATCGATCTCTTGGAACCTGATGTACTCCTCATTGCATTAGGGTCAGTCTCAATACCAGAAATTCGGCTGTTCATGCTACGTCTCCCTGAGAATCCATCATCCCCCAGATTTTCCAAAACAGCATACCTGTTTGAAATGGGGATAGCCATAAAAGACCCCTGCACTAACTGCCTACCTCTCTTACCTTTCCTGGAGTGAACCCATCTATGCAACTGTATCCGAGACTTTTCCCCTTTCCCATAACTGCCACCCTATCGATGTCTAGCGATACATGAATTCAAACAGCAAAGGCAGTAACAGTGCAGATTTACTGCTCTGTCAATTAGCAACTTGGATTTCTTTTTCTCTCTCCCCCTCCCCTGCACTGACCTCACCGTGTGCTTCCTTTGTCTGTTCCTCTCCCATTTAAAAGTGCTATTGTTTTGACTTTTTTTTCCTCCAAGGTTCCAAAACAACACAACAGCATATAAAACATTAAATACTGCTCCTGGAATTCAAGGAAATCACCTCCAACCCCCAAAAAAGCTCAAAAAAGTTGTTACAGCCAGATATTTTTCCTGTCCTCCATCTTGGACTACCCAGAATCCTTTTTTTGTCAGGACCTAAGGATAAAGGTGGATGTCAAATCTGGTGACAGGGAGATGCCCCCAGATCTTGAGGCTGGTCACTGGATCCAGTGTCAGAGAGAACGGGAGATAGCAGGTTCTGGTGGTTACAGGGAGGATGCAGTTCTCAGGTCATGAAGATTAAGAGTGGGGGTGCCAGGACTTGTGGATTAGGGTAGGGTATCAGGTCCTAGGATAGAGGGACAATGTCAATTGAAGGTTTGTAAGGAGCCTGGGGAAGGTGTAATTGTGAGGTTTTATGATAAATTGAGGTGAGGTCAGTTGAATAGTGACTCACGAATTAGACTAGGTTTGCTATAATCTAACTTCCAAGTATTAGTTTACATCCTCCAAATTCTCTCATTTAAATGGATATTTTTTAAGAGAGTCCAGACATAAGCATATTGCTCAACAAAATCTTCAATTTTCCAGACAATCCTCTCAGTGTTTGCAACATGGGGGATTCCATAGGTTCTCCCTTTGTAACTCCTATCTATGCTGCAGAAACAATTATCAGGCCAACAGAAAATCCAGGCCATAATATTTCAGTTGGAATATAAAGCACATTCAACAAGGGTCTTCGTTCACATTTCTACAGAATTTCACATCATTTTCTAACACAAATGAATTTTTCTTTGCCAATCCTACATAGTTCTTTGACAGGAATATTTCAGCTGACCATATAAAGTGATTAAGATTGACAGCAATTAAGGATTAACATTAAATATTAGACACAAGCATGACTGTACTTCATTATAAACATTCATCAAGCCATCACTCTTCTGTCTGAGCAATATTCGTTCATTACATCTAAACATATGGAATTAGGTCTATATTAGACAATAGACAATACTGTTATTTTCATGGTATACTCTGAAATATAAACAAATAATGTAGATTTCAGAGAAAATTTACTTTAAGGGGCTGGTTTAGAGAAGAAAAAGAAAGGTGAGGAAAGAGACACAGAAGATACGTAAAAGTCCTGTTACCAAATTATGTCCATCTAACTGACGATCTTCGTAATTGGTGCAAAATTGAATCTCCTTACCTGCCCACTCCCTGTTGTACCCATACTGGCTTCTGTTGTTTCCTGACAATCACTCTGTCGTTCTGCATCACGTGACGCTGTTTGTTCATGTTTACTTTGTGATGATTTCTGTTTAAAGAATAGCCATGGCATTAAATTCAAAATACTGAAGTCTGGGGAATGTTTAAACCTTCCCTGTTGCAGTTCTACAATGGAACTGCGATTGCATTTTGACTTATCCTTGGAAGTCAGCAGCAAGCACCACCCCAATCAGTGACATGACTTGATGAGAACACTGCACGTCCACAGAGAGCTCATGATGTATCACAAAAGCTACAGAGCTGACTGGCTGTGCTGTTAAAATGACAGGATGTGAGAAAATCCTCTGGGAGTGGATGAGAATATACAAAGCTGTTCTGAGAGCATTTGATCACATGACAAACATCCTGAAAACCTATGGCCAATAAGCTCCTACTCTTTGAATTGGATAATAGAATAGATTAATAAAATAGCTTCAGGGTGGATAGAAACACTCCTTCTATTTAGGGCACCCATTTTAGATAGCTGACCATGAAAAGATATGTTCTTAAAAGTCTATTTTGAGAACAGTTGTCTATTAGGAGCACAGTGATGACTAAAATTTCAAATGCTACAAATTCAAGCGTAAAACATATTCAATGTCATAATTAAAGGCATTTAACATTTAATACAACAGCCATGATTGGCTCAGTGGCAATATTCTCACCTTATTAATTAGCCCCACTTCAAAGGCCTGAGTACAGCATCTAGCTCACACTTCAGTGAAGTGTTCAATGTGTTCCAGGGTCGAAGGTGCCATTTATTGAATATAGCACTAAACTGAGCCCTCTCAGACAGATATCAAAAATGACAACAGTGACTCCATCTCAAAATATGCTTTGTTGTTTCTAAAGCACTTTGGGACAACCTGAAGTCCTGGAAGATATGATATAAGTGCAACTTTTTTTTTAAACAAAGCTGGAGCCAAAATGAATTGAATATTTAACAGGTGGATCACCAAGACTATAAACCTATTCAGGTATATGATGTCAGTCAGCAATGAAACTCCAAGAGTTTCTTGTGATTTTACAGCTGGATCATTCATTAACTGCAAACCTGTGGAAAACATGAGAAAAGCATTTCCTATTTACAGGAATGTAGCCTAAGATAAATGAAAACAGCTGTACATATTGGTTGAAAATAATTATCAAATAATTTTTAAACTGTGCTATTCCAAGAGGAGATCGCATTATTTGAATCCCTTCAGTATTTAAATGCTGTTTCAGTGTTCACTGAAAAAGAATACAGTATTTTCCTTATTACCATGTTTTAATACATCAAATAGGCTCACGTGATTGGACGTAAGACCTGACCATATCAATTAGAAAAAAAAAGTCAAAAAATTATTTTCATTCCCTGCTGCAGCTAAAATATATGACCGACTACCACAGATATCTAGATTACACCTCCTCCCACCCTGCCCCCTGTAAAAATGCCATCCCATATTCCCAATTCCTTCGTCTCCGTCGCATCTGCTCCCAAGAGGACCAATTCCAATACTGAACAACCCAGATGGCCTCCTTCTTCAAAGACCACGATTTCCCCTCAGAAGTGGTTGACGATGCTCTCCACCCCATCTCCTCCACTTCCTGCTCCTCGCCCCTCCAATCACCACCAGGACAGAACCCCACTGGTCCTCACCTACCACCCCTCCAACCTCCAGATACATTGTATCATCCTTCGTCATTTCCGCCACCTCCAAATAGACCCCACCACCAAGGATATATTTCCCTCCCCTCCTCTGTCAGCATTCCGGAAAGACCACTCCCTCCTCAACTCCCTCATCAGTTCCACACCCCCCACCAACCCAACCTCCACTCCCAGCACCTTCCCCTGCAACCGCAAGAAATGCAAAACTTCCGCCCACACCTCCCCCCTCACTTCCCTCCAAGGCCCCAAGGGGTCCTTCCATATCCGCCACAAATTCACATGCACCTCCACACACATCATTTACTGCATTCGCTGCACCCAATGTGGCCTCCTCTACATTGGGGAGACAGGCTGCCTACTTGCGGAACATTTCAGAGAACACCTCTGGGACACCCGCACCAACCAACCCAACCGCCCCGTGGCTGAGCACTTCAACTCCCCCTCCCACTCCGCCAAGGACATGCAGGTCCTTGGCTGCCTCCATCGCCAGACCATGGCAACACGACACCTGGAGGAAGAGCGCCTCATCTTCAGCCTGAGAACCCTCCAACCACAAGGGATGAATGCAGATTTCTCCAGTTTTCTCATTTCCCCTCCCCCCACCTTATCTCAGTCCCAATCCTTGGAGTCAGCACCGTCTTCTTCATCTGCAATCTTCTTCCTGACCTCTCCGCCCCCACCCCCTCGCCGGCCGATCACCCTCACCTTAACCTCCGTCCACCTATCGCATTCCCAATGCCCCTCTCCCAAGTCCTTCCTCCCTACCTTTTATCTTAGCCTGTTTGGCACACCCTCCTCATTCCTGAAGGGCTTATGCCTGAAACGTCGATTCTCCTGCTCTTTGGATGCTGCCTGACCTGCAGCATTTTTCCAGCAACACATTTTCAGCTTAAAGGAACTCTACACAGTTCCAAACTTCTCTCAACTCTTCTTCTGTAGGTTTTACTTCAAGAAGTGGGCATGGTTCATGTGTAACTTCAGATTGTGAATTTTGGCAGACTGTTCAATAGTGTGAATTATAAAAATAAATCCAAACCTATCTTCACCCAAGTCTAGTAAATGTGCACTTTCCAGAAGGACAGGTCACCTAAAATGATACTGAAGTTCTCTTATTTTCTGATCAACCCAACGAATCAGCTTTTTGTCCCCTCAAATTACTCTGAAACAGCACCCAACATCAGCGTGAAATTAGCCCTTTGCAAGCCTGGCTCCTCGTTCCACCATTATAGTTAGGTTTCTAGTTCTAATTAACTTGATGACAGAGTCAGACAGTATTCCAACACAGTAAACTTTGTTTTGGAGATATGGTAAACAATCACAACACTTAACTCATTAGTATTTAAAAAAAATAAGATCTGTAAACTAAAATGTATTTGTTAAACTTTTGAATGAATACTATAAGTTAAACTCAAGATGATGCAGATTCAGTGTAAACACAGGGTTAGAAAACTGTTGTGTTTAGTTCTTTGAAATAGAAATAAATTTCCTTCAAACATGTTAGCTACATTAAAAAATGTAATCGTATATTAAGTAGACATTTTGAAACAAAAAGTTTCAAAAATGTAGTGATCCTAAAGCCTTGTAGTTTCATACTGATTCCCCAACCAACAAATAACTATACGCAGTTCTGACATAATCATTCATAGAAGGAAAACTGACTTTCTCCAAGTTTGACGTTTGAAGTGAACCTTCAAATCAGAATAAATTTATAATTTCAATGCTTAATAAATTATAAAAAAGACATACTGACCTCAGTTTCTGTTGTTTGGGACTGCAAGTGCTGTCGCAAACGAAGCATATCCTTCTCTATTTGCTGAATTCGGACTACTCTCATCTGCATCAGGATGAACTAAAGTTAGAAAATAATCTTTGCCTAGCCAGTTCAAACTGCATGACTACAATATTTCTGATTTGCATATTTTATTCCTAATTGGAAAAAAACAAACTTTACCATGTTTATAGAACTGCCACTTTATTCCTCTCAATAAAGTTTAAAATCTATGACCATTTTACCAAAAAACATTTTGAACTTTAAGCAACAATACCAACTTCCTTTTCTTTCCAATAGGTTGATAATTTATCTTGAGATTTTAATTTAAAATTATATTCCAGTGGCTAAATGATACAATACATGAACTATTCTGTTCAATCCCTTTAGTGCAAATTTGTTATTTTCCAGCACTATTATTTTCTCAAGTCATTTCACATTTACGTTATTCCATATGAAGACACAACAATAGACTCTGAAATTGCTTTGATACTACCTGAGCTCGCTTCTCCATATCCTGGCAGGTTCCCAGTTGTTCTTCCATGGCAGATCGAATTTGCCGTGCTTCATACTCCAACTGTCTTCTAGTCATGTCTGTCTGCAGAGAAAACTATTCAAAGATGACCATATCAGTAGAATTATATATTATAATGATAATACAAGGAGGTAATTGATCGGATTTCACCTACCTCACATTTGAAATTGAGGTGTTGCACACATCCATTTATCATCTCTCAGTCATGCTTTACTGACTTATAGAATGAGAGAGTCATACAGCATAGAAACCAACCATTCAATCCACCAATTCATGCTGAGCAGAATTCTAAACTAAACTAGCCCCACCAGCTTGCTCTTGGCCATATCTTTCCAAACATTTCCTATGCATGTGTTTAAATGTTGTAATTGTGCCCACATCCACCATTTCCTCAGGAAGTTCATGCGAACCACCCTGTGTAAAAGATTTATCTTTCATGTCTTTTTTCAAATTTCCCCTCCCACCTTAAGAATGCTCCCCCTAGTCTTGAAATGCCCCGCGAGTGGGAAAATATAACTACCAAGAACCCTATCTCTACCCGCCTCATGATTTTATAAACTTCTATAAGGTCATCTCTCAATCGCCAATGCTCCAGTGAAAAAACTCCCAGTCTGTCCAGCCTTTACAACTCAAACCTTCCATATGTGGCAACATTCTGGTAAATCTCTTCTGAGCCCACTCCAGCTTAATAATATACTTCCCACAAATGGGTGACCAGAACTGGTCAGAGTACTTCAGAAGAGGCCTCACCAATGTCCTGTACAACATCAACATGTCTTCCCAACTCCTATACTCAAAGGACTAAGCATTGAAGACAAGCATGCTAAATGTCTTTTTAACCACCCTATCTATATGCTGTGGTTGTGGGTATATTTGCCAAGCCAGGAAGATGATTTGCAGACATTTCATCCCGTCTAGGTGATATCTTCAGTGCTTTGGAGCATCCTGTGAAGTGCTGCGGTGCTATCACGTCTGGAATTTATTTGGTTCCATTCCAGCTGGTTCTGGTTGTTCGTTGTAGTGGCTATCATACTGGGTTGAGGTCCATGTGATGGAGTCTGTGGTTGAGTGCCATGCCTCGAGACATTCTCTGGTTGTCTGTGTTTAGCTTGTCCTATGATCGTTGTGTTGTCCTAGTCAAATCTGTAGTCCTTGTCATCGGTGTGAGTGGCTACTAGGACGCTGGTCATGGCAATTAGTGGCCAATTGGTGTTCGTGGACACAAATTGCTAGTTGTCTGCCCGTTTGTCCTTATCTATTGTTTCATGCAGTCTTTGCATAGATCTTCTAAATTACGTTTATCTTGTACATGATGGATATAGGGTCTTTTGTTGTGGTGAGCTGTTGTCTGAGTGTGGCTTTTGGTTTATGGGCTGTCATGAATCCTAGTGGTCAGAGAAGTCTAGCTATCAGTTCCAAGTTTTTTTTAATATAAGGTGGAGCGGTTAGTGTGTTGGGTTGTGGCATGTCCACCTCACATCATTTGACTATTAGGCATCTGCGGATTAAGTTGTGGGGATATCCATTCTTGAAGAAGACTCCGTAAGATGTTAATCTTCTCTTTGTAGATCAAGAGTGCTGCGGTGTGTTGTAGCCCTTTTGAACAGGGTCCTAATGCAGCTTCTCTTGTGTGTGTTCACGATCTGGTCTGTGTATGTGATTTTTCTGTACACTTCTGTGGGCCATTCACCGTTGTGCTATTTCTACCAACTCATCCAGGAATGGGAATGGATTGTTGATTTCTTCCTCTCTCGTAAATCTGATACCCGTCAGTGTGATGTTGATAATCCATTGGGTTTTCTCGATTTCTGTTCTCTTAATAATTACAAAAGTGTCATCCACGTATATGATACAGAGTTTGGGTCAGATTAGTAGGAGGCAGTTTGTTCCAGTCTTTGCATTACTGCTTCTGCTCTGAGCCTGGAGATGAGTGAGCCCATATGTGTCCCATTAATGTGTTCATATATTTGGTTCTTGAATGTGCAATGTGTCATTAAACACAGGTCTAGTAGTTTGAGTAGGAGTCCTTGATGGTAGGGTCCCCATCGTGTTGTCTGTTCTGCCTATCCAGGAGTTTGGCTATTTGTCTGTCAGGCTAGAGTTTTGTCAATTGAAAAAGAACAGTGCCATTACATCAAATGAGACCATTGCTTCATCCTCGTCAACGTTTATGTTATTGATGTTATCTAGGAATTTCTGTGATGATGGTATGGAGTGTTTGGATCCGCTGATAAGAGACAGCCAGAGAACACCTAGAGGCAGGTACTTATCCATGGATTCGAACAAACACATAGACCTAGACCCAATATACTGGCCACGACAATGAACAATGGGAATCAGCACCCGGAAGCAGCAGGAATGCAACTAAATAAATTTCAGTACCGCAATGCTTCATAAGAGGCTCCAAAGCACTGAAGATGTCACCTAGACAGGAGACAAAACGTCTGCTCAGCGAACAACCCCATAACCATGGTCACTGGCACCCGAGCTACAAATCTTTACACAAACCTTCAACCCTATCTGTATCTGACAGAAATTTCAAAGAATTATGTACCTGAACCCCCAGGTACCTTTGTTCTACAACACTACCCAAAGCCTTACGTTTTGAACAAAAATAGCTTCAAGTGATTGTAGACTCTCACTCAATATGCTGTCTGTAAAACCTGCCTATATATTGTATGCAACAATACCTTCAGAATCTCTCTTTGGCCAAGCCTTCATATACCAATGCTACCTTTTTTCACTCTTTGCTGTTCTTGCCTGGTAAATTTCATCAAGAATTATTGTAAGAAACTAAAATGATAGAATTATACATTTCTGCTCTTGTAATCATCCATGTTTAAAAACGTTCAAGCTAACAACGTTTACCAGTCCTAATAGCCAATTTTTATGAAGTTGAATAATGTTTCATGAAGACAGTTTCTTCCATCATGTGGCTTGACAATATCAATGGAACAGATTTAGAACAGATCTAGGAATTTAAAATGGAGCATTCATGGGGTCTATGGGAAGCTTAATTACATTCAACAATAAATTGTCATTCCCTGGTAACACATAGCCTTAATAGTACCTTTGCCTTAAAAGGAGATCAACCCTTGAACAGTGAGGAGTTAGCTGTATGTAAGGAGCAGCACCAGGTATACACAAAAATGAATACGAAACTGGTAAAGTCACTAACCAGAGAATCACCTCCACACCAAAAGTGAAAGTAGCTTGGAATTGGTGGGGCAACACAATGCCACAACTTATGAATCTCTGTAGTCCTGTGGTGGACAACTAAATAAGAGGAGAAGGCACCATGTATAACCTGGATGCTCAATGATGACGCACTACATGTTTGAAAGCAAAGATGTCTAGTACTTGATCCATACAGGATGTTATCATCAAAGAAGACAGTCTTTTAACCAATATAATAAATTCCATGAGACACCCAGAAATGAAGACACTGCACACATTAAAGCCTATAGACTCCATCAACAATACTTGTGCTCAAGAACTGGGTCTCTCTTCCACTTGGGCATTCCAGTGCACATGCAATACTGGCATTCGTTTGGAAGTGAAAAATAGTTTGGATATCGCCTCAAAAATCAAGACAAATCCTCTCAAAATTCACTATCAAGACAAACTCAATCTGGCCAAGTAGAGGCCCATTAGTCTATTCTTGATCAAAGAAATGGAGTATCAACAACACAACAATCAGAACACAAATTCCCCGATAACCTGCTCACCAATATTCGTATCTTCTATGGGAATCACTCGGTTCCAGATCTCATTAAAGTCTTGGTCAAACATAACCATGGTGATTTCAATAGTTTTCCTACTATTAAAGTTAGACTATTGCCTTACAATTATTTAGCCTATCCTTCACATTCTTATTAAACAATTATACAGTATTTGCAGACATCCAATGACCAAGTACCATGTTTGTATCTAATGAGGATTGGAAAATGGGTCCTCAGCACTTGTTATTTTCACTGTGGGTTATAACAACAACTTGGGATACAATTCATCTGGCCCTAGTGATTTTGGATGCCATTCTCTCCATTACTCCTTCTTGCTTCATGCTTATTGTCTGCAATATATCCCTCTCCTTAACTATAAGGCCTACATCATCCCTCTATGTCTCCTTTGTAAAGGCAAGGTAATCATTTAGAACTCTGCCCAAATCTTATGTATCTACACAGAGTTACTGTTTCCTTCCTATTAAAAAGTATTGATAAAACATATTTGGGTTTTCCTTAAAATTTTACCTGCCACAGTTGCTCAATCTACTTTATGCAGCTCCCTAAATTACAGCGCTATGGGTATAGCTTCATTGTGCAGACTGCAGTGGTTGAAGGAGGTATTTGAATAGCACTTTCAACATAATTAGGTTCAACAAGAAATAGGCCATTGCCAATGAAGTCCACATCCCATGAGCGTAAATAAAACTAACAATGTGAAAAATTACAGGTAAGATTATTTTGCTAACAGAGGAATTTTACAAAATAATTCAATATAATAACTGTGGAAACACATCAGCAGAAATTCTACTTAACTTACATTTTCTGTGAGAGGGAGATTATCAATCCGCTTGGTGAGATTTTGAAGTTGTGCATAGTACCAATCCTTTTCCTTTTCTTCCTTTTCAATCTCAGCAAGTAATAAAGACCTTGCAAATAAAGAGAAACTATACATTTACAACACACTTAATATAGAACATGTAAACAAGTCACATAAGATATTAGTCTGTTCATGGAAGCAAATCATTTTATGTTCTGTAGTAATTCTCCCATGGTCTTTCTAGATTCATATAAAAGGTCAAGCTGTGTTGCAAAGACTTCAGTTCAATTCCACGAAATGCACATTGCACAATGATTTTTTTTTCATTTTTAAAGATGTTGTGGCATATTTATACTGTTCTTTGTGAAGCCAGTTTAACTGCATAGGATTCATAGGTGAGCCAGCTATGGACGCCAAGTCTAATTATTAAGTAAACAAAGTCAGACTAATTATGACTGCCCTCTAAAGTGTCAAAGACTGTCTATGTCTGCCCAGCCCTTTCCTAATTACCATCCTCCACATCCTCTGCATTACATAAACCTGATGACTGCTTTGCCAACAAATATAGCATGCACCTGTAGGTCAACAGTCTTAATGTTAAAAGGGAATCACGTCTACTGTAGAGTCAGAGATGTACAGCACGGAAACAGACCCTTCGGTCCAACTCACCCATGCTACCTCTTCAAAGAATTCTAACAGGTTTGTCAGGCACAACCTCCCCTTACTAAATACATGATGACTTGTTCTAATCCGACCCTGCAATTGCAAGAATTTAGAAATTTCATCCTTGACGATGGATTCAAGAATTTTACCTACAACTGAGGTTAGGCTCATCGGCCTATAATTTTCCATCTTTTGTCTCGATGCCTTCTTAAACAAGGGGTTACAACAGCAATTTTCCAATCATCTGGGACTTTTCCTGACTCCAGTGATTTTTGAAATATCAGAGTCAGCGGCTCCGCTATTTCCATAGCTACGTCCCTCAAAACTCTAGAATGTAGCCCATCGGGACCAGGAGATTTAATCAAATTTTAGACCTTTTAGCTTTTCTAGCATTTTCTCTTTTGTACTGGCTACCATACTTAACTCTGCCCCGACTCTTCTTAATTGTTGGGATATTACTCATATCTTCCACTGTGAAGACTGACAGAAAGTACTTAAGTTCTTCAGCTATTTCCTTATCGCCCAGAACTAGCCTTCCAGCATTAATTTGGAGTGGCCCAATTTCTACTTTTACTTCTCGTTCATTTCATATGAATTGAAAGAATCGAGTCCCACTTGCGCCAGCACCCAACCCATATCCCTCCAAACCCTTCCTATTCATATACCCATCCTGATGTCTTTTAAATGTTGCAATTGTACCAACCTGTACCAACCCTTCCCCTGGCAGCTCATTCCATACATATACCACCCTCTGCTTGAAAACGTTGCCCCTTAGGCCTCTGTTATATCTTTCCCCTCTCATTCTAAACATATGCCCTGGAGTTCTGGACTCCTTCACCTCAGGGAAATTTATTCTATCAATGCCCTTCAAGATTTTATAAACCTCTATACAGTCACCCCTCAGCCTCCGACACTCCAGAGAAAACAGCCCCAGCATATTCAACCTCTCCTTATAGCTCAAATTCTCCAACCCGAGCAATATCCTTGTTTTCTTTTCTGAACCCGTTCAAGTTTCACAAAATTCTTCCAATAGGAAGGAGACCAGAATTGCACGCAATAATCCAAAATGTACGCCTAACCAAAGTCCTGTACAGCCACAACATGACCTCCCAACTCTTGTACTCGATGCTCTGACCAATAAAGGAAAGCATATCAAATGTCTTCTTCACTATTGTATCTACCTGTGACTCTACTTTCAAGGAGCTATGAACCTGCACTCCAAGGTCTTCTTGTTCAGCAACACTCCTCAGGACCTTACCATTAAGTGCATAAGTCCTGCTAAGATTTGCTTTCCCAAAATGCAGCACCTCACATTTATCTAAATTAAACTCCATCTGCCACTTCTCAGCCCAATGGCCCATCTGATCAAGGTCCCATTGTAGTCTGAGGTAACCTTCTTCGCTGTCCACTACACCTCCAATTTTGGTGTCATCTGCAAACTTACTATGTCTCTTATGCTCACATTCAAATTTATATAAATGACAAAATGTAGTGGACCCAGCATGATCTTTGTGGCACTCTATTAGTCACAGGCCTCCAATCTGAAAAGCAATCCTCCACCACCACGCTCTGAACCAGTTTCGTATCCAAATAACTAGTTGTCCCTGTATTCTAGGAGATCGAACCTTGCTAATCAGTCTCCCTTGGGAAACCTTGTCAAACACCTTACTGAAGTTCATATAGATCATGCCTACTGCTCTGCCCTCATCAATCCTCCTTGTTACTTCTTCAAAATACTCAAGCAGGTTCGTGAGACATGATTTCCATGCACAAAGCCATGTTGACTACCCCTAATCAGTCCTTGCCTTTCCAAATACACGTACATCCTGTCCCTCAGGATTCCTTCTATCAATTTGCCCACCACTGATGTTGAGCTCACTGGTCTATAGTTTCCTGCCTTGTCCTTACCACCCTTCTTAAACAGTGGCACCATGTCAGCCCAACCTCCAGTCTTCCGACATCTCACCTGTGACTATTGATAATACAAATATCTCAGCAAGGGGCCCAGCAACCACTTCCCTATTTAGATGTGGTCTTGGACCCTGAACCCAGTTTGTGCCAGAAAGATGGCGCTAACCAACTTCTCCCACATTGATCTGGTTTCACAAATATACTAATGGCACTTAGCTTCATCACCTGTTTCAACTTTTCCACTATCTGTGTATTTTATCCCTGCTCTGCCTCTCTATCATGTTCCCCTCCTTTAAGATAATCCTTCAGCTTCGATCAAGCTTTTGATCACAAGCCTAATATCTGTTAAGGTGGCTTGGTGTCAGACTTTGATATTACTCGTGATGCCCTAGGATTTTGTTTCTGCCAGTTCAGATATATTGATAACACAGGATTCAACCATAGTAATGCGATAAAAATGTCAAGGGATGATAGTTGAATTCTGTTTTGTTGGAACTGTCACTGCCTTTTATATGGCACAAATGCCACTTGTCACCCAAACTCGTATATTGTTCAGGTCTTGCTGCATATGACCTAGGATTGCTTTAGTATCTGAGTCGCCATCAATGGTGTTAAACATTACACGCAATCAAGTGAACATTCCTACCTCTGGTCTTTTGATGGAGGGAAGGTCATTGATAAAACAACTTGTGTTTTGGACGTGGATCGGAGTCTCTCCTCCAGAGATGTCTGAAACTGAAATGACTTACCCCCAACCACAAAAATCCTTCATGTCAAATATGAGTCCAACCAGTAATAAGTTTACATCATGATTCTACAGATGCTAGTTTTGCTAGGTTCCTTGATTTCACTTGGTCAAATGTGGCCTTGATGTCAAGGGCAGCCAATGTCACCACAGCACTGGAATTCAGCTCTTTTGCTCATGTTTGAACAAGACTGTAATGAAGTCAGAAGCTGAGTGGCCCCTGTTTTACTACTCTAATGGATCTATATAACATAAAATTGCTGTCATCAAAATGTCTGGCATCTACATCCAGGTCAGACAACTTCTTCCACTGCGTGGGTGGCATGGTGGCAATGGGCAGCACAGTGGCGAGGACGGCACGGTGGCACAGTGATTAGCACTGCTGCCTCGCAGCGCCAGAGACCCGGGTTCAATTCCCGCCTCAGGCGACTGGCTGTGTGGAGTTTGCACGTTCTCCCTGTGTCTGCATGGGTTTCCTCCGGGTGCTCCAGTTCCTCCCCACCCCCACAAAATATGTGCAGGTCAGGTGAACTGGCCATGCTAAATTGCCCGTAGCCTGTAGTGCTAAATTTCCTCCAGCATCACAGCTTTAAGATATAGGCAACTTTGGCGTTTTATGTGAATCCAAAATTAACTCCATATCTTGTCCATTATGAAAGGCAGCCAATTTTCATTCATGTAACATGATATATCGCTTTGTCATTGCTGTCAAAAATCAGCAGCCATGGCTTCGCCTTTTCAAAACTTGATTGTTCCTAATTTCAAGGACAGATGCACAATTGTCACTCATCTCTCAAGTCTTCCAAATTAAAATTCTCACTTTTCCTTCCCACCTTTAACTTTCTGCAGTCCCAAGTTCTGGAGTTTAAAGCCTAAACCTCCTTTAAGACCCTCAATAAACAAACACTGATCAAGCTTTAAGTCATCCCTTCTAACATCTCTCAATGTTTCTCTCAATAGCCTTCAGACCTTTTTTTTTAAAATGGTAAGGGTAGGATACAAATCCAGGCTTTCGATGTTGAATGATAAATGTCTTATCTTTACTAACTCTCAAATTGCTTGATATAGTTCCTCTGATGTTCAACAAAATAGCTATAGTGTAGTATTAAGCAGCCCTAGCAAAACTGAAATCAATGGGCATCAAAGCAACCACTCTGCTGATTGGATTCATATTTGCCACATAAAAAGATGGTTATGGTTGTTGCAGGTCAGCCATCTCAGTTTCAGGACACCTCTGCAGGAGTTCATTGGGGTAGTGTTCCAGGCCCACCTATCTTCAGCTGCTTCCCTCTATCATAAGTCAGAAGTGGGGATGTTGGCCTAAGATTGTACAATGTTCAGCACTATTCACAATTCCTCAGATACTGAAGCAGTCCATGTTCAAATGCAATAACATCTAGATAATTTCCAGGCTTGGGCTGACCGGTGGCAAGTGATACTTGGCAATGACCATCTTCAGTAAAAGACAATAGAGTCACTGCCCCTCGACATTCAATGTTACCATCACCAAATTTCCCTGGAAAAGATGTACTGGAAGAGATTGAAGAGGCTGTTTCCTAGGATGAATGAGTTGAATGATCAACAACAGTTAAATAGGCTAGGTCTTTATTCATTACAGCTTAGAGGAACGTGGGGTGATCTTATTGAAATTTACAAGAGTAAGAAGCACAGAGTCATTGTGGGACAGCAGCAGATTGAGACAAAGGGCAAGTGAATTACTGACTGCTGTTGGAAATTTGGCTCAAAGTGGAAATACAACTCGTCTATCCTTGCCACATTCAATTTTCAGAATTAATGCCACATTAGGATTGAGCCTTTAAGCAAGTAACATCGCCAAATTAAATGGTTGGCTGTTCAAAGTCAAGCCTCTGAATTCCTTTGTCTAAATAAGGTGTTGATTATTGTAGCAAAAATGGTTCTCTGAACAGACATTTATAAGAAAGAGAAATCATTCACTGCAGGTTAATATGCAACATGGCAGAAGAAGGAGACAAAGACCAAATGAGTAACTGAGTACTGCTAGAAATTTGGTATCAAGTGGGACAAGAGTAGTTTTTAACTAGGGTTGAATGTAAGAAGTAAACTCTCCAGAGTGAGAGATGAGTGGGAGAGGTTAAAAGGAGTGGATCAAGGGCTGTCCTGAAGCAAGATTGACAGTAGAGTATCACAAACCACAGTGAGTGACACAAATACAGTGAATGCGGTGAGTCAGACGGGTGAATACTTGCCGTTAAAAATACAATTCAGTTCATAAGATTGTGCTTAGGTCTCCAGTGTTTTTCAGCTTTCCTTTCTTAAAAACAACTGAAGAATTTCAAAGAGGTCGTGTGTGTGTGTGTGTGTGTGTGTGTGTGTATATACGGGGGAGGGTTGGCAGGGAGAACCAGGGAGAGAGTAAGGAAAGAGATCAGTCCGAGACTGGTCCGGTTGGGAAAAGGAGCAAATCAAACACTCAGGGCAGGCAGGAACAAAGCAGAGAATGAGGTAGCACTGATAAAATAAACCGCATTTAACATATATACTCAAGTAAAAGTCAATCTCATGTAAAAGTCAACTCCCTATTTTTGCCAAATAACATGGCTTTTTCCACATATCTTGTGTGAAAGTCGACCCGGGTTCTTCACAGATAACAGATCAATGTTTATGAATCAGTGTTCCGGCCGTCATCTCCTGCTCCAGTCTTCCAGTCCTCTGGCTGTTGTATTCCACTCTGGGTTTTCTGAATTACCATAATTCATTTTCTTTCAATTCTTTTAGATCAGTTGGGTTTCTGCTAATGATATGGTACGAATTTTGACAGGCATGAATTCCAGCCCCTCAAAAGTAGTATCCGCGTAATAGTTGACAACATTAATTTAATCTCAAAATGTAGTCAAAGAAATTCGATTATTACTGGAATATA
This sequence comes from Hemiscyllium ocellatum, assembly GCF_020745735.1. NCBI lineage: Eukaryota > Metazoa > Chordata > Chondrichthyes > Orectolobiformes > Hemiscylliidae > Hemiscyllium > Hemiscyllium ocellatum. Next base: position 66,886,026 of record NC_083402.1, on the reverse strand, counting down.
TACAGAATTTCAACTCAAGGGGCCTAACAGGCAAGGCAGAGAACTCAGGGCATGATTACGAACACGGGACTGGGATATCATTGCAATTACAGACACGTGGTTCAGGGATGGACAGAACTGGCAGCTTAATGTTCCAGGATACAAATGCTATAGGAAGGATAGAAAGGGAGGCAAGAGAGGAGAGGGAGTGGCATTTTTGATAAGGGATAACATTACGGCTGTAGTCATGATTTGCAGATGCTGGTGTTGGACTGTGGTGTACAAAGTTAAAAATCACACAACACCAGGTTATAGTGCTTCCAATTAAACCTGTTGGATTATAACCTGGTGTTGTGAGATTTTTAACTTCCGGCTGTACTTCGGGAGGATATTCCTGGGAAAATGTCCAGGGAAGTTATTTGGGTGGAACTGAGAAATATCAAAGGGATGATCACCTCATTGGAATAGTACTATAGACCCCCTCCCCAACAGTCAGCAGAAAATTGACAAACAATTTGTAAGTAGATCTCAAAGATTGTTAGGGTGATTATGGTATGTGATCAGTATGGGACTGGCACAGTGTTCAGGGTTTAAATGGAGAGGAATTTGTTAAGAGTGTACAATAACATTTTCTGATTCAGTATGCGGATGTACCTACTAGAGGAGATGCAAAAATTGATCTACCCTTGGGAAATAAGGCAGGGCAAGTGATAGAGGTGTCAGTGAGGGAGCACTTTGGGGCCAGCGATCATAATTCTATCAGTTCTAAAATAGTGAAGGAAAAAGGATAGACCAGATCTAAAAGTTGAAGTTCTAATTTAGAGGAAAACTAATTTTGATGGTATTAGGCAAGAATGTTCCAAAGTTGATTGGGACAGATGTTCACAGGTGAAGGGATGGCTGGAAAATGGGAAGCCTTCAAAAATGAAATAATGAGAGTCTACAGATATTATATTCCTTTTAGGGTGAAAGGAATGGCTGGTAGGTGTGGGAATACTGGATGAATAGAGAAATTGAGGGTTTGGTTCAGAGAAAGAAGCAAGCATATGTCAGGTATAGACAGCAGAGATCCAGTGAATCCTAAGAAGAGTATAAAGACAGTAGGAGTACACTTAAGAGGGAAATCAGGAGGACAAATGGGGGACATGAGATCACTTTGGCAAATAGGTTTAAGGAGAATCCAAAAGGGATTTAATAAATACATCAATGACAAAAGGGTAACTAGGGAGAGATTACGGCTCCTCAAAGATCAGCAAGGCAGCGTGTGTCTGGAACCGCAGGAGATGGGGGAGATACTAAATGAGTATTTTGCACCAGTGTTTATTGTGGTGAAGGACACGAAAAATATAGAATGTGGAGAAATAGATGGTGACATTTTGAAAAATGTCCACATTACAGAGAAAGTGATCTTAAAGGTGGATAAATCCCCAGGACCTGCTCAGGGCTACCCTAGAACTCTGTGGGAAGCTAGGGAAGTGATTGCTGGGCCCCTTGCTTAGGTATTCATATCATCAATAGCCACAGATGAGCTGCCAGAAGACTGGAAGTTGGCTAAAATGGTACCAATATCTAAGAAAGATAGGAAGGAAAACCAGGTGAATCTGACGTCAGTGGTGAGCAAGCTGTTGGAGGGAACCCTGAGAGACAGGATGTACATGTATTTGGAAGGGCAAGGACTGATTAAGGATAGTCAACATGGATCTGTGTGTTGGAAATCATGTCGCACTAACCTGATTGAGTTATTTGAAGTAACAGAGGATTGATGAGGACAGAGCAGTGGATATGATCTGTATGGACTTCAACGAGACATTTGACAAGGTTCCTCATGGTAGACTGCTTAGCAAGGTTAGATCACATGGAATACAGGGAGAACTAGTCATTTCGATATAGAATTGGCTCAAAGGTAGAAGACAGAGGGTGGTGGTGGAGGGTTGCCTTTCAGCCTGGAGGCCTGAGACCACAAGATCAGTGCTGGGACCACTGCTTTTCATCATTTATATAATATATAATTTATATATTTGAATATAGGATATATAGTAAGTTTGCAGGTAACACTGAAGTTGGAGGCGTAGTGGATGGCAAAGGAGGTTACCTCAGAGTAAAATGGGATCTTGATCAGGTGGGCCAATGAGTGGCAGATAGAGTTTAATTTGGATAAATGTGAACTGCTGCATTTTGGAAAGGCAAGTCAGGGAAAGATTTATACACTGAATGGTCAGGTCCTGGAGAGTGTTGGTGAACAAAGAGACCTTGGAGTGAAGCTTCATAGTTCCTTGAAAGTGGAATCGCATGTAGATAGAGTAGTGAAGGCAGTATTTGGCATGCTTTCCTTTATTGGTCAGAGCATCGAGTATAGGAATTGTGAGAACATGTTACAGATGTACAGAACATTGGTTAGGCCACTTTTGGAATAGTGTGTGCAACTCTGGTCTCCTTTCTATCGGAAGAATGTTGTAAAACTTGAAAGGGTACAGAAAAAATTTACAAGGATGTTGCCAGGGTTAGGGGGAGAGGTTGAATAGGCTGGGGCTGTTTTTCTCAGAGCATTGGAGGCTGAGGGGTGACCTTGCAGAGGCTTATAAAATCATGAGGAGCATGGATAGGGTACATAGACAAGATACTTTCCTCTGGGGTAGGGGAGTCCACAAGTAAAGGGCATAGGTTTAAGGTGAGAGGGGAAAAATTTAAAAGAGACCTATGGTGAAACTCTTTCACGTACAGAATGGGTGCATTGCAAGATTTGTGAAAGTTTGTAGCTCAGGTTGAGGTTTGGGGTGTAGGGTGTAGGTTTGCTCGCTGAGCTGTAGGTGTGATATCCTGACGTTTCACTACCTGGCTAGGTAACATCATCAGTGGTGACCTCCAAGTGAAGCGAAGCTATTGTCTCCTGCTTTCTCTTTATATGTTTGGCCTGGATGGGGTTCCTGGGGTTTGTGGTGATGTCATTTCCTGTTCATTTTCTGAGGGGTTGATAGATGGTATCTAGATCTATGTGTTTGTTTATGGCGTTGTGGTTGGAGAGCTAGGCCTCTAGGAATTCTCTGGCACGTCTTTGCTTAGCCTGTCCCAGGATAGATGTGTTGCCCCAGTCGAAATGGTGTTTTTTTTCCTCCGTGTGTAGGGCTACGAGGGAGAGGGGGTCGTGTCTTTTTGTGGCTAGCTGGTGTTTGTGTATCCTGGTGGCTAACTTTCTTCCTGTTTGTCCTACAGAGTACTTCTGACAGTCCTTGCATGGAATTTTGTAGATGACATTGATTTTGTCCATGGGTTGTACTTGGTCTTTTAAGTTTGTTAGTTTTTGTTCAAGAGTGTTGGTGGGTTTGTGTCGCTACTAGAATTCCGAGGGGTCTTAGTAGTCTGGCTGTCATTTCTGAAACTTCTTTGATGTATGGTAAGGTGGTTAGGGTTTCTGGCCATGTTTGGTCTGCGTGTCGTGGTTTGTTCTTGAGGAATCTGCGGACTGTATTTTTTGAGTATCCGTTCTTCTTGAATGCGTTGTATAGGTGGCTCTCCTCTGTTTTCCAAAGTTCGCCTGTGCTGAAGTGTGAGGTGGCTCGTTGGAATAGTGTTCTGATACAGTTTTGTTTGTGTGTGTTGGGATGGTTGCTGTTAAGTATTTAGTCAGTGTTTGTCGGTTTTCTGTATACGCAGGTTTGAAGTTCTCAGTTGTACGTTCTTTCGACTGTGACTTCCAGGAATGCGAGTTTGTTGTCAGTTTCTTCCTCCTTGGTGAACCTTATGCCTGTGAGGGTATTGATGATGATGTTAAATGTCTCTATCTTGTTTTGTTTTGTGATGACAAAAGTGTCATCTATGTAGCGGACCAAACATACATGGGTGCATGTATGAAGTGAGCTGCCAAAGTGGGGAAGGCTGATACAATTACTTCATTTAAAAGGCATCTGGAAGGCTACATGAATAGGAAGGGTTTAAAGGGATATGAACCAAATGCCGGCAAATGCGACTAGATTAGTTTAGGATATCTGATCGGCATGGATGAGTTGGACTGAAGGGTCTGTTTCTGTGCTGTATGTATCTATGACTCTATTAGATTAATACTAGTTTATTTAGTTTATAAAACAAAATTCCAGTAGTGAAGTAAAAAGAGCACGAACTCGAGTGATTAATTTATTAGTTAAATCAAATATGATCATGATGGAGGATGAGTGATGTGTTGTGACTGCAACATCTTGAAGCTGCCGTCATTCAGAATGAACACATCAGTTGCAAGTATTTACAGCTTGGAGAAACTTCAGTTCCAAGTTGAGAAGTGGAGTTTGAGCTGCAGATATTGAACTACATCAGGGAAGGGGCAAGTTACCTGTAACCTTGGCTACAAAGTATTATCAGATTAAATAAGTCAAGATTAATCTGTGATCAGGGACATAACTGAGGCAGGTATAAGGGTCTGGGGTAACAACTGAGGAGTTTCAATCCCTGCAGTTGTCCAACAGTTACAGGGATGTTGTCAGATATGCAGATGAGGGAGGGGATTTCTGGGAGAATAAGCAAACTGACAGTGGCATCTTGGTTCAGGGAGCCATTCAAGGTGGGGAAGAAGACAGGAATGTAGTTGTGGGAGGAGACATAATAGTTAGGGGGACAGATATTTCTTTCTGCAACCAAGAGTGGGAATCCTAAAGACTGTGCTACCTACCCAGAGCCAGGGTTAAGCACATCTCTTCGTGACTGAAAGGAACTTGGATAGGGAGAGGAAGAATCCCATAGTTATTGTCCACATTGGTACCAACAACATTGGTAGATCAAGAAAAGGGGGTTCTGCTGAATGACTTTGAACAGTTAGGAGCTAAGCTGAAAAGCATAACCTCCAAGCGACTAATCTCTGAATTACTACTGAACCACAGGTAAACTGACATTGGGTCAACTCTGTCAAGGAGAGAATTGTGTGGTTCAGATAGGTGTGGGTGAAATGCCACATAATTCTTCAGTTTGTGGGGCATTAGCACCCAGCCCTGGAGTGGAAGGGAGCTGTTCTGATGGGATATGCTTCATTTGAATTGTGTTGGGACCAGTTTCCTGGTCGAACACTTGAGAAAATTTTAACTAACTGGGGGAAAGACAGCAAGCGAGAGGAAGAAAGAGAAAATGTAGGCTTCCAAAGCAAAAGGAAAAGGCTACACTACAGGGCAGCTAATTGAATAACAATACCCAGAGTGGCTTAGAAAGGGACAGGGTATACAAACATTGAAAACAATAGTAAATAGGGTCAATATGGTGAAAAGTCAAAAGGCAGGCTCTTTAATCAGAATAAAAACTGAATTAATGACACAAATACAGGTTAAAGGGTGTTATAGCCATTACAGAGAAATACTTACAAGGAGATCAAAGCTGGAAACTAAACATTCAGGGATATGTGACTTTTTGAAAGGTTGGGCAGGAAGGAAAGGGTGGTGAGGTAGCATTGTTGGCATTGAATGGACTAAGTACATTAGCAAGAAATGATCTTGAATTGAAAGTATATAATCCATATGGGTGGAGGTAAAAACATAAAAAGGTAGACAGGACACTGGTAAGAGTAGTCTACAGGCCCCCTTTTCAAGGCTACGTGAGGGATAGAGAATAAATCAGATAATGAGGCCACAAAGGCAGTATATTAATTCTAGGTGACTTTTTTTATTCATTCATGAGACGTTGGCATTTCTGGTTGGCCACCATTTATTGCCTTCACTAGTTGCCCTTTTAGTGAGGTGGTGATAAACTCCCTTTCTTGACCGCTGCAATCCAATGCTGTAGGTAAACCAAATGCTGTTCTGGAGAGAATCCCAGGATATTGACTGTGTGACAATGAAGGACTTGTGACATATTTCCAAGTCAGGATGGTGAGTGGTATTGGAGGCAGGTCATAGAATCCCTACAATGTGAAAGCAGGCCATTCAGCCCATCGAAGTACACTGACCTGCCGAAGAACATCCCACTCAGACATCAATGCTCAGCAGCAGCTGAGTACTACCTACAAGATGCACTGCAGAAATTCATTAAAGATCCTTGACCTTCCAAACCCAAGTCCACTTCCATCTAGAAACACAAGGGCAGCTAACACATGGAAATGCCACCACCTGCAAATTCCTCTCCAAGCCACTTACCACGAATAGTAATTATACCGCCGTTCCTTCATTGTTACTTGGTCAAAGTCCTGGAATTTCTTCCATAATAGCATTGTGGTCTACTTATTACTAATGGACTGCTGTGATTTAAGAAGATAGCTCACCACCACATTCTCAAGGGCAAATAGGGACAGGCTGCCTGATCTAACGAAGAGCACTTTCCACAAGTACCATACTGGAATACTTCTGTTGTACTGGGATCTTACTTTTGGATTGTTGTAATTCTGCTTACACAGTTTCATCCAGCGATATTTGAACCAAGACACAGAGGCCGTGACACAATCTAAATTGAGCACTGACGAGTAAGTAAATACTATGGATACTGGATATTTAAAATAAAACAACGTGCTTGAGAAACCTCAACAGATCTGACACTATCTGCAGAGGAACAATGCTGGGCAACATTTCATAGGATTTCCTGTTTTGCTCATTGAAGTTTTTTGTTTTTGCTTAAACATGGCAGTTAAAAGGAAGTGATGTAACTTAAGTAACTCTTGTAGGCCCACTTAACAACAAAGTCTCATTGTAGTCAGATGAAATACCTGTGAGCTGAAAAATGTGTTGCTGGAAAAGCGCAGCAGTTCAGGCAGCATCCAAGGAGCAGGAGAATCGACGTTTCGGGCATAAGCTCTTCTTGATTCCTGAAGAAGGGCTTATGCCCGAAACGTCGATTCTCCTACTCCTTGGATGCTGCCTGACCTGCTGCGCTTTTCCAGCAACACAATTTTCAGCTCTGATATCCAGCATCTGCAGTCCTCACTTTCTCCTAATTGAAATACCTGTGAACCGAGTTTAATTAAATTCAACTAGTAGTTTATATGTCAGCAGTTGGCAAATCCATCTTACTAGAAACTATTTTATCTGAAGAAATGTAACTGTTGAATGGCAGTTAAATGAAGTTGCCTCAAGTCAGGAATCCTGTACAAAACATCACAATGTGACAGAAGGACTGCAATATAGTCTACACGCAGAAACTATACAAAATCATTTGCATTTATACAGAAGATTGATGATGAGTAAGATGCCCAGAACAAACCTTCAAATACTCACTCAATAATGTTTAGCAATGATAACTGATGTTCACAAGATACAAGACTTTATAAAACACTTCTTCCATCCATAAGTTTGGGGTCCCTTGTCAGAGTACTGGCTCACTTCATTCACACACCATTGCTGTTACTAAGAATAAAATAAATCTTATGGACAGTTTTTCCAGTCCCTCACTGACCACATCCTTTCAATCTCTCAACATCACAACTGCTCTGGTAGTCATGCTTATGTGCCCTGCACTCAAGTTCCTCTGCCCTGTTCACCCCAATCACAGGCTGATTTCTTTTCTAGGCTTATCACTCAAGACTTGAATGAATCAAACAACTGAACCTACTGGAAGCACCTGTGAGGGGGAAAATGACCAATGATGAGATGGTCAGTACAGTTAGATTTCTTTCAGCACCAGGCCCACTCACAAGTAAATAATTAAACACAAGGTGTCTCAGAAGCTGTTGCACAGTGCACAGCTTAGAGGGTACATAGATTTACATCCATCTTTAGTCTCAAGTGTCCAGTATATGATCAATTTTGGCTTCCATCTGAAATCTGTGCCATTGTAAACTTAGAATTTGGCCAATTTCCACAACTTCAGATGATCTGAAGAAATAGCTGAGGAATTTGGAACAGTTCCAAAGAAGTCATTGGACTTGAAACATAACTTGGTTTTTGTCCCTCCACAGATGTTGCCAGATTAGAAGAGTTTCTTAAACATTTTGTTTTATTTCAAATATCCAGCATCCTTAGTATTTACTTACTCATCAATGCCAAGACCTCTCTGTGCCTTGGTCCAAACATAAGCACAAGAGCTAAATTGAGAGGAGGTGACTGCCTTGGGTTACAAGGTAACATTCAAACAAGCGGTAATGGGAATCAAGGGTAAAGTCCTCTGTGGAAGAGTCAAATTGACAAAATAAGATACTGCAGTTGTTGTCAGGTAATTATCTCACCTTAAGACATCACTACCAAACATCTTCAAAACAAATGATCATACAGAATACGCATCAAATCTGTGTCACCGAAGCTACATTAAATCTACACTAGTCCCATGGTTGTCAATGTTATCACAGCACATCCTGATTTCTTCAGTTATTCTATCAGTGAACCTACCTACATTGTAGACTGGGAAGAAATGTTCACTTGATTTAGTGTTCAGATTAATTCACACCAACTGAGTTATCAAACTTGTCCATTTTCACATGCAAACAACATTCATACTTTAGGTAATTATCAACACGTAACATTCATAGCACGTGCCATGCAATGACCATATCCAAAGTTTAGCAAGTTTACACAATTTCATTCATAAACCTAGAAAACAATCAAAAAAACTTGGTAGTAAGGTCTTATCGAAGGATCATGTCAATCATTAGACTATCTGTAATACGGTAAATTAATAAAAATACAACTGATATTGGAATTGCTATTTTACTGTTAAATAAAATTATATACAAATATATCTGCATTTTTCCGATCATGTTCAGGAATTGTAGGTCCATAGATTAGGGACAAAAACTAATATCGTTATAGTTACTTCAAACAGAATAAAGTAATATGTACCTCTCTTTTTCTAGCTCTTCCAAGTAGCCAGTACTTTCTCTGCTTCCATTGACTAATCCTCTTCTTGGAATTGAACCCATTGGAACTGGACTACACTCTCCTGACCGACTCGACACTGATCCTTCTCTACTTCCATACGAGTGCAGTGACATCTTTGGTTTTAATTTTACTGCAGGTGAATTTTCACACTCCAAGTTCAGTTCTGAAAAATAAAAGCATTAAATAATTTTATGCAGTTTTGTAAAACTGCATTATGTATAAAGATAAAATGGATTTATAATTCTCAGGGAAAGTTAAGACAATTTTAAGACGTGACTGCATAATTCCCAAAACTAATCCAAATACTTGGCAAAAGAAAAACCTGTCATCAGTCAACTTCTTGAACAATGAGAATGATGAATCACCTTTCACCACTAGGAGCAAAACTTACTCACACAATGTCTGCTCAATTATGATCAGCTTTGGTTCTATTAGGGGAATTCAACTACAGACCATAATACAACCTTGTCCCAAACATGGACATTCTGAATGCGAACTATTCTTGCCATTCAGACAGCATTCTTATAAGTGCAGCAAACAGCCCAAGTAAACACTGAAGCCAATGTAGATGCAGGGAAAACTCACCAATAGTGGAATAACATCTAGCATAAAGATGGTTATGGTTGCTCGATGCAAATCATTTAAGGCCCATGATATTATCGTTAAAGATCCCCAGCCAAGCTCCGAGGCACACTATCTCCAGACTTGTTAATGGCTATCGCTTCACTGAGGTCAGAAGTAGAACCATTTGATGACAACTGTATTCATCTCAATTCGCAAATTCCCAGTTAAGGTACCAGTCCATGCCCACATGTAGTTAATATCAAATGTCAAGCATGACTGATGCAATAATTTTCTCCATTCTAGTGTGAATGACTCTTACTAGTAGGAGAATGAACTACCTCAGCAAGGCACCCAACCACATTTCAATTTCCCTAACATCAACAGCTTAGGTAGGAGGATAGAGAAAAGAGAGATAAATTGTTCTGGATCACTAGTGACTAGATCAGAGCTGGGTCGCCTCGTGGCACTTTATGATTGGATCAGCGCTTCATTTAAAAGCTTAAATATCCACCTGCTCTACTGCGTGGATCAAGACTGCAATTCATAAAATCCACAGGACAACCACAGCACTACACCATGGATTCTTCAGCAGTACCTTCAAAACCTGACTTTCACCTCCTAGATAAATAAGAGCGCATGCATGAAAGCACTAACATGAGTCAGGCATATACTCATTAGTGTTGAATCCATTTCCTGGAACTCATTACCTAATAGAATTGTGGAAGCACTGCACTGCATGGATTGCAGCATTTCAAAATGGTCGCCCAACATCACACTCTCATGACAATAAGGGATGCATACTAAAGTTGACAATTCAAAAATGCATATCTATTATGCATTTTTTTTATTAAAGAGTTGAAAACTGATGAAACAACCAATATGTTCAAAATTTGGCCATAGCTGATAGAAAAACAACAATTGGAATATGGCTCGTGCAAGAACAAGCTGCATAAAACTTGTGACAAACAGGTTACGTACTGTTTTTTCACTCCAGAGAACTCCTCAAAAATATTTGAAAATATTACATTAACAATAATTTATGCTGGTAACTGCTGAACAATACATCACCTTGAGATAAAGGAAAACCAAAGAGACAACTTTAAGTGTTCAAGTCCCTTACCAAACAGCTGTTCTCCACAGCCTCACTTCCTGTGCTTCAATTAGAAAAGATACATGACATTCACTGAACCTAGCTTGGATATGCTGCAAGTAATCAGGCCTTTCTACACTTCCACACTCAAGTCTAATGTGTTATATTGACATATTCTCAAGTTCAAATTCAAAGCAGCATTCTTGACTCCGTGTTAATACTCATATTTTTGAGGCAGAAAAGCATGGATTCAAATCCCACTGGACTCAAAACATTAACTCTTTCTTCTCTCCACAGATGAGTTTCTCTAGCAATTTGATTTTATGTTTATTGGAGATAATAGGAACCAAGAAAAACAACCAAATTTCTGTTGTCACCAATGGAGTCGAAGACTGAGAGAAAAACAGTGCATTACTCCTAGTTTAGTCATAACATTTTCAGTTGAAATAGTTAACCTTGATTTTTCTCACAAGTGCACAAAAATCTTGAAGAGGGAGGGATTTCATAAATATTTTGTCCAAGTATTTATTCAAGTAACTAAAACAGATCAACAGGTCATATTGTCCACTGCTGATTCTGGGGTGACATTTAAGAAAATGGAATATCAATTCTCTAAAGGACATTTATGATTGTTAATTCAATGAAGATGCAAGAGGGCATGCCAGGAACAGCACCAGGCATACCTAAAAATGAAGGTGCTAACCTGGTGAAACTAAAATACTGGACTACTTGCATATCCAACAGTGAAAACAGCATGCAACAGACACAGAGAAAGCTAAACCACAGTCAAGCTTCTACAGTCCTGCCACATCCAGTCATGAATGTTGCTTGTCAACTAAACAACAAACAGGATATGGTGGCTCCACAAATATCCCCCTCCTCAATAACGCTAGCAGTCAACACATCAGTGCAAAAGACATCAATGGTACTTGCATCCATTTTATCGCAGGAGCTCTGAATAGATAATCTATCTCCTGATGTTCTCAGCATCACAGATGCCAACCTTCAGACAGTTTGATTCATTCTACATGATAATAACAGCTGAAGACACTGGATACAAAATCTTTAGACTCATACATCTAAGCTATATTACTCAAGACTTTTAATGCAGAACCAGATGTAATTCTAGCCAAACTATTCCAATACACCTACAATACTAGCATTGCTTAATGATGTGGACAATTATCCAGATATATTCCATCCATGAAAGACCAAATCCAACTTGGCCAAATTACTGGTCCATCAGAATATTCTCAATCATAAGCAAAGTTTTGAAGGGGTCATTGACAATGCTATCAAGCTGCACTTGCAAAGAAGTAACCTACTCACCGATGCTCAGTTTGGGTTCTGCCACAAACACTTCGTTTCCAATTTTATTTCAGTCTTGGTCAATCATGGGAAAAAAAGGGCTGATCTCCAGAGGGGAGGTGAAAGTGATCACTCCTGACACAAAGGCAGCGTTTGAGTGCAACAGCAAGGAATTTTAGCAAAACTGAAGTCAGTAGGAACGAAGGAAAAACTGTCCAATGACTCTAGTCATTCCTAACACAAAGGAAGACAGCTTCAGTTGATGGAGTTCAATCAATGCAGGTCACTACTGCAAGAGTTTCTCAGGGTGCAACCATCTTCAGCTGCTACATCAATAACCTTTTCTCCATCATAAGTGGAAATATTTGTGAAAGACTGTAATGTTTGCCAAAGATTGAAATGTTCATTACCATTCGTGAAGATTTGAATGAGCCAAAGTTCCTAGTTATGACATGCGTTATTAAATTCAATTGAATGTCCACAAGATGGCATGTGTAACATATTTGCCAGATAAGTGTACTCCACTCTGCAAAACAGTATGATAGAAATAAAGTCATACAGCACGGCAAGAAGTCCTTCAGCCCGATTTGTCCATGCTGACCAGGTTTCCTAAACCAAACTAGTCCAAAGCTCTTGCATTTGGCCCATATTCCTTGAAACCTTTCATATCTATATAGCTGTTCAAATATCTTTTAAATGTTGTAATTGTACCCACTTCTTTCTTTTCCTCTGGCAGCTCATTTCATATATGCACCACTCTCTGGATGGGATGCTCTCTGGAAAGTTGGTGTGCACTTGATGGGCAAAATGGCCTGCTTCCACACAGCATGGATTCCATGATCCTCAATGGTGCAGCAGTCTATGAACCTTGTCATTTCTTCATTAACAGACTAGTGCAGAATACTGAAAGATGTAACAAAAACAAAAGTGCTGGAAAAGCTCAGCAGGTCTGCCAGTATCTGAGAAGATAAATCAAAGTTAATGCGTTGGTCCTCACTGGACCCAAAACATTAACTTTGATTTCTCTGCACAAATGCTGCCAGACCTGCTAAGCTATTCCAGCAACTTCTGCTTTTGTTTCTGTTTCACAGCATCCACAGTTCTTTTGGTTTTTATGCAAAGATGGAGCCTTGGCACAAAGGATACGGTCAGGTGAATTTGCAGGATATAGATCTTGACCGGTTATTTGTATTCATGTTGAACATGGCTGGGGCCAGCACAGAGTCCTGTGGTAGCCTTTTGGCCAACCTTCTCCATGCACAAGGGGGTCTGATTAGTCTAAGTGATCTTTTAGCTCTACCAATACACAGAGTCTACGTTTATCTTGCTAATAGCCATGTCCTTTTCCTCTAACGCCATTATTATTCTGTTACTGTACCTCCCTTTCCCCTTTTGAAATATAACAACATTCCAACGTGTAATTCCTTGTCCTGACTTTTCTGTACCCACATCTATGTTACCATAATTTTGCTGGTTGCTTCCAATGCGTGATTGCCTTCAATTTCTCTATTTAATTACAAATATTAAATGCACTGCTGCACAAATATTTTAAATTCATTTTTAAATAAATTTCCCTTCAGTTCAGTTTTAATCAAAATTTTTAGACGCATAATTATTTATTCCCTTGCCATCAAATGGCCTCCTTTACTTTATCCTTTTCTACATTCTATTGTCAGGTGACTTTTTTCCTTGTTGCATTTACCTTTAAGTGACTTACATCTCTTATAGATGCCTTCCTCATCTTACTAGCTTAAAGCCTTGACCACCTCCCTGTTTACTCATCTGCTCAGAATTGAAAAAAAAATCAGTTCCATCATGGTTCAGGTGGAGCCCATCCCATCAGCAGTTACTTCTGTTCCAGAACGGATACCGATATCCCATGAACAAAACCTGTCTTTTACAATATCAGCTTTTTATTCACGTGTTAGTACTCCTCTGCTCTCATGCCTATTTCTGTGGGGTTTGGTCTTGACCACTCTATCCACCTGTGCAGCAACCTTCAGGGTAGAATGGACCTGCACTCCCAGATCTCTCTGCCCATCAACTTTTCCCAAGGCTCTTCCGTTCATTGTATAATTTGCTCTAGAATTAGTCTTGCCTAAATGCATCACCTCACATTTATCTGGATTGAAAACCGATTGCCACTTTTCCGCCCAACTCTCCAGTCTATCTATATCCTCCTGTATTCTCTGACAGTCCCTTATGCTTTCTGCTACTCAACCAATCTTCATGTCATCTGCAAACTTGATTATACCAACAGTGCCCTCTTCCAGATCATTTATGTATATCACAAACAACAGTGGTCCCAACACTGGCCCCGGTAGAACACCACTGGTCACCTTCCACCATTTAGAGAAACTCCCTTCAACCAATACGGTCTCCTGTTGCTCAACCAGTTCTTTATACACCTAGCTAGAACACCTTTCACACCCTGTGACTTCACTTTCTCAGTTAGTCTACCATGGGGAACCTGATCAAACATCTTACTAAAGTCCATGTATATAACATCAACAGCCCTTCCTTCATCTATCAACTTGGTCACTTCCTCGAAGAACTCTATAAAGTTGGTAAGGCACGATCTCCCCTGCACAAAACCGTGTTGCCTATCACTGATAAGCCCATTCCTTTCTAAATATAAATAGATCCTATCCCTCAGTACCTTCTCCAGCAAATTTCCCACCACTGACATCAGGCTCACTGGCCTGTAGTTACTCGAAATATCCCTACTACCCTTCTTGTACAGGGGGACATGAGCAACCCTCCAGTCCTCCGGCACCTCACCTGTATTTAAGGATGCCACAAAGATATTTGTCAGGGCCCCAGCTATATCCTCTCTCGCCTCCCTCAGCAACCTGGGATAGATCCCATCCGGTCCTGAGGATTTGTCCACCTTAATAACCTCTAGCCTACTCGACGCATCTTCCCTACTTATGTCAACGTGATCCAGACTAATCAAACTTCTATCGCTAATCTCAACACTCATGTTCCTCCCCTCAGTGAACACGGATGCAAAGTAATCATTCAGAATCTCACCCATTCTCTCAGGTTTGACACTCAGCCTTCCTTCGCTATCCCTTAGTGAACCAATCCTTTCTCTAGTGACCCGCTTGCTTCTTATATAAGAATAAAATGCTTTGGGATTCTCCTTAATTCTGCTCACTAATGCTATTTCATGACCCCTTTTAGCCCACTTGAATCCTTGTTCAAGACTTGTCCTACTCTTCTGATATTCTTCCAGGGCCCGTTCCGTTAGCTGCCGAAACCTTTTGTATGCTTCCCCTTTCCTCTTGGCTAGTCGTACAATTTCTCCTGTCATCCACGGTTCACGAATCTTGCCCTTCCTATCCTTTGTCTTTAATGGGACATGCCTATCCTGCACTATCTTTAACCTATCTTTGAAAGTACTGGAGCAACTTCTTCATACAAGTAGTAGTCTAAAACTAAAAGGTACAGGTTTAAGGTGAAAACGAAGAGATACAAAAGGGCCCAGAGGGGCAAATTTTTCAGAGGGTGGTGAGTGTCTGGAATGGGCTGCCAGAGGCAAGTACAATTTTGTCATTTAAGAAACATTTAGACAGGTACATGGATGGGAAAGGTCTGGAGGAATATGGACCAAATACAGGCAAATGAGACAGTTTTGTAGTCATTGTTTTTACCCAAATGGGACTAGTTTCATTGCGAAAACTGGGTGACAAGCAGCAGCTGGGCCGAAGGCTCGGTTTTCATCCTGTAAACTTCTATAGAACATTGCAGTACAGGAATGGGCCTTTCGACCCACTATACTGTGCCAAACGTGACGCCAAATTAAACTAATCCTGTTTCCCTGCCCTTGGTCCATATCCCTCCATCCCTTGTATATTCATGAGCTTATCTAAAAGTCTTTTAAAGCCCACTATTATATCTGCTTCTACCACCACCACCTCCAGCAGTGCATTCCAGACTCCTACCACTGTGTAAAAAAAACTTGCCCCTCACATCTCCTTTGAACTTTCTTCCTCTCATCTTAAATGTATGCCTGCTAGTTTTAGTCATTTCAATTCTTGGAAAAAGATTGACAGTCAACCCTATCGATGCATCACATCATTTTATAGATTTCTATCAAATCTCCTCTCAGCCTCCAATGCTCCAGAGAAAACCTGAGTTTTTCTAGCCTTTTCTTATAGCTCATACCCTCTAATCCAAGCAGCATCCTAGTAAACTTTTTCTGCACCCTCTCTAAATCCTCCACATCCTTCCTGTAATGCGGCATACAGAACTGAACACAATACTTCGAATGTGGCCTAACCAAAGTCTTATAAAGCTGCAACATGACTCGTGCTCAATTCGAGTAAAAAGTGAGGTCTGCAGATGCTGGAGATCAGAGCTGAAAATGTGTTGCTGGTTAAAGCACAGCAGGTTAGGCAGCATCCAAGGAACAGGAAGCACATCATTCCTGATGAAGGGCTCTGGCCCGAAACGTCGAATTTCCTGTTCCTTGGATGCTGCCTAACCTGCTGTGCTTTAACCAGCAACACATTTTCAGCTCATGTGCTCAATTCTCCAACCAATAAAGGCAAGCATGCCATATGTCTTCTTTACCACCTTATCTACTTGTGTAGCCAGTTTTAGAGAGCTATGGACTTGAACCCAAGATCCATCTGTAAATCAGTGCTGTTCAGGATCCTCTCATTAAATGTATACTTTTCTTTTACATTTGATCTCCCATAGTACACAGTCTCACACTTACCGGATTAAACTCCATCTGCCATTCCTACACTGATCTAGATCCTGCTATATCCTTTGAGAACCTTCTAAACTATCTACAATTCCACTAATCTTTGTATCATCTGCAAACTTAATAACCCACGTCTACATTTTGATCCAAGTCATTTATATATATCACAAACAGAAGTCCCAGTACAGATCCTTGTGGAATACCACTAGTCCAGGTGGAAAACACCCTTCCACCACTACCCTCTATGTGCAAGCAAATTGTTTATGCAGCCAAGTGTCCATGGATCCCATACGTCTTAATGTTCTGGATGAGCGTACCATTGAGGGACCCTGTTGAAAGCCTTATTCAAAGCCTTACTAAAATCCACGTAGACAACAGCCACAGCTCTACCCACATCCACCACCCTTGTCACCTCCTCGAAAAATTCAAATCAAGTCAGTATCATTCAATCATGACAGTCTGACAGTCCCTAATGAGGCCATGCGCATAAATCTTATCCCTAGGAATTCTCTCCAGTAGCATCCCAACCCCTGATGGAGACTCACCAGTCTATAGTTTTCTGGATTATCCCTATTTTCCTCTCAATGAGTAACCAGAAGGCTGTGAAATCAACTTTGAGGCTCAGCAGTTGGGTACAAATGATGAATGATTTGGAGGCGCCAGTGTTGGACTGGGGTGTACAAAGTTAAAAACCACACAACAGGTTATAGTCCAAATAAACCTGTTGGGCTATAACCTGGTGTTGTGTGATTTTTAACAAAGTATGAAAACACTCAAGATTAGATTGGATAGGTAATGGAAGGAAAAAAAGGCTAAATGGATATGGGTACAGGGTGCATAAACATGATTAGATTAAACGGTCAAATAGAAAATAAATGCAGACTGTTTGGGGTGAATTACTAATTCCTACACATATTTCTAAAACAGTTGTATAACAGGGTAAAAAGGAAGAATTTAAATTTTTACTGCTGTCAAGTTTCTAAATCATCTGAATTTCTTGAGTACTTAAGTACGTTAAAGCATACCTGTGAAACCAAAACAAGTCACGTACAAGAAATTTAATGAAACTTTAATATCAGTGAGATATGGCAATGCTGAGTTTTTTACACCACACCATGTGCAACCACATAAAATCACAAATTCTATATTTCAGCTTTGAACTAATTGCAATCTAGTATTAAAAAATATTGTCACACAAGAAGCAAAAACAATTATAATAGTCAACTTCAGGGACATAGAAATAGAGTATTATTCAGTACTCGATCAATCAAAATGGCTGCACTCAATCTCCAGCAAGTTGCTGCCTAGATATAAAAGCCAATTGAAATGAAAATTAATAACTAAGCTAACAATAGATTGTAAAACAGCTCTCAGAAAGTATACTAATTAAAATGCACAAAAGCCCAAACACACTTATGCATGCTTCTTGTGCACAAATGAAGTGATCAAATGTAACACTTGCATTATAGCTGAAATCAATTGTAAAAATACAGAGAGCAGATAGTTAGTTACAGAATACTAGCACATTATAGATGTGTAGAAATATACAGCTTTGAAATGAATATGGGTCATGCTTGCATAATAAAATCCATATCGTATTTTATATCCACAGGATATTTTAATAAAACAAACAAATCAGGTGTAGTATTGTGTACTAGAATAATTTGAAAATTATTTTCACCAAAATAAGTTTCAAACTTATTGCTCCATTAAATAAATTAAATAATTACATATCAAAGATAGGGGAACAAAATAAATAAAGCAGTCATTAATAGACATGCTTCTGATCAAGGGTAAGCTATACAGGGGACTAAGAACACGGTTCCTTCATTGCAGAGACATGGTTTCATCTGTTTAAACTAGATGGAAAACAAAAGTCTATTCCTGCTGTCCAAAAATAATAATAAAGGACAAAAATTACAGGAAACTAAACATCGAGTTGCCATGGTATGTGTAGGTAATAATTTCAAGGTTAGGTCTAAGAAACTAGAATGAGTGGGGAATTTAACCAAAGGATTAAATGGAAAAGCAAAACAACAAAAGGTCATAAATAATCTCGGAATGACTACCCATGCCGCAAGAAAATTAGTAAATAAAATCAGAGTGTTGAATATGTGACTCAAAAATTGGCGTGGGAGAAATGGAGCACTGACATTGGGAATGAGGAAGGATGGAGCTGATCTGTTGGAATAGGCTTTACCAGAATCTTGCTGTGATCAATATGCCATTAACTAGCAAGACATTTAAAATGGATGGAGTGCAGAGGGTTCAAGTGAGTAGAATTTTTGAAAACTAAAAAAAGAAAGGACATGACAATAGTGCAGGATAGTGATATTGGCTATGGTAACTGAGAGAGAGCCTGTCTCGAGCAGTGAATGACAGACCATAGCTACAGGATTTGCATACTAATTTGCACATGCCCAGTGTTTTAAAGTTTTTGTCAGTTTTGGAGAGCTAATGATGCTAAATAGTATTTTGCAACTGATTGTACTGTATATTTAGCATTCCATCAGGTTTGACCTTTCTGCCTACCCAATTCTTGATCACTTAATTATTCGCTGGGATTCATGTCAAAGTTCAGGGAAGAGTAATGAAGATGCACCAGCTCCTTTCAATGTATGCTTGAATTCATGCTGCTATTATGTTGTTCTGTTTTAAGGTGCTTTAATTGACCATTATAAATAACCAAACATTTACAGTTGCATCGTTCCTTAGAACAATTTATTAATTCAGAATACTAATAAGATCACTTTTAAAGCTCCAGGTGAACTGCAGGCTTTTGAAACTCGCAAGGAGACATGCCAGTGCAAACCAGGAAACACTCCTGTCTCCCTACTTTCCTCCTTTCAGATTACAGAGTTTGTTTCTACACATCTTGTACTGTTTGTGATGTGACTGAAATTGAACTACATTATTTGAAATGAAATATTATTGCACAAGAGTATATACTGCACTGAAATCACAACACATCTTATTCCTTTTATAACTAATTGGATAAATTTGATCAACTGTGCTTTCATGGGAACTGAGAGATTTTCCATTGTATTCTACAGTAATATACAACTTTGAGAATCTTAAACTATAATACCTACATTTCAACCAACAAAATTTGCTTTGTCGGTTCTTGCAAATTCTCTCATTTGATGCATACCGCTGCAGAATGTGGTGCATATAGAAATCATACAACCAAAACCAAATCAAAATAAACAATCTCAAAAAAGTTGAATTCAAAAATTCTAATGTAATGCAACACTCTACCCCTTCAAAGCTCAAAGGATCCTTTACTCCCTTTACACAGGAACTTCTAAAATCATCATTACTACATGGACTTAATCTCTGAAGATTATGACAAGGATTTCCTAGAAACAAAATGCTAAAACTTGAGCTTTAAAAACATTCTTTATTTGTATTAAATCAGTAAAATGTGAGCAGGTTTTACATGATGCACTGAACCTTTAGCCATCCACATAAAAGTGACGATTCAGAACAAAAACCAATTGAGTAAGTTATGAACAGCTCTAATCATTTATTTAATGAATAATCTGAGAAACACCACTATGCCTTTATTCATATAACTGAATCTACTTCTCTTGAAGACCATCTAGAACTGGTGTTTAAAAAGTCAGTTACCATTACATACTACAAGACTTACCTTTTAGTCGTTCCAGTAGATCAACCTGTCCAGCAGAAGCCAGAGCCAGAGCCTCGTCTTCAATGCTACCCTGCAGTTGCTTCAGGACCTCCTGCAGCACGAAGTGAAGCACAATCAGAATGGCTGTAATCATACTGAAATCGAACCTACATGTCAGGCTTCATGATACTTCAGCAGCCATACATTACAACCCTCAACTGAACAGAATTAACTTGCACCAAGTGCATCACAAAGAGTTTTTGGGCCTATGCTTCGAACTCCATTTTACACGTGAGGTGATTGAAGTCAATTCTTGATCCAACAATTTAAATATTTGTAAGTACCTTTCACTTGAACATGACAATTTACCTTCCTGCACTGCTTTGGATGTTCCAAATTTATCCATAATTACATACAAGTCTTCAACTGGTTAATATTTCGGTGCTGCTTTTCCATTCCCTCTGAAAAGGTGCACAACTATATCTAAACTAACTTTTCATTGCCACAAGGTAGATAAGTCTATCAAGTGAGGGCAAAGTTTCAACCAAATCTCAACAAAGACCCACACCCAACTAACATAAGTATGCAGTTGAACTGAGGTGTATTAGAGATTTGAGGTACAGCTCTAAACAGGAATCCAAATCAACTACTAATTCAACTTATGCTTAATTACAAACAGTTGATTGGCGCTGGCAAAAATTGCAAAAACCAAACACTTTCTTTTACAGAGCAAAACATTCAAGCTTGCCCTTTTTGTTTTTCCATGAGATTTGGGTGTTGCTGGCTAGGCTAGGATTTGTTGCCCATCCCTACCTAATTGCATTTGAAGTTTGTGCCAACTACCTTCTGGAACTGTGGTCAGGCCACATGGTATAGGTGAACAGTGCTGTTCGCTACCAAGTTCCAGGATTCTGGCACAGCAACAGTGAAGTCAAGGCAATTGGACCCCGAAATCAGGATGTGTGGCTTGGATTGCAATTTGCAGTTGATGACTTGCCCATGCATCTGCCACCCTTTGCCCTTCCGGGTGGAAGCAGCTGAGGGTTTGGATCATGCTGCCAAAGGAGCCAAGGTGAGTTCCTGTTGACCATCTTAAAAAGACTACGGAGCATGTGATGCATAAGGATCTGTGTCCTCGTGCGTTGTTCATAAAAGGTGATTATATAAGTATAGGAGCAATTAGGAAGTTTAATTAAATCAGAAGTAGGAAAGCAATGCTTCAGTTAAGCATGGCCATTGGTGGACTGTGTATAATACTGGTCTCCATAATTAATGATGGCTGTAAACGTAATCAAAGCAGTGCAGAGAAAGTTTATTGGACTAATACCTGAAATCAGCGAGTTGACTCACGAGGAAATTTAGGACAAGCTAGGTTTTGTACCTTAAGTTCAGAAGAATAGAAAGGAGCTTTATTGAAATATGTCAGATGCTTGATAAGGTACATACAGATAGGAGGTTTCCTTTCATGTAATGATCCAGATGATCCATACGAGATCAAAAGTAAGGAATTACCAATTTAAGAGAGAGAGGAGGAGGTCTTTTTAAAGAGGGTAGCAAATTTTTGGAACTTTTTTCCTCAAAAGTTGATTGAACCAAAGTCTTTTAATTAATTTTCAAGGCCAAGGTAGTCAGATCCTTTATAAGCAAAAAAAGGAAGGTTATTGGAGGTAGGCAGGATTGTGAAATTATCAGATCAGCCATGATCTTAAGTGAATGTTGACAGAATGGACTGCCCCCTCTGATCCCATTTTGTTCATGTATTTATAGGTGTGGTGCCACAGCACTTTGATCGTGGATGGGATACTAATCAAGCAAGCAGGTTTGGCCTGGATATTGTTGAGCTTCAAGTGTTGCAGCCATACTCATCCACAAATATAGGAAATATTTCATCACACTCCTGACTTATGTCTTGCAGACGGTAGACAGAGCATGGTTAGTCAGGAGACCACACAATTACATAATTCTGCAGAAGCAGTAGTTTGGTTAGGAGTCCAGCTACTGTAATTTTACTACCCAATTTGTTTTAAAACTATCAACCATGCTAGGAGAAAGTGACTGCAGACGCTGGAGATCAGAGTTGAAAATGTGTTGCTGGGAAAGCGCAGCAGGTTAGGCAGCATCCAAGGAGCAGGAGAATCGACGTTTTGGGCATGAGCCCTTCTTCAGGAATGAGGAGTGTATGCCAAGCAGGCTAAGATACAAGGTAGGGAGGAGGGACTTGGGGGAGGGGCTATAGGTGGAAGGAGGTTAAGGTGAGGGTGTTAGGCTGGAGTGGGGTGGGGGTGGAGAGGTCAGGAAGAAGATTGCAGGTTAGGAAGGTGGTGCTGACTTCGAGGGTTGGGACTGAGACAAGGTGGGGGGAGGGGAAATGAGGAAACTGGAGAAATCTGAGTTCATCCCTTGTGGTTGGAGGGTTCCTAGGCAGAAGATGAGGCGTTCTTCCTCCAGCCATCATGTTGCTATGGTTGGGCGATGGAGGAGTCCAAAGACCTGCATGTCCTTAGTGGAGTAGGAGGGGGAGTTCCAATGACCCTCCCCCAAGTCCCTGCTCCCTACCTTTTATCTTAGCCTGCTTGGCACACTCTCCTCATTCCTGAAGTAGGGCTCATGCCCGAAACGTCAATTCTCCTGCTCCTTGGATGCTGCCTGACCTGTTGCGCTTTTCCAGCAACACATTTTCAGCTATCAACCATACTAATTTATTTTTGAAAAAACACAAGCTTAAGTGAAGAATGGAGCTTTATTCTCCAGATAAGTCCTTTGTGATTTCGAAATAAAATTATACTTTTAAGCTAGAGCGTTTCCATTGGTCTATGTTCACCTGTGTCTCTTGGATTCTAAGTTCAGGAGTTTCATCCATATTATTGAGAAAATGAAAGGCAGTTCAAAACTATTATATCAGTAGGCAAAGCTCTTAACAAGTGCAATTTTTTTTATCCCCTATTAAAAACTCTCAGTGAAAGGGCAAAAAAAAGACTGACCTTGTCAATAACACTTATTCCAAAAGTAAATGCATAATGATAGGTAAATTTTATGTTTTGTCATTTGTTGAATCTTTTTCTCCGATGGAATCAAGAGTTATAAGGTAATGTTTTAGAAGTTCATTTACAAAGGATTCAAGGTGAAGAGATGAGGGAGGAAAGGGTATCTTGTTGAAAAAAGAGGAGAAAATGATTTGGGTATATCAAAAAGAACAAGGAATTGGTACTATTTAATAACTGGCGCAGACTTGATAGACTTAAGTAGCCACTTGCTGTGCTGTTCATTCAACGAATATGTCCAGCCATCTGCTAACTTAAAGATATGTTTTATCATTTTAAGCTATCATATGTATCATGCAGATCAGCTTGGTAAAAGGTCTGTGCCACCTTGATTACTAGTATTGCTTACTAATGAACTTCCGAACCGCAGCATTTTCCAGGCAGAACAATGAGCTATGTAGTCAAAGCTGTGTCTGCAATATTGTGAAAACACACACGCTATCTTAGCTCAATCAAGAAACTCCAGCACAATTTCAATGAACTAATTCGAAGTGAAAATCAGAGTCAGAGTCCACACCGACCTTCCAAAGAGCATCCCATCCAGGTCCAACCCTCCCCACCCCTCAAAATCTCGGATACCCTGCATTTCCCATGAATAATCCACCTCGCCGAAACATCCCTGGATGTTACAGGCAATTTAGCATAGCCAGTCCACTGCACCTGCACATCTTCATGTGCATATAATGTCTATGGGGACGTAAGCCATTTATGACTAAGATAAGGAAGAATTTCTTCACTTAGAGTTGAGAGCCTGTGGAATTCTCTACCACAGAAAGCTGATGGGGCCCATTCGCTAGATACATTCAAGAGGGAGCTGGATGTGGCCTTTGCAACTGAAGCGATCAACGGTATTTGAGAGAAAGTGGGAGTGGGATACTGAAATCACATGATCAGCTGTGATCATATTGAATGGTGGTGCAGGCTCAAAAGGGATGAATGGTCTACTTCTGCAGCTTTTTCTATGTTTCTAAATAAACAGTTTTAAAAGTCGATAAGCACATTTTAATGGGTTAACTTTATGGAGCTTTAAGTTTCTTTTGACAGTAAAGTAACGACTAAATTAAACATTCTTCCTTCTTAGAAAAAGCACAAAGTGAAGTGTAAAAGAATTTTACACAATTTATTAATATGGGTTTCAGAGTCTGCAATCTGAGCATTAGAAACAGCTGTTCATGCACTGCAGCACATGCTGTGAAACCTCCAAAATAAATATAAATTTAGTTGAAAGATACTCCTTTAGGTCTCTTCTAGCTAGAAATTTCTTCAAAGTCGTGTCCTATACATAGTCAGAATATACAACAGCATGGAAAGATGCCCTCTGCATCAGTGCCAGTCACGAAGCACTGATCTACTTTCACTCCACTTCCTAGCACTTGCCCCAAAGTCTTATAATCGTTGGTGTTTCAAGTTTTGTGTTACTATTATTTGAGTGCTGTGATGGTTCCTGCCTTTACCACCTTTTCAAGTGATGTGTTCCAGAAACCTAACAACACCCTGGGTGGAAAATCAATTCTCTTCTCAATCTTTACTTAAGTCTATGCTTCTTGGCTATTGACCCCTCCTTTAAAGTTTTTTTTCTACCCTATGTTCCTCAAAGCTTTGTACTTCTCAAACAGATTCTCCTCAGTGTTCATGACTCTCAGGAAAACAACTCCTGCCTATTTAGTCTCTTACAGCTGTAAAGTTCCAGCCCTGGAAACATTATTATTTCTCCTGAACATTCTCTCCAGTGTAATATACTTTAAATCGCCCTTTCATAATTTCACAATGGAGTACATTTGGTTCAAAGTACAGGATAACATACCCAGAGAATAGGATCAGAAATATCTGAAAATGAGATTCAGTCTGAAGCAGCTACAACACAGGACTACTTTCATGTCAATCAGTAGGCCGAGTACGTGACTGACAGATCTAACTGATCACACAACCTGAGGAACAAATTTAAGTTCTGCAGGGCCACTACATCAAATTGTGAATGATAGGAGAAAGTTTAACTAACCAAAGAAGGAGTCTCTAAATATCCTATTCTCTCTGATAGGGAAGCCCAGCACATCAGTACACAAAACAAAGTTGAACCATTTGCAACAATCTATAGCTAGAAGTGCTGAGTAGGTGATCCATCTCAAACTTTTCTTGAGGTCGTCAGCAATTCAGTCTTCAGCCAATCCAACTCATTGTCAATGACATCATAAATCAACTGAAGACACTGGATAATGCAAAAGCGATGGATCCTGATATCATTCTGGCAATAATGTTGAAGACATGCACCAGAATAGCCACATCCCTTGCCAAGCTGTCCTGGTAGATACGATGGAATTTCCCTGGCAAAATGCCCAGGTGGGTCATATCCACAAAAAGCAGAACAAATGGTTTCCTCTTGATCAAAGTGATTAAAAGTCATCATTGACAGCTATCAAGAGCACTTAATACAAAAATAAGTTGCTCACTGACTTAGAGACTGCCAGAGCTATTCAGCTCATGACTACATTACAGCCTTGCTCCAAACAAGAAAAGAGCTAATGTTGGAGGTGACGTGAACAAGACTGGCGTCTTGTTAGTACAGCATTTGGTTGAGTGTGGCATCAAGAAACCCTATCAAATAGGAATCAGGGAAAATTCTTGACTGGTTAGAGACAAGAGCCACAACTCATATAAAGGAAAATGATCACAGATTTGGGAGGTCAGCTATCGCAGTCCCAATACATAAGAATAAGAAACAAGGACAGGAGCAGACTATTTTGCCCTCAAGCCTGCCTCGCCATTCAACAAGTTATGCTTGATCTGTCCCAGGCCTCAACTTCTCTTTTGTCGGCTTGTCTTAGTCCTCAATGCCCAGATATTTTAAAACCTAAACAAACACTAAAATACCTTCAGTGATCAAGGCTCTATAACTTTCTGGAGTATAGAATTTCAAAGAATAACTTCTCTTAGGGAGAAGAAATTCTGTCATCTCAGTTTTAAATGTCATCTTCTCTTGTAACTATAGCGTATAGTTTGAGATTTCCCATCAGTGGAAACAGCTGCCCTGTTAAGCCCTTCAATCTTTATGCTCTCCTTTACTCTACTGTGATCATCTACAGGTAAAAAGTGAGGTCTGCAGATGCTGGAGATCACAGTTGAAAATGTGTTGCTGGTTAAAGCACAGCAGGTTAGGCAGCATCCAAGGAACAGGAAATTCGACGTTTCGGGCATAATCCCTTCATCAGGATGAAGGGCTCTGGCCCGAAACGTCGAATTTCCTGTTCCTTAGATGCTGCCTAACTTGCTGTGCTTTAACCAGCAACACATTTTCAACTGTGATCATCTACAGACATGGTGAATGTTTTGCAGAAGAGCAACCTCTGTCCACAGGAATCACCGAGCTTGCCATTGCAATACACTACCTTGCTAACATTTCCACCCTGAGCCTGTTGCAATGGTTCAATAAAGCACAATGCAAACTCAAGTGACAACTTCTCATTTTCCACTTGGGAGCTTTACAACCTCAAGTTCTCAATACTAAATTCCATATGCTCAGAAACTGACCGCATTATGCCGGCTCTCAGGTTTTTTTTTATTTGGTATTTTCTGCCTCCTCCCACACAGCCTTGTCTTGTTTATAACAACAGAAATTATTGGAGAAACTCAGGTCTGGCAGCATCTGTGGGAAGAAAGCAGAGTTAATGTTTCAAGTTCGATGTCTCTTCTCCTGAACTGGTTGAACTGTTGGCAGATCCACCATCAGGACAGTTCTGATGAAGTCACTGGGCTCAAAAATGTTAAATTGTTTTCTTCCCATATATGTTGCCAGATCTGCTGGGTTTCTCCAGCAAAATCGGTTTCTGTTTCAGATTTCCAGCACCCACAGCTCTTCATTTCATATTATTGTCTTGTCTGTATCTTGTTTACTCTGCTCTTAGAAGACAGGATGCATTCTCTCCCTTCACACCCTAATGTATGCCACTTTCTTTCATTCATTCACAGGATGTGGGTGTTGCTGGCTATGGTTCATTATCCATCCTAATTGCCCAGAGAGCTGTTCAGTGAACAATGTTGCTGTGGGTTTGGAGTCACATCAAGGCCTGTCCAGCTACAGATAGCAGCTTCCTTCCCAAAAGGATATTAATGACCTAGATGAGCTTTTTCATGACAATCAACAATAGCTTCATGGTCATTATTAGCCTTTTAATTCCAAAATTTCTCTTGGATTCAAATTCCACCATTGGTCATGGCAGGAATCAAATCCAGGTTCCCAGAGCACTACCTGGGCCTCTGGATTAATAAACTGACGATAATACCACAAAGGTCACCTCAACCCCTTTCATATCTCTTCCCCTTTCACCAGTATTAACAATTCCTTTGTCTTTTGCACTGAGCCTCTTTATCACATCACCTTTTCTCCTCCTCCACCTCTGCCCAACTATATTTACACGGATGTTGCCAGGGTGGGAGGATTTGATCTGTAGAGGGAGGTTGAATAGGCTGGGGCTGTTTTCCCTGGAGTGTCAGAGGCTGAGCGGTGACCTTATAGAGGTTTATAAAATCACGGGGGGAGAAACATAGATTGAGGGTGAGGGGGGAAAAAGACAAAAGAGACTAAGAGGCAATTTTTTTTCATGCAGAGGGTGGTAGGTTTGTGGAATGAGCTGCCAGAGGAAGTGGTGGAGACTAGTATGACTGCAACATTTAAAAAGCACCTGGATGGGTATATGATTAGGTAGGGTTTAGAGGGACATGGGTTGGATGCTGTCAGGTGGGACTAGATTGGGTTAGGATATCTGGTCAGCATGGACAAGTTGGACCAAAGGGTCTGTTTCCATGCTGTACATCTCTATGACTCTATGATAGTAGGATCTAGTGATCATAATTCTATTTGTTTTACAAACAATCACACAATTATAGAATTCCTAAAGTGTGGAAGCAGACTATTCAATCAAAGTCCAACACCGACCCACCAAACAGCATCCCATCCAGACCTAGACCACCACACCACCCCACCCCCACTGACCCGACCCCAACATCCCTGAAATCCTGCATTTCCCATGGTAAATCCACCTAACCTGCATATGCCTGGACACTACAGGCAACTTACCATGGCCAATCCACTTAATCTGTCCACGTTTGAACTGGGGAAGGAAACCCATGCAGACACTGAGTATGTGCAAAACCGATCAAACCCAGGTCCCCGGTACTGACAGTTATGGAAAAAGGTAATACTTCCATAAAAATTAAAGTTTTTAATTGGAGTAAGGGAAATTTTCATGGTTTGACACAAGAACTTCAAATATTGATTGCAGTAGAGTGTTCGTATGTAAAAGAATGTCCAATAAGTGGGAGGCCTTCACTAGCATGATAATGAGAGTTCCGAGTCATCATAGTGAAAGGTAAAACTGGTAGGATGGGAGAACAATGGTTGAATAAAGATAGAGACTCTATTCAAGAAAGTACAGACAACTGGGTTCAAATGAATCTCTTGAACAGCATAGAGCGTGTGGGGACATTCTTAACAGGGAGATCGGGAAGGCAAATAGGATATGAAATACCGTTAGCAAATAAAGTTAAGGATAATTCAAAGAGATTCTACACAGGCATTAAGATCAAGACAGCAACTAAAGAGAGAGTAGGGCTACTTAAAGATCAAAGAGAATTTCTTTGTGTTGAACCTCAATGAGATCTGAGCGATATTAAATGAATATTCCACTTAAATTTTTACTGTGAAGTAGTAATGGTAGCTAGAAAACTCAGGGAAATATATATGGATGTTTTGAAAAGAGTTAACATTACAGAAGAGGAAGTGCTGGAGGTCTTAGAAAATATGAAGGTGGATAAATCTCCTGGGCCTAATCTAGTGCATCTCAGGACATTGTGGAAAGTTAGGGAGAAAATTGTGACGCCTCTTGCAGAAATATTTTCCTCATCTATAATCAAGGGTGAGGTGCCAGATGACTGGAGTGTGGCTAATGTTGTGCCTTTAAGAATTGATGTAAAGAGAAGCCTGGAAACTAAAGACCGAGAAGTCTGACATCTGACAGATAGGATTTGTGTGTACTTGGAGGGGCAAGGAATGATTAGGACCAACCCATCTTCAACTGCTTCAATGGCATTTCCTCTACCAATGCAAAAAGTGGGAAGGTTCACTGATGATTTCATAATGTTCTGTCCCATTCATGACTCCTCAGATTCTGAAACAATACATGTCCCTATGAAACAAGACCTGGACAAATAACTGGCAAATAACATTCACACCTCAAGTGCTGACAATACCCACTTCTAACACTTCGAACTATTGCTCAATTCTCCACTATCAACATCATTGGCATTATCATTAACTGGAACTAGTCACACTGTGGTGACAACAGCATGTCAGAAGCTAAGAATTCTTCAAGTAACTCAGCAACTGATTCTTTAAAGCCTGTCTACCAGCAACAAAGCTTAAGTCAGGAGTGTGATGGAATACCCTCCATTTGTCTGAGTATAGCTCTAACAACACAAGAAACTCAAAACCATCCATGATAAAGCTGCCCGCTTGATTGACACTCCATCCTACACTTTCAACATTCAATTCAACAAATATACTAGCTAAACGTTACCTTGGGGAAAAAAAAAGATGCCAAGGCTCTCTAAACTGCACCTTCCAAGCCCACCACCTGCACCACCTCAAAAGAACAAAGGAATGGCTTGTGACCCTTACTGCTGAAGTAGGAGGTCCAGGTTCAAGTCCCACCTGCTTCAGGAGATGTATAACAACATCTCTGAACAGGCTGATTAAAAACAAAACATTTACAAGAAAACACCACCATCTGCAAATTCTCCTTCACGCCATATAATAACCTGACTTAGAATATTTTACTATTCCTTTTCAGTCACTAGATTAAAATCCTGGAGCTCCAATGCTGTGGTGTATCTATGCCACATGTACTTGAGCAGTTCACCACTGCCTTCTCAAGTGCAATTATGTTAGGGAAGAAATAATGACCGAAATCAGTAATGCCCATATCCCATGAACAAAATAAACTAGGAAACAGACAAATGTAAACTAGCCAGCAAACTTCAAAACTGGGTTTGTTTTTGTAATTTGTAATTAAGAACAAAGAAGAAATTATGAAGAAATTAATCTGTCCTTTTCGGAATGTCAAATGTTGTTCAGTAAAAATCCCTTTTCATGGGTAAGAGGTGAAATGCAATGCTCAAAACAGTGGAAAGTTACAATTTTTCAAACAACAGTCCTTTAATTCCAATTTTAGTCAGAACTTCAAGGATTGAACAGAGCTGTGAATCTTCCTTGAGGGACAAAAAATGGAAATGAAACTCAATCACTGCCATTACTATGTCCTGAAGCAAAGAATTATAAACAGGGTTTGACCAAAGTCTTGCAGGTTTGCCGCCTGGCCTATACAGAACAACCTCAGTTATCTGAATTTCAGATTATTAGAACAAGATCTCAAGGTCCCATAAAAACATTATCTGTTATACAATCAGTTATCCGAATAAAATACTCCCCATCCGTGTTGTTCAGATAATCTAGGTTATTCTGTCCACACAAGAAACACAATCGTATATTATTTGTTGGGGAGAGGTATGGGTTAAGGGTGAGGAACAACAATTCTTTTTAAAATGATGTGTAGAGACGGAGGAAATCACCAATTAAAATCCAGAAACTATAAGTTTAATTCTTACCTGTTTCGTATTCCATACTGCCCAGTTTAAAGTTATTTTAATTGTGATAAAAACCTGCAGTGCACATTGTTAACATTTGTCCTGTACTTGTTCATTAGCACAAATGTAAAGCAAAACAATTACCGAAACCATAGAGACAGAATATTCTGACATCACAAACAACTGAAACCATAGTGATAGAATTTAAACGTATTTTTAAAAATTGAATCAACCCAAGGAAACCAGAAAATAGCAAAGATTAAGGCATGACAAATTAAAAAATAGCAATTAGTTTCCATGTACGTTTAAAGCTGACAATTTTAAGACAACAGATTTCATTCTCTGATTTCGGGGAAATAATGAGTTATTTATTGTTGGGCACACCATAATGAATCCTGATCTCACCAGAGTATGAGCTACCCTGAATGATATATTAAATCATATTATTACATTGGTGTGCAAATTGTTAGCTCATACATAATTATTTAACAAGCATATCATTTTTAAAAATCTGACAATTAATCTCTATGCATAACATGGTGGGAATTCCATGGAAATTTAATTCATTTTTTAAAAGAAATTTTGTAATGGAAATATTTAGCATTTTGTTGGAATTTCTGCTTTGCAGGAATCTGAATTTGCATCTGGACTTAAATTGAGCTAATTTTCAGAACTGAATATTTTCCCAATTTCCAGCGGACCAGCATCATAGGACTTCTTGTTTTCACATTAAATAATATTACACCTTTACCAGTGGGAACCTGTTGCAGTGTTATTATCTGAAAATACATTTATGTTAAAAGGTGAATATTTTTAACAGAGTTATGCCTACCATTAACTATTTAGATTTTAAATAATTGAAAATTACTCTAGGAAAATCTACAAGCCATTCATTAGTTTCAGTGGTTACAATAGTCAGTTTGAATAAATTCAATACTTTAATATGTAAAAGGTTTTAAACCAGTATCGGTACCAGTGCACCTAAAAGAAAATGTATTATTTTAAGAGAAGACCCACCAAACAGAAAATTGCTATGATTATTAATATGATCTGCAGGCTCAGATATTCTATGTCTGCACCTACAATCTGTTCCACTTATTGCCATATATTGTCACAATTTGATGCAAACATTTTTCTCTAAAATATAAATATGTATGCCCATATTTGAAGTCAAAGTGAAAGTTAACAGAGTTAATGTTTTGAATCCAGTTCTGAAGAATTGCTGGACTTGAAACATTTAACAATTTCTCTCCACAGATGCTACCAGACTTGCTGAGTTTCTACAGCAATTTCTGTTTTTGTCTCTTAATAAAAGTGTTTGCTAAGTGGATGATTAAATGGTTCGGTGGGTCGTCAGGTAGAGGGTGTAGACAGGAGGTCTGGCAAAGATAGATAGGAGGAGTAACCCATTTCCTGAGTAACTATCAGGAGAAGTTGCAAATATCTCACCCAAAGCTCCACCCTAACCTCAGGGTCAGAGATTTTATTTTCCTTTCAAAATATTTATGGAGGGCCCAAGACGCCAGGAAATCAGACTGAGAAGTTTAAATTTCCCAGACAGTTCCCATATATGTACGCAAGTCAGGACTTTTGAAAAGTTCTGAATCGATAATGTGGGTCATGGTTTTAATGATTCCTCCAAGTTCTAATGCCACCTTACATTTATTAATAAACCGATTTTCAAGATGATTGAGGTTTTAAATTCTTTTAAGCTTTTACATGTTCATATTTGTTTATTTTTAGTTTGTTCTGAAAAGATTTGTTCCTCATTGATATTTGAGCACATTGTGAGCTTGGGCTTCTCTACTGTCTGGTAGTACTGCATCACCACCAACAGGTGATTGACTTCTTAGGTGAAAATGGACCTATGAAGCAAATTTGAAAACACTCTGATATGGTCTTCAACATTACCATCTTCTTGCCTGCTCTGCGCCTTGAGTCAGATTTTCTTCACACTGCTACTGACCATTAGGTCAGCTGTTTCATTCTTTCTACTATTCCATGTTGAATAGATAGGGGTTCATAAGATCACAAGAAAGAGGAGTAAAGCATTCAGCCCTTTTTTTTCTATCCCAAGTTCACATACCCTCCATGCCTTTCATTCTGCTCGAGTGACTTACCAATTCGTAAGTATGGCTGACATTTTAGTAGTACCTCAATTTCCAGACCACTCAGTGGCTCAACTAATTATTCTTGTACTCTTATTTTAGCATCTTCTTGTTAAAGCCAGATATAAAGTAGTAATTTAGTATCTTTGCTATGTTTCCTGCCTGTGCATATATCTTAAAGAATCCCTCCAGTGTGGAAACAGGTTTTTCGGCCCCACAAGTTCACACCAACTCTCTGAACAGTAACCCACCCTATTATCATTTATTTATCCCTGACTAATACACCTAACCTGTATATCCTTTAACACAATGGACAATTTAACATGGCCAATTCACCTAACCTGCACATCTTTGGATTGTGGGAGGAAACAGGAGCACCAGGACGAAACCCACATAGACACAGGAAGAATGGGCAAACTCCACACAGTCGGCCAAGGCTGGATTCAAACCCGGGTCCCTGGCACTGAGAGGCAGCAGTGCTAACTACTGAGCCACCATGCTACCCATTTTTAGTATTCTTTTTAGTCAACAGTTTGCTCCATTTATTCCTGTCTATTTATTTTCTGTGTACAGAAAACTTCTGAATTCCATTTCATTTTCGCTGCTATTCTATTCACATATTCACTCTTCTCCCTTCTGTTTTTTAAATTCCTCTCTAAACTTCTATGTTCAGCATGCTGCTGCATGTTTGTCAGCCAATCTACTACTTCAGTTTACCTGGATCAGATCCATTTCCAACCATCTGAAATTGACACTGCTCCAATTAATTATTTTTACACTGGTTTGTTCTACATCCTTTTCAAGATATACATTAAAACTTAAGATGCTAAGACTACCGCTCCTAATTATTCTCCAGCTGGCAAGTTGATCCACTTGACCCACATCAATCACTGAGAACCAGGTTCAGGATTGGGCAGATTTTTGTCTGTATTCTGTAGATTTGTAAAACATAGCATGAGAGTGCAAGAGAGAATGCAAGAGCAAAAAAAAACAATAAGTGAGCCATTTAGAACTAAGATAAACAGGAATTTCTTCACTTAGAGGATTCTGAATCTTTGGAAATCTCTGTTGCTGAATGCTATGGAAATTGTCACTAAATATGTGCAAGACAAAGATTGATAAACCACCGGTAAAGGATATGGGGATAATATAAAAAAAAAACGTAGAGGTTACGGATCACATGTAATTTTGAACAATGGAGTGAACTTGAGGAATTGAATGGCTTACTCTTGCCCCATATTTGTATAATGGTATCTGGAATCATGCGGCTCTGGCAGAACAAACTGAACATTCAGTAGTGATTATTGTCAAGATTAGTGTGGTGCTCAAAAAGGACAGCAGGTCAGGCAGCATCCGAGGAGCAGGAAAAACGCTGTTTTGGGCAAAAGCCCTTCATCAGGAATGAGGCTGGAAGCCTCGGGGGTGGAGAGATAAATGGGTCATTGCTGAATAAGTGCTACTTGATAGCACTGATCTTCCAATACTCTGGTATAATTGTGAGTAGGCTGATAACTGGCCAATTTTATCCTGTATCAGTAAATGCCAGCATACTAGCTGTACTCAAAGAGCTTTGCGGAAGACCTGGATAGTTAAGACAAGGCTTCAGTAAAGCCTTTGCTGAACTCATTCTTCAGTGCTTTCTTGACATCATGTAAATCTAGAGCGTGGTGCTGAAAAAGCACAGGTCAGGCTCCTCAACAAGCATAATGAGGGCTTATGCCTGTAACAGATTCTCCTGCTCCTCGAATGCTGCCTGACCTGCTGTGCTTTTCCAGCACCATAGTCTCAACTCTGATCTCCAGCATCTGCAGTCCTCACTTTCTCCCATCATGTGAAATCTATCAAATTGGCAGAAGATTTTCACCAATGAGGCTGGGGACTTTGGGAGTCAGAATTGGATCATCCACTCAGCACTTGTGACTGAATATGGATACAAATACTTCCGTCATATCCTTTATACTGGTGTGCTGGACTCTGTCATTTTCATAACCTTGGGGATGGGGATGCTTACAAAATCACTCCTCTGCCAATTAATGATTTAGCTTTTCAGCACCATTCATAACTATATTTGTGTGACTGCTGAGCTTTGGTCCTATCCCTTGGTTAAGGGCTACTTATCTCTGATTATAGCGCTTTGCCTTCCACTGTTCAGCATATATGTAATCCTGCACTGTATCTTCGTCAGGGTGGTATCTCAGTTTTAGGTAATAGTAATGTTTGTCCTGGCACACACATCTCACTAAACTAGGGTTCGTCCTCTAAGTTGATGGCAATGTCACACTGGGATATGCCAGATCATGCACGGTGCTTAAAGCAATCCTGCTGGTGATGGTCCAGTGTCTCACGATACTCTGGTTCAGAGTAGATCTAGCAACTCAAAACTTTCATTTACCAATAATGTCAAATAATATGGTGAAGTGTGTTTTCAGTCAGAAGATGGGACTTCACAAAGGCTATGCAGTGTTCAACCCTGCCATCATTATGGGACAAAAAAATCTGCAGATGCTGGAATCCAAAGTAGACAGGCAGGTGGCTAGAACACTGCAAGCCAGGCAGTATCAGGAAGAGAAGTCAAGGCTTCGGGTATAACCCTTCCTCAGGAATGGAGGTTTTAGATTAGATTAGATTACATTACAGTGTGGAAACAGGCCCTTTGGCGAGGGGAGAAATCAAGGTGGTGGAACCTTCATGGTGACATCAACTGGTACAGGAATGGAAGCCATATTGTTAGTTTTACTGTGCATTGCAAACCAGTCATCCAGCCAACTGAACTGACCCCCAAGAAAATAGTACACTGTGTATTAAATTGTAGGATTTTGATTATATACCTTACAATTTAAAAAATATGCATTAGTATTCTTTTTCTCAATAATAGCATGACATTTGTTAATAGTTTGAAACACATAATTTTGGAGTGCTTTTTTTAAAAAAAAAGCTGGCATTTAACCTCAATTGCTTTGAGAAGGCCATTCCCATGAACCAGAGCTGCCCAAAGGGAGAAGGCACTATTACAATGTTATCCATAGGGGTTTCAAAGCATCTGCATGACAATTCAGCAGCATGTCAATTTTATTAACAGTAATTAGTTAGTAAATTTCCAAATTGAAAAAAGAAAGTGAACTTAAACCATAATCTGATGGAATGTGAACTTATACTCTTGAGATTTCTACTGGAGATTGCTGGGATACTAGACCAATGCTAGCAAAATATTGCTGAAATGCTGACCTTTTCCTCGTTCCACAAACATGCCCAGTCCAGCTAAAAACATCTTTCCACTAGTTTGTTTTTATTACAGATTTCCAGCACCTGCAGAATTTTTGTTTCCCCCCAGTTTTAGCAATTAAATACAGAATGCTGTCAGGAGAGAAACAGTAAGCGTTTTAGTACTAATTTGATGTTACTGGTTTAGTTAACCAGCTCTGAACTAGACAGAAATACTCTTATTACACAATGAACATGAGCAAAATTAAAACTGATAGAAATATGGGAATTCTAACCTCAAAAAGAATGTTATAATAGCAACTTTAAAAATCTCTCAACACCAGGTTATAATCCAATAGGTTCATTTGGCTAGTGCTTCCAAATAAAACTGTTGAACTATACCTCGTGTTGTGTGATTTTTAACTTAATACACCCCAGTCCAACACAGGTAACTCCAAATCATTAATAGCAATTGACAGAGAAACATGTCTTCACTTTAAAATGTCTAAAACTGGAGCTCCAATAGAGGGCAGCAGATCTCTAAGTAAAAATGAGGTAACAAAAAAAACCCAAATCATTAAGTACAATAAACAATGGAAGATGTGAAAGAAATATATATCTGCAAAAAAAGACAGTGGCATTTTAAGTTACGTAAGCAAGTTGAAGAGAGGATCAGTGAGTAAGCGATTGCGGACAAAAAATGAGTGTGAAAGCATGAGAGGAAATGAGAGAAAAATACTGAGGAAGGAGTATAGCAGAGAGCAAGAAAGATCACAAGGGGGGAGAATAAAGGAGACAGTCAGCTGCTCAAGATTGTTCTTCAGTTCAAGTAGATCACAACTGATCTATTTATACTCCATTTGCCTGCCATGATTGCAAATCCCTTAATACCTTTAGTCCCAAAAGTCTATCAATCTTAATTTGATGACTTTCAACTGATCCATCCTCATAAGCAATTTCAGGAAGTTATAGATTTCCAGTACCTTTCGGGTAAAACGGGCTCGTGAATGACATTTATTAAGTATTTCAATTGTATCCCTATGTTCCGCGCATGTACAGTTTCGTTGGAGATCGGGTCTGGGAATTTGCGTGAGGGGACGGAACCTTGGCAAGAAGTGGAGGAATGAGAGACAGAGTGATAGGTAGGGGCAGTGGTGAGAGAACAGGAGAAACTTTTCCCCCAACCGAATCCCACTTCAATGTTGTCCTTATACCGTGCACAGTGCGGACTTTGCTCGGACATGTGCGTTTCTGAGTGAACACAGGCGCAGGTGCCCCGCAGTGTCGGCGTCCGCAAATACTGCGTAAATTCTGAGTAATTCTTACACATCCTCAATTTACGTCACCCAACGATAGACAGCTAAACCTTCACCTATTTAGACCCGGGGTCTTGAATTCCCTCTCAACCTCTCTGCCTTTCCCAACACTCAGGCCATTTCTTATAAAGTTAAAAATCACACAACAACAGGTTATAGTCCAACAGGTTTAATTGGAAGCACACTAGCTTTCGGAGCCCTCCACAATCACCTGAAGGAGCGTCGCTCCGAAAGCTAGTGTGCTTCCAATTAAACCTGTTGGACTATAACTTTGTGTTGTGTGATTTTTAACTTTGTACACCCCAGTCCAACACCGGCATCCCCAAATCATTTCTTATAAGCTACTTTATACCAAACCTTCGTTCATCTGGTTGGCGCTGACGAGTTGGACTGAAAGGTCTGTTTCCGTGCTGTATAACTCTATGACATCATAACATCTGTATATGGTTGAATATTAGCTATTACCTGTTGATACTTCTATTAAGCCCTTGGAATGGTTTTAGTGTTCGAAGTGTTATATAAATGCAAGTTTTCGTATTAGGTCTGCGTTTGACTGTGCCAGAGTGGGTGTGTGTATGGGATGAGAGACATTCAAATCACGAAATGGATTCTCAAAGAACCCGGGAGTCGAAGTAGACCATTCAGTCCACTGGGTCTAGCCTGTCATTCAGAGAGATCACCACTGAAATGATAATCCTCAACTCCTTTCTAGTCTTTTCCCCATAGATTTCTAATAATTTAAGGGAAATTTGTCTCAGACTTGATTTCTAATAGATTCAACTACGTATGACCCAGAATCGACAGCCCTCAGTGGTAAATAAAATTCTACGCATCACTACCCAGCGTGAAAAGAAATCAATCTGTCTTAAATGGGTGACCCCTTACTCAAAGATTATGCCCTCTAGCTGTCCATACTCCCAGAAGGAAAACAATTTTTCTGCAACTCCCCAAGAATCTTATGTTTCAGTAAGAGCTCTTATTCTCCTAAGTTCCGATGATTCAGCTGAACCAACCTCTGTACCTGGACTGAGTGAACTTTGCAAGGTCACTTATATTTTGATATTCCATTCACTTTGAAATGAAGGTCAACATTCACTGGCCTTCCCCAATACCCATTAAACGTTGATGTTTGCTTTGTGATTCAAGCTCAAAAGATCCCGAAATCCCTTGGTACTGTACTTAAACAGGGAAAGACTGCAGAAAGCTAATGTTCAGCATTTCCACACTTCCTGCATAATCTCACATTTTCCCCACTGTATATTCCATCTGCCAAGTCTTTATCCAATCACTTAACCTATCTATATCTTTCTACAAATTCAGGTCATCCATAAACATGGCAATAGTCCATCCCCTCTGTCATCCAAATGTACTATAAATAATTTCCCATCCACACTAATGCTGGAGGCATTCCACTGTATGCAGGTTGCCATCCTGAAAATACCACCTTAAGTCCATCTGTCATCTAGTAGCGAGCAAATCCTCTATCCATGCCAAGATACTAATTCTAATACCATGGGAATGGAATATCTTGTTAAGTAGTCTATTGTAAGGTACCTAATTGGATGCATTTTTGAAATCCAAATTTACAACATCCATCGGTTGCCCTTCATCTACCCTGCGGTCACCTCAATTTGACAGGCAGGATTACCCCTTGAAGCCATGCTAAACCTGCTTGATTATACTGTGTGCTTCTAATGCTCTGCTATTAGAGCCTTTACAATAGCATTATATTTTATATTATCTAATATTTTCTCAAGCCAACTGGCCTATAGGTTCCCTCCCTTTTGTATAAAGGGTTTTACTTAGATAGTTTTCCTAGCTTCTGAGACTGTTCTAGAACCTAAGGATTCTTGGGAAATTCCTTTCATTGCATCCACTATCACTGTAGCTACTTCCTTTAAATTCCTACAATGTAACCCATCAGATCCAAAAGTAGTTATCAGCCTTTAGCCTATTTGTTTCCCTAGTACTACTTTCCTAGTGTTAATTATTGTCGTTACTGTCACCACTACCAATGCCTTTAGCGTCTTGATTATTTATAATTTTTGTAACACCATTAGTATCCTCTACTGATAAGACTGATGCAAATTTTTTTGCCATTTCTGGGTGCCTCATTATTTCCCCTGCCTTGTTACCTAAGAGTGCTATTCATTGTTGCCTCTCTTTTCAGTCTTTACATATTTACTGTCTTATGTTATTGCTGTCTATCCTCAACTTATTTCTCACATTTTTAGGGCATCTTTGACTTGTTTTTAAAACTTTCCAAATCCTCCAATTTATCAGTTATCCCAGTCACGTTGTTTTACTATTTCAATTTGGTATTGTCCTCAACGTCCTGAGTTAACGATGGTCAGTTATTGCTCTTCGTGGAATCCTTCTTCCTCCTCACCTTTGCTGGAAGTCATGCGCAATTTTTAAAAATAAAATGTCTGCCATTGTTCATTAATTGACTTTTCTGCATAACTCCTGTCCCAGTCCACTCCTCCCAACTCTTCCCATGTAATTATCCTCATTTAAGTTGAGCACAGTTGTCTCTGATCCAAGTTTTTCACACACAAACTAAATGCTAAAAATTCTATTAAGTTATGGTCACTGTTCCCTTGGAGATTTTTTGTTGAAATCACTTATTAAACAGATCCAAAAAGTAGCCTGATGCTTGGTTGGATTCACAACATACTGTTCTCAAACTATCCAGAATGCACTTGAATTCTTCCTCACAGCTATGTCGACTAATTTGATTTTCTCAATTTATAAGATTAAAAGTTACCCTTGATTAATCCACTGCCTTTTTCACATGCCCTTACTTATTTTCTGTACTACAGAACTGTTATAGGGGCCTATATGACTCCCATCAATGTCTTCATCTTGTTATTTTGTACCTCCACCATATGGATTCTATACCAACCAACCCAACACCATTTCTATCAAAGACACCTATCAAAAACTTTCCTTCCTATCTGCCCTTTCAGAAGGTCACATATTTCTGAATGTTCAGTTCCCAATTTGATCTCCTTGTTTATGGCAAATCAGCAAGAGGTTTCCTGGTCCATGCTCTTCGTCATGGCTTGAGATTTCAAGGGGGCTGGAAACAGGTCCACTCACTTCCACCTGCATATCAGTGTGCTTCCGCCCTCTGCTGATATGAATGGTGACAGGGTTTTCTTGAACACAGTCATAATTTTAAAAATTATACCTTTAAGACAATATCAGGTTGCAGCCCAACTGATTTGGGAGACAGCTGTCCTAATTTTAGCACTAGCTAAACCACTACATAAAAACCAAATGCTACAA
Source organism: Hemiscyllium ocellatum (assembly GCF_020745735.1). NCBI lineage: Eukaryota > Metazoa > Chordata > Chondrichthyes > Orectolobiformes > Hemiscylliidae > Hemiscyllium > Hemiscyllium ocellatum. The sequence goes on along the minus strand of NC_083402.1, from coordinate 66,845,377 downwards.
TACAGACAAAACTACAAATTGCTGGAAGCGCTCAGGAGGTCTGGCGGCATCTGTGGAGAAAAATCAAGAGTTAACATTTCGGATTCAGTGACATCCTCAAAACGGTTCTGAGGAAGGGTCACTTGAGCTGAAACGTTAACTGATTTCTCTCCACAATGCTGCCAGACCTGCTGAGCTTTTCCAGCACTTTCTAGTTTTGTCTCTAAACCAGTACATGTTGGCAAGGGGGACTTGCAGGGTTGATGGTGCAAAGCTCCCATTGTTGTTTCAGGTCCCCAAGTTGTTGTCGGGTACTCCATCTGGTTTCCATTTTTCAAAATATTTTTTAGCAGTTTGATATAACTAATGACTTCCTAGACCAGTTCAAACAGTACAAAAAGAGTTAACCACATTTCTGAAAGTCTGGAGTCACATGCAGGCCAGACCAAATAGAAACAGCAGTTTTCCTTCCCTAAAGTATACTATGGAATTAGATGGGTTTTTACGACAATCGTTTCATGATTGCTATTACACATTTAGTATCAGATCCATGTTTAAAACGTAAAATTCTACTATGTGCCACGGGTGAAATTAAAACTGGATCCCCAGAGCATACCTTAGTCTCTGGATTACTAGCCTGGCAACAATGCCATTATGCTATTGCCTCCCCTTGAAAATAATATGTCAGCTTTGCTTCATTGAATGGTTCCATATTCTCTTCGTCTGTCAGAGAAGTGTCAGATTGCTTTCAATGACTTTGTCTAACCTCCAAATGCTTTCTCTAAAACAACTACTTCTGTGGCAGGTGGTAGAGGGGCAGAATTCATTGGTGTATTTTTCTCCTACTTTTTTCTGACTAATCCTTCATAAAGCACATTGAAACTGTCTCTATTTAGAGGGTATTGTTATGATCCCTGATGAGCTGCCAAATATAAGATAATGGACCAATAATTTAAAGTTTGAAATTCCAGGCATCAAGAATAAAAACACAAGATTCTACAATTTTAAACAAACAATAAAAAAAGTTTACAATAGGAAGTAAAGTAGAATACAACTTAGACTCTAACATCCAGAATTAATATGAAGTAACAATGATTTGGGTCTGAACACCCCAAGCATATGACATAGCAGATATCAATACAGATCCCACAAAGATTTAGCAAGTGCTCCCCCCAGCTTGAATGACCATTTCATAAATCTCATTAAAACAAGGGAGTGATGATTGAGCCTCTGAAGTCCCTCAGACTGATACAACAACTACTTATGTTCTTGTAGTTCAATCTCTTTTTCTGTGACTAAGCCCCACCAGATTCCTCAATTACTCAATTTTATCCCCTTCATAAAGATAGCACTTCCCTCAGGTTTCTGTGAACTCTCATCCACCAAGTTCCAATAAAGAAACACTCAGCTGAGTTCTGGAGGAGTCACATCAAATTCAAAATGTTAATTGTTTCTCGCTCCACAAATGTGATTGGATCTGCTGAGTTTCTCCAGTATTCGTTTGATTTCTACACCCCCAGTACACAGTAGCGTCATCTCAGGCTGCATGTGTCCCATTCAAGTGCTTCCATTGTAGAGTCCGTCGTGTAAAAGGAGATCATTGGACCAGAGTTTATGAAGATAAGCATTGCTGAACGGCTTCCTTCATCCCCACTTCCAGTCAACAAGTCATCATGGGACTTCAATGAGCCTGAGCCCTTCAGAACCAAAAGCTACACGGAGACACTTTCTTCAGCTGTTCGCCTCGCTCCAATGCGGAAGAGTAACTTTTGCTGAGTTTCCAGTTCCTCTTCAATCAAATCTCATCAACCTGGAGAGTGTTAACACCACCTCTGTCTAAAGCATCTTTCCCTTGCTTTTAATTACCTGACTGACCAACAACCCCATGATAGGAACCATCTGTTTAGATAGCCTCTGACCAATGGCGTGGGTTCCATGAGTTCTCTTTTCACATATACTTCAAGCCAGTGATCTGCTGTACATGACAGTCTTGTCAAGGATCCTCAAAACGGCCAACTCCTTTAGGTACAAGAAAAAAATGCTTGAATAGAGCATATGCAGGCTGTGATGCTGCTGTGCATGTGTTAAGGATTCCCAGGGCATGCCAGGAATTGGAGTACCCAGCCTCCACAGTAGTGCCACAAGTAGTAGTTGCTAAACCATCCCAAAAGCACAAAAGTTGACATTTCCTTTAAATAAGGTTTAGCCATGAACATGGATATTCAAATATTTTAATTATCCCCAAAATCATTTCTCCCCAGCTGTCATGAAATTCTGAGTTATAGAATTTCAGTAATAGAAGTGCAGCCCTTCAAGGGTAAACTAGAACAGCACCAGAATTGATTGAGAACAGGCAATACTCACTGGATTTCATATTTAAAACCTGGATTCTTAGGACCCTCTTGTGGTGCAGTGGTAGCGTCGTACCCCTGAACCAGAAGGCTCGAGTTCAAGTGCAAAGTTCAAAACTGGTGTTTGTACCAAACATTATTTATAATGAAAACCCTTGTAAATGTGTTTTTTTAAATTGCTGAATTCAACATATGGATATTGGTTTGTGAAACACAGGTGAGTTAAATGTTTCTGGGTAAAAGCCAGCTGGTGTTTCAGCCATTTATTTTGACAATTTCTCAGGGATAGACCTGAAGTTTGCGACCCAATAAATTCTCCTGAAATTCATCTGCATTCATTTTGGCTACACTTGGGTTGGGAGAATTTACAACATCCAAAGCCTGATCTTAGAGGGAGCAGAGAGTTTGGAACTCACCTTGTGTCAGTAATGCAAAAATTGAAAGGCAGAGTCAGAACGCAGTCTGGTTAAAGTTTTTGGAAATCATGACCTGGCATATTAAACTCATGCATAACAGAAGGAAATCAAGAGCAATCTTTAGGACAGTAATATGTCAGGCTAGGAGATTAGTGGTAAATCAGAGGACTGGAAAAGTTTTACAAACCAAAAAGACAGAAATAAAAGGAAGATCACCTTTGAGCGTAAACTTGAAACTAATATTAAGACAGGCAGCAAGAGCATTTTTAAGGGCAGTACGATGGCATAGTGTTTAGCACTGCTGCCTCAGTGCCAGAGACCTGGGTTCAATTCCCACCTCAGGCAACTGTGTGGAATTTGCAGTGTCTGTGTGTGTTTCCTCCGGATGCTCCGGTTTCCTCCCACAGTCCAAAAATGGGCAGGTCAGGTGAACTGGCCATGCTAAATTGCCTGTAGTGTTAGGTGAAGGGGTAAATGTAAGGGAATGGGTCTGGGTGGGTTGCTCTTCAGAGGGTCAGTGTGGACTTGTTGAGCCGAAGGGCCTAAGTAATCGAATCTAATCAAAACATAAAACAAAGAGAAGAAGCCAAAACGAATTCAGACCATTTAGAGAATGAGGCTTGGGAAATAATAATGGGAAACCAGGAAATGACAGAGGTATTGAATTAGCCTTCATTTTAGAAAATGCAAAGCATTTCAAAATTACTGAATGATCAAGGGACAAAGAGAGAGGAGAGAAAATAAATAGTGACTAATCACTAAAGAAAAAGTGCTCAGGAAACTAATTGAACTAAAGACCAATAAGTGCTTGAACTTGATGGGATGCATCCTAGGATACTGCTGAAGGAAGTGTCTAGAGATACTGGATGCATTGGTAGTGATCTTCTCAGAATCCTCATTTTCTAGAAAGTCCTTGAAGTCTGGAAAACTGCCAATTTAACATCTTTATTTAAATAGGAAAGCAGGCAAAAATCAAGTACAATACACCAATTAGCTTAACATGTGTTATTGGAAAAATGTTACAGTCTATCATAAAAGATGTAATAATAGAGCTATTTTTAAGAAAAATTATCAAGCAGAATAACCACAGCTTCACAAATGTACTAGAATTCTTTCAGATGGCAACAAACAGAATAGATAAGGGAGAAGCAGCAGATGCAATATACGTTGGATTTTCAGAAGGTATTTGCTAAGGTACCATATGTTAGGCTATTTAATCAGATAAGAGCCCATAGTGTTGGAGGTAGCACCCTCTAGTACGGCTAGAGGATTGGTTACCGAATAGAAGACAGTTGGGACAAGGTTTGGATGGGGGTAAAGAATGGTTAATGACCAGTACTTTGGGGGGGGGGGGGGGGGGGGGGCATTCCTTTCACTATATGTTAGTGACTTCAACAAGGAAAATGAATGTACAATAGCTAGGCTTGTAGACTACACAAAAAAAATCGATGGGAAGGCAAGGAGTAAGGATGACACAATCTGCAGAGCGATGTAGCCAGACTAAGCGAGTGGGCAAAAACTTAGCAGATGGAAGAATGATATTGGAAAATGAGGTTGAGAAATTTGGCAGGCAAAGGAAAGACCGCAGAATGCTACAAAGCAGAGGAATTTGGGAATCCTTGTGCTCGAATAACAAAGAATTAACATCCACATTCACTATTAATAGGGAAGACAAATTGAATGCCGGCCTTTATTTCAGAATGGGATTGAAGTATAAAAATAGTGAGGTTTTGCTAAAACCATTTAAGACACTAATCATACCAAAACTGGAATACAGTGAACAGTTTCAGACTGACCTAAGGAAAGACATACCAGCATCACAGGTAGTCCCAGAGAAAGTACACTAGGCAGCTATTAGGTATGGGGAGGGCAAGGAAGGTGGGCCAGTACACATTAGAAGTATGAAAGGTGATCTAATTGAAACATACAAGATTTTTAGAGGGCTTGACAAAAGTAGACACAGAGATTGCCTCCCCTGGTGGAAGAGTCCAGAACTAGAAGGTATAATCTCAGACTAGGTGGTCATCCATTTAAATTCAAGATCAGGAATTTTGTCTCACAGGATAGTGAATCTGTGGAATTCTTTACTGCAAAGGGATGTCAAAGCTAGGCTGTTTATAAGATTCAAGACATGAAGATGCTGGTGTTGGATCAAGATGGACAAAGTCACAGGTCAAACAACACCAGATTATAGTCCAATAGGTTTATTTAAAATCACAAACTTTCGGAGCACTGCTCCTTCTTCAGGTGAAGGTATCTTCTGCCGAAGGAGTAGCCCTCCAGAAGCTCAAGATTGTAAATAAACCTGTTGGACTATAACAGTGCTATGGGAATTCTGAGCGTGATAGTTAAAGCTGGGATAGAGAATATTTTAAATCAGTAAGGGAATGAAGAATTATGAAGAAAAAGCAGGAAAGTGGAGTTGAGGATAATCAGATCAGCCACAATCTCATTCAGTGCTCCTGTTCCAATGTGTTATGGATTGAGAATAGAGGAGTGAAAAACAGGTTCAAATTTTTTTTTGCACTATCAGATTGATTGTTTTTTTTCTATACGGAGTTCCAGCAGACTGCCATGTTATATTACCTCACACTTTTGAGAAGAATATTACAGTTTTAGAGAAAAATATAATGAACAATCACTCAATCTACCTGGCATGACAGATGGTAAAGGTTGGCTTTAAAAGGTGGATATTTTTCTGTTTGAACAATGCATATGATGTCATAATAACAAAATTGCTTAATTTCACGACTAGATTGATTACGTAGTTGAAGGAAAACAAGTTGAAACAATGTGGGAAATTGTATGAGAACTATTTGCTTATATGGAGGTTAGTGGATTCAACTGAACATCCTGTTTTTGTGTTGTAACATCTTTGTATTTCTATGCAGAGTCTCTGCTCTTCAAAACTTTCCCAAAACATTTTGTTATCTTGTTCCCTTCCTTGCAAAATCTTTTAAATAACTTTTGCCTGGACCAACCCAACCAGCCCGTGGCTCAACACTTTAACTCTCCCTCCCACTCCACCGAGGACATGCAGGTCCTTGGACTCCTCCATCGGCAGAACATAACACGATGGCTGGAGGAGGAGCGCCTCATCTTCCGCCTGGGAACCCTCCAACCACAAGGTATGAATTCAGATTTCTCCAGTTTCCTCATTTCCCCTCCCCCCACCTTGTCTCAGTCGGTTCCCTCAACTCAGCACCGCCCGCCTAACCTGCAATCTTCTTCTTGACCTCTCCGCCCCCACCCCACTCCAGCCCATCACCCTCACCTTGACCTCCTTCCACCTATCACATCTCCATCGCCCCTCCCCCAAGTCCCTCCTCCCTGGCACATTCTCCTCATTCCTGATGAAGGGCTCTGGCCCAAAATGTCGAATTTCCTGTTCCTTGGATGCTGCCTAACCTGCTGTGCTTTAACCAGCAACACATTTTCAGCTCTGATCTCCAGCATCTGCAGACCTCACTTTTTACTTACTGAATTTCTTGTTAACTACTTTGTAAATCTCAGACATTATACACATTTTAGTTACATATTACCTAATGATGCATCAAGCAACCCAAAGCTGTTTTGCAAATACAAAAATGTCTGCTCCATTAAGCAGCTTCTGTTCAATTTTAGATTCATAAAATGCAATTCTGGAAGCAAAACCCAGTTCAAACTCTCTCAGTTATGAAAACTTACAAGTTGATACAACAATAGGATTTAGGATTAATTAATATTTTTCAAAAACATTATATATTATGGCAAGTGAAAGTGCATTCAATTTCAATCTTTTCTTGTCTGATTGAATGGGTTGCCCCATTGTTAAGCAGTCGATGCTTAATCACAAGCCTCAGGCTGCCAATCACCACATTGAATACTAATTTTGCTTCTTCAGTACAGAGGCTAATAGCATAAAGTCGAGACAGAGGAAACTGGGCAAGGCCTAAAACTCATTCTGAATAGAAAGGAAACAAATTACGTTTAAATAGCGGCATGACCTCAGGGCATTCCAGTGCCTTACATGAAATACTTATGAAATTTAGCAACTGCCTGTATTACAGGAAACTTCGCAGTCAAAGTTGCACGTGGCAAGGTGATAATGTGATAATGTGATAATGACTAGATTGATCTATTTTCAGGTGTACAAGGAATAAACATAAATCAGGAAACTGGGGAAAAATCCTCTACTCTTCTTTGACATAGCTTCTTTAGCAAAGTTCTACCTTTAACATCTGTCTTACAGGGCCAACATAGTCTTAGTTTAACAACCCAGCTGAAAGCCAACTCCTCCAGTAGTGATATGCTGGAAAGTCAGTCTATTACACACAGTCTGGATGCAAATCAATTACATGGCCTAATCAAGGAATTCTGGACATAAATGTATTCTTCATATAATAATAAAATGCTCATCTTCTGCATGTTTCATGTTCATTCATTAAACCTATAAAATGTGAATACCTTTCAAACATCCTGTTGGAGAAATGAGGTTGTGAAGATGTTTTCATCACTATATCCATATTTTCAAGTGCAGCAGGACTACTACTTTCAAAAGTCCTTTGAAAAAATTTAACCTCACTTAGATGCGCTCTTAGAATGCATTTTTCAGACAAAATAGGTCAGATTAAAATTTGGATCTCCACCCCCCAATTGTAGATTCTTAAATATTTTGCATTCTTAAATGCATGAATGATAGTGAATAAGTGGAAGTCTTCAGTTTTAAAACTCAAAGAAGAAATATACTATGTGCCTTTGTCATTTCTTTGGTTTTCAACTGTTCACACTGACCTATACCCTTTTACACATCAAATTTGGGCATATTCTGATGAAATCATCAAGTCAGATCTAAGTATCATTCCATTGATAAAACACGAGCAGTTTCAGCCTAATTTTGAGAGCAATTTGTGGGTGGTACTCAAATGAGGAAAGGTCCAGCTCACAAAGGCAAACGTTATAAGATAATTCAATTATGTTGCTTCAGTTTCTTATTGCACAAGTAAAATATACAATATGATGTTGTGTTACTTCTGGTAAAGCTTTATGCTGGTAAGCTAACAGTTTAGTATTTTAAATAGATCAGTAGTAAAGTTCAGTTGGAATTGTGAACAGGAATTTGGATTTATTGCACAAAACTACAAAATCTAGTCCTCTCACACTGTACAGTAAGGCTTTCATTTCAACAAAAAAGAACTTTATATTCCAACTTTCATTGACAATGAATGCCCCATAGTATTCAACAAACAAGTTGAAAGGATTTAAAAAACACTAAATAATTTACAGAGCAATATTTAACGGAACACAGTTGTGAGCTGCTAGCTGCGGATAAGCTCAAGGACACAAAACTGTTAGTTAAACAATATGTGGAACCTTCCGTTCTACAAGTCAACTTATCTGCAAGATAGCAAAGGAATAATAATGATAATGCTCACAGCTACACAATGAGTTTGTTTATTCATTGAACCTGAGCCTTGAAAGAAGTAATTAAAGCACTGAGGACTTTGAACAGGGGAGTATGATTGATGTACACCAGCCAGACATATACCATTATGTTAAGGACAAATTGTAGCCTAGAGTGCAATCAGACATGATAGCATGTACGTGCCTTCATACTAATCATATACAATATGTATATGGTCAAACCTATGTAAAAATACGTTAACTGTACTCATTCTATGCATGATGTAAACTTAATCAATAGTAATGATTGCATTTGGAGAACTGTACACCTCTTAACTGGGATGTTAATTTCTTCCGACTGAACTCAAAAGTATAACTGCTTCTGTAATCCTTTGGGGAGAGTCTCCAGTGCCATTTTTAGATACTCTGGAGTCCCTTGCTGAAGCAATAAAGATCATTTTAACACACTGTAGATCTGTGTCTGGTCGGTTTCTGCTGATAAGGGTCAGAGGGTGACATTAGACCTGGAAATTTCCAAGTTAATAATTACAATTACAACAACTATACTTCAAAGGTTATACTAATAAACTGTCATTCTAGCAAAATTGTGCATACTAAGATTTCATCAAATGGCACAGAGATATATGGGAAGAGGTAGTCCACGATACAGACAGTGATTGCAGGACAAATATTTGGGAGAATGCTGAAAAAGCTCCATTGCTTTTTGTTAAATTGTGGCATACATGCCTCTAGTTGACAGATGTGACTCAGTTTAATATCTGATCCTAATATTGGCACCTCTGATCATGCATTCACTTAGGCAATGCCCTTACATTCTCTGACTGGAACTTGAACACATGACCATGTGAATCAGACGCAAGATGTCCACCATTGAAAAATGGCTAACAACGTGTGAACATTGTGTGACAATGTATTAATGAAATAATTTAGTACAAAATATGAAGTTCTATTTTAAAAATTAAAAAAACATACTGAAAACAAAAAGACCTTGCATTTATTCCTTTAACATACAAAAATTTCCCAAGGTGTCTCACAGGTAATTCACAGAGACAAATTCACTTTGCAGCACACGTGGTCTAATCTGGTTAAGTTTCTAACATACTTAAAAATAAAATCATCAGACACAATTGCATACAATGAATGTTTTACATTATGCTTCATACCATATTTTATCTATGAAGTGTCTGGCAACAGAAGTGAATGCAGTTATCACAAAGTAACAATCTTAAACATTCACTATAGGCTCCAAATAAATATCAATTCTAACTTCTTACACAAAATAATTCATTTCACAATGGAAGAAGTCACAAAATAATTTTATTCATGTTTCTTATCACATACATAGTTGCCACAATTTTAATGAATTTTCCATCACACAACATAAAACTTGCATTAATATGGAATATAAGTTGAGGATATTAACAATGATCTTTCATAAATGTACCATAATGCATAACACAAATTAAGAAAACTGATTTTTTAACACTGTGTTCTATCCAAGAACAACTACCTGAAAAGTGTAGTGCTGTTAAATCAGTTTCATTATGGTACAATAACTAATCTAGAAATCAAGGGCCACAAAAGCATAAAAGTTGTTTGCAAATGTTCCAGCCTTTTTCCGGTGTTGAGTGACTGCCAGTAAATTGGTATGCTGGCTGGGAAACCTTTTCAGCCACATTTCCTTCTACTTCACTGCTTTAGCCTGGAGAACAGCAGCTGCCAGACATGCAATGTGGTATTACAATTTAGCATGTCAAACCATTAGACGATGAATAGGGTAAGCTTATATAGTTTTCTGCAATTTCTAATGGCAATTTGATTCAACTTTATAATGTACATTCAACAAGAAACAATATGTCTTTACAACTACATCTTGAACTGAACCATACCATAAGCAATTTACATTTTTTTGCCTTCAGCAAGAATTTTATTATCTAAAATAATGACATACTTATCACCACAGATGCTGCCTGACCTAGTGAGTATATTCAGCTTTACTCTTTGATTTTAGATAATTATCAGAAAAAGTTTAAGAAAATAGCCTGCTTTATCTCAGTATGTATCAAATAATACATTTGTAATAAATTATTCATGAACACCAGAGGAATGCGAACGTATAAATGCTTTTAAATATAAAGCTGGCACATAAAATGAAGCAATTGCAGACTATCAGCCAGGTATTAAAGTTTTAGGTACAACTACTCGTACTGGTAGAATATCATAGAATCCCTAGAATGTGGGAGTAGGTCATTTGGCCCATCGAGTCCACAATGACCCTCCAAGTAGCATCTCACCCAGACCCACTCTCTACGCTATTTCTAGTAACCCTGCATTTCCCATGGCTAATCCACCTAGCCTACATATCCCGTGATACTTTGGGTAATTTAGTATGGCCAATCCACCAAACCTGCACATCTTTGGACAGAGGGGAAACTGGCGCACTCAGACATGGGGAGAATGTGCAAACTCCACATAGTCACACGAGGCTGGAATTGAGCACGGGTGCCTGGTGCTGTGAGGCAGCAATGCTAACCACTGTACACAGAAACCCCAAAGTACACAGGACAGAGAAAACAAGAAACTAAAGTAGAAATGTAGTCTGTTGGACATTCCACAAAGTTATTTGGTGTTTCAAGAATGTACAAGTCACATGGTGTATCGGGACACTGGGCTCAAGAAATCTAATTCAGGAGGCATGCCTAGAGATTACAATAAGATGTAAACAAAAAAAAATGTGTGCACAGCATGCTGGCAGCAATACCAGGGATTGTGCTAGCAAACTGCAAAGGTACAAATATATATAACAGCAAGGCAGACCATGGTTCAGATTTGTGTGGAAAAATCTTCAACTGGAAAGCATTCAAACTTCTCATATATTGTAATATGACACAATGTGTGGATGAAGTTCTACAGTGGGAAAGTTTTAGTGAAATTAGAAAAAAAAAATCCATCAAGCCATGTTTTATTCTAGGATCCTGACCTATCCAGTGCTAACTTCAGCTGGGATCATAACACCATTATTAGTAATCGCGAGTGTGGTGCTGAAAAAGCACAGCCAATCAGGCAGCATCCGAGGAGTAGGAGAAATGAGGTTTAGGGCATAAGCCTTTCATCAGGATTCTTGATGAAGGCTTTATGCCCAAAATGTCAATTCTCCTGCTCCTCGGATGCTTCCTGACTGACTGTGCTTTTGCAGTACCACACTCTCAACCCCGATCTCTGGCATCTGCTCTCCTCACTTTGTCCCATCATTATTAGTAACAAATGCCTGAACAAAAACAAAACACACACAAAGTTGACATGGGAGGTTGTAAACATTATCAGTCAGAATCCCAAAAGATGTATATCAGGACCATTGGAAGTCACTGATTCAAGCTTCAGCAGCCAAATTAACTGTATACAGTGGGACAGCCATTCTCTGTATAAGCACATGGATGAAGAAATGTAGATATGGCAAATCTGCATGGAAACCACAAGTGTTCTATCAGGTGGTACACAAGTGGACCAGCAACAGCAGGGTTACTACTGGCATCAGAGTTTAACAATGTGTTGTTCATAAGATTGCCAATATACCAATAATGGCAGAAGATCTCAAAAATAATCCCAGAGTCCATCTGCAACGTAGATACACCCAGACAGAATCAATGTCATATACACAAAGTGATGATACAAATTCATCAGTTGACTCTTCTAGAAAATGCAGTATGTACTTACATGGGTAACTGGAGGGAATTGGATGACATGGAGCATAACAACATTATCCATTGTGATTAGCACAACTCTGATGCAGTTCTAATCATTAGAGCGCTTAGTGTAAAATGACAATCAAGGTGTGCTTCAACCCCTGATATCAATCACAAGCTTTGCTCAAAAGAGATGACCATACAAAATGCCAAAACTAGCAGAGCTGATTCCAAATTCATTAGCAATAAATTCCCAGCTCAATTTCAAACATCATACAGTACATTCACTTGGCAAAGGAATCGAAATAAATCACTGCTTTTGGGATATTATTTCGAAAATAATGTTTCCAGAGACAGAGACAATCTCTTGGAGCAGGTCTTAACCTTCAGTTAAGATCTGCCCTAACAGGACACAAACCAAATACTGAAAATATTGCTGAATGCAAAGTATTATCAATTATATTGCAGTGTTGGGCAAAATGAAAGAGCGCATAAACCAAGGTCTAAATTCATTGATGATAGCAACCTCAAAAGCTCATCTTCAACTGCAACAAATACTAGGTGAATGCAGTTCAATATTTCCCACTGGCTGCGACATGCTTTGAGATATGCAGAGCTGTGAAAAGCAGGATATAAATGCATGTGTTTTGCTGTTTTAAATTGTTTTTCTACTGTGATAGGGAATTGGACTAGAAGTTCAGTTTGAAGTTTATTAGGATGCCAACATCATGGCTGTGCTGATTAACTGAAGGAATAATTGACTGTATTGGTGCTACATCGTGCTCCCATGAAACGGCTGAACAGTTCATCAACTTCACGAACACGTTCCACCCCAACCTTAAGTTCATTTGGACTATCTTGGACACCTCCCTCCTCTTTCTGGCCCTCTCCATCAACAGTGACTGACTCAACACTGACATCTTCTACAAACCCGACTCCCACAGCTACCCTGCCTCCTGTAAAAACGCTATCCTTTATACCCAATTCCTTCACCACATCGCGTCCAGAAGGATAATTCCATCCCAGCACACAACAGGTGGCTCCTTCTTTAAAGGCCACAATTTCCCCTCCCACATGATCAATGGTGCCCTCCAGTGCATTTCATCCACTTCCCGCATTTCCACCCTCAAACCCCACCCCTCCAACCACAAAAAGGACAGAAACTCCCTGGTTCTTACCTTTCACTCCACCAGCCTCCAGATACATTGCATCATCCTCCGCCATTTCCACCACATATAAACACACCCAGCACAGGGACGTATTTCCCTCCCCACCCTTATCTGCCTCCATCAACTCACCCTCCCGTCCCAGCACCTTCCCGTCACAAAAATTGCAAAACCTGCACCCACACCTCTCCCCTCATCTCCGTCCGAGGCCCCAAAGGAGCCTTCCACATCTGTCAGAGATTTACCTGCCCTTTCACACGCGTCATTCACTGTATCAGTTACTCTCAATGCGATTTCCTCTATACTGGGGAGTCAGGATGCCTACTTGTGCAAAGCTTCAGAGAACATCTCCAGGACACATGCACCAAGCAACCCCACTGAACACTTAACTCCCCAGTGCAAATAATAATCCAATGCTCTCCTGAATGCATCAATCGTACCTGAATTTTAGGCAGTGCATTCCAGATCCTAACCATTTGCTTTGTAAAAACATTTTTCGTTGTGCAAACATTGCTTCTTTTGCCACTTAAGCAAAGTTTGTGCCCTTTGCTTTCCAATCTTTCACCAATGAGAACAATTTCTTTCCATTCATTCTATGCAGACTTCTCATTTATTTAAGAGGTGTTAAAAACAACTCTTTTCAGACAAAAGTCCCAACTCTTCCAAACCAACCACATAACAGAAGTTCACTGTTCCCGATACCATGCTCAATCTATTCAAACTTCCACCTTCCTAAGTACAGTGCCCACAGTTGAATGTTGAGTCCAATCCAGTATTTTATACAAGTTTAATATAATTTACTTGTTTTCGTGTTACATGTCCCTATTAATAAAGATATTTTGGATATTTTCTAACTAATCTATTTGAGAAATGCTATTACACACTTCTGGAGCAGGTTGGTTCTGGAACCTAAGCCTCCTGGCTCAGAGTTAGGGACATTAACATTGTACCACAAGTGCCCTAAACAGTATGTTATGCTTTACTGCATGAGCTCTTAATTTGTTAATTATATTCAATGGCTTAGGCACATGTATATTCAATTTATCTCAGTACCATGCTATTGAACCACTGCTGTGATCTTAAACCTCTCCAGTTTCTGATCAACATTCCTCTTTTGAATGATATTTGTTATCTTAAGTATCAAAGATCAATGTATAAATAATTAGTAAACAATTTATTCCAATGGATTTAAATAGTATTGAAGGAAAACTACTTGCATAAAGAACTTGAAACAATTACTACATTCATTTTAATAGGGCTGGGTAAAAAGATCATCACTCCCCTGCTATGACATTTGCTAACAATTTTGCTGCACCTCAGTTTCACATCAGTAAATATTGAAACTGTGCCTGGACATCAAGATCTAGGTCATCATTATCTATTGGGAAGAGCAGGCAACCATTTTACCCACATTTGGAGATTTTAAAGCCTCCTCCGGTCTCAAAAACAGACTTTAAATACTATTTTCAGTTTCTAGTCACTTGAGTAATTCTGTACCATGTTGCCAATATCCCTTATGTTCCCCAACAATGCTCACAACTCCATTGAATGGTAATTTATTGAATGCTTTTGTCATTTTCACATATGCAACTTGAACATTATCCTCAACAAGCCAGTACATGGATAATCTAGCTATTAGCGTAGCAATTAGTTTGTTGAACTCTACTACTACATAATGCATGTCTCCAAGAATAAAACTCAATCAACTTTGAGTCCATCTCATTAATTCTTCTATAACAACAGGCGCATGGCATGCCCATATCATAAAATTATAATAAATCTCCTGGCAAAGCGGAAAGATTTGAAAAGCCAAGAACTCTACATATTACAACTCACAATGACTTTTGTGGATGCAACATACCTAATTGTACTTTGCAAAGAACAGAAAGTTAAGGACTTCAGATGTCCTAGCTAACAATTATCCCTCAAATCAACTTTCTCTTCAATTGCCTGTTTACCTCTCCATTAAATTAAAGCCTTGGCTTTTTAAGGACAAAATCAGAAAAGATGCAATTGATTGTTTGATACATTTGTTACATTTTGCACTTAAGGAAATCAACTGACACATCACTTTTCAAGACTGAAATAGAAGTGCACTGATAAACAGCTCAGTACTACCCCATCACTTAAAGGTCAAATTTAAAATGTGTAATGTGTATCATATTTGCATCAATGCCAATTTCAGAGTTTCCTGTTATGCACCCGATCATATACAGAGCTAATTTAACATATCAGTGGGAGGCGAACCCAAATGAAATAAGCTTTGCTGCTCATTAACTGGGTTTGCTGATGAAAGCTTTCTTAGGCAAGGGTAAACCTCGTCACAAAGTTGTGTGAAAAATATGGAATAATAATCTTTAGTTTCATAACCTGGTACAGTATCTTGGCCTGCCCTTAAAAAGGGGAAAGAAACAATTAAAACTGCTAAAACACAAGTCACCTCATGGACAAATCAGTCAAGTTTTACAAAGCCACTGAAATCAAATTACCAGAGTGCATTTCTGGGCACTTCTGCAGATCTTCACAGCTTCATCCTTCTAGGCCCTGAAAATTTTAAAGACAACGCGCTACACTGCATCTCAATCACAGGAACAAAAATGGCCTACAAACACTCATTAGAAAAAAGTGGGAGGTGAAGACCCTCTTTCTGTGTTAATGACACCTTGATAGCTTTGACAATGGGAGATCAAAACTCAGATTGTGGCACACAGTTAAAACAATCAGCTGTCATATGATCGAAATCTCACTGGGGATGTCTATTTGTACAATGAGTGAGTCTGCAAAATGCAACAGTAATATCAGAAGAGCACCATGCAGTATGCAACAGGATCTCTCCCTCACTTTGCGATTCTTTAGCTTTAGTCCTAGCTCTGTTATATTTCAGAATACATCATTAAGATAGGGGATTTTTATTTCAAGGAACTTCAAGTACCACAGCAAACCGCCAGTTTATCTATGAGAAACAAAAAGGAGGTTGCAGTGACCGTAAAATGTCAACTTTCAGGACCACCCGAGTGAACATTTATTTACCGCTTGGCTTAGATTTTCTTCAATTCTTCTTCCTCCAACTCTATAATTTGCATTCTTTTCCCACACTTGTGCATGCAGTCTCTCACCCTCTCTCATAGAATTCATAACAGGTTAATCCTTTTAAATCAATTTTATTTTTTAATCAAGGGAACATTCACAAAAAACGATTTTTGGTTAACTCGACGAATCTGGCTGGCTTATTTCTTCACATGGACTTGCAAGGTCAAGAACATATTGAAATGTAAAAAAAAAATCACAATTTGTTTAAAGTTCAAACTTTGTTATAAATAACCTCAGGACTACTCTCTGGACTCTCATTATAACCTCTACAAGAGAGGGTTGAGAAAATGATAATGAGCAATTTCAGAGGGACATTGACAAATTGGCCAAATGGGAAATGAATTTCTATGCAGAGAAATGTGAGGTAATGCATTTTGGTATAAGAAATGTGAAGAAACAATACAGGCTCAAATGGTACAACTTTGAGAGTAGTACAGGGGTTTGAACCTTGAGGTGCAAGCACATAATTCTCCGAAGGTTGGCAAGTAAGTTGAAACAGTTGTTAGGAAGACTTATTGGATCTTTAGGATTTGGGGATGCCGGTGTTGGACTGGGGTGTACAAAGTTAAAAATCACACACCAGGTTATAGTCCAACAGGTTTCATTGGAAGCACACTAGCTTTCAGAGCAATGCTCCTTCATGTGGTAGTGGGTCTTTAGGTTTAGTAATAGAGGCACAGACTGTAAAGGCATAGAAGTACACCTCTGCAAATCATGTGGCCTGACCAATATAAAGTAGCATGCTCAGTTCTGGGCACCCGATTTAAAAGGAAAGACATTAAAGCCCCAGAGAGAATGTAAAGGATGATATTAAAACTGAGAGCTCTGAAATAGAAGGAAAGATTAGAAAAATTGGGTTTATCCTCCTTGGAGCAGAGAAGATTAAGAGGTGACCTTATTGAGGTGTTCAAAATTATGAAGAGCCATAGAGATGTACAGCATGGAAAAAGACCCTTCGGTCCAACCTGTACACGCCGACCAGATATCCCAACCCAATCTAGTCCCACCTGCCAGCAACTGGCCCATATCCCTCCAAACCCTTCCTATTCACATATCCATCCAAATGCCTTTTAAATGTTGCAATTGTACCAGGCTCCACCACATCCTCTGGCAACTCATTACCATGCACATACCACCCTTTGCGTGAAAACTTGCCCCTTAGGTCTCTTTTATAGCTTTTCCCTCTCATCTTAAACCTATGCCCTCTAGTTCTGGACTCCCCGATCCCAGGGAAAAGACTTTGTCTATTTATCCTATCAATGCCCCTCAATTTTGTAAACCTCTATAAAGGTCATCCCTCAGCCTCAACACACCAGAGAAAACAGCCCCAGTCTGTTCAGCCTCTCCCTACAGCTCAAATCCTCCAAGCCTGACAACATCCTTGTAAACCTTTTCTGAACCCTTTCAAGTTCCACACCATCTTTCCGATAGGAAGAAGAACAGAATTACATGCAATATTCCAACATAGGCCTAACCAATGCCCTGGACAGCTGCAATATGACCACCCAACTCCTGTACTCAATACTCTGACCAATAAAGCATACCAAATGCCTTCTTCACTATCCTATCTACCTGCGACTCCACTTTCAAGGAGCTATGAACCCGCACTCCAAGGTCTCTTTCTTCAGCAACGCTCCTTAGGACCTTACCATTAAGTGTATAAGTCCCGCTAACATTTGTTTTCCCAAAATGCAGCACCTCACATTTATCTGAATTAAACTCCACCTGCCACTTCTCAGCCCACTGGCCCATCTGGTCCAGATCCTGCTGTAATCTTAAGTAACCCTCTTCACTGTCCACTACACCTCCAATTATGGTGTCGTCTGCAAACTTACTAACTGTACCTCATGTGCTTGCATCCAAATCATTTATGTAAATGACAAAAAGTAGTGCACCCAGCACCGATCCTTGTGGCACTCCACTGGTCACAGGCCTCCAGTCTGAAAAACAACCCTCCACCATCACCCTCTGTCTTCTACCTTTGAGCCAGTTCTGTATCCAAATGGCTAGTTATCCCAGTTTTCCATAAGATCTAATCTTGCTAATCAGTCTCCCATGGGGAACTTTGTCAAACGCCTGACTGAAGTCCATATAGCTCACTGGTCTATAGTTCCCTGGCTTGTCTTTACCGCCCTTCTTAAACAGTGGCACTACGTTTGCCCACGTCCAGTCTTCCAGCACCTCACCTGTGACTATCGATGATACAAATATCTCAGCAAGAGGCCCAACAATTACCTCTCTAGCTTCCCACAGAGTTCTCAGGTACACCTGATCAGGTCCTGGGGGTTTATTCACCTTTAACAGTTTCAAGACATCCAGCACTTCCTCCTCTGTAGTCTGGACATTTTGCAAGATGTCACCATCTATTTCCCTACAGTCTATATCTTCCATATCCTTTTCCACAGTAAATACTGATGCAAAATATTCATTTAGTATCTCCCTCATTTTCTGTGGCTCCACACAAAGGCTGCCTTGTTGATCTTTGAGGGGCCCTATTCTCTCCCTAGTTACTCTTTTGTTCTTAAGGAGAATCCAAAGGGTTTTTACAAATACATTAACTTTATTTGCCAATGCCATCTCATGTCCCCTTTTTGCCCTCCTAATTTCCCTCTTCAGTATACGCCTACTTCCTTTATACTCTAAGGATTCATTCTATCTATCTTGTCCATATCTGTCTATATGCTTCCTTCTTTTTGTTAACCAAACCCTCAATTTCTTTAGTCATAACTCTGAAGGGGAAAGGAAGGCATTCTGCTACCATTAGTTGTTAAGTCAACAACAAAATAAAATCATAATTTCAAGATTGTTAGTGAAAAGAACTTTCTTTATTCAGAGTTGGCAAGATTTGGAACGCACGGACTAGAAGAGTGGTGTTAATGGATTCTGTAAGTGTTTCAAAAGAGTTGCATATATATTTGAAAGTGATGAATTTAAAGTGCTAGAGATAGGGCTGGAGAATGGGACGAGCTCTGGAGCGGTTTTGAGAGCCAGTACCAACATGATGGGTTGAATGACCTCCTTCTGTCCTGTTAAAACTTATGCATCTGAGATTTTAGTGATTTGGAATTAAGTTTCAAATTCTTAAACAAAACTTAAAGAATCAATTAATCTAGGACATTTAAAAAGAACCAAAAAAAGCATTCGAATATTAGAAGATTAATATTCCTGTTGCAGAAATGGGGGCCATGATTGGCAGGAGAGACAGTTAGAGGAAATAAGGAATTTACAAAAGCAAGGGGATGTGATGGATGGCAGTTATAGGATGGGGAAAATGTCGCAGATGCAGTTACATAGATGAGTTAACTCCAGGAAAGGTAAGAGAGTTAGTGCAGGAGTCTTCTGTGGCTATCCCATTTCAAACAAGTATGCCGTTTGGAAAATATAGGAGCTGATGGATTCTCAGGGGAACGTAGCATGAACAGCTAAGTTTCTGATATTGAGACTGGCCCCAGTGTAACGAGGGGTTCAAAGAGATCGACTGTGTTAGGGGACTCTCTAGTCCGAGGTACAGACAGACACTTCTGTGGCCAGCAGTGAAAAATCAGAATAGTGTGTTGCTTCTCTGGTGCCAGGATCAAGGATGTCTCAGAGGGTGCAGAAGGTTCTCAAGGGGGAGAGGGGCCAGCTGGAGGTCATTGAACACATTGGAACCAAAGACCTAGGAAGGGAAAAGGTTGACATTCAGAAGGGAGATTAGAAAGAGTCAAGCAGGAATTTAAAAAGGGAGGTCCCCGAGAGTAGTAATATCGGGGTTACTCCTGGTGCTACGTGCTAGTGAGGGCAGGATTAGGAGGATCGAGATGACGACTACATGGCCGAGGAGCTGGTGTATGGGAGAAGGATTAACATTTTTGGATCATTGGAATCTCCTTTGGGGTAGAAATGACCTGTACAAGGAGGACGGATTGCACCTAAATTGGAAGGGGACTAATATACTGGCAGGGAGATTTGCTAGAGCTGCTAGGGAGGATTTAAACTATAAGTGGGGGGGGGGGGGGGGGGGGGGGTGGGAGATAGTGAACTGGTACAATTGAGAACAAAAGAAAAGTCAAATAGTCAGGGTAGGCAGGGACAAAGCAGAGAACAAGGGAGGACTGATCAATTAAACTGCATTTATTTCAACCCAAGAGGCCCAACAGGGAAGGTAGATGAACTCAGGGCATGGTTAGGAACATGGGACTGTAATATCATAGCTATTACAGAAACATGGCTCAAGGATAAACAGGACTGGCAGCTTAATGTTCCAGGATACGAATGCTACAGGAAGGATAGAAAGGGAGGCAAAAGAGGAGGGACAGTAGCGTCTGATAAGGGATAGCATTACAGCTGTACTGAGGGAAGATACTGCCAGAAATTCATCCAGGTACGTTATTTTGGTGGAACTGGGAAATAAGAAAGGGATGATCACCTTATTGGGATTGTATTATAGATCCCCTAGAATCAGAGGGAAATTGAGAAATAAATTTGTAAGGAGACCTCAGTTATCTGTAGGAATAATAGGGTGGTTATGGTAGGGGATTCTAACTTTCCAAACATACACTGGGACTGCCATAGTGTTAAGGGTTTAGATGGAGAAGAATTTGTTAAGTGCGTACAAGAAAATTTTCTGGTTCAGTATGTGGATGTACTTACTAGAGAAGGTGCAAAACTTGATCTACTCTTGGGAAATAAGGCAGGGCAGGTGACTGAGGTGTCAGTGGGGGAGAACTTGGGGCTAGCTACCATAATTCTATTAGCTTTAAAACAGTGATGGAAAAGGATAGACCAGATCTACAAGTTGAAGTTTAAATTGGAGGAAGGCTAATTTTGATGGCATTAGGCAAGAACTTTCAAAGGCTGATTGGGGGCTGATGTTCGCAGGTAAAGGGATGGTTGGAAAATGGAAAGCCTTCAGAAATGAGATAAGTGTCCAGAGAAAGTATATTCCTGGTAGGGTGAATGGAAAGCTGGTTGACTAAATAAATTGTGGGTTTACTTAAGAAAAAGAAGGAAGCATATGTAAGGTGTAGACAGGATAGATCAAGTGAATCCTCAGAAGAGTATAAAGGCAGTAGGAGTATACTTGAGAGAGAAATCAGGAGGGCAAAAACAGGGCATGAGATATTTTGGCAAATAAGAGTTAAGAAGAATCCAAATGGTTTTTACAAATACATTAAGGACAAAAGGGTAAGTAGGGAGAGAATAGGGGCCCTCAAAAATCAGCAAGGTAGCCTTTATGTAAGCCGCAGGAGATGGGGGAAGATACTAAACGAGTATTTTGCATCAGTATTTACCGCGGAAAAGGACACGGAAGATATAGAATGTAGGGAAATAGATGGGAAATCTTGGAAAATTTCCATATTACAGAGGAGGAAGTGCTGGATATCTTGAAACACAAAGAAGTGGATAAATCCCTAGGATCTGATCAGGTGTACCCTAGCGCTCTGTGGGAAGCTAGGGAAGTGATTGCTGGGCCTCTTACTGAGATATTTGTATTGGCAATAGTCACAGGTGAGGAGCTGGAAGACTGGAGGTTGGCTAACGCGGTGCCATGGTTTAAGAAAGGTGGCAAGGACAAGCCAGGGAACTATAGACCTGTGAGCCAGATATTGGTGTTGGAGGGAATCCAAAGGGACAGGATGTACATATATTGGGAAAGGCAAGGACTGATTAGGGATAGTCAACAAGGCTTTGTGTGTAGGAAATCATGACTCAAACTTGAGTTTTTTGAAGAAGTAACAAAGAGAGACCTTGGAGTGCAGTTTCTTAGTTCCTAGAAAGTGGAGTCGCAGTAACTAGGATAGTGAAGGCGGCGTTTGGTATGTTTTCCTTTATTGGTCAGAGTATGGAGTACAGGAGTTGGCAGGTTTAGATTAGATTACTGGTTTAGATTAGATTACTTAGTGTGGAAACAGGCCCTTCGGCCCAACAAGTCCACACCGACCCACCGAAGCGCAACCCACCCATTCCCCTACCCCTACATTTACCCCTTACCTAACAATACGGGCAATTTAGCATGGCCAATTCACCTGACCCGCACATTTTTGGACTGTGGGAGGAAACCGGAGCACCCGGAGGAAACCCACGCAGACAGGGGGAGAACGTGCAAACTCCACACAGTTAGTCGCCTGAGTCGGGAATTGAACCCGGGTCTCAGGCGCTGTGAGGCAGCAGTGCTAACCACCGTGCCGCCCACAACCCGTGTTGCGGATGTACAGGACATTGGTTAGGCCACGTTTGGAATATTGCAAGCAATTCTGGTCTCCTGTTGGAAAGATGCTGTGGTGAAATTTGAAAGGGTTCAGAAAAGATTTACAAGGATGCTGCCAGGGTTAGGGATTTGACCTCCAGGGAGAGGTTGAATAGGCTGAGGCTGAGGGGTGACCTTATAGAAGTTTATAAAATCATGAGGGGCATGGAGAGGATAAACAGACAAAGTCTTTTCCCTGGGGTGGGGGAGTCCAGAACTAAAGGGCATAGGTTTAGGCCGAGAGGGGAAACATATAAGTCCTTAATCAGACAGTGTGTGATACATGTATGGAATGAGCTGCCAGAGGAAGTGGTGGCAACTAGTATGATAGCAGCATTTAAAAAGCATGTGAATGGGTAAATGAATATGAAGGGTTTGGGGAATATGGGGTGGGTGCTGGTAGGTGGGACCTCTGGTCAGCATGGACGAGTTGAACCGAAGTGTCTGTTTCCGTGTTGTACATCTCTATGACTCTATTTGAAACTCAGTTTAAATCATTTCCGCCTTCTTAATATTCAAATTGTTTAACTACAGACTCACCCATAACTTCATAGAGACAGTATGAACTCCTGTTTTGAATTCGTGTCTCTGCTATGCAAAAATGATTAATGATTTTTCCAAAATTCTTGTGAGGAAGTCTCTTAGTATCACTACCTTTGTATATTTCCACTCCAAGCTTTGCCAGATTTTACTGGCCATCAACTAATCCTTTATCCTGTGATCGGACTCCAAAATGCAATGGCACAAAACCTTCTGGAAGCCTTCTAATATTTACGTGGAACATATAGCATTTTTGACATTTTAAGAAATTAGATATTCTCACCCTAGCTCTAACAACATTAAATCTTGTAAGCTAGAAAGAACGGTATATGCATTTGTGAACTCGGAAAACATAGAGCCCTTCAAATAGCCAATGTAAGCAACCAATCACAGGATGACAAATTTCTGAAGAGGATTCAACTTAATATTATAATAATCCTATATAATCAGATCAATACATTATGAACTAGAAGCAAAATTAAATTTATGGTCTTGAACTAACTAGGAGCAATGCAAACCATAGGTGTGGATCCATGGAATCCCTAAGTCTTGAAAAGGATAAAAAAAGAACTTCAAAAAAAGGCACAACTAATGGAAAAAACTAATGTAGTCACTATTTGAAATTACCTGTCAGAAAGGTGAATGAATACATGTACAAACTATAAAAGACAATGTAGTAATGTTGTTAGGAAGCACTTCACTCAAAGATCATTGACAGATTGAAATCTTTCAAGTCGGGAAACAAAAGTAAAATCTGAAAATGAAGGGGAGGAGGACATGGTAATGGCAAGACTGCAGATTTCTAAGGAAGGAGGAACAACTACCGCTATAGTTAGCTGTGTAGGAAGGTATTATGGTAACACATATCAACCTTAACAAGCACAACAGCTGAGAAATTCCCAATTTATGGAAACAGCAAGTATAGACAGTTTCCCACATGCATATTCCACTACAAAGCCAATTGGAATTTTCAGCATTTCTTCCATATGTGCCCATTTTTAAATCTGAATTTATCTTAAAATACAAGGACCACTTGACAACTGTATAATATTTTTGGTAGAAACATGCTGCATGTAAAACTCAACTACATCAAATTTGACAATATCGACTTCCTTAAATGCCTCATATTTATTCGAGAACTAATAGGAGAAATTTCACCCAAGTGGAAAATCATCTTCAGTTTTCAGAAAACTGAGAAGTACCTTCATGTTGAATGCCTCTGTCTCTAGCTGCGTCAGATGGCTTGAGTTGTCCTCTAATTCCTGTCGCAGATTTGAATTCTCCATCTTAAGTGCCTCTACCTGCTTCAGCAGCTGATCATATGAAGCTGATGCAGCCATCCTGAACTAGACACTGACCTGTTTAAAAAAAATAAATACATTAACTACACTCCTATCTTTATCACATTTTAAAACAAAACTGACATCATTTATAATATGCCTATCAAAAAAGCATATTTGAAATACCAAGATTGCAAGTTATTCACAACACTTACCATTTAATGATAGTGGATATAAATTTTGATTTAATTTCTTCCCATTTATTTCCTTTAAATTACTGATTAGGATTTGATATCCAATGTTTAAGCCACTTGGAACAGAACTATAACGATGGCACGAGGAGAAAATCAAGTTTATTGTCACTTTTACGTAACAGAATTCTGCCTCTTTGTAGGCATTATGTAATTTGATGGGCTGAAAGGCCTCCATCTCCACTTGTCTTATCATACTTCATATAGAAATCTACTAGAAATTTGGAAAGCAAGGAAAGTTAAATGGCAACTTGGGCCCAAAAGCGCACCCTTTCATACAACATATGCAATCTAGATCAAGATCGACTTTGTCCTATTGATTTAGCTGGTGATGAATGTTTACCAGTTGTACAGACGCTTGGTTAGATCCAGCTGCATTCAATTTTGAGTAGCACACTAGGAAGGAAAGAATAACCTTGGAATACTGCAGTATCATTTCCGTAGGTCTGACACTGCTGCCTCACAGGACCAGGGTCCTGGGTTCAATTGCCATGTGTCTGGGTGGTATTTGCACATTCTCAGTGTCTGCGTGGGTTTCCTCCGGCTGCTCTGGTTTCCTCCTACAATCCAAAGATTTGCAAGTCAGGTGAAGGTAGGGGAATGGGTTTGAGTGTTGGGGAGGGTGGACTTGTTGGGCCGAAGGACTTGTTTCCACATTGTAGAGAATCTAATCTAATCTAAGATCTGTACCCAGGTTAGGAGTTTTAATTTTGAAGACACATTGCATAAACTTGGGTTATATTCCTTCCAATTTTGACGGTTGAGACATAAACTGATAGAGGTGCTAAAATTTTATTAATAGGAAGATGCTGTTTCCTCTGGGGGGGGTAAACAAAAATAAAGGGGTACAATCTTGAAAGTAGAGTTGGGCCATTTAGGTGACAAATCAGGAGCATATTTTCACTTCAAATGTACGAAAGATGCTGGGCTAACTGAAATTTTCAAGACTGAAACTGTTAAGATTTGTTAATGAAGTGAAGATACCAAGAAATATTGAGCTAAGGTTGATAAATGGAGTTGAGGGTGCAAATCAGCTATGATCTAACTAAATGGTGAAACCAGTTCCATGAACTGAATGGCTAACTTTGGTCAGATTGCCTTCATGGCAAACAAAAATTGCAAACATAAACATATAACGTCAGGGAATGTTTAAAATACATTTAGAACAATTTTTAGTAATAATCAAATGAAATACTTGAATATGGCAAAAGAAACTTCAATATATCAAATAATTGCATTCCAAAATGCGACCAAATCTAGACATTTTAATTAATGATTTTTTAATAATGCAAATGATTAAAAAGTGGGTCTAAAAACAACATTCTCCTCAATGTGAAAAATATGAATGTTGTTACTTCACTGTCATAAAAGAGGATGCTCGTACATAACATTCAGTATCCATATAGTTATGGACCAGACCAAACACCTTCAAAATACATCAAGCAGATAGTTCAGACCTTAACAGCTTACACCAAAGCCCAACGAAAGCAAAACTACAATTGTGTGAGCATGATTCCTCCCACTCATGCTTTTGTCTGGTTTAAAATCAACAACTCAATAGCTGTTTACCCACTGCTTCTGAAGCAGACATTCCACGAGTGTGGCAACACCTCTCTGCAAACAAAACAGCACAGAACAAGTCTCTCTCAAAGGCACAGTATCATCACAATATAACATTATTACACAGTCACTTTCACAAAACTAAGAATATGAAGCCAAATATTAAGCCAATAATTATTCCCAAAAAGAAACTTCAGCTTATATTGTTTTGAGTAGGCATCAAGCTTATTTTAGTATTAGAGGGCCCCCAACAGAAATTAGCACTCAGGTACTCTCATGAAACATAATACCAAACATTCACTAATGAGCAGTGGTAAAAATATCAAAGACCCATTCTGTGGCACATTTAAATATCTCGCTGTAATACTGAAAAATAAAATCAATTATCTTGTCTAATTCAACAAAATTACAGACATCTAAAACAATTAACTCAAAATTAACCCCTAAAATATAAATTAAACTGCACGACATTCATTTGAGAAAGAGGCCATGGTGCAGAAAGTCTCTAAGAACAGAAGTTAACTGATGGTGGCAAACTTAAATCTAGATTTGGATGGATGGATTTAGAATGAGTCAATCATTTCCTCACAGAATCAGACCTTTTGAATTCCTCCACCGTAATCCCAAGCAGTTCATTTCAGCCCTTGAAAACTTCCTTTCATTTGTTCATTTATATTTGTGCCTTCTCTTTTACGATCCTTTCACAAATAGGAACAGTTTCTCACCAGCTATTCTGTCCAAATGCCTCATGTTTGAATCCTGTATTAAATTGCTTTTCAATGTTCTCTTCACTATTACTGCCCTCTTCTGTAGTCTGAAATAATCTCCTTCCTATTCTTTACATTTTTCTTGAAATTTCACATCCATTTATGTAACCAATGACATTTATAGTTTTCCAAGGCAAGGAGGAAGTTTTCATTTCTCAAGACAATTCACTTTGAAGGGAATTTATCATATGCAGTGCACAAACTTACAAATCAGCTGCGAGAGCAGACTACTTGACCTTTCATGCCTGTTCCACCATTCAAAATAATGGCTGATTTTATTTTAACCACAGCTCCACATCCCTGCTTACCCACAATAACCTTTAACTTATGTTTATTGAGAATCTATCTGCCCCTGCTGTAAAGAAAATTCAAAGGTTTTGTTTCCACTGACTTTTGAGGAAGAAAGTTCCAAAAGACATTCAACTCATCTGAAAGAAAACAAAATTCTCCTGATCTGTCTTAAGGATGTGACCTGTTGGTTGGATGATTGGTTTGCGAAGCAGTGTGATGCTAATAGCGTTGGTTCAATTCCCATCACTAGATGAGGTTACCATGAGGACTATCCTTCTCGCCCTCTACCATCTCCAAAGGCACAGTGGCCCTGAGGTTAAATCACCACCAGTTGTCTCTCTTTAATGAGAAAGCAGCCGTATTGGTCTGCTAAGACAATGCTGTTTTGACCTACTTGATCTCTGGTTCTGACCAGAGGAAGCATTCTTTCCACATCCTGTCTCAGGATTCTCTTACCATTCTAAACTGCAGTGGATACAATATATTAACTCCTACATGAAAATTTATTTGCTGCAACAACCTTTCATGTAGCTTATCAAATGCGTTCCAAAAATTCAAAGTACTAATATCTATTGGTCCTCCTTCACCCATAGTGCTCAGGGATGTGTAGTTTAGGTACATTAGTCAGGGGTAGATGTAAAGTAATGGGGGATGGGTTTGGGTGGGATACTCTTTGGAAGGTCAGTGTGGACTGTTGGGCTGAATGGCCTGTTTCCACACTGTAGGGATTCTATGATTCTAAAGTAAATAGTCTCAAAAGTTTTCAACCTATCTTTATTGCTGAAGTTTTCTCTGGATCCACTCTCAATCTTTTCTCCACTCTCTCCAATGTCTTCTCTTTCTTCCTGTGCCATGGACTGGAAGCATTACTCCACCATTACTAAGATCCTATATGCTTCATAAAATGCTTAGGACATTTCAATATACTACACAACCAACAGATAAGTTTTGAATTACAGCTTTTTCAAAAAACAAACCATAGTTAATTTCATAAAGTACAGCTCCATAACTGTAAATGGAACAAATGGCCAGTTTACATGTCTTTTGAGTGTTTATATCTTTTGAATATGGGTCATCCAGACACACCCAAATCACTGCTCTCCTTTAAATGCTGTAATGGGATATTTCATGTTCACCTAACTTGTCAGAGTCTTGAGTCGTCTTGTCCAAGATTGTACCTCTGACATGACAGCACTTAAAATTCAGCCGAGATTAATTGCTGGAGTAGTATATGGATCCAAATGTTTTTTGGAAGGAAATGTGACCCAGATGGGCAAACCAAGGCTTTGAGAAGGACAGAGCCTGAGAAATATTGAGGTAAATGAAGGACTGTGCAATGTCACGTCATCTTTAATCTGTTAAAATGAAGACAAAATAATAGGATAGACTGTTGCTAGTTTGGGAGAAAGTTTAGTTATCAACAGAAATCTCCTCTAAATTCACTGCCCACCCTAACCATCTGCCTCAATAGAAATGCTGCTAATCATACTCATGGTTTGTCCCTTGACCTCTCTGTCCCTGGCACTTCCCTAATCCCTTAGTCTTTACATAGAATTGTAGACCTTTGATCACATGTATAAACATATTCCTTCTAACCCTGCTCCCTGACATGCTCATCACTGGGAAAATAAAGACTGCCCCTGGTCACTTCCAACTACACTTTTCAAATCATCGCCATCAAGCTAATGGACTTATTCATCACAATACTTCTGTAACACAAGTTTAACCACACTCGCTTTTCTCTCCAGAGAATAATTACTCTCAACTCATTCAATAATGCTACATAACCTCCATCTTCACTTCCTCAGCACCAAGGACTGTAGATTGGTATTTTGCACATGACTAATTCACCAGGTTGGCTAGATTCAGTCAAGCTCCAAGCCCTTGTCAAATGCTAGCTATTCCAGAATCATCCTGGCTTATTTTCTGCACTAATCATCCCTGAAATCCTGAGCCATTCAACATATGCTGCTTTTCCCCAATATTTGGGGAACCAACCAAAATCTATGCTCAAACCAGACTCCACATAATTTTAAAACCTATCAAATCTCATCTGAATCTTTTGCTCTCCTAACTTCTCCAATTTATCATCATAGCTGAAGTCTCTGTTCCCTGGAACTTTTTGTAAACTCCTTCTGCACGCTCTTCAATGTTCATAATCCTCAAGTTGAGATCAAACCAGTGATTCGTACAAGTGATTCTTGTTCGCAATAGAAGCTGGTCTGTATTTTTTCTGCGCCTGGGTCTAAATGTCAAGTAAATTGGGGAATTTTGCATTCCTTAAAGAAAATCTTTAATTTTTATGACACCAGGAGTAACAGGATCGATTTCTAGCATGTTATCCCAGTTAGGTGTAACAAAATAAATAGAATAGGTATGCCATAGTCATTCAAATCATAGCTGATGAGATTATGTCAACTCCAATTTTCTTGCCTGTTTTTCATAGCATCAACTTCCTACAGGTCAACCACCTGTCTATCTCAATAACCTTACCCTCACAGCTCAAGAGGCTGACAATTCCAAAGCTTCCTTTGATCCTCAGAGGAGGAATTCCAACTCTATCCTCACCTGAAATGAGACAAACACCAGCTTTTGGAATTATGTCCCCAGTTCTAGAATCCCCTACAAAGGAATTCTTAGTGCCCACATTGGCATGACCACTGAAAATCTTATGTATTTGAATAAGAACAGGCCTCACATTCTTCTGAATTCCAACTAGTAAAGTCCATCTGCCATATCTTTTCCTTCTAAACCCATCCTTTTAACCAAGGCATCAATTTAGTGAATGATAGTTTAGAAGAGTTCATCTATGTAAGATGTCTTAAGCAGCAGCAAATTTCAACAGTTGCATCGTGAGTGTTGCAAATGCCAGAAATTTGAAACAACCAGGGTTTGAATTATTTTAAGTGTGGAGAAGCAACAACATATGTTTCAGAACTCTCAACTGAACTGCCTACTGACAGAAGGTGCACACCCACAAAGCCAACTCTTACCCCCCTCCTTGACATGCTGAGTGTCCTTCTTCCCTGAAATCTCAGGAGGTCTGCCCAATGCATAATTTGAAAGGGA
The DNA here is from genome assembly GCF_020745735.1 of Hemiscyllium ocellatum. Lineage (NCBI taxonomy): Eukaryota > Metazoa > Chordata > Chondrichthyes > Orectolobiformes > Hemiscylliidae > Hemiscyllium > Hemiscyllium ocellatum. Next base: position 66,815,302 of record NC_083402.1, on the reverse strand, counting down.
GCTGCAAGTTTTCAAAACCGGAATATAGTTAACTTAAAAAATATAACACTGGTACCTCTTTGAATCTTATTTTACTTGCTTCCATGTAGAATTTGAGAAAGAAACTAGGATAACTGATGTGACATAAACTGCTTAGCAAATAAAAATCTTGTACTTCTCTTTGCTGACAGTTACTTATTAGTTTTTAAAACATTACCTACAGTGACAGATTGACAACTAAAATGTGTCCTCTTATCATCAGCTAATTACTATTGCTTGCCATTTCCTCAGTGGTATGCAACAGGAATTAAACATCCAAGGAGTGTATAAATGGAATGCTGCACTGTTTTAATCAACTATTTTACACTATTCCTGTTTTTGAATTAAAATGTCCCAAATGAACTGAAAACAAACGCAGATCCAGGAGAACGCCAGCTGCAGTTTTCCTATTTCATTTTGCAAAATAAAAATATAAGTAGGTGAATAATACCATGTCAACAGTTTTGTCTCCAAACTGCAGAGAGGAATCCTGACGAAATCATTATCATTCTCTGTCTTCTGAAACTTGTCACTACATGATGCACAAATGGAATATCTTCAAATTTTTCAATAACTTATCAGATTCATTGACTAATTTATATAAGCTTCCGAACAGTGACTCTTCCATGATAAACAAAATTTCTCTATTCAAATATCATCAACACCTGTCAAGTAGCTCCACTCTGTGAGAACCAGTATTCTAATACATGTAGACTAATATGCTGTCACTCAGAGTTAGGACATGTGTTGCAGAATGACAGCTGCTCAAGAAAATGACATTGCTTGATAAGCTTCACAAACTAGACTTCCTAACCCACTCTTCAATCCACAGGACAAAAGTGCAATTCGGTGATGCTGCAGATATCACTGCAGCACTTGAGACCTCATGAATGGTTTGCCTCCTTAGGGAATAAACAAAAAGCTCGATAAAAAGCAAGTACTGGAGAAGGGAAGAAGCTCTATTAGAGCCAAAAGATAAAAATAAATATAGAAAGATATAAACGGGAATGAGTATGAATCCAGCACTTCAATTCTGTTCCACCATCTAATCTGATCATAACTGATCTTTCTGCAAACTCTATTATCCTTCCTTCTCAACTGTTAATGCCTTTAATATTTAAAAAAATTATCAATACCTTTATTAAATTAGCTTCCATAGCTTTCTGTAGAAGCAAATTTGACAAGTTAATCACTGAGTAGGAAATATTTCCTTATTCTAAATGGCTTACTCCACATCCTGATACTGTAACCAGACTTCAATTCTCCAATCAGGAGAAAACATTCTCCCCGTGTCTAGTCTATCCAGCCTGCTAGAATTTTATATATTTCAATCAGATTCTCCCCTCATTCAACGAAACTGTCATGAATACAGGGCGAAAATGAAGACTACAGATGCTAGAGATCAGTGTCAAGATTAGTGTGGTGCTGGAAAAGCACACGTCAGGCAGAATCCAAGAATGTTGCCTGACCTGCCGTGCTTTTCCAGCACCACATAATCTTGTGGTGAATACAGCTCCTATCTAATCAACTTTCATATGACAGTTCAGCCATCCCAAGTATTAGCCAAGTAAACATTTACTGCACTCTCTGGCTAATCTCTCCCCTAAAAAGGGGAGACCAAGCCTGCACATAATATTCCAGATGCAGTCTCACCAAGATGCTATATAACTGCAAAGACATCCCTACGTCTCAACTCCAATCCTCTTGCAATGAAAGCAAATACAGAGGAAGCTCGATTATGCAAATGAGATGGGCAGGTATTATTTTGCTCATAGAATTGATTACTTTGATAATCAATTTTACCTTAAAGGAAGCCATGCTGTGCTCTACCAGAGAATTAAATCTATAATCTTAATGCATTGAGCGCTAGAGGACACAGATTTCACATGAACAAAATAAAGCAATGATAACACGAGAAAGCATTTTTAAAATGCAGCCGTAGTTAGCATTTGGCAATGAGTGGCGAAGACAGTATTAAACAAGGTCCTGAAGAGTTTCTACAATTGCAAGAGCATTTGTCAGTTTGTGAACTCAGCGTTGCAACAGAAAGACAGAAGCATTGCCTCATACATTCAATTACATTCTCGGCCTTTTTTCATGAACGGCCTACTAAAGTGACGGTGATACTGTAAAACACTTGCCTTTGCAAAGGGCTGTGTAACAACCCTTACCTAAAAAATACCCAGTTGCTGATGCTAGAGCTGCTTGTGCTCCTTTGTTTTTGCCATGTTTTCATGTGTCCTTCAGTAGAGGTAAACTGAATATACTTACCTCGTTGATGTATTGTTTTTGCGAGACCTTGAAATCTTCAGATAATCTGGAATTCAGATAATCGATATCTGGATAATTGAGATTCCTCTGTATATCATTTGCTTTCCTCACTGCTTGCTGCACTGCCTGCTTAGTTTTATTCTGGATTGGTGGTGCTGGGAGAGCACAGCAGTTCAGGCAGCATCCAAGGAGCGGTAAAATCGACGTTTCGGGCAAAAGTCTTAGTTTTATTGACTAGTGTCCAAGGACACCTAGATCCCTTTGCACAAATTCCCAATGGACCAACATTCAAATAACGCGTATAACTTCACATTCATCCATGGTGTACTGCATATGGCACGTGTTGGTCCACACATTTGTCATAATCACCCTGAAGCCTTCTTGCATCCTGCTCACAACTCAATTCCACCTAATTTTGCATCATTAGTAAATGTGAAAATAATCACATTTGTTTCTCTCATTCAAGTCATTTAAAAATATTGGGAATATCCAGGGCTCAAGCACTGACCCAGTGGTACACCCTTAGTTGCTTACCGTTAGCCAATGTAATGTTAAAAGATTAAATTGGACTCTCTCTCTGGACATGTGATAATAAACTGTACCATCTTTCTCCAGAAACTGAACATTCTGGAAGTGGATGGGGACAACTTTCATGCAGGAATGTGGATGACTCCCACTTCACTTAGACAGCCATTTACCACTACCCTCCTGCTACTATCAAATTAAACACTTCTTCAATCCTGTTCATTCAGAAATGTTTTCACAGCCATCCCCAAATCTAAGACATATCACATCTACATTGTCTTGGGAAATAACTGAGTCAGGAAATCGTTTGCATTATATCGCATGTGAGAAACCTCGCACCTAACACCAGGAAAAGACAGATTTATTCTCACCCTGTTTTCCGTCAACCAATTCTCAAATCTATGTCAGTATACTACTCTATCCTGAGAGATTTAAATTTTAGGAGAAAGCGGAGGACTGCAGATGCTGGAGATAAGAGCTGAAAATGTGTTACTGGAAAAGCGCAGCAGGTCAAGCAGCATCCAAGGAGCAGGAGAATCGACGTTTCGGGCATGAGCCCTTCTTCAGGAATTCCTGAAGGGAATTCCTGTGCTTTTCCAGCAACACATTCAGATTTAAATTTTACCCTTGAGCTTCTTGTGCATGACCTTTATGGAAATCGTTCATGAAATCCAAATACACTGCATCTACTGGTTCTCCCTTAGCTATTTTACGAGTCAGTTTCGCAAACAACTCTGGTCGAATACGATTTCTGTTTCATAAATCCATGTCAAATATGTTTCATCCTGTCAATATTTTCCAAAGATGCTGTTATCATGTCTTTTATAATAGACTCAAGCATTTTTGCCACTACTGATGTTAGGCTAACTAGATTGAAAGAGGCAGGAAGAAAAAGGAGTTATACAGGACTCAAAACATCAACTCTGTTGCCCTCCAGATAGTGCCAGAGCTCTTGAATTTTTCTAGCATTTTCTCTCATCTTTTCAGATTTCCAGAACCTGCAGTATTTTTCTTTTATTTCTGCAAGCTATGTTTTCACGTAAGAAATAAATTTTTATTTTTAAATTTTTAAAGCTTCTCGGAATAATTTACTATATACAGTGAAACACTATAATTTCATTCTTTTTGGTCATTCAGGATCAAAGGGAGTAGTGAAAACACAAAACTTAAGATCAGAAGGTGTGGCTATGTTAAAGGAAAGGAGAAGCAAGATACAGAAGTTTGGCATCCAAGAGTTGTCGGAACTTGCAATCCTCAACACCAGAAGGCAAATGCTAGATGAGATGAAGGATGAAAAAGAACTGTGGATCAGCACAACTCTGAAATAGAGTCAGTCACTTGAAGAAACCGATCGTAACCTTCATGGGAACCTCAAGATTTGAGGAAGCCTGCTAGCTGTAACCATGGATGGATCTGAAACACCAAGGTTGAAATTTCAGTTGGAACCTGTGTAGAATTATTAAAAATCAGCAGATGTTGAGGAGGAGCGATGTGACAATGAAACCAAGTTTTGGAAGTGACCTGATCAAACATGAGAAAGAAAATAATCTGCAGGTATTTTTAAGAATTCCCTGACATGTCTTATGGGCTCAGTCCTGTTCTCAAATTCACCACTGAGAAGGAAAAGTCAAATAACCTAACATCAACTGTTTGCACAAAAATAAGTCAGCAAAGTACTTTGGATTTGTAGAGACTACTGCAACCTGGCTTACAGGGAACGATGGTCTGACACGTGCTAAGATGCAAAGTATTAACAATAATTTAACAAGGCTATTCGTATGCGTTTACCACTGGATCAGACACAGCATATAAGTCTAATTAGGACACTTAGAGGCATCTCCATTGAAAAATTAATATTGGTTAAGTATAAACGAGGATTTTTGGTTCAGGTGAGAAATTTAGTAGAGTTGCAATCAATCGGGCTTGTGCTGAAAAAGAGCTACCATTAAAAAAAGTTCCAAACGGTATTATGAGATTCACTTGCTTGTCTGATATTTCTCAACTAAATACAGTAAATCCTCAGTACCTGTGCATTCACAACTTGCGAACTTATGTATCCATGCCAAAACGTAAAAAACAAAATTCAACATCCAGGGCAAAACTCAAGTATCCACCAGTTTTAATCTTTTTTAGAAGATGTATTTTTAATGGCTCCGCACTCGCGAATTTCATTGGTGCCAGCAGTGGAGGAGGAGGTGGGCTCAGAACTGGATACTGAGGAATGACGAATTCTGATTATTTCTGATGACATCATTAAAAGCGAGCCTACAACCTGAACAAATATTGTCAGGTACCTCCAAAGTAAAAACAAAGATGTTTTTAAAAAAAAAGACAAAATGCCAATAATCTACCAATGAAATTTAAAATAAAGTGGAAGACATATGCTTCTCTTAAATCTTATTAGTGATTCAATAAGTTAGCTGGTTTTGAATTGATTTCATGTTTTCCTTCAAGCAGAAACCATTTTCATTCATTTTTATCTTTGTTACTAAAGTTTGTTTTTCTGTAGAGAATTATGCATAGTTGATAATAAAGCTACAATTTAGAAGATGATTTAGAAAACAAATGTGATCAGAACTTGACAGAAAAGTCCATAATCTTATGAAAATATTACTTAACTCCCTCTTTAAAGATACTACCTGACCTATATCTACTCCTGACATGTTACGGTTTTACTATCCATCATCATCTTTTTGTACAGATTACAACACATAAAAATGACCTCAAAAATCATCTCAGACTTATAGGATACAATCTTTATTGCAGAACACAGATTCACAGATAAGTCAAGAAGCTTAATTTAAATATACTCAATTCAAAGTTAAAACTATTAATCCAACCAAAGGCAGCTCTAACAATTGACAAGACACAAGGGTCAAGTTCAAATGTTTTGAATTTCAAATCAGATGAGACATTAAACTAAGGACCCAGATATCTTCTCTGGTATAGAATTTCAATACACTATGACAAGGAAAAGTAAAGGAGATCTCCCTGATACTCAGGTCAGTATTGATCCCTCAACTAATGTCAGAAAACAGAACATCTGAGCACCATCCCAATGTGACAGAGACCTTGCTGCATGGAAATTGGCTGTAATTTTCTTATATTAGAGCTGTGACTACATTTTAACAGTACTTAATTGGCTGTACTTTGGGAAGTTCTGGCATCATGAAAGGCCTTACATAACTGCAATTTCATTTTTTATTTTCAAACTCAGTGCTTTTTCAAAGTAAAAGTTTGGAAAGTCTTATTAATCCTCTGCTTTACACTCACAGGTGGTTAGTTTCAGTCACACATTCTCGGAAGACTCTCATGGCCTTGGAGAGAAACTGCAAAGCAGGAATATAAGTATCAAAAAAGGCAAAGACAGCTTCCTGGAGGGTGAACAGTGAGCATAAGCAACCCCAAAAACTGGGATAAACTTATGCTGGGACTAACCACTCCTCAAAATACTGTAATTATATTTTAACCAGCTAGGTAGCAAGCCTGCACAAAGCCATAATTAAATAACCTTTGCAATAATCTAAATTGTAGAATTTCATAGTATATTGGACTAAATGGCACTCAACTTAATAAAAGTACATTTCTCAAACAAAAAGAAATTTGCAATTTGGCATCAAGGCATCCAATCCCAAATCTAGGATACAATAGCACACTCTTGCTGAAGAATTTAGAACATTCACGTGGCTCAATTTCTTTTGGGTGGGGATGGGGCTGTGCTTTCCTTTTATTGCTAATTATTCTGCTACAAAGTGCACAAGTAAATATGTTAAATAAAGACAGGATCAGTGTTGGTTTTAATTCCTCCCATAAAAGAACACACGAATCTCTAACAATAATGAAAAATAGCTACTTGAATATAACACCCTGGCCTGCCATCATCTCTAGAATGACACCTAAACAACAGTCATAACTTTCAAGACAGGAGAATATTTTTTAAAAATGTTATTTGATATATTCAATTTCTTTTAACCAAATATGCCAAAGAAAAACAAGTATTCCACTTATTGCAATGGTGAAAAATTCAGTCGTTGAGGAAAAGTCAACAAATATCAATGAATTACTAAGTTTGTTACAATGAACCATCACAACACTTGTTGAAAATGTGTTGCTGGTTAAAGCACAGCAGGTCAGGCAGCATCCAAGGAATAGGAAATTCGACGTTTTGGGCATAAGCCCTTCATCAGGAATGAGAAGAGGGTGCCAGGCAGGCTAAGATAAAAGGTAGGGAGGAGGGACTTGGGGGAGGGGCGATGGAGATGTGATAGGTCTCACTGAAATCCTTGTAGAGGGAGGAAGAGAGTTTCTTCAAGGAAGGCATCCTTGCAAGAGGATTGGAGGAAGAGAGCTTCTTCAAGGAAGGCAGGAGGAAGAGAGCTTCTTCAAGGAAGGCAAGGAGGTTCCCACCACCCTGCCAATATAGGTTAAACCCTCCCGAAGACCTCTAGCAAACCTGGTCCCCAGGATATTGGTGCCCTTCCAGTTCAGATGCAACCAGTCTTTCTTGTACAAGTCCCACCTTCCCAGAAGGTATCCCAATGATCCACATATCTGAAGCCCTTCCTCCTACACCAGCCCTGCAGCCACGAGTTCATCTGAACTCACTCTCTATTCCTAGCCTCACTAGCCTGTGGCACTGGTAGCAATCCTGGAATTACTACTCTGCTTGCCCTGCCTTCTAGCTTCCAACCCAAACACCCTATATTCTGTTTTCAGTCCTCCTCCATTTCCCTACCTATGTCATTGGTATTGGTTAGAAGACAGATTCACTGAATCTATTGAAACGTGTTATCTGTAGAATATTGACAAATCCACTCAAAATGTACCTATTGTTCACACATTTAAAAAAACCTTATATTGTTCTAACGTTTTCAAATATATTCCTGTGTGCATCCTCTCCATCTTATGAAGGAGATGCTTACAGAATTCAGCCACTACTTGCAGGCAGACTTGCAGCCTCAGATCAGTGATGGCTATGGCTATAAAGATAAAACTGTAGCTGTGAATTTTGTTATGGATCATTCCTGTTCGGAGCAGATGAAATCAGTAATATCTCCCAGTTCACTGTCCCAACCACTGCTGTTTAAGTAAGGCGAATAACACTCCTTATGCTAGGATGCCATCACAACACTTGTACTTCCATGTTTTGCAGTTGCTTCAATTTCTGTTTTTTGTGTATTCATGCACTAGTTATACCAACTACAAACGGGATTGTGTATAAAAGACATTTTAAACAATTGCAAATTAAATCCCTTCAACACAAATGAGGGTAGGAACCATATGAAACTTGAAAGGATTCAGAAAAGATTTACAAGGATGTTGCCAGGGTTGGAGGATTTGAGCTATAGGGAGAGGCTGAACTGGCTGGGGCTGTTTTCCCTGGAGTGTCGGAGCTGAGGAGTAACCATACAGAGGTTTACAAAATTGAGGAGCATGGATAGGATAAATAGGCAAAGTCTTTTCCCTGGGGTCAGAGAGTCCAGAACTGGAGGACAGAGGTTTAGGGTGAGAGGGGAAAGATATAAAAGGACCTAAGGGGCAACTTTTTCTCACACAGGGTGATACGGGTATGGAATGAGCTGCCAGAGGAAGTGGAGGCGGCTGGTACAATTGCAACATTTAAGAGGCATTTGGATGGATATATGAATAGGAAGGGTTTGGAGGGATATGGGCCGGGTGCTGGCAGGTGGGACTAGATTGGGTTGGGACATCTGGTCGACGTGGACGGGTTGGACCCAAGGGTCTGTTTCCATGCTGTACATATCCAAATAAAAATTTCTAGATAAGTATAAAAATGTACATAATTTAACCACACAACGTAAATATTCTTGAGGAAAACCAAACACCATAGCAAAACTCTATCATGATATACTGCAATTCAGCTGTTCGTAAGTCTTTGGTCCACAAGTCTTCGTAAAAATTCTCCATTTTAAAACAGAATCTGAAAATATGTGGGGTAGAAAAGGCTTGTGGAATAACTAGAGTGAGAGCACACAACCATATTAGTGTAGATTCTGTTATGGTGCTGAAATGAAGTGTGGAAAATCCTGTATTTTAAATGACAGTTCATAAATAATTTAATATGATTTTCTAAGCATTCAGTTCAGAGTGCAGATTTCAGCTGAGCCATTGCATTATTTCATAGAATAAAAATCACAGCAGCTGTTTCCCTTTCCATAAAGCCCACTTCATGGTACAATTTACTCTGACTAACATAGCTTCATTTCAATTCAAATAATGTCATACGCAACATTTTTGTCTTTAACAGGGCTTCCACTGTAACATATTAAACCTGACTTCCAATTTTTTTAAAAATCAGCAATGCAGCAGCATTAGCTGTTACGCAGCTTTTGTAGCTGAGATTGCAATCACCCATAATATGCACTCATTCTGTCACTATAAAGACACAGCAAAGCATCACTAAAACAAATACCTTATTGAGAATAAAAAAAATGAGGCTCATGACCACCAGATCAATAAAAAGAAACACATTGCAATTTTATCAATCCCCGCATCAAAACCTAATACATAGGCAACTGCAATATAACCTCATAGGCTTATTCTCAAATCAAGAAATCCGCAATAGTTTCTTTATTCCTAATCAGAATGAACCAGGATTTCATTCAGCATGTCATTTAAATTTTTTGGGTTCATTCTAGTTTCTGGAGACATTAGTGCTTAAGCAGCAGGCAGTATCAATCCTTTACAGAGTACAATGCCCCCTTCTTTCCCAACCCTTCTTTTCAGAACAGGAAAAGCTGATGTGCACAAAATGAAGCCATATCTAATCTGCTGCAATAACAAACCCATTTAACAGTAAATACAAACACAGTAGTACAATTATATAATACTGCCTAACAATAAGACAATCATTTTAAAAATGGTTTTTCACCTACCCCATTTCTGAAGCAGTGCATACCTCCATTTTCCCACCCTTTCTTGTGTTAAAGCACAAGTGAACACAGCCATTCCACTCACGTGATCACTTAATCATCCAATAAGATTGCAGACAATCTCCTTTAGTTCTGGAGGATATTTGCTGGCCTTCATCCAGAAGATTACACAGCTGCTTCCTATAGTCAATTAAATCCCTGTCTGTATGAGTGGTAGAGGCTGCTTGCCATAGCAGATGATTGGCACAAGGCCAATAGGTCCGAGCAACTAGAAGGTCACACCTGCTGTCACCAATGCTTGGAATCAGCAGCAATTTAAAAAACCAAAATCCACGTGTGCATTTGCCCAAATCAGCTACAAGCAGCTTTGTCTCACATTCGATAAAACATCCAAATCTGGCCACCGAATTCGTATTCCAAATGTTTTCTAATTACAGTCAGAGTTAAAGAGTCATTCCTGCATGGAGGTAAGTCAGTCCATTGACTCCATGTGGTCTCCCTCTGTAGAGCAATGCATTAAGTTCCATTCTTTTCCTGTAGCCTATTTCCCCTTTTAGTGCATATCTGATTTTCTAGCCAATATCCACTTGAAATCTTCGATTGGCTAAGCTTCATCAAGTTCATTAACATCAAATTTCGGGTCATTATGACTTACTGCTTTTAAAAAAAATTCCTGGGAGGGCTTTCATGGCAGAGTGACAGTGTCCTTACTTCTGAGCCAGGAGGACCAGGTTAGAATCCCACCTGCTCCAGATGTCTCTCATAACACATGCAAACAGGTTGATCAGAAAATATCTGCAAGGAATGGAATAATCCCTGGTATTCATTCATCATGGATATAGTGAGGGGTCTCTTGTGGCACAATGGTGTCTGAACTAGGAGACCCTCTGATCAAGTCCCATCTATTCCAAAAGTGTGTAATAATTTCTCTGAGCAGGTTGATTAGAAAACATGAGCAAGTTTTCCTTCTTTCCTTTTACTTCTTGCCCAAACCTTAAACCTGTGTCCTCTAGCTTTTGTTCTAACAACAACTTTAACCCGTCCACCTGGAATACTCTGGACAGCTTTGGTCCTATTAGTTAAGGGGAGATATACTGGCTATGGAGGCAGTCCACAAAAGGTTCACAAGGTTGTTCCCAGATTTGGAGGACTGTCTTTTGAGGGGGTATTGAATGGTTTGGGCCTGTATTCAATGATATTGAGAAGGATAAAGAATGAAATTATTAAAATACAAGATTCTCAGGAGGGGTGTCAGGATGGATACTGAGAGGTTTCCAATAGGGGGGGGGGGGGGGGGGAATCACGAGTTCTACTAGAAGCAGGGGTCATGAGCAAGGAAACATAATTAGAGAATCAGGGACACTCGCTTAAACCAGAGATAAAATCACTGAGGTCCATAGCACAGGAAATAACCTTCCAACCCATCATGTTGCATTGGTCAAAAACAACCACTTAATTATTCTAATCACATCTTCCAGGCACCTGGCCCAGAACATTGTGGTCTTAGCATCCAAATGCCTATCTAAATATTATGAGGGTTTTTGTCTCTACCACCCTTCAGGCACTGATTCGAGGATTGCCACCATCCTCTGGGTGAAGATTTTTTTTTTCCACATCACATTCCCTCTAAACCTCGAGCCCAATATCTTAAGGTCATTGATTCCTCTACCAAGGGGTAACATTCCTCCTGTGGACCCTATCCATGCCCCTCAATTTTATACATCTCAATCATGTGTCCCCCTTAAATTCCTCTGCTCCCAGTCTATCCAATCTCTCTTCATAACTAAAACACTCCAGCCCAGCCAACATCCTGATCAATCTTTCTGCATCCTCTCCAGTGCAATCGCATCCACCCTTTAATGTGGCCCCAACATTGATCCCTGCAGAACCCCACAATACACAGGCTTGCACTCAACTCCTCAACCATCACCTTCTGCTTCCTACCACACTGCCAATTCTGGATCCAATTTTCTCTCCCACCAGGGAGTCAATGTTTGGAAAACTCCTCAGAATCTTGTGAAGGCTAGTTCAAAGCTGAAAATGTGTTGCTGGAAAAGCAAAGCAGGTCAGGCAGCATCCAAGGAGCAGAATCAATGCAAGTATTAAAAGAAGATGCAAATAGATTTTTTTTAAGGCACAAGAAACTATAGGCCTGTTAGCATGACCTCAGTTGTACGAAAAATTGTAGAGTCCATTATTAAGGATGACATTGCAAACTACTTGGAAGGGCATGGTAAAATAGGCCAGAGTCATCATGGCTTTGTCAAGGGTAAATCATACCTGACAAATCTGTTAGAATACTTTGAGGAGGTAACAAGCACGTTAGACAAAGGAGAGGCAGTTGACCTCATCTATGAGGATTTCCAGAAGGCCTTTGACAAGGTGCTGCACTGGATGCAGCTAAGACAAGAGCCCATGCTGTCAGGGGCGAGATACTGGCATTAACAGAGGTATTGCTGAATGGTAGAAGACAGAATAGAGATAAAGGGAATTTTCAGGATGGCAGCCAGTGACTAGTGGAGTTCTGCAGGGGTCAGTATTGGGATCACAACTATTCATGTTGTACATTAATGATTTGGATGAAGGAACTGAAGCCATTTGCTGCTACATTTGTAGATGACAAAAAGTAGGTGTGGATCAGATAATATTGAGGAAACAGAGGTTGCAGACGGACTTGGACATGCTAGGCAAGTGGGCAAAGAAGTGGCAGATGGAATACGATGTGGCAAACTGAGAGGTTATACATTTTAGTAGGATTAAGTCTGCTCTGCCATTCGAGCATGACTGGGGTGTTTCTCAAATCCATTCTCCTGCCTCTCCCCATAACTCTTGATCCACTTACTAATCAAGAACCTGTCTAAAATATACTCAAATGACTCAGCCTCCATAGCCTTTTGCGGCAGTGTTCCACAGGCTCACCACCTTCTGGCTGAAGAAATTCCTCATCTCAGTTCGAAAGAGTCTTCGCTTCATTCTGAGGCTTCGCCCTTGGGTCCCGATCTCTCTCATGATTGGAAACATCTTCTCCACCTCTATTCTATCCAGGCCCCGCTGTATCGTGTAAATTTTGAACAGATTCCACCCCACACTCATGCACCAATCATTCTAAACTCTATTGAGAGCAGCTACAGAATTCTCAACCGCTCCTCTTATGACAAAGCTTTCATCCCTAGCATCATTGATGTAAACCTCCTCTGGAACTCCCTTACTCTAACATCCTAGTAAATCCTTTCTGAACCTCTCCAATTTAATAATATCCTTCCTAAAGCAGGGCAACCAGAACTGTACACAGTACTCTAAACGTAGCCTCACCAACATCCTGTACAACCGTAAAATGAAGTCCAAACTCCGACACTCAACAGTCTACACAATGAGGGCAAACATTGCCAAATGCATTCTTTGCCATCCTGTCTACCTGTGAGACAACAATCAAGGAACCTTTTTAATGATAATTATTACTTTCAATTTCTTGTTCTCACTAGTCACCTAACCTTCTAATTCTGGGAGATCTTTTATATCTTCTTCAAAGACATAGAATACTCATTTCACTTCTCTGCTATTTCTTCTTTCCCCTCTATAATATCTCGGAGATGCACAGCACTGAAACAGACCCTTCAATCCAACTTGTCCGTGCCGATCAGATATCCTCGACTAATCTAATCTCATTTGCCAGCACTTGGCCCATGTCCCTCTAAACCCTTCCTCTTCATATACTCATCCAAATGCCTTTTAAATGTTGCAATTGTACCAGCCTCCAACACTTCCTCTGGCAGTTCATTCCAGACACACAACACCCTGTGTGTGAGAAAGTTGCCACTGAGGTCCCTCTTAAATCTTTCCCCTCTTACTTATGCCCTCTAGATCGGGACTCCCCCACCCCAGGGAAAAGACCTTGTCTCTTTACCTTACTCATGCCTCTCATGATTTTATAAACTTGTATAAGGTCACCCCTCAGCCTCCGGTGCTCCAGGGAAAATAGCCCCAGCCTATTCAGCCTTTCCCTATAGATTAAACCCTCCAACCCTGGCAACATCTTTGTAAATCTTTTCTGAACCCTTTCAAACTTCACAACATCCTTCCAAATAGGAGGGAGATCAGAATTGCACACAATATTCACTGTCTGCCTATAACTGACCCACAATTATCTTAATCAAACATTTCCTTTTTACATACTGACAGAAGCTATTGTCTATAAGTCTGATTGTATGCTTTTGTTCATTTTTATTCAAATTCTATTCTCCCTGTCAGTTTCTTGCTCCTCCTTTGCTGTGGTCTGAAATTTTTCCAATGTTCAAGCTTTCTTCCATTTCTCTTCATTTTACATAAGCCCTAAAAACATCCTTTGTTAGCCACAGTTATCTGGCTCTTTTGGATGGTTTGTACTCTGAAGGAATGTAAATTAGGTAATAATTATTTAAAAGATTATCCATGGCTAGGTACTATACTTTCAAGTCAAGATGCAGTGAAGTCGAAAGATTTCTGTCTTATCCATGCTACATACTTCAAATCTCCAGATTAACTTCATACCCCATACTACCACTAATGTTTGGTGACCTATACTAATGCCTGCTGCCTCTTGCTCTCTCTTAGCTATATCTGGATTCCACATTTGTTCTTCCTAGATCCAAGATCCTCCCTCATATACTCACTGCATTGCTTATTAGAATCAGCACAACACTACCTCTTTTCTCTTTGTGCCTGTCCTTTCCAAACGTTCAATATTCCTGATTATTCAATTCCCAATCTTAGTTACGCTGCAGCCACATTTCCATATTGGCAATCAGATCATATCGTTTAACTTTACTTGTGTTTTTAAAACAGCATGCATTCAGGTAGAGCATTCTTTACTTTGTACCTTCCGACATTATTCTGCATTCCAAGTTCGGAGGGAATAGTGTTTAAACAAATTTGTCACAAAAGTAGAACAAGAATGAAGTAGTGGGGTAGAGATCCAGTTTGGAGGGCCTTCTGACACATTAGCAGTTCTATCATAAAAAATACTCCAGGATGGATCAAACAGAGGAGCAGATGCAACGTAGTCGATACTAGTATGGAGTGTATGAGTGCAAATCCACAATATGATAAAAAAAGGTTGACAAGCTAAAAAGGTATAAGCAGTTACATTGCATTATGATATAATTACAAAAGGTCCAGCTCAAAGGAAGAATGGTAACTTAACATTTCTGAATAGCTTGCAATCAGGAAAGACAAGAAAAAAAAAGGGGCTTTTGGCAGCATAATTACTGTTATGAAACCACAAAGCAAAGAACAGCAAAAGGCTTCAAAGACAGAATCTGTATACTGTAATTTGAATTAAAACAAAAGTGAAGAGGTATTACACTCTTGGGTATAGACAATAGGCCAAATAATGTGCAAGAGGGAGAGGATTGCATATACTGCCAAATTATAGTGGGAAGAATTTTAAATACTGTTAGTGATAATGAAGAACAATTTATGTCGATAATAAAGAGAGAAATTCCTGAAATGCAAATGAGAATTTTGTTTCCTACAGAAGCGATTAAAAAACATTGCTGGATTGAGTTCAAAGTAATAAAGTATGGCAATGGAATGAGTTTCAGAAGGAGAACATTTAGGAAACAATGATTATAGTTGAAAGTATTTATTGAACAGATCAAAGTAAAATAAAATGTAAAGACATGCAACTCAAGAAAAGTTATTGTCAGCAAGTTGAAAAGTGAACTGGTCTCAGTGAAACAAAAACAAAAATTTGTCAGTAAAACAGTAAATGAATACTGGGAAATCTTCAAAGGGAAGATAGTCCTCTTAATTCCTTCATACAGTGTGGGCGTTGCTAGTTGGGTCATCATTAATTGTTCATCCTGATTTGCCCTTGAGAAGGAAGTGGTAAGGTGCTTTCTCAAACTGTTGCAGTTCATTTGGTGCAGGCACACCCACAATGCTGTTAGGGCTGAACTTGGAGAACTTTTACACAGCGACATTGAAAGAACAGCAATATGTTTCCAAGTCAGAAAGGTGAGTGGCTTGGAAAGAAATTTGCAGGTGGTAGCGGTGTTGCCACAAATCTGCTGCCCTAGTCCTTCTAGATGGTGCTGGTCACGTGGTCGACAGGTGCTGATTTAAGCAGCCTTGGTGAATTTCTGCAGTTTATCACATAGAAGGTACACAATGCTGCTACTGGAGGGACTGAATATCTGTGGATGCGGTGTCGATCAAACAGGCTGCTTTTTCCTGAATGACGTCAGGATTTTTGAGTGCTAATGGAGCTGTACTCAACCAGGCAAGTGGAGAGTATTCCATCATACTCCTTACTTGTGCCTCGTAGTTGGTAGACAGACTTTGTAGAATCAGATGAGCTACTGCAGCAAGATTCATAGCCTCTACCCTGTTGTTATAGCCAGAATATTTATGATAGTCCAGTTCCAATTCGCATTAATAGTAACTCTACCCCCCTCCCCGCCACCACCACCGTGCTGCTGATCACTCGTGCAGCACTAAATGTTACTTGCCACTTGTAAGCCCAAACCAGGATGCACCAAAATATGGGCAGTGTTTTGACACAGATTGCTTCAGTATCTGTGGAGCTATGAATGGTGCTGGATTTCATGCAATCATAAACAAATATCCCCATTCTGACTTTATGATGAATGGAAGGATGACGAAGCAACTGAAGATGGTTGGATCTAGGACACTACCCAGAGGAACTCCTAGAGTAACCTCCTGGGTTTGAGATGGCTGACCTCCAACAACCACAATCATCTCACTCTATTAGGCATGACTTCAACTAGCAGAGAGTTTGCCCCCCAATGCCCATTGATTCTACTTTTGCTAGGATTCTTCAATGCAGCCCTGATGTCAATGGCACACGTACACCATACATGTGGATTTCATCACTTTTGTCCATGTTTGAATCAAGACTGTAAGGTGGTCAGGAACTCAGGGGCTCTGAAGAAACCTTAACTGATTATCAGTAGACTGATGAAGAAGTAATTGGCTTTATTTTATCTGTCCTGGTTTGGATGTACAGGATGTGTCAGGGCAATTATCACATTAACAGGTACTTGCCAGTGTTGTAGCTGTACTAGATCAGTTTGCTAGGGACATGGCAATTTCTAGAGCATGTCTTCAGTTTTATTGCCCAATTATTTTCCGCAGTATCCAATGCAAATCTGGTGAAGTGAATCAAACTGGATGAATGTGGCATCTGTGATGCTGGGGACCTCAGGAGGAGGAAGAGATAGATCACCTCAGGCTGAAGATTGTTACAAATGTTTGTCTTATCTTTTGCTCTGATCTGTTGACCTCAATTACTGAGGATGGAGATATTTGTGGAGCCTTCTCTTCCGTTGATTTGTTTTGTTGTCCGCTTTCAATCCATTAGTTATGGATTCACTAAGCCCATTCTAGTACTTGGTGTTTATAAGGTCTGGAGCCAATGTTAAGGATTCAGAGTAACTCCCATCCCAGCTACATAGGATGCAAATGATGGAGGTGGGCTTTTAACAACAATTGAGCCATGGTTATCATGAGACTTGTAGTTCCAGCTTTTATTTTTAAAATATCACCATTTACTGTGGTAGGAATCAAACCTGGACCCGCAGAACATTACGTGGCTCATTAGATCACTTATCTAGCGACAACCTCTACTATCATCTCCCTGCCCATTCTATGACAACTAAGTAACTTTTAGGACATCAGAAAACAGAGCTTGCTGGAAAAGATATGGTGATCAAAATAAAATGGTAGAAGCTGATGAGCGGAATTATATTTTAATCGAGTACACCACCAAGTTGAATACTAAAAGCACAAGGTTGTGTGACAAAGGAAATACCAAGAGTATCTGAGAATGGATTAACTAGCAATTTAAAAACAACTTTAAAAAATGACTTTTAAGTCCTTATCTATAATCATATAACAAGTATAGCTGATGGAAGAATAGGGCAATTAGGCGCCAAAATGGAGATGATCGAATGGAGAGGACAGCATGGTTTGAGTACTGTGCATAGTTTTCATTAAAGTAGATGCTGCCAACGTCACAGTAAACAAGTCGTAAAATTAGATCGGGATGAAAATGGGTTGAGATTGGCAGAGAGTCAATAGCCAGGGGCAGACAACTTTAAGATGATAATTTTAAAAAATCAAAGACAATAAAGAATAACACAATATATGCCAAAAGGCATGGTCTGGAATGTCCTAAATAAAAACCAGAAGAACTGCGGATGCTGTAAATCAGAAACAAAACGAGAAATTGCTAGGAAAGCTCAATAGGTCTGGCAGAATCTGTATAGAGAAATCAAAGTTAACATTTCGGGTCTGGTGACCGTTCAGAGGACTGAAGTAGTTTGAGGAACGGTCACTGGAACCTAAAAGTTAATTCTGATTTTTCTTCAAAAGATGCTGCCACACCAGCTGAGCATTTCCAACAATTTCTGTTTTTTAAATATAAAGTTATATTACAATAGGATCAAAATGATGGTTTCAAGTGTTTAAAAAAAAGTTTGGAAATTGGGCCACTGGCCTAAATTAATGCTAAAGTGACAAAATGAGTGTCATTGTATAAAATAATTGGTGTATAGAAAGTAGGCTAAGTTGATGCATGTAGAGTGAGGTTTACACACTATCCTACCTGCCACAAATGCATCTTAATCTTAGGTCATCAGCTACAATAGTTTGCAATGAGATGTTGAGCAAGACTGATGTCTTGTTTAAACAAATATCACTTTCAGAAGTTAACTGATGGTTAATGAGGTATGAAGAACTGACATATTATTTAAGGTGGATGTTAATAGATTTTTGTTTGATATGAGAATCGAAAGTTATTGGGAATAAAGTGTATTGCGGAACACAAACAGATCATTCATGATTTATTGATTGGTGAAGCAGGCTTAAAGGGCCAAATGGTCTACTTCTGCCCCTAATATACATACGTATGCGCGTATATAGGACAATTAAAAAATTAGACAAAGAACCAGGAGGAGCCTGGTATTTTATCATAAATCATTTAAATCAGATAGGAAGCAAAATGGACAGAAAGGAAAAAAAAAGGACCTCAAATTCCACAAACAAAGAAAATTATCGACAAGAAGGACAAATGTAGCTTATATCCCCAGGTTCATAGGATTGAATGGTATCTAGAATCACAGGATCTCTACAGTGCAGATAGAGGTAATTTGACATATCGAGTCTGCACTGACCTTCAAAACAGCATCCCACCCACACCCAACCCTATACCCGAAACCCCCCCACCCCCACCCCTTTCACCGTGGCTAATCCACCGAGCCGACATGTCCCTAGACAATATGGGACAATTTAGCCCAGTCAATTCTTCTAACCTGCAAATCTTTGGACTTAGGGAGGAAACCATATCACCAGCAGAAACCCACGCAATCAGGGGTTTCTGCAAACTCCACACAGACAGTCCCTCAAGTGTGGAATCAAACCCCAGTTCCTGACATTTGAAGGCAGCAGTACTAACCACTGGACACTGAGCTGCCCTTTTAAATCACTACCGATGCAAGGTCTTAAGATGATAAAGATATACAATTGGATGAAGAAAATTTATTTTCTGTTTGAGTAATCTGAAACAAGAGGATATAATCTTAAAACTAAAATTAAACTATTGGGAGGTGAAATCATGAAGCATGATTCACACACAAGAGGTAATGGAAATGTTGAATTTTCTCCAACAGAAGTCTGTGGAGACTTTTATTTTCAAGACTGAAAAGCCTATTTCTGTACAAAATCATCAAGGAAAATGGAAGGAAGACAGGTAAAAGAGATCAATCATGATTTAACTGAACAACAGAGCAGGCTCAAGTAGCTGAATGGACTATAGCTGTTGCTATACTTTGCGTATAGTCATAGTCATAGAGATGTACAGCAGGGAAACAGACCCTTCTGTCCAAAATATTACAATTCACTGTTGCAACCAACAACTATTTAAAAAGGAATCCCACAATGTCAATGGAAAGTGCTAGACATTTTGCACTTTTTAAAACTTTTACAGCAGCAAACCAACTGAAATCAACATAAGTCAAACATGAATTAATGTCGGGAGGCAGTAGTGGAGTGATATTATTAGTTAATTATAATTCATAACACCAGGGTACTGCTCTGTGGACATAACTTCAGAACTAGGGGCAGAAGTTGACAATTGTGCCCCTCAAGCCCGATCTCATCTCAATTTTACCTTCCTGCCCACACCCTGTAATCCTTTAACTCATTACTAATTAAAAATCTGCCTACCTTCTCCTCAATTTTATTCAGTGTCCACAACACTTGGGAGTAATGAATTTTAATCATCTGACGATCCTTTGAGAGAAAAATTCCTCATCTGTTCTAAATCTGCCACCCTTCACCTAAAACTATGACCTTTTCTTCTACACTGCCTCACAAGGGGAACTATTTACTCCACGTTCACTTTGTAAATCCCTTTAGCAATTTACATATCTTAATCAGATCTTCTCTAACCCTTCTAAACTCGAGTGAGCATAAAATAGGACTTTCATCTCAAATTAAATCTAGTAAATCTTCATGAACTGCCTCCTACAAATGTATCTTCCACCATGGCAGAGGGTAAAATTTGAATTCAATAAAAGATTAAAAAAAGGGGATTAATGGCAACCATATAACCACCGTCAACTGTTGTAAAACCCTATCTAGTTTGCTAGTGCCCTTTAGGGAAGGCAACCCGCCGTCTTCACCCAGTCTGACTCTCAACTGTCCTCTGGGCTATTATGAATTCACAATGAATGTCCAATGACATCCACATCACATGAAGAATTATTTTTGAAAAGGTAAATGATATTTCAAACGAAAAAGATAAAAGACTGTTTAAAGTGAAATTTAACTTTAATCAGAGAGTGGAATTTTGTTGATCTTTTTTTGCCATAAGCTCAACCACCAGGTGACTCACCTGGTGTGCATTATCTAGTACCTACAGACATTGGGTCTGCTTGACGTTGTATGCTCTCAAGTTTTTTTCGATGTACTGAATATGTTTTTTGGCAGCATGTCGATGTTTCATCTATAAATGGCGTCTTAACCTACTTGGCACTGTCACAGTGTTTGCCAATATCGCTGCAGAGGCAGCATTCCGATAAGGTGCATGAGGCATCCTCTATCCATAAAATTAGATGATAGCTCTCATTGTACTGTCCCTAAACAGTTGTTGCTTTTTTTTCTTGGGATCAGACGTTTCTTTAGCAGAGTCAGAGAGATGTACAGCACGGAAACAGACCCTTCGGTCCAACTCATCAATGCCGACCAGATATCCCAACCCAATCTAGTCCCACCTGCCAGTACCTGGCCCATATCCTTTCAAACCCTTCCTATTCATATACCCATCCAAATGCCTTTTAAATGTTGCAATTGTACCAACCTCCAACACTTCCTCTGGCAGCTCATTCCATACACTTACCACCCTGTGTGTGAAAAAGTTGCCCCTTAGGTCTCTTTTATATCTTTCCCCTCTCACCCTAAACCTCTATCCTCTAGTTCTGGACTCCCGCACCCCAGGGAAAAGACTTTGTCTATTTATCCTACAAAAAAACGTATTCATTTCTTCTTAGAATCTAACATTCTTGCTGAATCGTCAAGTATGTACAGTATCAGAAGTCACTAGATAAGTTGGCACTGCTCCTGGGAATTTTGCAGCACAGTACTCATCTTGCCACGACATACTGTAAACCTCTGTTGTATGGTATTGTCATTATTGCTGAATTATGCTCCCATGCACTGCAGCAACATGCTCTACTCAGTACCACTTCAAATCTATCACATCTTGCCAGTTCTGAGGCATTGCAAATGTTGCATACAATCATGTAGTTATTTATAGTATGAAGTGTAAGATGGCTATTTATCATGAATGTGACGTGCAAACAAAGCAACATTTTCACAGCAAGTAGTTAGAATATGTATGGAATGACTGCCTGAAAATGTGGAGGAGGTAGGGTGAGTTGAGGATTCAAGAGGATTGTTTGGGTAGAAATGGTGTCTAGGGATATTGGTAAAGAGGGGGAGATTGGCACTACGTAATATAACCAGTGCAAATGCAATGGGTTGCATGGCCTCTTAACCATAGTGACCATTGAGAGATTTTTTGATCTGCCTATTTTTACTTCTTGTTCTGCCCCTCTATAAAGCAACTCCATTTTAGCCAAGGATTTACAGGGAATATTGAGAAATACAAAGGTGCATATATTTATACACACACACACACAATCTACTAGCTCTTGATAGGGCAATTATGCAATTCAGCTCTCCAACAATTCTCCTTACAATTCTACATGCCATGAATTTATCTTCCAAGTAATGACTCCAGTGTTACAGGCTTTCATGGTGGTAACAAATGTTACCTTGAAAAAAAATTATGATAAGACATCGAAAAGAAGTACCTACAGACGTTAATTAAAATTGGTTAGGTAGAGTAGGATTCGTGACCTTTCATAGCATGTAGGAGCAGCGTTATCAATATCAGAAAAGTATTTATTCTAGCAGGAGAGATAACAGATGTTAAAAACATCAATAACAAGACACATTGTTAGTTAAGGAAACTGGTGCCCCAGCACAGAGTTTTCATTTCTTACAATTTTGATATCTTCAACTTTGAAAGATTCACAAAACTCTACTGTAAGATACTGTGACAAAATGGAATTCTCAGATTTTGTGACACAGTCTATTAAGTATTTTCCAAACTAAAACTGCTCTAAGAACAGAGTTCAGTTTCTGTGCTTTAAATTAACAGTTCAAAATGAAAATAGTGTGTGTATTAAGAGTTCAACCACTATACTTTTATGCAAATAAGACAGCTTTCACTAGATGGATTGCCTTAAACCATTTCAGTTGAAGCATTTCTAGTTACTCAAGTCTTATTCTGCCTCTATTCCTGATCCACAATGAATTTAACAGTCATTGGTGGGAAATGCTTTGTGGAATGCTTCCAACCAAGTTACCAGCAGTCTTATTCAGTAAAGCAGTTCTTATGTTTTCACATAAGAATACAATCTTTATAAAAAGGAAACACAAAGTATATTGTACAAGAAATTAATCAATGACAAATTAGGTTTTCATAGTATCACAGACGCTTAAACAATGCTAAAGCAAGTTAATAGTTGTCAGTTCAGGAAGTCCATCTCTGTTTCCTTCATCAAGAAATCTTAAGTTATCCCAGAGTCACTGAACAAATTGTTAAATGTATAAATTTATCTTCATTGCTCACTATAAAGCATCTATCAACCGTAAATTCACCTATAAATCTATAAAGATAAACTATGAAGATTGACATTGCCAATGTGTTTAAAATTCACCAATTCGAGTTCATTACCTTGGCAATTAATAAACAAATCCCAATTTCCAATGGGGAAAAGTGGAATGAATCCCTGTGCAGTGCAATTTTGTTTGATCTGGCGGCACTGCTAGTGGGTGGGATTAAAGATGACTTCTACCATTCACATAGCAATGGAGTGCTGTTCCAGTTATTGTACAAAGTCTTAACATGTCTACAGAACAAGGAAAAGCTGACCAAAGGTTCAAATGAGAAATTTAACGAATCCATGAAAATGCTACAGCTAAAGGATCATAAAAATATATAGTTCAAATATTAGTTAGTTACGATCTGTTTGAGGATAATTAATATATGATGAGATTTTCATATCTCTTTAAAATCAATAGCACCACGAAATTCCACTCTTAAGAGCGCAAACTTTGCTGTAAAAGACACACATTGGTGAAGCTTTTCATCTTGAAGTCATCAGGACTTTTCGCAGAAATAGTAATTCAAGATGAAAACTAGCATTTTTACTGCATGGGGGAGGTGGTCTGTTGTTTGCAGATGCACTCTGGCAGAGGTGTGGCCATGGTGAAAGCATATATTAGGAGTGATTAATAGTTAACGGCTTTTGTTTAAATTTTAAACTAAGCAGGTTGATTTTGATTAGCCATGAGCCACCTCATGAATGTCACCTATTTTGTTGATATAGGTGCAGTGCATGTATATTTTTTTTTGTATGCAAAGAATCATGTTCACTTTATCAATGTACAGCTTCCAATACATGCAAGTTCATCACACTGTGAACCTGACATTCTTAAATTAGTTATCAGAGTAATTTCTCATATTTTCAGAATTATCCAGCATAATATCTAAAGATGCACTTTTTGTTGCAAGTTTTGTAAGTCCTGGCTGGTTGGGTACAGTCAGTACCTGGCTTGTTGTGAACAGCCGAAGCATGATGTTTGATATGATCCTCTAGGCTTTGGAGTGTACATACTATACACACTGGCACTAAAATTCATACATCACATTACTCATTCACTAATCCATTCCTCAAGATAATACCTTGACCAATCCATCAACCTACTTGGTTTAAAATTTAAGCAAAGCCTGGCTGTTAACTGACAAATCAGAATTAATGGTTGTTTTCTCTGTGGAAGCTACCCATCAGAAATGACTTGACAATCAATCAGCACTCTCTCCTCATGCAATATAAATACTGGTCTTCCCCAAAACACAAGTTCTGTACTACCAAAATACAAACATTATTATATACAAAAATGGATACACAAAACGCGTACTATTAACTTAGCAAGGTATTGTGTTGTCACAAGACTGGATAACACTAAGATTTTTCCACCAGTTTCAAATTGTGCAATCTTCTGGCTTCGGTTCCCTCACAAACTTCAAACTCAACAGCATTCCATACGTGAAAGAAATTAATTATTTCATTCTGCTTACAGTGCAGGTCTGTCAATTACTTCTGTTATTTCCTCTCAGTAAACTCAAACCACGCAAGGTCAAAACTGAAACTAACTCTCTTGGCAAACATACAGACCAGCTGAAACCAAAGAAACTCCCTAAGATCTATCCATCTCCTTGGCAATATTCACAAAAAGATCTTTTGATTGATTATCCTGTATTCAAAATTCCTTCTTTGACTTGATTAAATAAGAGGGTTCCACAACATTACAAGGTTCAATAAATATTTTAAACTAAATTAACTCGACATACTCAAAAGAAAATTTTTTAAAACTCATTCATGGGATGAAGGCATCACTGGCTGGGCCAGCATTTATTGCCCTTTCCTAAATGCCCAGGGGACAGCTGAGAATCACCCACTGCTGTGGGTCTAGAGTCACACGTAGGCGAGATCAAATGAAGATGGCAGTTTCCTTCCCTAAACGACATTAGTGAACCAGATGAGTTTTTCCAACAATCAACAATGGATTCATGGTCATCCTTAGACTCTTAATTCCAGATTTTTATTGGATTCAAATTCCACATTCGCCATGGCAGGACTCACCTGCTCACTTTGATTTATGATCTCACATTTCTAGTTGCTGACCTTAAGTCAACATTGCCCAACCCTTTCAAAGCAACAGATTCCAAGCTTGCTTTAATAGTACAGTGGCACAGTGGTTAGCACTGCTGCCTCACAGCGCCTGAGACCCGGGTTCAATTCCCGACTCAGGCGACTGACTGTGTGGAGTTTGCACATTCTCCCAGTGTCTGCGTGGGTTTTCTCCGGGTGCTCCGGTTTCCTCCCACAGTCCAAAGATGTGCGGGCCAGGTGAATTGGTCATGCTAAATTGCCCGTAGTGTTAGGTAAGGGGTAAATGTAGAGGTATGGGTGGGTTGCGCTTCGGCGGTCGGTGTGGACTTGTTGGGCCGAAGGGCCTGTTTCCACACTGTAAGTAATCTAATCTAATCTATTGTACAATTTTCTGCAGTTTGAGACTTGAATTCCCTAAACCAATTGCTATGCTCTAAACCTTATGAATCATGCACTGCATATTTCCAACAGTACTCAGAACACTGTTTCACTAGCTTTGGAAAAATATAAGTACATGAAAGTCTGAAAAGGAATTCCAAATACTAGTAACACAAAACTGGGGTTTTCATATGAATGTTCAGTTGCAAGAAGGCATATGTGATACTTGCCTAAGATAGTCAAGGCACAAGAGTGAAGAGCTTATAACATTAGTTAGGTCACAGCTACAGTACTGTGTGTAGTTCTGGGTCCCCACACAAAAGGAAGAATGTGACTGCATGAGAGAGGGAGCAGAGGAGATTGCTTAGGATGTTGTCTTGGCTGCAGCAATTCAGCTATGAAGACAGCCTGGATAGGTTGGGATGTTCTCATTGGAGAGGAGAAGACTGACAGGGAAGTCAACTGAGGGGTTAAAATTCTGAGCTACATAGACACAGCAGACCAGGGATAAACTTTCCCTTAGTAGTGAGGTCAATATCCAATGCATACAGTCTTAAGAAAAGGAGCAGGAGATTTAGAGAGGATTTGAGGAAAAGGTCTTTCACCCAGGGAGTTGTTGATTTCTGGAACACACAAGGCCAGAAATGGTCGTTGAGATGGGAATTCCCAAGGCATCTGAGAACTACATAGATGAGCACTTGAAATGTTATGGGCCAAGTTCTGGAAAATCAAATTAGAGTGGATGGGTGTTTAATGATTGGCACAGGCAAATGGATCAAAGTACCTCTTTCTGTGATGTAAAAACTCTGGCTTTACAACTGTAAAGGAAAGGGGACGGGGGTGGGGGTGGGGATGGGAGAGGAAAGATGGGAAGTGTCATGATCAACTATTGAATTTTTATATCAAATTGGTCAAGTCATTTTGTAAATTACTTTTTTCACAAGTAATAACCTTTAATATTAAAAAAGGAAAGACAAAACGATACATAAATTATCCAACAGCTTTCTTCAATACTCTCTCTCCCTGATTTAATACGTTCCCATTGCTCAATGCATTCAAAAACTGAATGCAACTAATGGAAAAACACAACACCTCAAAGTCTCCATCTTTTCAAAAAATTGTCCAGTTCATACTGATATTCTTCATTTTTACAGCATTCCCACAAACCAATATGCATGGCCAATATATATCTTCCAGATTAAAGAAGACAGTGCTAAACTGGCCCTTATTGTATACCTTTTCAATTGAAACCATTCAATACAAATTTAAGTAGAATAGGTACCTTAAAAATTAAGGCAAGAGAAATGCATGGAAAAGGAATTTATCTGTTTCCTATTAATATTAAGCAGCTCAACCTGGTGAAGGCTTATAAATGTATTTATGTACCATGAATGCTGTTACAAAAAAATAACAAAACTAGTACTTACAGAACAGAAAAAAAAATCATCCAAGATGCATTAAACAAGACATGAGAAGCAAGCCATATGGCCCATCGAGTCTGTTCTGCCATTCAATACAACCATACTTGATCTGATAATCCAAAACTCCACTTTCCTGCCGTATCCCCTTGACCCCCAATTCCCTAATTAGAAATGTGTCCAGCTCAGTCTTTAAAGCACCAAATGATCCTGCCTTAACAGCCCTTTGTGGTAATAAGTTCCACAGATTCACCACCCGCAAAAAAAGTCACATCTGCCTTAAAAAAAAGCAAGTTATTACTCTGAGATCATGTCCTTTGGTCTGAAACTCACCCACTAGAGGAAACAACCTCTCCATAATATTCTGTCAAGCCTCCTATGAATTTCACGTTTTGATAAGGTCTCCTCTTATCTTCTTAGCTCCAATGAGTACAAGTCAAATCTACTCAACTTCTCCTCATAAGGAAATTACTATATATCCAGAATCAATGTGTAAACCTTCTATGAACTGCCTTTAATGCCAGTACATCTTGCCTTAGATAAGGAGACCAGAACTGTTCAGAGTATTTTAGCTAACATCTAACTTGGATAGATTTACCAAGATCTCCCTATTTTTATGTTCCATTACCTTTGAAACGAAGGCCAATATTCCAATCATCTTTCTATTCTCAATCGAACTTGGATGCTAATTTCTTTCAGGTTCGTGCGCAAGGACCCCCAATTCTTTTCAGCAGCATCTTCCTGCAATTTTTCCCCATTTAAAGAGTATTCAGCTCTTCCAACCTTCCCAAGGTGCATAGCCTCAGATTTTTCCAAATGGCGCTTCATCTGCAAAATTTTTGCTTACTACCCATCCATATCCCTTTGCACATTTGTTGCGTCATCCTCGCTACTTGCCTGCTTACCTATTTTTCCAACATCTGCAAACTTGGCCGTAGTAAATTTCTAGAACACAGAGGAACCTCGATTATCTGAATTTCGGATTACCCAAAGAAGATCTCAAGGTCCCAACAGAAACATTACATCAAAGACGTGTTTCCGACACTGATCGCGTCTTTTGTTTACAGTGATCAAAAGTGAACTTGGCTTACTGAAATGCTGCCAAAAACAGTCCTGGACATCGATGGGAGCCCAGACACTGTCTACAAATGACTGACTTCCTGCCCTCCCTCTCTCCCCCTGCACTGAGTTCTACATAGGGCTGAACCAGATAGTTCCTCCAACATTGTCCTGTAACAGGTCAAAGGGTGGAACTTGTCAAACCATTGCAGTAAAACGTTGTGTGTGCACGCACATGTTGTGTTGAGACTCACCTCCCTTCCCCCAAAGGCAGCAGCAGTCTTGTTGTTGGTGTCCAGTCAGGCTCCCCAGAGAAGGTGTGGGTGGGGATGGGAACGGCGGAGATGTTTTAGACAGGGTTGGGGGGTGGGGGGGGTAGCAGCAGCGGGCAGAGGGGATGGGGGGGGGGCAGTGTTGGACGGGTTTGGGGGCGTGCACAGGAGCAGTGTCGTACAAGGTTGCAGGGCTCAAACAGGGGTAGTGTTGATCGGGGTTGCAGGGCGGGCAGGGCAGATGGGTTGGGGTGGGCAGGTGGTGAGGTTGGACGGGGTTGCGGGCAGGCGGGGCAGACAGGGGAGGTGTTGGACAGGATTGCAGAGTGGAGGGGGTGTTGGATGGGGTTGGAGCAGGCGGAGGAGTGGTGTTGGATGGGGTCAGGGCACGCAGGTGGTGGTGTTGGACGGGGTTGCAGGGCAGGCGGGGGCAGACAGGGGGCGGTGTTGGACAGGGTTGTGGGGAGGGTGGGGGGGGTGAGGGCAGACGGGGTTGGGGAGGGCAGGTGGTGGTGTTGGACAGGGTTGGGGACCGGGCAGTGAGGTGGTGCTGGACTGGGGTTGCGGGGTGGGGGTGTACAGGGTCACGGCGTGGGGGTGGGTGGGGGGTGGTGTTGGATGGGCTTGGGACGAGCAGACGGAGGGGGTGGAGGTGGGGAGGGAGGGAGAGAGGGGCTGCTCACATGCATTGTACTGCTGCCTCGTCTCCTGAATGGGGAGCGGATTTAACAAAAAACTCCAAGCCACATAGAAAAGGCATTGAATCGCTAGTGCCCGTCCATCTCGTTCAGTTAATCAGAGGCTCCTCTGTATACACGATTTTGAAGATTTGTGGATCAGGTTGTAAGTTTGCTTGTTGAGCTGGTAGATTTTGTTCTTAATGTTTCATCACAATGCTAGGTAACAACATCAGTGAGTGAGTCTCTGAAGTGCTGATGTTCTGGCCCGCTTGCTATTTGTGTATCTTGGTCTGTTGTGGTGGGTGATATCACTTCCAGTTCTTTTTCTGAGAGGTTGGTAAATGGGGTCCAGATCAGTGCGTTTGTTCTGGTTTGAGTCCAGGCCTCTAGGAATTCCCTTGCAGGGTTTTATTTAGCCTGTGCCAGGATGGATGTATTGTCCCAATCAAACTGGTGCCCCTCTTTGTCTGTATCGATATTAGTGACAGCTGGTCTTGTCTTTTGGTGGCTAGTAGGTGCTCACATATCCTGGTGGCTAGTTTCCTGCCCGTGTTTCCAATGTAATCCTTTTTGCAGCCCTTACAGGGTATTTTGTATATGACATTTGTTCTGCTGGTTGATGGTAAGGGGTCCTTTAAAATCATCAAGAACTGTTTGTGTGGTGCTAGGTTTGTGGGCTACCACGATGCCTAGGGGCCAGAGTAGTCATCTCAGAGATGTCTTTAATGTTTGGCAAGGTGGCTGGAGTCTCTGAGCGTGTCGTGTCTTCTCGTTTAGGTCGATTGTGTAGGAATCAGCAGAATGCACCTATTGGGTACCAGTCATTCCTGAATACATCATCCACGTGTTTTTTCCTTCAGGAAAGCCCCCTGAAGAAGGACTTATGCCCGAAACGTCGAATCTCCTGTTCCTTGGATGCTGCCTGACCTGCTGCGCTTTTCCAGCAACACATTTTCAACTCAAACCGGAACTCCACTAACAAACATATCTACCTGGATCTCGTTTACCAAACTTTCAGAAGGACTGGAAGTGATGTCACCCACCACAACAGATCAAGACACACAAATAGAAAGCAGGTTAGAACACCAGCGCTTCACCAGAGGCTCTTCGATGATGTTACCTAGCATGATCTGGGAAACATCTGATCCAGCTCAGCAAGCAAACTTACAATCTGTTCCCAAATATATATTGTAAATAATTGTGGCCTTAGAACAGAATAATTGTGGAACTCTACTAGTTACAGGTTACCATCCTGATAATGTCCCACTTTATCCCAACTCCGTCTTCTATTAATTAACCAATCCTCAATCCATGCTAATATGCTACCATCACAGCATCTTATTAATGTTGGGTTATGGACCAGAGCAACCCCTAAAAACATACCAAGGAAATAGCTTAGACCCTATCTTTAATCTTATTTAAAAGCAAGTAGAAGGCACTGCATTCCAGATGTGATTCAATTGGTTAAACTACTAGGTTTTAAGCAAAACCCACTTTATTCTTCCATCATAGTGAAAATACAAACAAACTGGTGCAACTTTAACTCTATTTAAATATTTAAAATATAGCAACATTTAAGAGGCATTTGGATAGGTATATGCATAGGAAGGATTTGGAGGGATATGGGCCAGGTGCGGGAAGGTGGGATTAGATTGGGTTGGGATATCTGGTCAGCATGGACGGCTTGGACCTAAGGGTCTGTTTCCATGCTGTACATCTCTATGACTCTATATTATTTAACCATACTCATCAATTGTTCCAAAATAGTAGCATCCATAAACACACTACTGGCAAAGGCAAATTCAGCAAAACAGACCTCCTTCACTTACTATGACCTCCAGTCCAGGAAAAAAATACCGACAGAATGAATCTACTAGAGACAGAGCTCAAGCTTTTTGCAACAGAGCTGTATCCAGCAGCTTTGACTTCAAAAACCCCCAACTTCAACAACTGAAAGCAAAACTAAATTCCTGAGTGTGAGAGCCTGACTCCATCCAGTCTTGCTTCTTTTATCCAATTTTTTTAAAAGACAAAGCTATTTACTCCACTTTCTATGGAGAAGACACCTCACCAATAGGTTTACAACATGCCTCTTCAAGAGAAGCAGAACAAGACAAATTCCTCTTAAAATCACTATCAAATTAGCCTTATGACGGGTACCATATTTCACGCCTTTTAGATATCCAAATATATTACATCTACTGGCTCCCTTTATCCATCCCGTTGTTACTTTCTCAAAGAGCTGTAATAAATTTGTCAGGCATGATTTCTCTTCATAGGGCCATGCTGCTGATGCTTGATTTGTTTTTATAGATGCTCTGCTAAAATATCTTTTGTAATATTCCCGAACAGTTCCACTACAACAAACATTATATTGGTGGTCTGAAGTTTCTCTGTCTTCTTTTTTGAATATTTTATATTCACTCATGGTTCATGGACATTGTTGGCTGGGCCAACATTTATTACCCATTCTTAGTTGCCCTTGAGAAGCTGTCTTCTTGAACAATGGCAATATACATCCAAGTCAGGATGGTGATTGGCTTGGAGAGGAACGCATAGCTTGTGGTGCTTCCATGTAGCTGCTGCCCTTGTCCTTCTAAGGAGGCATGGTCAAGGGTTTGGAAATTGCAGTTTAAGAATCCTGGGTGAATTTCTGCAGTGCATCTTGTACAATACACATGGTGTCAGTGGAGGAGCAAATGGATGTGGTGCCAATCAACTGGGCTGCTTTGTTCTGGATGGTGTCAAGCTTCTTGAACGTTGTTGGAGCTGCAATTATCCAGGCAAGTGGGGAGTACTCCATCATCCTCATGACTGGAGCCTTGGGGATCCTATCTACTGCATGGACTAGTGATTTTTCTTGTTATAATAAGTGTATGTTGTGAGTGAATAACCTACTTAAATATAGGCTATCAGTCTTATGAAAACTGGTAGCGCCATCTAAGTGGTTATCATGGAATGATAAAAGGAGTGAATGTGATAACAGAGTTAACTTGCTCTGCTGTCCTACAGGAAATTGGATGTCCCGAGGCTATGGTAGGATGCCTGGGACTTACAGGTAGAATGTAATTTACATTCCCATTCTTTGCCTTTCAGAGACATTTACATGGCCATCTCCTATTATTCAGAGATAATTTACATTTGCATCATCATCCCATTCAAAATTAATAAGAACATTACAGTTGGAATTTTGACTACTGCCTGCAGTTTAAAAAACAATTCACAACAGATTTGGGCAATAAGGGATTATTACCTGGTGATGGTTAGGTCACTGTATTGTCTTGAGGGGCTGGTGACTTGTGGGGGTGGGGGGCGGGGGCGGGGGGAGGTGTCTTGTGGACATTACTGACTGAGATGTAAAGATTTTATAAAAAGGAAGGATTGTTTCCTTTGTTCAGGGAGACCTTTCAACACGCTTCACAATCATGGCAAAGTGTGTTAAGAGTTCCTCCATAGTTTGTACTGTATTTGCTTAATAAAATTTGGTTGTTCTTCGCAGAAGTTGCAGTATGGTAGCTGCATCAAGTGTGCAAGACTTTCAGAAAAAAGAACATAACAATCAGGAGCTAAACAGCTCTGGCAAAATGTAAACTGAGCATCAGTGAGTAAGCTGTTGCGAAGTAAGTGCTACTTGTTTGCACTGCAGATGATTCAATCATCAGTAAAGTGATACAGGGTCAGTACACTCAAGGGGCAATAAGTGGCCAGGGTGGATTTGTCCAGCTTTCTGTGCACAAAACAAATAGAAGTATTACTTGTCAACCACTATACAGAGAAATCCTTGATTGCGGAAAATGATGGACATTTCTGAGGCCACCCCTGCGAAAGGTCCACCTTCGGTGGCACAGTGGTTAGCACTGCTGCCTCACAGCGCCTGAAGACCCGGGTTCAATTCCCGACTCAGGCGACTGACTGTGTGGAGTTTGCACGTTCTCCCCGTGTCTGCGTGGGTTTCCTCCGGGTGCTCCGGTTTCCTCCCACAGTCCAAAGATGTGCGGGTGAGGTGAATTGGCCATGCTAAATTGCCCGTAGTGTTGGGTAAGGGGTTATGTAGGGGTATGGGTGGGTTTCGCTTCGGCGGGTCGGTGTGGACTTGTTGGGCCGAAGGGCCTGTTTCCACACTGTAAGTCTAATCTAATCTAAAAGTCTAATCTAATCTAAAAACTGGGGATTCCTTGCTACTATGGTTGACAACGCCCTTAAGTCTTGTCCAACCATCTCTCACACTTCTGCCTTCAGCCCTTCTTTTGCTTCCTACAACGATACAAATCCTCGTCCTCACTTACCAGCACTAAGTTCAGCACTCCGCAGTGACTGTTCTATCCAGGAAATCCTGATCCACTCCTCCTCCATTCCAGACACATTCATGGCACCTTCCCAGGTAACCGTAGGTGTAACGTCTGCCTGTTTACTTTCTCATCCAACTACCCGAGTCATCAGATGCACATTCTAGGTGAAACAGCAACTTACTTGCACTTCATTTAATCTAGTATAATGTCCTTACTGTTCACAGCCTGGTGTTCTCTCCGCTGGGGAGACAAAACTTCTGGCTTTGCAGAAGACCTACACTGTCTATAAAAATGATCCTCAGCTTCCAGTGCCTGCCATTTCAACACACCACCATGTTCCCAAGCTAACACTTCCGTCATAGGCTTGTTGCAGTGTTCCAGCAAGCCTCAGCACACACTCAAAGAACAGTCTCTCATTTTCCTACTTCGGGACCATGTTGATTGTTAGAGGCTGCATAAAGTTAAATAACTTTCAGCCTGATTCTGTCCTTTTTTTTTAAAACCTATGTCTATATCCTGGTACTGTCATGACATGAGTTGCTTTCACCACAGCCAACCTATTCTTATGAATTTTAGTCAGAGTCATAGAGATGTACAGCATGGAAACAGATCCTTCAGTCCAACCCATCCACACCAACCAGATATCCCAACCCAATCTAGTCCCACCTGTCAGCACCTGGCCCATATCTCTCCAAACCCTTCCTATTCATATACCCATCCAAATGTTTTTTAAATGTTGCAATTGTACCAGCCTCCACAACTTCCTCTGGCAGCTCATTCCATACAATGTACCACTCTGTAAAAAGTTGCCCCTAAGGTCTCTTTTTTTAAAATCTTTCCCCTCTCACCCTAAACCTATGCTCTCTAGTTCTGGACTCCCCCACCCCAATGAAAAGACTTTGCCTATTTATCCTATCCATGCCCCTCAATTTTGTAAACCTGTAAGGTCACCCCCTCAGCCACCAACGCTCCAGGGAAAACAGCCCAAGCCTGTTCAGCCACTCCCTATAGCTCAAATCCTCCAATCCTGACAACATCCTTGGAAATCTTTTCTGAACCCTTTCAAGTTTCACAACATCTTTCCGATAGGAAGGAGACCAGAATTGCAAGCAATATTCCAAAAGTAGCCTAACCAATGTCCTATACAGCCACAACATGACCTCCCAACTCCTGTACTCAATATTCTGACCAATAAAGGAAAGCATATCAAACGCCTTTTTCACTATCTTATCTACCTGCCGCTCCACTTTCAAGGAGCTATGAACCTGCACTCCAAGGTCTCTTTGTTCAACAACACTCCCTAGGACCTTACCATTAAGTGTAGAAGTCCTGCGCTAATCTGCTTTCCCAAAATGCAGCACCTCACATTTATCTGAATTAAACTCCATCTGCCACTTCTCAGCCCATTGGCCCAACTGGTCAAGATCCTGTTGTAATTTCAGGTAACCTTCTTCACTGTCCACTGCACCTCCAATTTTGGTGTCATCTGCAAACTTACTAACTGTATCTCATATGCTCGCATTCAAATCATTTATGTAAGTGACAAAAAATATAGAGGACCCAGCACTGATCCTTGCGGCACTCCAGAGACACAGACCTCCAGTCTGATAAACAAACCTCCACCACCACCCTCTGTCTTCTACCTTTGAGCCAGCTCTGTATGCAAACGGAGTGTTCACCCTGTGTTCCGTAAGATCTAACCTTGCTAATCAGTCTCCCATTGGGAACCTTGTTGACTGCATTACTGAAGTCCATATAGATCACATTTACCGCTCTGTCCTCATCAATCCTCTTTGTTACTTCTTCAAAAACCCCAGTCAAGTTTGTGAGACATGATTTCCCATGCACAAAGCCATGTTGACTATCCCTAATCAGTCCTTACCTTTCCAAATACATGTACATCCTGTTCCTCAGGATTCCCTTCAACAACTTGCCCACCACCGACGTCAGGCGTACTGGTCTATAGTTCCCTGGCTTGTACTTACCACCCTTCTGAAACAGTGCACGTTTGCCAACCTCCAGTCTTCCGGCACCTCACCTGTGACTATCGATGTACAAATATCTCAGCAAGAGGCCCAGCAAACACTTCTCTAGCTTCCCACAGAGTTCTAGGGTACACCTGATCAAGTCCTGGGGATTTATCCACCTTTATCCAGCACTTCCTCCTCTGTAAAATGGACATTTTGCAAGGTGTCACTACCTATTTCTCTAAATTCAATATCTTCCATGTCCTTCTCCACAGTAAATAGTGATGCAAAATAGTCGTTTAGTATCTCCCACAGTTTCTGGGACTCCACACAAAGGCTGCCTTGCTGATCTTTGAGGGGCCCTATTCTCTCCCTAGTTACCCTTTTGTTCTTAATATAAGAGTAAAAACCCTTTGGATTCTCCTTAATTCTATTTGCCAAAGTTATGTCCCCTTTTTGCTCTCCTGATTTCTCTCTTAAGTATACTCCTACTGCCTTTATACTCTTCTAAGGATTCACTCGATCTATCCTGTCTATGCCTTGCATATGTTTCCTTCTTTTTCTTAACCAAACCCTCAATTTCTTTCGCCATCCAGCATTCCATATACCTACCAGCCTTTCCTTTCACCCTGACAGGAATATACTTTCTCTGGATTCTCATGATCTCATTTCTGAAAGCTTCCCATTTTCCAGCCATCCCTATACCTGTGAACATCTGCCCGCAATCAACTTTTGAAAGTTCTTGCCTAATACTATTAAAATTGGCCTTTCTCCAATTTAGGACTTCAATTTTTAAATCTGGTCTATCCTTTTCCATCACCATTTTAAAACAAATAGAATCATGGTCGCTGGCCCTAAAGTGCTCTCCCACTGACACTTCAGTCACCGTCCTGCCTTATTTCCCAAGAGGAGGTCAAGTTTTGCACCTCCTCTAGTAGGTACATCCACATACTGAATCAGGAAATTTTCTTGTACACACTTCACAAATTCCTCTCCATCTAACCCCTTAACATAATGGCAGTCCCAGTTTATGTTTGGAAAGTTAAAACCCCCTACCATAGCCTCCCTATTATTCTTACAGACAGCTGAGATCTCCTTACAGGTTTGTTTCACAATTTCCCTCTGACTGTATGGGGGTCCATAATATAATCCCAATAAGATGATCATCCCTTTCCTATTTCTCAGTTCCACCCATCTAACTTCGCTGGATGTATTTCCAGGAATATCTTCCCTCAGCAAGCTGTAATGCTATCCCTGATCAAAAACACCCCTCCTCTCTTGCCCCTCTTTCTATCCTTGCTGTAGCATTTGTATCCTGGAACATTAAGTTGCCAGTCCTGCCCATCCCTGAGCCATGTTTCCGTAATTGCTATGATATCCCATATCATGTTCTTAACCATGCCCATGTTCATCTGCAGTTTAATTTATTAGTCCTACTTTGTCCTTGCCTGCCCTGACTGTTTGACTCGCTTCTGTTCTCAACTGTACCAGTCTCAGACTGATCTCTTTCCTCACTATCTCCCTGGGTCCTACCCCCCACCTTACTAGTTTAAATCCTCCCGAGCAGCTCTAGCAAATCTCCCTGCCAGTATATTGGTCCCCTTCCAATTTAGGTGCAATCTGTCCTTCTTGTACAGGTCACTTCTACCCCAAAAGAGATTCCAATGATCCAAAAATGTGAATCCTTCTCCCATACACCAGCTCCTCAGCCATGCATTCATCTGCTCTATCCTCCTATTCCTGCCCTCACTAGCTCGTAGCACCGGGAGTAATCCAGATATTACTACTCTCGAGGACCTCCTTTTTAAATTCCTGCCTAACTCTCTAATCTCCCTTCAGAATCTTAACCTTTTCCCTTCCTATGTTGTTGGTTCCAATGTGGACAATGACCTCTTGCTGGCCCCTCTCCCCCATGAGAACATTCTGCACCCTCTCTGACATCCTTGATCCTGGCACCAGGGAGCAACACACCATTCTGATTTTTCGCTGCTGGTGTCAGAAATGTCTGTCTATACCTCGGACTAGAGAATCCCCTAACACAATTGATCTCTTGGAACCTGACGTACGCCTCATTGCATTAGAGCCAGTCTCAATTCCAGAAAATTGGCTGTTTATGCCATGTTCCCCTGAGAATCCATCACCCCCTGCTTTTTCCAAAACAGCATACTTGTTTGAAATGCGCATAGCCACAAAAAGACTCCTATGCTAGTTGCCTACTTCACTTCCCTTCCTAGAGTTAACCCATCTATGTGACTGTATCTGAGACTTCCCCCCCTCCTTTCCTATAACTGTCATCCATCACATACTGTTACTGTTGCAAATTCCTCATTGCTTCTAACTGTCTCTCCAAGCAATCCATTCGATCTGATAAGATTCGCAACCAAAAGCATTTGTGGCAGATATAATCCTCAGTAACCCTTAAACTCTCTTTAAACTCCCACATCTGACAAGAAGCACCTATCACTCTCCTAAAGGCCATTTTTGATCCTTCACAATCTACAGACCCAGAAAAAAAATATTGTCTTGTTCCTCTACAAAACATTGCCCCAAATTAAGAGTTATGACTTATATTTTAAGTTTAATCAAGAGACATATCTCCAAAAACATGTAATCAACAAAGAACCCACTCTACTCATTACTGCAGACTTTCCGAAGGCCACACTGAAAACAATTCACTTATCTGATTCTGTGCTGTGAACTTCACCCAAACAGTTCCTACAAGATCAGTTGTGAATTTCATTGTTTGTTAATTTTACCAGACGCACTCCAATGTCCAGCGATACATGAATTCAAACAGCACAGGCAGTAACTATGCAGGTACACGATGGTCAGTTTCTTTCTCTCTCTCTTTCCTGTACTGACCTCACCATGTGCTTCCTTTTTCTGTTCTTCTCCCTTTTAAAACTGCTGTTGTTTTGACTTTTTTTTCCAAAGTTCCAAAACAATGCAACAGCATGTAAAACAGTAATGGCTGCTCCTGGAATTCAAGGAAATCACCTCAAATGCCTCAAACAAAAAAAAAAGCTGCAGTCCTGTTATCATTAAGTGAGATTCCATTTTTCTTCAGTCCTGGTCTACAATTAGTAATCCACACATGCCTTTCCTTCTGTCTGGGCTCCATTGAGTGTCATACAGTACTCCCTATTCACTTCTACCCCCACAGTCCCCAACCTAGTCTTCAACATGTATACCACATTTTCCTAGCTGCTATCAGTTCTGAAGAAGAGTCACTGGACTTGAAATGTTAACTCTGCTTTCTCAACATAGACCTGCTGTTTTTTGCCAACAATTTCTGTTTTTGCTTCAAGTCCCTAACGTTTACAGTTTTTTTAAATATAAGAAAACCTGTATTGAAATTTAAATAATTGTGAATCAATTTGATTCCCACTTCAAATTCTTCACTGTCTCTTTCTTAAAAGAAATCACAAGATTTTAGATCAGATTATTTTTAGATAAACTAAAGTGTGGAAACAGGCCCTTCAGCCCAACAAGTCCACACCGACCTTCCAAAAAGCCACCCAGACTCACTTCCCTACATTTCCCTCTGACTAATACATCTAACACTATGGGCAATTCAACATGGCCAATTCACATAACCTGCACAATTTCTGCAGCAAAGAGAAGGTCCTTTATGCCTGCACCTGCTCTTCAAATGTGCATTATATAGTGTCAATCTTCTGCTTTTTCTCCACATCCAATCATGCAATGCCCTCTTGAATGCCTCATTTGAACTACCTCCACAATTCCATGCAATCTATTCCTTACTTTAAGTACTCACTGAGTGAAAATCCTTTCTCACATAATCTTTTGTTCTGCACATCAATTTAATTTTTATCCCCTTCACAGGGATGCTGACACACTGTACACTCCATGCAGATGGGAAACAGGTGACATGAAACTGAAACCACTGAACTTCAGGATCTGGGATATTCTGAACGTCTGGCTTTTTTAATTGGAGGTCCAGAAGCTATCAAAAAAATGGATAATGATCCAACAACTCATCGAACAGCGAGAGAACTAAAATTCAGCAGAAACTGATCCATGAATTTCCAGATCCAAAAAAAAGCATTTGAGGGGTTAATTTTGGATGAAGGAGAACTAAAGAACAAGGCACAGCCGAGGGAGACCAGCAGCGAGCTACAATTAGACAGAAATGTTTAGGATTTACAGCCAGGGATCACAATAGGTTACAAAACAGAAGTTGTGAGAACATCACAGCCAATAGGCAATGAAAGATGGACAACCATTTCAGACTCCAGCACAAATATTCACTTGCTCACTAAGAGAAAACAATTCAACAAAATAACACTATATGCATAATACATTCCAAAATACTTTAATTTAAAATATTTCAGCTTTCTCCTTCAATGTGTGTGAGGATGTGTTAGGGAGAGGAGGAAGTATAAGAAGTGCAAGCAAACTTCCAATTTCACGCTCGATTAAAATTCAAAAGAAATATTTCCATTCAATTTTACTTTCAGCAGGGTGACAAAATTTACAGCTGAATCTGGCACATTTAATTTAAATATGGAAAGGCTCTTATACACTTAATGGTAAGGTCCTGGGGAATGTTGTCGAACAAAGATGTTGGAGTGCAGGTGCATAGCTCCTTGGAAGTGGAGTGACACAGACAGAATATTGAAGGCGTTTGGTATGCTTTCCTTTATTGGTCAGTGCACTGAATACAGGATTGGGGAGTTCATGTTGTGGCTGTACAGGACATTGGTTAGGCTACTTTTGGAATATTGTGCACATTTCTGCTCTCCCTGCAATAGGAAGAATTTTGTGAAACTTGAAAGGATTTAGAAAAGATTTACAAAGGGTGTTTGTGCTATAGGGAGAGGCTGAATAGGCAGGGGCTATTTTCCGTGGAGTGGAGGCTGAGGAGTGACTTTATATAGGTTTATAAAATCATGAGGGACATGGACAGGGTAAATAGACAGGGTCTTTTCCTAGGGGAAAGGGAGTCCAAAATAGGTTTAAGGTGAGAGGGGAAGAATTAAAAAGAAATAAGGGGCAACGTTTTCAACACAGAGGGTTGTGCGTGCGTGGAATGAGCTGCCAGAGGAAGTGGCTGAGGCTGGCACAATTACAACATTTAAAAGGCATCTGGATGAGTGCATGATATGGGCCAAATGCTGGCAAATAGGACTAGATTAATTTAGGATATCTGGTCAGCATGAACGAGTTGGACTAAATGGTCTGTTTCCATGTTGTACATTTCTATGACTCTATTTGATCAGCTGGTTTTTTTCAATGGTGTACAATATTCTACACTCATGAAAACATTAAAACAACCTAAATTTAGACAAGACGAAGTTAACTCACAGATCTTAGTTAATAAATAGTTTCCCATAAAATGGTGTAAATGTTTGAAGAGCAGCTTCAAGGCAATTAAAACTAAGAGTTGTGTATTGAAAATGCTCCTCACTCCGTTACAGAAAATTCTAAATATATTTACTACACAAATTTCTGAACAACCATGACTTAACAAAAATTTTCCCCTTGAATATATTTCTACAACAGCTGATAAAAGGATGTGATGGTACACAAGTGATAATGAAAATATCTTTTCAAAGGAAACCTGAAGGAAAATTTGACACATCTACTCGCTAATTTGTACAACAATTAAAGTGGGAATAATTTAAAAAGTTTGATTCAAATTGGTGGTAGAGTTCTGAGTAATACTCTAGTTAGTCCCATTCTGTGAAGCATCAACAGGCAGCTGCTGCAATTGACTGACAGAGGGGGGCACACATCAGAAAGAAGTGAAACATTGACAAAGAAATGGATATCGAGCCTTCCTAAATTAAAACAATTGACAGTGCATCATGTTATGGACAGGTAAACATAATGAAGAGCTACTACTGGAGGTCAGCTTGTTTAGAAAGCAAAGTTCTGAACTATAAATGCTGAAATTTGAAATAAGAACACAAAGTCCTGGAGCGATTCAATAGATTTGGCATCGTCTGTGGAGGGAGAAACAGTTAACATTTTGTGTGCAGTACGACTCTCCTTCTGAACCAGTTCCAAGTAAGAGTCATGTTGGACTTGAACATTACTTCTGTTTCTCTTTCCACAGATACTGCCAAACCTCCTGAATTCAACTTATTTGCAAGTCTTGTGAAATGCATTTTAAGAATTAACACATATGATCAGCATTAGTAACCTTATGCAATGCACCACAATTAAAACACAAACATATATTTCTGAGAACCAAAAGACAAATATTTACTTTTTCTTTACAAGAATTTCTATTTTGCTTTGGCAAATCATGTGATAGCAATTACCTTCTGTAGTATGAATCATTTGTGTTAAGAGACAAATCTTTCATCTGCACCTTTACTCCTGCAGTAAGTAACAACTCTCAAAATCAAATCAGACTGGACATAATTGATGACAGATAAACTGATTTTTCTATTGCACTCAATTTATTTTATGGCAGAACAGATTTAATGGTCTAAAGGAGAATAAGTAATCTTAAAACTCAAAAGTCACAGGTAAACTGTTAATATTTTGATCCATTTGTCTAAAACATGCAAATACAATAACATCAGGAACAAGAAAATTATTCGGAGCCCTGGATTTTTTTTTACACAGCAATTCAGACTTGTTAATTGGCAGTTAGAACCATGGAAATATTGATATGCAATGCTTCTGTTTGACAATTTTGTTAGTCATTCAACATATAATTAACATTGATCATGAGGGCGTTGCTAGCTAGGCTTGCATTTATTGCCCATCAGGCAGTTAAGAGTCAAAACACATTCCAATGTATCCGGAGTCACATGCAGATGAATCCAGATAGAAATGGCAGTTTTCTTCCCTAATGGACATAGTGAACCAGAAAGAATTTTTCTGACAAATTGGTGATGGCTTCATGGTCATCGTAAAACTCCAGATTTTAACTGAATTCGAACTTCACCATCTGGATTAATAGTCCAGCAAAAAAACCACCGTTGCTTATTGCCTCCTTTACACTGAGTTAATGTTATAATCCACACAATTTATCACTGTCAAATACTTGCTTACATTAAAAAAAACTGCCAATCATGAATGTTCCATATTCCTCCATCGCCATCCTTGAGTAAGTCGTGTCCTATTAACAAGGCATATTGACCAGAGATGGCCACACATTTGGACTGGTGGCCCTGGGTCTCCAACTTTGGCCTCAAACCAATATCTTCCTGTAAGGTGCCTGGTCAACTTGAAAGTCTCCAGGGCAGGTCACATCCAGGTCAGCTCCTTCAAGTTACCACAGCTGCACAAAAACTTTTGAAAGCAATCACACACAAATAAATACACCTAAAAGTCCACGAGGTCTTGACAGTTCAAGTCAAACAACAGCAAGGAAACCTCTTACTGATTTGCACTTGCCATCTTGCATCTCCCACCTCAAAACCCCATAGTTGAGAGACTTCAATGTCTCTCACCATCAGTAACTTAAGTGGCACCACTTTTCACAAGGATGGCTCAGCTCTGAATGACATATCACCTGGTTTGCAGCAGATCATGAAAAACGAATGGGAAAAATCTGTTTGGCACATCCTCTTCAATCTATTTGTCTGTTACATTTGTCCATGACAACTGCAGTCAGAATAATGATTCTAAAACTGAGTACCTAACAGCGGTATGCACATTCCATGATCAAATTATAAAGAGAAATAAATACAGCAAATACTTTTGTTTTAATCAACACATTATAAACCAGCACCCTTGACAACCCGGCAAAAGTTATATATCTCAGTAAAGTTTACTGTATTATTCTGTCCAATTTTTAAAATTTTTAAAAAACTTATTTACCTCAATGTAAGTATCCTTGTTGTTCAATCAAATGACCACAAGAAATATCAATAGTTGATTCAATTTCTCCTCGAATACCACGATCTACTGCAATGTCAGAACAGCCAGTTGAGGGCGAGAAGGTTCTCTGATGGTAAGTTTTATTTATGGCAAAGCTGCGTAATTAAGTGATTTATGTTGTAAACAGTGGTATGTTTACTCTCTGCATTACATTTCTATTACTTCACGTGGCTTTACATTGTTTATGCGGACCTTATCTGGAATATTTGATCCATCGGCACACTCTTGGTCCCACAGGTGTTGGATAATTCGCTGACTGTACTCAGCTTTCCTCATTTCCCCACCAGATAATCAGATGCTTTTTTGTTGTTAAATCTAAACTTCTGGACATACACAAGCTGCAATTTATGTATAACAAATACTCAGGTCCAGGATGTAGTAAATAATGCAAACCATTTTCCTCCTTTTCAATTAATTTTTCAAGTTAAATGTAATACACCAAGAACAGAATCGGTGTCAAAAGAAAAAACTCATCAAATGAATCTATGAATGCAAACGTGGATGAAGGATTGGAGGGAAATTTGGAACAATTCTAGACATGCCAATTATGTTATTGGGGAATTAGGTAACTGACTGAGTGGCCAAAATCTCAAATCTGAGACCATCTTTTCTGGTGAGCTTCATTAACATTCTATTGGTTAGGAAATTTCAATCTCAATGTAAAATAATATTTGATTGTTTTTAAACAATAACCTCATATCTTACCATAAATATAAGGGCTCCACTCTCAAGCTCTACATTATTATCCAATATTCAAACATTAAATTTCATTCAAGCTTTTTTTTGACAGTACAAATGAGGAAAAGCAAAACCTTTTATATGGAAATTGAACACAGAATTAGATCATTTGAACCAATAAATCAGTATTGGTGCCTCCACTCTATGTGAGCCGTCCTACTTCCATTCTCCTCACCATATCCCTCTGTAGCTTTTCCTTTAGCTGCTATTTAGTCTATTACTAAATAATGTTGTGGTTCCTCCTACAGTATCCAACTCTGGTGGTGCAAAACTCAGCCTCGCATCTAAAATGATTGCCCTACTCCGTTCTCTAATTTCATACTTAATGTGATATCTATGTCCCCTTGCACCAAATCGCTCAATCACTGAAAATCTGTTGCTATTTATATTGCCCTATCCTTCATATTTAAATGCTTCCATAAAATCACTGCAAAAGATATGTTCTCATCAAAGCAGCCTAATTTTCAAGTCTGTCAT
The DNA here is from genome assembly GCF_020745735.1 of Hemiscyllium ocellatum. Classification (NCBI taxonomy): domain Eukaryota; kingdom Metazoa; phylum Chordata; class Chondrichthyes; order Orectolobiformes; family Hemiscylliidae; genus Hemiscyllium; species Hemiscyllium ocellatum. Next base: position 66,771,149 of record NC_083402.1, on the reverse strand, counting down.
CATATTTGTACTTCATTCAAGGTAACATGGCCAGGGCATATTTTGGAGAGAAGGCAGGCAGGAAGGACGATGGGGTATGATCCCTGGGTAAATTGCTCTAAAGATACTAATGATCCTTTTCTTTCTGCCCTTTAAAAAACCTTTTCCAAAAAAAACAGGCTACATGCTTACATTCATCTGCCACAACCATATCATGAACCACGTTATGTCAGGTTATAGGGATAGGAGAGAAGAGAGATTCTGGGTGGGATGTTCTTCGAGTGTCCGTGTGGCCTATTTCTACACTGTCAGGATTCTATAAAGCATGTGAACAAGTTCACTTGCCCTTAATTGTTTTTCATATTTTGGGTGTTGCCACCCTTCCGAGTAAAGGAATGAATGGGAAGGTGATTGGCTGAGCACGACCTATTTTACATGCCTATTATCGAAATCTTAACTGGCAGTGGCACATAAATTCCAGCCCATCAATTTTAAGTACAAACTCCATGTCTCTGGTATGAAAGGACTGAACTTGCATGCATCCTGAAATCAAACACTAGAAAAAACATAAAATGAAAGTCCCCAACAAGGCCTTGCTGCACACTGCAAATGAAAACAGGAATTGTTAACTGTGGTCTTTCTGGCAAGAAATAAGTAGCTTTGTCTTATACATCCACTTTTACACTTCACTAAACTTCCCTTCCAGTTACATCAGAGAGCAATAATGCAGGCAACACCCATTAATTTAATTAACACTGTGCCATGGTAACTGTTTGGTTAGATTGCACCATATTATAGGACACTACGACTTCATATTCTAGTGTCTAGGATTAGAATATTCTGGTGGCTAATGATAGCAATGAATTCCTACAGTATGACTCACTAACTCTGAAGCACATACATAGGAAAGACTAGTTTAAAGCAATTAAAGGGAAGGTGCTTGGACATGGTGTTTTAAGAGGCATTTGCACCCCTTAAGTCAGTTACCTCAAATTTGTACTGTGATCAGCAACAAGGTGGTGTGACAAGTGAGGCATACATAGGAATCCAGAATTTAGCTTTGAAGGAGCCTCAGCAATTGTACTTATCGGAGAGTGTGGTGCTGGAAAAGCACAGCAGGTCAGGCAGGAGATTGAAGTTTCAGACATAAGCCCTTCATCAGGAATGAGGCTTCTGGGCCGAGGAGCTGAGAGATAAATGGAAGGGGGGTGGGCTGGGGGGAGGTGGTGGATGTGTGTGGAGAAGGTAGCTGAAGGTATCTTACATAGAACATTACAGCACAGTGCATGTCCTTCAACCCTTGATGTCGCGCCGCCCTGTGAAACTAATCTGAAGCCTAGCTAACCTACACTATTCCATTCTCGTCCATATGCCCCGTGAAGTTGGCAAGTCTACAACTGTTCCAAGGCAGTGTGTTCCATGCTCCTAAAACACAGTAAAGAAATGGCCTTTGACATCTGTCTTATATCTGTTGCCCTTCAATTTAAAGCTATGCCCCCTCATGCTAGCCATCACCATCCTTGGAAAAAGGCTCTCACTGTTCACCCAGTCCATCCCTTTGATTAGCTTACATGTCTCAATTAAGTCACCTCTCAACCTTCTTCTCACGAAAACAGCCTCAAGTCCCTCAACCTCTCCTCGTAAGACCTTCCCTCCATACTAGGGAACATCTCCTCTGGACCCCTAACCAAAGCTTCCACATCCTTCATATAATGCGGTGACCAGAACTGCATGCAATACTTCAAGTGTGGTTGCACCAGAGTTTTGCACAGCTGTAGCATGACCTCATAGTTTCGAAACTTGATCCCTCTACTAGTAAAAGCGTGGGATTGAGTTTCAGAACCATGCCTTCTTAACAGCCCTATCAACTTTGAGGGATCTACATTCATAGACACTGAGATCTCTCTGTTCATCTACACTACCAAGATTCTTACCATTACTCTGCATTCCTGGTACTCCTTCCAAAGTGAACCACCTCACACCTGCATTATACTTCACTTGCTACCTCTCAGTCTACCTCTGCACCTTATCTATGTCCTTCTGTAACCTACAACATCCTTTGGCAGTATCCACAACTTTACCAACCTTAGTGTTGTCAGCAAATTTACTAACCTATCCTTCTATGCCTTCATCCAGGTAGTTTATAACAATGACAAACAGCAGTGGACCTAAAACAGATCCTCGCGGTACACCACGAGTAACTGAACTCCAAGATAAAGATTTCCTGCCACGGCAGGGCAAGGTACCAGTAGTGGGGTGAGCGGGCGGTGGAGGATCTGATGAGGAAGTCGCGGATAAGGGTGGGGAAGGAAATATATACATAGTGGTGGGGTCTGTTTGTAGGTGGTGGAAGTGGCGGAGGATGATGCAATGCATACGGAGGTCAGTGGGGTGGGAGGTGAGGATGGGAAAGGTCTGTACTTGTGGCTTTGGGAGCGATGGGGTTCAATGGCAGAGCTGCAGGAAGTGCAGGATGTACAATGTATTTATCTAACCGGTTTGAGGTCCTTGCTTCCCAGGTGGCAGTGAATATCTAGAATACCCCACCTCAGAAGGCTGTAGAGGCTAGATCACAAATTACTTAAAGAGGAGTTAGATATGTCTTTACAATATCAGAGACTTCACAGTTATGCTCAGCTGGCTTAACAGAGGATGTGAGGTCTGGGGCGAAATAGCCATGATCTTGTTGAATGGCGGAGCATGCCTGCGGGAGTGAATGACCTATTTCTACTCCAACTTCTTTTCATGTGATGTTCCAATTCAAATACTGTCGTGTCTCAAAAATTAATTCCTTGTATTGTAGCTTGAAATTTAATGAACAGTTCATAATTGAGGATATTGATGAATTTTTCTCATGCTGCTCTTATGCGAGTCTGAATATTACATGTCAAAGCAAATGCAGATGTGATTGCATCAACAAATGACCTAGTGAGAATAGAAAAAGAATATCCTGAAAACCTGAAAGTAACTCTAAAAATCAAAAAATTGTGCATGAAAAACCAAATAATCTTGACCCTGATTTCCACAATTTGCTGCTCATTGCCAGGTAATAGAGGTTAAGATTTGGGAGATATTACATTGAATCCTGTCAACAGAATAAATTGAAACCATAATGCACTAGCGCTGGACGTTTAGGCTAAGCCAATTGGAAAACCACTTACTCTACAGCATAACAGCACACCTAGTTATTTTAAAAACACCCATTCCAAAATATGTGCTACAATATTCATTTATATAATTGTCACAAAAGTATAATTATAATAAAACAAAGGTGGCTAATAAATAATAGACAGCATTTAAAAATGGCAGCCAAGAGTCACATAACTTAATTCACTGCAAGCAAATAGGAGACAGACTATTTTATCTCAAGATTAATAGCAAAAGGAACCATTTGGACTTCAATTACCTCCTTTGACAACACAATGGGTCCTTAAAAGGTGTGAACATTCAACATTTCTGAAACAAGGCCAGCACTGGACCAACACCCAGTGAATTCCAGGATAACGGATTTTGGTTTGTGGGACAGTGATTCATCAAAATTCAACATAGCAAGCAACTTGAGTTTTATCTGTATAAAACAGTGAAACAATTTTAAAATCATAGCACCAAAATTAACGCTGATGAGACAGCATGAGTATTCTCAACAGAGTGAGGAGAAACAGGAAATCAGCCTAGGGATGCTGCACTGAAACCAGGGCAATGACCCACAACATGCAAGTGCCAATAATAATAATAAAAAAAATTAAAAAGGTGACGACACGCACTTCAGAATGTGTTCTGTTCATCCAGTTGGAAGATGCTTCTGGATCCGACTCCAAGTTTTTAACTTGCATTTTGAGAGGTGGAACTAAAAGTAATAGCGTGCAACAATTATACAGTGAACTGGTGTACCTCTTTCTAGTATCTTTTAACCTTAAATATCTTTCAGATTTTCAGGAGGCTCTTTCTCACTAATTCATTTATTAGGAGATACAGTCGAATACTAACACAATCAACTGTATTTGCATTGACATACTCAATACTTAGTCGAGAGTGTGGTGCTGGAAAACACAGCAGGTCAGGCAGCATCTGAGCAGCAGGAGAATCGATGTTTTGGGCAAGAGCCCTTCATCAAGAATGAGGCTTGGAGAGATAAATGGGAGAGGAATGGGACTAGGGAATGGAGGTAGGGGTCAAACAGATAGATCAGAGAGGAGGGTGGAGCAAATAGGTTGGAAAGAAGATGGACAGGTAGGATAGATCATGAGGGCAGTGCCAAGTTGGAAGGTTGGAACTGGGATAAGGTGGAGGGTGAGGGGAAATGAGGAAACTGGTGATGTTCACATTGGCGTCATGTGGTTGGAGGGCCCCAAGGCAGAAGATTAGGCATTCTTCCTCCAAACATTGAGTGGTTAGGGTGTGGCAATGGAGATGACCCAGGACCTGCATGTAAATGGGAGGGGGAGTTGAAGTGTTTGGCCATGGGGTGATGGGGTTGGTTGGCGCGGGTGTCCCCCTGGAGATATTCTCTGAAGTGCTCTGCAAGTAGGCGTCCAATCTCCCCAATGTAGAGGAGACCACAACGGGAGCAAGGGATACAGTAAATGACCCCTTTGGAGTCTTGGACGGAGGTGAGGGGGGAAGGTGTGCAATTCCTGCAGTGGCAGGGGAAAATGCCAGGAAGAGTGGGTTGGTGGGGGGTCATGGACCTGACAAGAGAGTCGCAGAGGGAGTTGTCTTTACGAAAAGTGGATGGGGTGGGAAGGGAAATATATGTCAGGTGGTGGAGTCCGTTTGTAGGTGGCAGAAACGACAGAGGATGATGCGACGTATACAGAGATTGTGGGGTGGAAGGTGAGGACCGGGGAGTTCTGTCCTTGTTGCGGTTGGACAGGTGGGATTCAAAGGCAGAGGTGCAGGAAATGGATGAAATGCGCTGGAGGGGAAGTTGTGGTCTTTGAAGGAGGCTATCTGGTGTATTCTGTGGTGGAACTGGTCCTCCTAGGAGCAGATGCTGAGAGGTGGAGGAATTGAGAATAAGGGATAGCATTTTTACAGCTCACAGGGTGAAAGCAGGTGTAGTCCGGTAGCTGTGGGAGTCGTTGGTTTTCTAGAAGATATCTGTGTTGAGCCGGTCACCGTTGATGGAGATGGAGGGGTCCAGGAAGAGAAGGGAGGTGTCTGAGATGGTCCAGGTGAACTTAAGGCTGGGGTGGAATGTGTTGGTGAAGTTGATGAACTGTTCAACCTCTTTGTGGGAACACGAGATGGTGCCAATACACATCGATGCAGCAGAGGAAAAGGTTTTTTTTAGATTAGATTAGACTTACAGTGTGGAAACAGGCCCTTCGGCCCAACAAGTCCACACCGACCCGCCGAAGCGCAACCCACCCATACCCCTACATTTACCCCTTCACCTAACACTACGGGCAACTTAGCATGGCCAATTCACCTGACCTGCACATCTTTGGACTGTGGGAGGAAACCGGAGCACCCGGAGGAAACCCACACAGACACGGGGAGAATGTGCAAACTCCACACAGTCAGTCGCCTGAGTCGGGAATTGAACCCGGGTCTCAGGCGCTGTGAGGCAGCAGTGCTAACCACTGTGCCACCGTGCCGCCCACGGGGAATGGTGCCAGTGTAACTGCGGAAAATGGACTGTTCCACATAACCGACAAAGAGATAGGCATAGCTGGGGCCCATGCGGGTGCCCATGGCTACTCCTTTCATCTGATGGAAGTGGGAGGATTCAAAGGAAAAATTGAGGGTGAGGACCACTTCAGCCAAACAAATGAGGGGTACTGGTGGGGATACCAGGAGAGGAAGAAACGGAGGGCTTGGAGGCCCTTGTCATGGAGGATAGAGATGCATAGTGATTGGATGCCCATGGTAAAGATGAGACGTTGGTGGCCAGGAAAACAAAAGTCATGGAGGTGGTGGAAGCAGTGGGTGGTATGGTATGTAGTGCCCCGAACGTATGTGGGGAGTTCGTGGACCAGGGATATAGGACAGTATCAAGTTACGTGGAGATGAGTGCTAACCACTCTACACCTGGAGGAAGAAAGCCTCATCTTCTGCCTTGGGGCCCTCCAACCATACGGCATCAATGTGGACATCACCAGTTTCCTCATTTTCCCTCCCCCACCTTATCCCAGTTCCAACCTTCACTTGGCACTGCCCTCATGATCTGTCCTACCTGACCATCTTTCTTCCCAATTATTCACTCCACTCTCCTCTCCGACCTATCACCTTTATCCCCACGTCCATCTACCTATCGCACTCTCAGCTAACACCCCCCCCAGCCCACCCCTAGCCTCAGTCCCCTCCCATTTATCTCTCTTCCCCCTACAGCTCACAAGCCTCATTCCTGATGAAGGTCTCTTGCCCAAAAAGTCAATTCTCCTGCTCCTTGGATGCTGCCTGACCTGCTGTACTTTTCCAGTACCACACTCTTGACTGATCTTCAGCACCTCACTTTCTCCTCATATGTAATACCTATACTCCCATAACAGTAGAATTAGATGAATTCATCAACTTCCTCAATTATCAATTCTCCATTAAATTTCAAGCCACAACACACACAGAAAACGAAAATTTCTGAGCCTCCAGTGTCTGTAAATTGGCACTTTCAATCTTCGTATTTGGATTTTTCTAATGACGATATATACGTCTGTAATAAATTTCAGCAGCAGTGGTTTAAGACCATAAGATGTAGGAGCAGAAATTAGGCCATTCAGCCCATCAACTGGAAGAAAGTGAGGTCTGCAGATGCTGGAAATCAGAGCTGAGAGTGTGATGTTGGAAAAGCACAGCAGGTCAGGTAGCATCTGAGGAGCAGGAAATTCAATCATGGTTGATACGTTTCTCAACCCCATTCTCTCACTTTCTCCCCATAACCCTTAATCCCTTTGATACTCAAGAACCTATCGCAGTCTTAAATAGACTTATTGACCTGGTCTCTGCAGCCTACTGTGGCAACAAATGCCATAGAATCACCACTCTCTGACTGAAGAAGTTTCTCCTTATTTCCATTCTAAAAGGTTTTCCCTTTCCTCTAAGGTTGTGCCCTCGCGTCCTCATTTCTCTTACCAATGGAAACATCTTTGTTTCATCCCCCCTCTAAATTCTATCAAGTATAAACCCAGAATCCTGAAATGTTCCTCATATATTAAGCTTTTCATTCCTGGGACCATTCTTGTGAACATCCTCCGAACATCCTTTAGGGCCAGTACACCCTTCGAGACATGGGTCCAAAACAGCTCACAATACTCCAAATACGGTCTGATCACGTCTATGCTGACCTAGTATCCCAAACTGAACTAGTCCCATTTACCCGCATTTGGCCCATATCCCTCTGAACCTTTACTATTCATACATATGTACAAATGTCTTTTAAATATTGTAATTGTCTCCACCTTTGCCACTTCCTCTAGCAGCTCATTCCATAAAATCATCAGTTGCTATGTTAAAAAGTTTCCTCTCAGGTACATTTTAAATCTTCCATCTTCTCACCTCAAAACAATGTCCCCTAGTTTTGGACTCCACTACCCTTTGAAAAAGACCTTGTTTTCACCTTATCTATACCCTCAATTTTAGAAATCTCTATAATCTCATCCTTCAGCCTCTGATGCTCCAGGGACAAAAGTCACAGCATATACAGCCTCTCCTTATAAATCAAACCCTCCAGTCCCAGCAACATCCTTGTAAACATTTCTGTACCTTTTTTAATTTAACAACATGGTCCTTATAAAATGGCGACCAGAATTGTATGCAGTATTCTAAAAGTGACTTGGAGAATGTTTTGTACAACTGCATCATGACATCCCAATTTCTACACTCAACTGTGACCAATGATGGCAAACGTGCCAAATGCGTTCTCACCAGCCTGTCTGCCTGTGACAACACTCTCAAGGAACTATGAACTTGCACCCCTAGGTCCCTCTGTTGAACAACTTTCTCAGGGTCCTACCATTAACTGTGCAAGTCCTGCACTGGGTTGCTTTACTAAAATGCAACATTATCACACTTATCTTAATTAAACTCCACCTGCTACTCCATGTCATCTGCAAACTTACTAATCATACCTCCTATAGTCTCATTGAAATCGTTGACAGAAATTAAAAGTCAGTGGACTCAGATCTGATCTTTGCGGCACAACACTGGTCGCAGGCCTCCAGTCCAAATAACAACCCTCTACCACCACCCTCTGTCTTCTATCATTAAGCCAATTTTTAAAATTCAAATGGCTCTCTCTCCTTGGATCCCAATTGATTGATCATTAATAACCAGTCTACTATGCGGGACTGGTCAAAGGCCTTTTTAAGTTCTATGTAAATAATGTCTATTGCTCTGTCTTCATCTATCTTTTTGGTTAGCTCTTCAAAAAACTCAACCAAATTTGTAAAATGATTTCCCACACACAATATCCATCTCAATGCCACTTTCCTGTGTTATCCTCATATTCTTTAATATTTTAATAACTAGAAATATATCACTCCGTCTTGACATTAATTAATGACTAAGTTTTCACAGTTCTCTGGGGTGGAGAACTCTAAAGATTCATTGCCCTTTGAGTGAATTAGTTAAGAGGCGACCATATTGCTGTGGGTCTGGAGTCATGTATAGGCCAGATCAGGTAAAGTTGGTAATTTTATTTATTTAAAACACAGTGGACCAGATAGGTTTTAATACCTATTGGTGATGGTTTCATGGTGACAATTATTCAGTCTAGCTTTGTAATTCCAGATTTAATTCTGAACTCAAATTCCAACAGTGTGAGGAATTTGAACCTAGATTCTCACAGGCATTAACACAATCTTTAGAATAACTTAGCCAGTGACATCGCAACTACACCACTGACTTCGCCAAACTCAAGGAAAAATGAGCTATATAAATTCAGTTATGCTGACTATGCTGCAGATATCGGTGAGAGTTGTGATAATATTCTTGACAGAAGAATGTCCTCAGGCAATTCAAATGCAATCAGAAATAAATGAATGTAAATAAACAGAAGATACAAGAAGGGGTGACCAAAAGCAGTCAAGGAATCTTAAGGTCTTCAAAGTGGAAGGTATACAACCAGGTGGCTTGCTAAGTTCTAGAGAATGGAACCTGGATGACTCAAGGTATAGCAATCAATGATTAGGAAAAGGGAGACAAGAAATGTACAAAGGGTTTGAGGAATAGAAAGCTATTGGAGTAATGAGGTTGGAAGATGTTAAGACATTGTGATGACAAGGTCATGAAGGATGAAAAAGGAAAATTGGAGTTGTTGGGAAATGGTAAACAAGTACAAACAAAAAAACAATACCATATGGAGTCTTTCACACCACTGCCATAACTCTGCTGCAAATATAGTTTGAAGATAATTTACACTTAATCATAAAGGTACAAGGACAATCATGGGGAATTTTAACCAACATATAGACTTTACTTGTCTGATTTTTAAAGATAGCTGACATGAGGAGTTCATAGAATGTTTTCAGTATACTTCTGGGATCTTGATCAGATGGGCCAATAGGGCAACAAGTGGCAAATGGAGTTTCATTTAGATAAAAGAGCTCCTGCATTTTGGAAAGGCAAATCAGGAAAGCGCTTACACACTTAATGGTAAAGTCCTGGCAAGTGTTCCTGAACAAAGACCTTGGAGTGCAGGTTCATAATTCCTTGAAAGTAGAGTCACAAGTAGATAGGATAGTGGAGGTAGTGTTTGGTATGTTTTTCTTTATTAGTCAGAGCATTGAGTATAGGAGTTGGGAGGTCATGTTGCAGCCGTACAGGACGCTCGTTTGTCCACTTTCGGAATACCGTGTGCAAACTTGGTCTCCCTCCTATCAGGATGTTGTTGTGAAACTTGAAGGGGTTCAGAAAAGATTCATGAGAATATTGCCAGAGCTGGAGGATTTGAGCTATAGGGAGAGGCTGAATAGGCTGCAGCTGTTTTCCTGGAGCATCAGAGGCTGAGAGGTGACCTAATGGAGGTTTATAAAATCATGAGGGACCTGGATAAGATAAATAGACATGGTCTTTTCCCTGGGTGGGGGAGTCGAGAACTAGAGGACATAGGTTTGGGGGAAAAATTTAAAAGGGACCTAAGGGGCAATGTTTTCACACAGAGGGTGGTGCATGCATGGAATGAGCTGCCTGTGGCGGTGGTGTAGGTTGGTACAATTACAACGATTCAAAAGATATCTGGATTAGTGTATGAATAGGAAGGTTTGAGAGGGATAAGGGCCAAGTGCTGACAACCCTACATTGAGTTTAGGTTATATGGTCGGCATAACATGTTGGACTGAAGTGTCCGTTTCTGTGCCATACATCTCTATGACTCTTAGAATAGCATGGTCTAAAGCCAAAGAGCAGGCTTTATGAGACCTATTGTTGCACAGCAAGGATTAATTAGTGACGTCACAGTGCAGGTGTTCCTGTTTAGTGATTATAATATGATTGAATTGTATATTCATATTGAGGGAGTGTAGTGGGGGTCCAAGACTAGTATTTTAAACTTAAACAATAGCAATTAACAAGGCATGAAAGAAGTGAATTGACAAATTAGATTAATATAAAGTTCAACAGAGATAAACTGACAGATATTTAAGGTTTAAGGGAATATTTCAGAATACATGAAATAGATACATTCTGAAAAGAAAGAAAAATTTGAAGGGAAGGGCCCACCATCCATGGCTGCCTAAGCAAAAACTACAGATCTTTTTAAACTTAACAAAAAACACATAAATGCACAAAGATAGATAGCAGGTCAAAAAAATTGGTCAGAATGTAAAATACAACAAGATAAGGAGGAAACGAAGTAGAGTAGAAAGCTAGCAAGAGTTTCTATAAATATTTAAGGAAAGGCAAGTTAACAAAGTAAGTTATGGAACAAGAGTCTCTGGAATTGATTATCAAAAAGAAAACATCGAATGTATTGACCAGGTATTTTGCATTAGTTTTCAATAGAGAGGACATAAATAATATTAGAAACAGCTGTAACTCAGGAAATGGAAGGAAGCAGAGAATTTAGGAAAATTATAGTCACGTCAGAAAAGGGGTACAGAGTAAACGGTGGGATGGCTTGGTTGTTGGTTGGGCAAGCATTTTTTGTCCATTCATAGCTGTCCTTGAGAAGGTGGTGGTGAGTTGCCTTCTTGAACTGCTACAGTCCATGAGCTATAGGTAAACCCATGTCATTGGAAAAGAATTCCAAGATTTTAGCCCACTAACAATGAATGAATGGCAATATATTGACAAGAGTGGTGAGTGGCTTGGAAGAGAACTTTCAGGTGGCAGTGTTCCCATGTATGTGCTTTGGTCATGGGTTTGTAAGGTGCTGTGTGGCAAGCCTTGGTGTATTTCGACAGATCCCCATGTGGATGGGGGTCAGTACTGCGACTGATTATTGATAACAGATGTGGATGTTTTTGATCAGGGTACCAATCAGGTGGATTGTTTTGTCCTGGGTAATGTCAAGTTTCTTGAGTGTTGTTGAAATTGCACTCATCCAGGCAAGCGTGGTATATTCCATCACACTCTTGACTTGTGCCTTGTAGGTGGTGAATAGGTTTTGTGGGGTCAGAGGTAAGTTACTCAATGCAGTATTTCCTTGCCTCAGATGTGCCCTTCCAAACACAGTATTTATATGGCGAGACCAGTTCAGTTTCTGCTTAATTGTAACCCTTAGGATGTTGATAGTGGGGATTTCAGGTGATGTAATGTGAACATCAAGGGTGCTGGTTAGGTAGTCTCTTATTGGAGATGGTCATTGTTGGTGTGGTACGAATGTTACTTGCCACTTCTCAGTCCAAGCCTGGATCTTGCTGCATTTAGATGTAGGCTACTTCAGAATTTGAGGTGCTGTGAAGAGAGTCGCACCTGCTTAACCTTTGCTCATAAAAGACAATTCCTCCATATCAGGAATCATCCTGGTGAACCTCCTCTGAACTGCCTCCAATGAAATAGTATCTTTCCTTAAATAAGTGGATCAAAACTGCTCAGAGTATTCAAGCTATGATCTGACCAGCATATTATACAGTTGCAATAAGACTTCCTTACTCTTATACTCCAACTGCCTTGAAGTGAGAGCTGACATTCAATGAGCTTTCCTTATTACCTGCTGCATTTGTGTGCTAGCTTTGTGCTTCATGCATGAGCACCCCCAAGTCCCTTTTTATTGCAGCTTTCTGCAGTACGTTTCTTCATTTAAATAACCTGTTTGTTTGCTCTTCCTACCAACGTGAACTTTACATTTTTCCACATGATACTCCATTTTCCAATTTGTTGCCCATTTATTTAATCTATCAACACTTCCCTAAAATGTTTGCATCCCTTTCACAACTTGTCTTTCCACCTATCAAAGGTTGTTCAACATTTGGATGTTTTGAAAGAGAAGAATTTAAATTCCTTTGTTTAGAAGACAGAATTTTCACTGAATTCAGTAACCCACAGTGCCACTAACATTTGGATGGGATCTGTCTTGACTGCACAATTTATTTAAAAAAAAAGTCTGTGGGGTGTTGAACCACAGTTTGTCTATGATCTCATATTTACCCAATGTTATTCCTGAATGCGCAAATCTAATGATCAAATACATGCTGTCAGTAATTTAGAAACATTACCCATGTTTAGCATACCTATACCTATTTAGTCATTCTTGCTTATTTTTGTTTGAGTCTCAAAATATGGAATCCTGCCACATTTTACTTTTGGTTCTTACATATATTCTATTTTTTAATAGACAATGGTCTAGTCATAACAATTTGACTCACGGTATGTCACGGGGTAAACCCTTCTGTTTAATTTAAACCAGCAATACAGAAAAGATTTACCCTACACAGTAATCTGTGAAAATTTGAGAGACTAAGTAAAAGTACACTTTATTTCTTAAAGTATAACAATTATTAACTAACAATTAACTAACAATTCCTCTAATCTATCTTTTACTTTTCCTTCTATAATACTAGTCCGATAAAACCCTCGATTAAGATTTACTGAAAAATTCAAATTTCAAAGCCAGCCCGCAGTCGAATCTTCTCTTTATATCTTCCTCTGTAGATTTGCTCTCTAGATCGATGTTGATGTTTCTCTCTGTGCAAACTCCTTCTCTAGACAGGTACCTCTCAAGAGTTTTGACTAGCAGTCTATATTTGTTGGTCTTTTGGCAGTTCTCCAAATGTTCAATTTTTCCCGGTCTTATATCCCCAAAGCTTCAGATTGTGTCATTGTGCTTTTAATATTGTCAATATACTAAATTCAAATTTGATTGGAGTTTGGTATTTTTTTGGGGTATAGTTTAAATTGATTGACCTAATTCAAATTTGTTTTTTTGTCTTCAGGCAATCAGCTGCTGGGCCAAAGGTTACATTGTATCTTGTTCAGAACATTTGGTGCTGTCAGGTAGTTCTGCCAGCTTTTAATTTTCTTAAAAGGTACAGTACAACCATGTCTTCATAACACCTCCCCCTTAAGGAAAAAATGAACCATGAAAAGAGAGTTTGTTTTTCTATTCTTTAAATATATTACCCTAACATACAGACACTTTAATATAAGTTCACCTTAACTTCTTCCCATATACAACATTAAATAAATATAAATTGCATCTAAACTTTATCAGTTAAATCCGCAATAATGCATTTGTGATTACATTCTTACGACCCGTAACATGGATAATTTTTAAATTAAATGTCTGTAACATAAGACTCCAACAAAATAGAACTTTAAAGACAATATGAAACTAAGAACGTAAGAGAATTGTGATCTCTGTACACCACCGTCTCGGACACATCGTTCTTGACATACACATTAGAATGTTGTAAGGCCAGTACCAAACTCAACAGTTCTTTTTCGATTGTGGAGTATTTCCTCTGATGGTTGTTGAATTTCTTCGAAAAGTAACCCACTGGTATTTCAATCCCATCCTCATCTTCTTGTAGGAGTACAGATCCATCTCCTATGTCACTAGCATCAATGGCGACTTTTCAAAATATTTTAAAGTTTGGTGGAGGCAAAACTGGTTTGGTGGTTAATATGGATTCCAAATGGTCGAATGCCTCCTGGCATTGTTCTGTCCACCGAAACTATGCGTTCTTCTTCAGCAAATGGGTTAACAGTTCCACTACACTGTTGAAGCTTGGAACAAACTTCTGAAAGAAGCTGCTGAGTCTTAAGAATCAAAGCTCGCCTTTCTTTGAGATTGGTCGTGAAAATTCCTCAACGGCCGTTGTCTTTGCATTCCGTGGGGTCAACCTTCCATGACCCGATGTTATGCCCCAAGAACGTCACCTCTGCTTTCGCAAATTCAGTTTTATTTAAAGTTTACACCAGTTTTCTTCTTGTAGTCGTTCAAAGACCTCTGCCAACTGTATCAAGTGATCTTTCCAGGATTTACTAAAGATCACTACATCGCCCAAATAGACTGCACACAGTTTGTTAACCCAGCCACAGCTCTGTTCAAGAGTCTTTGGAATGTGGCGGAAGCATTCTTCATTCCAAAGGGCATTACTTTAAATTGGTTAGACTAGATTCCCCTCAGATCATATTCCCTCAAGTGTGGAAACAGGCCATTTGGCTCAACAAGTCCACACCAACCTTCCAAAGAGTAACCCACCCAGACCCATTCCCCCACATTTACCCCTGACTAATGCACCTACCACTATGGGCAATTTAGCATGGTCAATTCACCGGCCCTGCACATCTTTGGATTGCCAAAGGAAACCGAGCATGCAGAGGAAACCCATGCAGATACGGGGAGAATGTGCAAACTCCACACAGACAGTTACCCGAAGTGGGAATTGAACCGGGGTCCCTGGTGCTGAGAGGCAGCAGTGCTAACCAGTGAGCCACTGTGATAAAGCCCATTTGGGGTGACAAATGCAGAAATTTCTTTCGCCGTTTCTGATAAAGGTACCTGCCAGTAACGACGCATTAAGTCCAACTTGGTGATGTAACTGGTGACTTTTATACAGTCCTCCAATCTAGGAAATGGATGAGTCCGATTTTGTGATGGTGTTGACCTTCTGATAATCTATGCAGAATCGTCGAGTCCCATCCAGTTTGGGAACGAAGACAATCAGCGAACTCCACTCGCTCTGGCTTGGTTTGATGTCCTTGTTGAGCATGTCCTCCACCTCCATTTAGATCTGTTTGACTTTGAAAGGATTAAGCTGATAGGAGTTGTTTTATCAGAACAGTATTTCCGAAGTCTCCTTCACGTACAATGGCATTAGTCCTCCCCATCTGATTCTTACATATGTCCTTATACTGCACTAACAAATCTATCACCTGCATTCTATGCTCCTGAGACAGATAGCTTACTAACCTATCCTTCTCAAGGACTTCTTCATTTTTTAATCTATTTTGAGACACATCAAAATCCACATCATTTGGAGTTGACTTCTCACTCTGCAGGGCAGTAACTAATATGGTTTCAACATATTCACATGACATACCAGATACCTTTCTTTTCTATCTGGCATTTTTACTTAGCCTTTCAGGATTAAACACTTGTCTCACCCTCTGTCTGTTCAGGTTTTTCCTGCACCATTACATCAAACAGGGTATCCACTAACTGAACCTCAACTCCTTCATCTTTCTCTTTACTTTTCACTACATACTGTGACTTATGATAGTGGGATCTGATTACTTCAAAGTCTGGGAAAATATCAGGACAGTTCTGTTTTAACTCCTCAGTTTCTGGTCTTCCACACAACAAGCGGTGTCACTCCCACCTTGGATCCTGCCAAATCATTCCCAAGAATAAACTGAATTCCTGGAACTGTAAATCACTCCCACTGTAACTTCCCCAGTCTTGAGCTGGCACTCCCACCTGATCTTACATGGGGAACACTAAAATTTCTGTCCATCCGTTCACAAATTACCCACTCCCAGGTAACAAATTCGCTCATCCCTTACCATCAGTGACTGGTTAGATCCTGTATCTAAGAAAATTATAACTTCTTGTCCTTCTCCCCCTGTTCTTTCTGAGTAAACTTTACCCACAGATGTGAATTCTTTGTAGAGATCAGGTCCTAAATCCATACCTGGCCCTTGCCTAGGCTGTGCACTCCTGCAGCTCCTCGGCTCTTCTTGAGGTCTCCTTCACTAATGACACTGGCTTAGCTTCTTTTACCACACCTTTTCCCATAGTGCCTTTATTTAACGATCAGCACTGTGACTTTACATGTCCCACTTTATCACAGTGGAAACACCTGAGGCCTGTCACCTCCTTTCCACCCTCCTGGGCTTCTTTGTTCTGTGATAAAATCTTACCAGTGCATTCGACTCTTGGTTTAGTAGTGTAGGATCTTCCCTTTTCCCAACTTCTATCCCTCACAGAACAAAATTCTGGCCAAACGCTTGTCTTATACACCAACATGTGCTCATTGCTATTCAAATCTGTCTAAACCAGTTCAAATCTCAAATCCAAGACCCAAACTGTTCAAATCGCAGACAACCTGTGGCCTGAGCAGACCCCTGAGCAACAAGGTGTACTTCAGCCTGCAAAAAAGCAGCAGTCACGACACTGTCCATTCAGTCCAGAAGCAAGAGTGAACCCTACAACTTAACATTCCACCTTGTTTTTTTGCATTGGCATCTCTATCTTTGAGAAAGTATCTCATCTTTTGATTCAGTATTTTACAGCCTTCAATACAGGGTTCAATAATTTCAGACTGTGAACTCTGTTGTCTCTTTCTCTGCAGTTCAATGTTTCTTCTATTCTTACTTTCAAACAGCAACACACTTGCTCTAGGCTCATCTTTTGTTTCTTTGAATTATTTTTTGCTCTTAATTATTCCCTTTGATAGGCTGAGTCATTCACTCTCCTTTAATCCACAATGTCACAGATCCCTTTGTCCTTGTCCCATTCACATCTTAGTCAAAATCTATTTCTAAAATTTTACCAGTTCTGAAAGGTCATCGACCCGAAATTTAAATTTAAATTCTGGTTTTCTCTCTACAGATGCTGCCTGACATGACAAAAATTTACAGCATTTTCCATTCTTGTTTCAGATTTTAACCATACTCACTATTCTTCTTTTTGTTCGGCATGCACAAGTTGGCTGATTGAAAGAAAGTAGTGATGACCCTAGATTTGAATATGCAAGATACTTTCAAATTTGAAGATACCTTAAACTTTGAAACATACTAAGCTGTCATGATAAGTCTTTTCAACATTTGTTCATAAGACACAAGCATTGATAACTAGGACATCACTTATTTTCCATTGTCAGTTGTCTTGGATAAGGTTTTGGTGAGTGGCCTTCTTGAATAGCTGCAGTTCACAAGAAGTAGGTAAACCTACAGTGCTAAGAAATGGAAATTTCAGGATTCTAACTCAGTGACAGTAATGGAACTGTCATAGAAACATCAAAAACAGTAGCAGAAGTAGGTCCTCTGAGACTTTGACTTCTCTGCCATTCAAGATGATAATAGCTAGTCTTCCAATGTAGTATCCCATTTGTGCTGTCTCCCTATACCCTGTGAACCCTTTACCCTCAAGAGCTATATATAATCTTCCTTGAAAATATTAAATGTTTTGCCCCAACCACTTTCTGTGACAGAGAATTCCACATGTTCACCATTCTCTGGGTGAAGAAATTCCTTCTCATCTCAGTCCTAAATGGCCTACCCTGTATCCTTACACTGTGGCTGCTGGTTCTGAACACCCTGTCATCAGGAACATCTTTCTTGTGTTTACCCTTTCAAATCTTGTTAGAATTTTACAACTTTCTGTAAGGTTCTCACCTCAATTGTCTAAACTCCACTAAACAATCTAGTCTCTCTTTATAGGTCAGTCTGGTCATCCCAGAAATCTAGCTGGTAAATCTTCACTGCACTTCTTTCACAACCAGAATATTCTTCTTCAGATAAGGAGACCAAATCTGCACACAACACACCAGGTGTAGTCTCACCAAGACCCTGCACTCAAATCCTCTTGCAATGAATGCCAATAAACTGAGGTGTCAATGGGGTAGCAAGTGATCATATATTGTTAGTTTTTAAATAATTATGAAAAATGATACACCTGATCTAAAAGTTAAAGTTTTAAATTGGAGGAAGGCTAAATTATGTTGGTATTAGCAAGAACTTTCAAAACTGGATTGGGGCAGGTTAAAGGTTGGCTGGAAAGTGGAAAGCCTTCAAAAATGACATAACAAGAGTGCAGAGAGAAAGAATGTCCTTTTAGGCGAAGGGCAAGGCTGGTAGGTGTAGGGAATGCTGAATGACTAGAGAATCAGAGTATAACAGAATCTTGATCAGATGTGCCAATGGGCTGAGTAGCAGCAGATAGAGTTTAATTTAGATAAATGTGAGGTGCTTCATTTTGGAAAGGCAAATCAGGACAGGATGTATCCACTTAATGGTAAGGCTCTGGGGAGTGTTGGTGAACAAAGAGACTTTGGAGCACAGGTTCATAGTTCCTTGAAAGAGAAGTCACACATAGATAGAATAGTGAAGGCAGCATTTGGCACACTTGCCTTTATTGGTCAGTGCATAGAGAAGAGGAGTTGGGAGGTCACGTTGCGGCTGAACAGGACTTTGGTTCTGCTACTTCTACAGTATTGTGTGCAGTTCCGAAGGATATTGTGAAATTTGAAAGAGTTTAGAAAAGATTTACAAGGATGTTGCCAAGATTGGAGGGTTTGAGGTATAGGGAGAAGCTGAATATGCTGGGGCTATTTTCTGTGGAGCATCAGAAGCTGAGGGGTGACCTTATAGAGGTTTATAATATCATGAAGTGATTGGATATAGTAGATAGGCAAGGATTTTGCCCCGGGTGGGGAAATCCAAAACTACAGGGCAGAGGTTTAAGGTGAGGGTGGAAAAATTTAAAAGGGATCTAAGGGACAACGTTTTCATGCAGAGCATGGTGTGTGTGGGGAACGAGCTGCCAGAGGAAGTGGTGGAGGCTGGTACAGTTACCACATTTAAAAGGTACATGAAAGTGTGTATGAATAGGAGGGTTTTAGAGGGATATGGGCAAAATGCTGGAAAATGGGACTAGATTTAGATAGGCTATCTGGCCAGCATGGAAAAGTTGAATCGGAGGGTCTGTTTCTGTGCTGTATATCTCTATGACTCAAAGTGGAGGTTCTGGTCAAGAAAAAGGAGAAAGCATGTCAGATGTAGACAGCAGGGATTGAGTGAATCCCTAAAGGATAAGGGCAGTAGGAACACACTGAAAAGGGAAATCAGGAGGGCAAAAATGGAACAAGACAGCTTTGGAAAGTGGGGTTAAGGAAAATCCAAAGGGTTTCTACAAATACTTTAATGACAAAAGAGTAACTAGGGAGAGAACAGAACCCCTTCAAGATCGGCAAGGCTGCCTACGTGTGGAAAGTTTGGAAAAAGATGAGATTCTAAATGAGTATTTTGCATCAGTGTTTACTGTGGAGAAGAATAGGGAAGCTAGAGAACTTGGGGAAATGAAAAGCGATATCCTGAAAAGCCTCCATACCCAAGGAACTATCCTACATTAATCTAGTCCCATTTGCCACCATTTGGCCGATATCTCTTCACATCCTTATTCACATATCCATCCAGATTCTTTTAAATATTGTAATTGTACCAGCTCCACCCCTTCATCAGGCAGTTCATTCCATACATTAACTACTCTCTACATGAAAAAGTTACCCCTCAGGATTCCTTTTATATTTTTACCCTCTCACCTTAAACCTTCGTCCTCTAGTTTTGGACTCCCCCCACCTTGGCAAACATATATTGGCTATTCACCCTATCTGTGCCCCTCATGATTTTATAAACCAGTAAAAGATGACCCCTCAGCCTCTGACGCTCCAGGGAAAATAGCCCCAGCCTATTCAGCCTCTCCCTAGCACTCAAACCCTCCAATCCTGGCAACATTCTTGTAAATCTGTTCTGAACCTTTTCAAGTTTCACAACATCTTTCCTATAGCAGGGACACCAAAATTGAACGCAGTATTCCAGAAGTGGCCCAACCAGTATCCTGTACAGCCACATAACCTCCCAACTCCTATACTCAGTGTACTGACCAATAAAGGCAAATGCACCAAACCTTCACTACCCTGTCTACCTGCATTTCCACTTTCAAGGAACTATGAACCTGCATTTCAAGGTCTGTTTGTTCAGCAACACTCGCCCTGCCCTGACTTGCCTTACCAAAATACAGCTCATATTCATCTAGATTGAACTCCATCTGCCACACCTTGGCCCATTGGCCCATCTGATCAAGGTTCCGTTGTTCTCGGAGGGAACCTTCTTCGCTGTCCACTGCACCATCAATTTTGGGGTCATCTGCAAACTTACTAACCATAATGCCTATATTCACATCCAAATCATTTATATAAGTGACACAACATTATGGACGAAACACCGACCCCTTGTGGCACACGACAGGTTGGAGACTTCCAGTCCGAAAAGGAACCCTCCACCACCACCCACTGTCTCCTCCCTCCAAGCCAATTTTGTATGCAAATAGCTAGTTCTCCCTGTATTCTATATGATCTAAGTTTGTTAACCAGTCTACCACGTAGAACCTTTTTGAATACCTTACTAAAGTCCATACAGACAACGTCCACCACTCTGCCTTCATCAACTTCTTCAAAAAACTCAAATCAAGTTAATGAGACACGATTTCCCACGCACAATGCCATGTTGACTACCCCTAAGCAGTCCTTGCCTTCCCAAGTACATATAAATCCTGTCCCTCAGAAACAACCTGCCCACCGCTGATGTCAGGCTGACCATCTATAGTTCCCTAGCTTTTCCTTACCACTAGATTAGCCAACCTCCAGTCTTCCAGCATCTCACCCATGGCTATCAATGATACAAGTATCTCAGCGGTAGGCCCAGCAATCACTTCCCTAGCTTCCACAAAGTTCCAAGGTACACTTGATCCGATCCTAGGGATTTGTCCATCTTTATGGATTTTAAGATATCCAGCACCACCTCCTCTGTAATATAGACACTTTTTAAGAAACTGCTATTTATATCCCCAAGATCTCTAGCTTCCCTATTCTTCTCCACAGTAAACACTGATGCAAAATATTCATTTAGAATCTCTCCCATCTCCTGCGGTTCCACACACAGTTGGCCTTGCTGATCTTTACGAGGTCCTATTCTCTCCCCAGTTACGTTTTTGTCCTTAAATGTACATGTTAAAATCCTTTAGATTCTCCTTAAACCTGTTGGCCAAAGCTCTCTTTTTCCTTTTTTGCCATCCTGATTTCCCTCTTAAGTATACACCTATTGCGTTAATACTTCTCTTGGGATTCATTTTATCCCTGCTGTCAATACCTGTCATATGTTTCATTCTTGTTCTTGATCAGAACCTAAATTTCTTTAATCATTCAGCATTTCTACATCTACCAACCTAGTCTTTCACCCTAGTAGGAAATGTACTGTATCTGGACTTTTGTCTCATTTTTGAAGGCTCCCCACTTTCCAGCTGTTCCTTTATCTACAAATATCTGCCAATCAACTTTTGACTAATACTATCAAAATTGGCACTCATCCAATTTAGAATTTTAACTTTTAGATGGGATGAGGAGAAATTTCTTCACCCAGAAGTGGTGAGGCTTCGGAATTCATTACCAAAGAAAGTGGTTGAGGTCAAAACATTGTTTTCAGACAGGAGGTAGATATAGCTCTTATGGATAGAGAGGTCATGTTTGAGATGGGCACGCAGGGAGAGGGGGAGAGAGAGAGAGATTAGGGTATCAGACTTGATGGCACATTGATTGGCAGAGCAGGCTCGAGGGGTTGAATGGACTACACCTGCTCCTATCTTCTATGTTGCTATGTTTCTATGTAACTTATTCAATCTGATGAATTCATGTACATAGTAGTTCCTCTGAGATCTAACACTTGTCTTGTGCAAGTTCAAAAGCACCTTGTTGCACTTACTCTCTGTCCCTAATAAGGGGACTCTATACAACTCTCTCCACCAGTACTGTCATATCAATGATCTGTGCAAATACACATCGGTCCCTCTGCTCCTGTATCACCTTCAGAATTAAACTCCTTATTTAACATTGTTTTTCAATCTTCTTGTGACCAAATTACATCACTTGATACTTTTCTGCATTGAAGCTCATCTGCCAAGCTGCGCACTCCCCCAGCTTGTCAATACTTTTTGGAAGGAGGTAAAAACAACGACTGCAGATGCTGGAAACCAGATTCTGGATTAGTGGTGCTGGAAGAGCACAGCAGTTCAGGCAGCTTCCAAGGAGCAGCGAAATCAACGTTTCGGGTAAAAGCCCTTCATCAGGAATATGCTGCCTGAGCTGCTGTGCTCTTCCAGCACCACTAATCCAGAATACTTTTTGGAATCCCACACTGGCCTCCTCTCAGCTTACTAAATTTTGAAGAATTGTGACATCTGCAGACTTTGAAATTGTCCCCTGCACACCAAGATGCGATTAATTAATTTCTATCAGGAAAAGTAAGGGCCCCAGAACTGACCACTGGCGAGCTCGACTACAAACATTCCTCCAGCCTGAAAAAACATCCATTGACTGTTACTCTCTTTTTCCTGCCACTCAGCCAATTAACCATCCTTGTTGCTACTGTCCTTTTTATACCTTGATCTATAACTTTGCACACTAGTCGGTCATGGGACACCATGAAATACATTCTGGAAATCCATATACCACATCAACTGAGTTACCCGCATCAAACCTGCTACCTCTTCAAAAATTCCAGCAAGGTCGACACAGTTTCCCCTTTATAAACCCTGTTGATTCTTCCTAATCAACTCACCTTTTCCATGTGACTCCTAATTTTATCCTAAATAATTGTTTCAGTAGTTTCTCTACCAGCGAAATTAAACTAACTGATTTGTAATTTCTGGGATTATACTTACAACTCCTCTCAAACAAGGCAGTAATGTTTGCAATCCTCCAGTCTTCTGGGACCTCCAAGTTTAAAGGAAGACTAAAAGGTTATAGCCAGTGCCCCTGCAATTACTGACTGAAGATGACTGACACAAACATCAAAGGCATTGAGAGAAAAACTTTCTGATAAAATGAGTGGTTAAAATCTGGTTTGCACCTTATTCCAAATAAGTGTAGGACTACAGGAAAACAGAGAAATTTGGACTAGCTGACTTACTCTTAGGGAGCCAGTACAGACATGAAGAGTCAAACGCTTACGGCACAGCTGAAGGAAATTCTAAAGACTCATATGAAATACTATCTAGAAAGAGGTTCCAACTACACTCCAGAAGTTCATCACCAAACAAGACAAAGTAGAGTGAATTAATGGTAACAAATTCACAAACTTAAACATTCACTTATTCCAACACAGATGTACATTGGCAGCTCTATGCTCCATCTACAAGATGTACTGCAGCAACTCACAGAGGCTCATTCAACAGCACATTTCACACTTGCGACCTCTACCACCAAGAAAGACAAAAGGTAGCAGATCTTTGGCACCAAACCGATTGCAGGTTCCAAGAAGCAGCTCGCCACGACCTCAAGGACACAAGGATAAGTAATAAATGTTGGCCTCAGCAGCAACATCCACATTCCATGAAAAATGAAAACAAAAACAGCAAGTAAGGATGACTCCTTACCTTTCCTATAAAGATAGGAGTGAACCATATGGATATATATTAATGCAGCAATTTCAAGTCAAGATTATTAAAACAAGCTTATTTCAGATTAATTCTATCAGCTGACATATTAGGATCTGAACTTGGTGCTCCAAAGAATTCGTCTAGTAATATCACCACTACACCAATCTCTCCTTACTGACAATTTGATCTGATTATTTATTTCAATACAACATAGGATGAAAATATTTGTGTTTTGTTCCATACATCTCAGTCCAGGGAAGCTACCTCATTAATATCACATGCCAATGGAAGTTTGTGCCTAGATGTCATGGCATTCTTTGATATCATTTACTGATTGCACACTTTTCATTCAATTAACTTGTAGCCAGCCTCATATTCAAATACACTTGTATCTTTTAGAAGGATTTTAACCATTGTCAAGGAAGGAGAGCAATTTGTCTATGGAACCTTAAAGCAGTTGCTTTTCATCTCTCTAATACTTATTATCTGATGCTATTAATAGAGTCAGAGTCATAGAGAGGTACAGCATGGAAACAGACCTTTCAGTCCAACTCATCAATGCCGACCAGATATCCTAAATTAACCTTGTCCCATTTGCCAGCATTTAGCCCATCTTCCTTTAAACTCTTCCTCTACATATACCCATCTAGATGCCTTTTAAATGGTGTATGTACCAGCCTACACCACCTCCTCTGCCAGTTCATTCCATAAACACACCATCCTCTAACTTAAAAAGTTACCCCTCAGGTCCCTTTTATACCTTTACTTGCTCACCTAAAACAATGCCCTCTGGTTTTGGACTCCCCTACCCTGGGGAAAGAGACTTTGGTTATTCTATCCATGCCCCTCATGATTTTATAAACCTCTATAAGGTCACCCCTCAGCCTCTGACGCCCCACAGAAACTAACTCCAGCCTATTCAGGTTCTTGTGGTTCTGTAGCACCCGAGCTACAAATCTTCTCCCAAACCTATTCAGGTTCTCCAAGTAGCTCAAATCCTCCAACCCTGGTAACATTTTTGTACATCTTTTATGACATTTTCAAGTTTAATGTCAAACATCAGATTTTGTTACATGGATACAATGTCCTAACTTGGTAAATTGCATATAAACAGATATTCCAAAAATATTCATCTTATGTTTCACTTCAAACTTAATATGTGTGTTTCTTACAGAAGGTTTATTCAACAGTATATATCACGAGAGAATACATCAATGTGGTGTTCAAGGTATTTCTTCACCTCACCTGAAGCACTTCCTGGTTTTAAGTTGCTTAATTGCAGTAAATCTCACTTCTAACATAATAAGCAAGCTGCCCCAGTTTTGTAGAACAAACACAGCTAAGAGTCTATGGCTAATACATTCACTGTAGGGTCAGAATCCTCATGAGCTGTATAACTTGTTCAGATTCATCATGATTTATCATCATCGTGTGTCATTTTGAGGTCTCTGCCACTTTACTCAGAGCAGATCAGCACAAAACAATGTTTTGTGTCTCACCAGAACTGTACACATTAAACATTCCTTAGGCCTGGCTCATTTGCTCATTACTGTCATTTGAGTTTGTTTTTTGCTCTAAGAACCAGATCTAATAAAGGAGCCATTCACCGTCATCCTGCCTGTCTTAAATCCTGCCATTGTATTCATGCCTGCATTTGGTGTCTGGACTATTTTCAAAAATTGATAATCATTGAGTCTATAAAGTTTGTGTCACCTGCGAATATCTTATTTGCTCCATGAAGGTGAAGGAAATTACTGTTTTCCATCTTTTTAAAGGCAGAAGACATCTGATCTGGAGATTTTTTTTCTTAAGAACTGGACATCAGTTAAAACCAGTTGCCTGCCAATTTGCAATATCTTTGCACTGATCCAGGGATCCCCAAACTAAATTTTCATCTTTCAGTTAAATCAGTTAAACATCATCACTATCTCACAGATAGATATCCATCTCGCAAAATAAACACTACACATAGGTTATTACTCTGTCAAAGAGAAATCTATGACCATGTGTCCAATTAATTCTTCAATTGGTTTTGTGGCTCAAACTTTGAGAACACAAAGCAATCAAATTAAATTTGCTCTCTGCCCATTTTCCCAAATTGGCACTGAGATTTTAGCTTTATTTTCTTCTGTTTCCAACTTTCACATTTCAGCTATCATCCTCGACTACCATGTCCTACTCCAGAATACCAAGTGAAAGACAGAACTGGAGTTTAATCTTGTTGCATATGTACAGAAACACGTTACAAATATAGACCATTCCAACAGCCATTGTTTCAGCCTAAGGCACAAGTAAATCCATGGTTAATGTTCACGACCCAAACATAAATATTCAACTACAATACAATTAACATTAAGCATTTCGTAAACTAAAAGTTCAACAGAACTGAAAAATGTAAGATGCATATATTGCAATCTCTCTGACATAAACATGCTTAACTTTATAGGGAAAAACAGAAAATTTGTTTTTATATTCAACAGGTCTGGCAGCAATGGAAAGTGTTAAGAATTGGTTTGATGGCTTTCTGATATTAATGCCATTGACGTGAAACATTAACTTTCTCCCTGCAGATGCTGTAAGTCCTGAGTATTTCTAAAATGATCCACTTTTATTTCAGATATCCAGCAAACACCTGATCACTCATTTTGTATTAATTATTTGTTAACCTTGCATTACACTCCAAATTCATCTTAACTTCAAAAGACATTATCTATTGACCTAACAGGGGAAAGCATCAAATAAAATATTGTTGTTATTTTCTTTGTTACACGTAAACGTGAAGTATAATCTTGCTCCTTACCAAGTGAGACTTTATTGAGAAATGACTGAATCAGCCTTAACAGTTAAAAATGAAAAAGAACATGAGACAGCCAATTACCTGGCCTTACTCCTAACAGATTTTAAAACGCTACCCTTTCAATATCCAAAGAGAGAACAAAACTGTTGTGTTTTTGAAACGTTAAACAGAAGCCCAGCGATGGTGTTAAAAAGCTTATATTTAAATTGATTAATTCTAAATTAATTTGCTTAATTGAAACAGAAACCTAGGAATTACGTATTGACCTTTTCTTTGGCTGATATGTTTACTTTTTGAAGTAGACCCCACCACTCCTCTCTGTCCCAGTTCACAGCCCTGTTTCCACTCCGGTGAGTTCCTGCCCCAGCTCCCAGCTCCGCCAGGGTCACAATCAGCAACGAACAGCTGCGCTCGGAGCAAAAACCTCACCGTAAACGGTCAACGAGCAGCTTTACAGACACACCTTATGCCGATACACCGATTATCTCTCGAAAACTCCTCCAGCTGCGTATCCCGTTTCTCCATGCGGTAAATTTAATCACACGGCCTTCCTTTCGTACTGCCTTTCTTCTTTCCTCTTTCATTCTGTACACTCCAGCGCCATGTTGGTGGAAACCGTTTCTTCTCGTGACGACCAGGGGGCGCACGTCCGCGCATGGGCAATAGCGCACCACCGCTGAAAACGCAGGGAGGCGGGTGTGCTCTACAGCGCTGTAGTATGTTAGCTTTGCTCGCTGGCTTACTACAAAATCACGTGCTGCAACTGACAGGGTACCCTTAGTTGTTCAGTACTTCCCAGGGGCTGAAAAATTACGCCATGTTCTTCGTGACCTGCAACATATTCTCAATGAGGATGAGCACCTCACCAAGACCTACCTCACACCTTCACTGCTTGCCTTTAAACAACCGCCAAACCTCAAACAGATCATTGTTCGTAGCAAACTGCCCGGCTGTCAGGACAACTCCATTCAACCCTGTCACAGAGGACGCTGCAAAAAGTGTCAGATTGTGGACATAGATACCACTATTACGCGTGGGAACATGTCCCACCTTGTACATGGCAGGTACTCATGTAACTCAGCCAACATTGTCTATCTTATACGTTGCAGGCAAGGATGCCCAGAGGCATGGTACATTGGGGAAACTGAGCAAAGGCTACAACAACATATGAATGGGCACCGCACAACAATCAACAGACTGGGTTTCCTCTAGGAAACACTTCAGTGGTCCAGGACATTTAGTCTCGGACCTTTGGGTGACCATCCTCCAAGGTATACTTCGGGACAGGCAGAAGAGGAAAATGGTCGAGCAGAGGCTGATAGCTAAGTTCGGTACCCATAGGGAGGGCCTCAACCGGGACCTTGGGTTCATGTCACATTTCAGGTGATCACCATTGCACTACACACACACACACAGAGATATTCCTGCACACACACACTCTCAAATACACATGGACACAGGTACACATAGAACGTGCACACAGACACCCACACACACCCTTATGGACACACACACTCCCACACTCACACATGCAGCCCCTCACAGACTTAAGACACTCTGCACTCACTACACACACACACACACTTTCTCACACTCACAAACCCCACCCTAGACAGATACACACACACACACAAACAAAGACCCACATGCACACACATATTTTGTGGGGCGACTTTGTACTTGCAGAGTTACGTGCACTTTGCGTAAAAACTGCATACATTCATGTAGCACTCTAAGCTCAAAAACTGCATGAATTTATGTAAAACTCTGTTATCTCACTTTTTAGATTAGAATCAATCTAAACATCAGGTCATAGATAGAGAACACAGGGGGCTAACACCTTAAACATATTGTCTAGCTATCATCATTGTTAACAGCTAACTCGAGAATGCAACTTTAAAAAAAAGGTTTTGTGATTTACACTTGAAAGAGGTGAAACTATCACTGTATTCTAACAGATGAAATGCTTAACAGACAATCAATTTTTCAATGTATAATTTCAGTTACATCACACTGCAAATTTTTGCTATAAATTCTGTGTTATGATCGAGCCCTCCACTATCACCTGATGAAGGAGCGTCGCTCCGAAAGCTAGTATGCTTCCAATTAAACCTGTTGGACTATAACCTGGTGTTGTATGATTTTTAACTTTGTACACCCCAGTCCAACACCGGCATCTCCAAATTACAAAATCATAGGTATTTCCAAAGAATTTAATCGCTGATTTTCATTAATTATCTTGGCCGAAGGCAAACTGGAGCG
Source organism: Hemiscyllium ocellatum (assembly GCF_020745735.1). NCBI lineage: Eukaryota > Metazoa > Chordata > Chondrichthyes > Orectolobiformes > Hemiscylliidae > Hemiscyllium > Hemiscyllium ocellatum. The sequence goes on along the minus strand of NC_083402.1, from coordinate 66,742,578 downwards.
CGAAAAGGTTTTTAGTATTTGGTGGTATCTCCCCAGGTATCTGAAATAGAAAAATTCAGATGCCACAGAGAAAGGAGAGCCCAGATTCCTTATTTGTAACATCTCACCATAGTCATCTGAAAAAATTGTTTTGTATGGTTTCTTGATAAATTGGAGGGATGGAGTGAGTGAGGGAAAGGTCCATTAATAGTGCAATTTTTATTGAGGATTTTGGTATATTCGATTAATTGAAGTGAGCTGGAGTGGACGCATATTGAAATGTTTTATAATTTATTGGATATCAAACATCAATGCTGGTTATGAACAACAATAGTAAGTCCCTTCATGCTAATAATAGTGCACATCATTAGTGATGCCTGATGACATCGGAAACACGCACGGAACTAGCACCAAGCCTGAAAGATTCTCAGAATGCTCTCTCTTACCCACTTATATGTGGAGTGTAAATAATTAATTAAATATTGTTGCTCATTAGTGTGAGGATGGATTTGACTCCTTAGCAACGGAATGATTTTATTACAGTTTATTTCAAAGCAGTTTTAGTTTCTAATATCTCAAATAACCAGCAAGGCGTCTTTTAGGACATAGGGATTGGAAAATCGATGGTGCTATGTTATTATCTTCTCTCTGATACCTTACCTTTTCTGCCACTGAACCCACCTACTGCTAAGGCTTATGGTTTATTACTCTCATATTGTTTGCAACTTCTTCCTCACTCGCTGTCACCCAACCCAAAATCACTAATCCTGTGTGCCCTCTTGTGTTGCCTACTCCATTGCTCATTCAGGAGACTTCCTCACTTGCGCAGACAGTAATAACGGTGTCACCCAATTTCAACTCCCATAATACCTGCTTCACACAATAGGGACAAAGAGTCAAAATGGATGGTGTACTGCCTTTCAATCAATTCCATACTTCTTATTAGGAGAGAATTTTGACATTGACTACCCCACGCTGGGCCTGGTACCAGAGACTACATTTGGCTTACCATGCTTGAAACCCTGAGTGAAGGCTTGTCTAAGGTAAATGAATCAGAGATGTGCGGTAAGGGTTATTGGAGGCTGTTGCAGATTCCAATGTTTGGACATGGGGTGTGTGTGGCCAATGTCTATGGAATGAACTGAGGTTTTGGATTTTGGTTTCCAACATGGAAGTCTTTCAGAGCAAGTCTGAACTGAGTCTATTTCCTGACATTCAAGTGAGTTGGTGAGTTTGGTAAACTGGAGACTGAATATTAATGAAGCAATTGGCCAGTTAAGAAGGTTTAAGAAGATTAACAACCAATAAATCATTGTCAAATTGGCAACACGCCTCTGTCAAGCAAGACTTTTGCCGTGATCTTTATAAAAGTAAAAACAAGTCACAGGTTGCTCCTGACATTGAGATGGGCCTTACAGTACTTGTCACCAGATTTTTCCACACACCACACCATAACCCACAAGCTCAGAAGCCTATAAACATCCACCCATAACCATTGTTTTAATTTAGGGAAGCACTGCAGGCAATTTTCTCACAGGAATATCTCACAAAAAGTAATGAGGTTTGTGACCAGATAATCTGTTTAATACAGGTGATTGATTGTTGGCACACACCAATCCCATATGCTTTTCAAGCCATGAAATCTTTTATGTTTTCCTTGATGAAACATCAGAAATACTATAATTCAACAATGCAGTGTTCCCTCAACATATAATTTTTGCTTAAATCTCTGAAGTACAGCTGGAATCTATGAACATTTTATTTAAAAATGCAAGTGCTATGTCTGGTAAGGTTGACATTGGACACAGTATTTCGTCCATGATCCATTAATGATCTTTTTGCCAGGTAAATTTCTTGATGAATGTGTGAAATTCCATCAGGCTAAATACTAGAGCTAATGTCTCACACTTTATATTGGAATAGTTGGCTTGTGCAGATGGTAGTACTTTTGAGCAAAACATGGTAGGTTTTTTGTCTTGCAACAGACAATTACCTCGGCTGTTTTACAATGCACCTACTTCCAAAATCATGTCTTTCTTGGGATTATCAGCTTATTTTATACCAACGGTATGGTGTGTCAGGCTGATAAAATGAAAGGCTTGATCATCTGCCAAAGATATTCACCATGACTCATAACAGCACACAAACCAACAGCCACTCTCAGACGACAACTCACCAGAACAAAGGACCCAATACCCAGCATGAGCAAAACCAATGTAGTGTACAAAATCCCACGCAAGGACTGCACAAAACACTACATAGGACAAACAGGAAGATAGCTAACGATCCGCCACGAAGATAGCCACGAAACGATATGACCAGCTATCCTTAGTAGTCACTCACGCAGATGACAAGGAACGTGAATTTGACTGGGACAACACTACTATTATAGGACAAGCCAAACAGAAAACAGCCAGGGAATTCCTAGAGGCATGGCACTCATCCACAGATTCAATCAATAAGCACATCAACCTGGACCCAATATACCGACCACTGCAACGGACAGCTGGAACTGACAACCAGAAGCGGCAGATTCAAACCACTACAAATGCCGGAGGAAAGATCACAGAAGCGCTTCACAGGAGGCTCCCAAGCACTGAGGATGTCACCTAGACAGGGGGCGAAACGTCTGCAACACAAATTCCCAGCTCGGCGAACAGAATCACAACATCCTGTAAATGGATCAGAGATATGCCATAAAGACTGGGACGTATCAGATACCAATGTTCGTGGGTGTGGAATGTGTTGACTAGTGCTATGCAGCTTTTCTGAGATGTTCATCACTGTAATGTACATCACAGAGGTCTTTCAGAGCAATTGGAAAGTTGAACCCACCAAGTGCTATTTGTTTCTATATCTCTTGGCACAAACCTTGCATAATTCTGATGGCCTAATTTGTATTTCCAGTTCTAACAGGTTTCTATCCACGATCTTCTGGCTGGAAAGGTCCACAATCTAAAATACTTCAGCTCGCCTGACTGGACTAAATGCTTGACTCACATGCTAGGAGAAATTTCTCTCTTCTGAACAGAAGTATTGAATCTTCTGAACTGAGAACCTGAACCTTCTGAAGTTAAAAGAAAAGTGGAGAGTTTCAAATAAAGTTAAACTAAAGTGCTTTTTCTGTCTGCAGTAAACTTAATTGTTTAAGTGATCCACTCATTTTCCCAGGCACTTGACTATAATCATATGCTTTCTTGGAATTGATGCATTTAGATCACATGATTTTCTGACCTGTTTAAGTAAAAACTTAATAGAACTGACGCATGTAGATCTGTCTCTATTTAAAAATCTAACCCCCAGGATTGGGTAAATGTCATATAACTTTCGTCACAGTATTGAAATCAAGAATGGGGTGAAACAGTGCAGTGTCCTACCCTCCAGTCTATTTTGTAACCTCTTCTATCTATACTTGATGTTATAAGCAGGACTGTACTTTCAAAAACAATCAAATCAGAAACTCTTCAACTTATGAAGAATAGATTCCAAAACAAAAGCATACCCTGATCAGTGAACTTCTGTAAGCTGACGATGCTACAGTGTTGAGAGTTAAGCAGTTCTCAAAGGCTGATGGATTGTCTGTCCCATGCCTGTTCATGTTCTCTATCAAAACTGTTATCAAGAAAACTAATTAGGGGAAAGGATGTTGTGACTCTGCCTGTGAATAAATTCCAGAAAACACTACTGGAAGCAGTCAATACATTCTTCTGTCTTGGATCTATAGTAACAGACATCCTGTCTCTTGACAAAAGGCACAGCAGGTCTTGAGAGGCGGGCTTATGCTCGAATTCCTGATGAAGGGCTTATGCTCGAAACATCGAATTCTCTATTCCTGAGATGCTGCCTGGCCTGCTGTGCTTTGACCAGCAACACATTTGCAGCTACCAATTTTGGGTGACTAACATGACTAGGATGGAAAAGAACAAACTGGCCCACAGCATTCAATGGCTTAACTATAGGGCTGTATTTTAGCACATAGCTGTATGGTATGAAGCCTCAACAAATTAAACATATCAAGAAAAGAGGCTCAATAAGTTCCATCTTCAATGTTTATAATTCTTGGCATCACATGGAAAGACATAATCATCTACAATGCAGTTTTTTTTCTCAGGCAAACAAATCAAGCATGCTAATGCTAATTAAGAAGATCCATTGGCTTGCACAGAATGTAAGATGGCAAAATCACTAAGGATATGTGAAAGAAGGACAAGCAGAACATGCTAAGGTTCAATCCAAATACTGTATCCTGTCAAAAGAGGCATGCAAGCCTTCAATCACATTAGAAACTCTTAGCTGATGATCTGTGCAATAGTGACACCACAATTCACTACCACAACGACACATGGTTTCAGAAGCTTCAAAGAAGATGCAAACAATGATTAAGTAAAGATTATCCCACTCTTGCAGCAAGGACAGTTTCACATGTGGCAGACTTTGCATTTTTCAAATTGGTTTGTTTAGTCTTCAAAAGAAGAGTAGTGAATGATCTCAGCTGACCTCAATTAAGTTCTCAGGCTGCATTCCCATCATTTCTTTCATATTGTATGGTGCCAATTACTCTTAGATGGCCAACAAAGTTCTACCTTCCTGAGCTTATCCAAAACTCCACTGCCTATGTCCTAACTTGTGCTAAATCCCATTCACCCATTATTCTGTGCTTGTTGACCACCTCCTATTTAAGCAGTGTCTCAATTCTAATTCTCACCTTTGTTTTCAAATCCTTCCATGCCTTCATTCCTTCCTATCTCTAATTTTCTTCGTCTTCATAACTCTTCAAGAAATATTCAACCCTCTGATTCTGCCTGCTTGAGGATTCCTGATTGGAATGACTCAATTATTGATTGCTGAGCCTTCAACAGCTTGAGCCTTCCTATAAATCTCTCCTCTCTGAACGTCCCTGCTCTTCTTTATTCATTTGTGCCCCATTTTCATACTGGGTCTCATTCCCAGAGCCCCATTCCCAAATTTTCATCTTTCCCAATTTTTATCTCTTTTAAGCCCCATTCCTTATCCCTCCCTCACAGAACAGTATTTTTCTCTTCCCGAATCTTCACTCCCATATCTCTTTTTCCTTTGCTAATCTTGGCCTTGCCAACTCTCTAACACCCCATCTTCAGAGGCTTCCTCTGATTCCAGAATTTCCCTATTTTGCAGGCTAATTCGAGGGTCCACCCTCCTGATTCCTGAATACACTTCAGACAGGCAACTATCCTTGAACAGCAACTGGTGACATACAGAAAAAGCTTGCAGACAATTCTGTTTAAAATTAATGTATCATAACCTCAGACTGATCACTGACACCAGCTCTGTCAGTCATTATTGACAGTAATTCAGTGCCTGTTGTTCATGTGGCTGATCGGTGATAGAATATTCATTGCTGATCTCCCAGACAACTTGTGCAGTACACAGAATAAGAAAGCTTAATTCCTGCAATCTCTGATCATTCAGGAATGCTGGAATCTGAGTGATTATATACAAGACTTACCTTGCTAGATATATGAGGTCAGTTCATTTGCACAATCTATTGGTTGGGGGGAGGTGGGTTCCTTACATTCTATTGTCTCCCCAATTATTTGGTATGTGCCTTATTTCCAGTATTTGGGGATTTTTCAGAAAATATTCCCTTCCACTTTCCTACAAAACAATGACTGCACCTCAAAATTAAAATGTAAAGCACTAACATTCTTTAAACCATGCTTTCTTCAATTTGCCTGGAAGCTAACTTGTCAATTTAAATGTATTTATTGCTTTCTGGTGAAAAAGAAAGCAAATAGAAATAAATGATGTAAAAAGCTAACAAGTTATTCTGTGATGCACGAAGGGGGTCCAGTTGATTCAGTTGACCCATGTGTGCTTCAGAATAATGTCAACATTGCAGATTCAGTCCTTGCTCTGGCTACTAATTCCTTATCTGGCCCCATGGATGATGTGGAATGGTGCCCCTCAAGATGTTACGAATTGTTTCTCACAAATGAAGAGGGAGGCCTGTAGTCTTTTGTGGGCTACGGTTAATGACTAAATTATTGGCCAATAATCTCGCTCAATTATAATGTGAAAACTGCAACATAATCAGCAAATCAAGTAAAAGAAAATGTTGTGTATTAAATAGAAGATACTAGAAATGCTTGTCAGAGATATATAAGAATAATTTCTGGACACAAATATATTGTTTCAACATTGTTGTATAAAATGGCTGCAGTGGCATCTACTGACAGAAAATGGGATTACAGCACAAGGTTCATTATGTGTTTTTCAAGGAACAAAAGAATGTTAATACTGTACACCTTTATTTATACAATCATAGTGCCAGAGTACTCTGATGAATATTTTCCTTTCAGTCACTGCCACTGTACAACACCATTTTGTCCAAATCTCCAGTCTCCAAAATCTGCAATTGTTCTGGTGTACCTCTGCTGTAACTTCAGGTGGAATTCTGCGGAATAAATGAAAACCACATCTAAATACAGTCTGATCCTGACCTATCAATGCATCTTCCAGATTTGCAGAGCCTCAATCTATTCTTTATAAGATCACAATTGTCAAGAGGGAAGAGTTGCCATTCCCCAGGCCTTTATAATACTTTATAGAAGAATTATATTCTGAAGAATAGGCTCAATAACCCATTATTGATCAAGAACTCAAGATTACAAGAATATGTTCAGAACTTTGGAATTTATCATTATGGGAGTTGTTCCTATAAACCCAACATATTAGCTCACCAAGAGACTGATGTGAGATCCATCTTGGAGTCCAGTATGACTTAAAAGTTTTAACCCTCAAAGATATGTCCAATTAAAAAAGAATTAAATGCCTTCCTTTGTAAGAAGGCTTCACAGGCATCCAAAATGTTCTCCTAAAGACATCTGATCCATTGGCTGATCACATCCTCTGAAAGTGAAGAATGAATACTCCAGAGGCCCCCAGACCTCCTAAAGACATTAAAACCACAGGATCGTTCTGTCTCAAAACATACATGGCAGTGTCAGTGCGAGGGTCAAGGATGGGCCATGTTTCAACTTTAACTTAGCTTTCTATTTTTCTTCATATCAAATATCCCTTAAAGTTCAGGTCCAAATTCTACTCCTCATGCAACCACATCTCTGTAGTGGCTATAAGATCATTTTTCTTTATTCAATTTGTGCTTTCAATTTGCTTGCCGTGTTATGAATTTCAGATGGAGTGATTTTAGTTTTGCCTTGTTATTATCATTATAATATCTGGTATCCCTAGGTTTGTTCTCTTAGTTCTTTCCTGCTATTCTCTGACTTTCATTTGCCATATTATTATTTTGCTCTCTTGCCTTGATTGTATGATTTGATTTATTGGATCCATCCAAACTTGATCTTGAAACCTCATTGTTTGATTTAAAATCCTCTCTCCTTTCCTAGTTATACAGTTTGTTAGAAAACCGGTCTCAGCACAATTCAGGTGCAAACTATCCCACTTGCGCACATGTACGCACTTACCCCAGTGCTGATGATAGTACTCCACAAACTGGAAACAACCTCTCTTGTGCCAATCTGAGCTACAACATCTATTTATCTGATTTTTAAAATGTTTTTATTCCTTTTTTTCCAGAATTATGACACTGAAAAGCCATCTAACTTCAAATTAGCACCTGGGCATGTTGTCAAACCAGAGAAGAAGAATGTACAAAAGTTTACTCATTCAAATATCAAAACCCTCCTCAAGGGCATTTGTATGCAGAATTCTGGGTGTGATACCATTAGATAACCAGAATAAGCCCAAAACTGTCTATTTGTTCACTTAAAGCGCTACAGAGAACAAGTTATGTTCTCTCTTTTTCTTCTTGCGTACCCTGGGCACAAACACGCTTTTCACTTTCTTCAAGCAACGTCTGCTCAAGTAACACTTCATAATCTCACTAAAGCAAAAGAAAAATTGTTCAAATGTTGGAAATCTGAAATGAAAACAGAAAGTGCTTGAAATACTCAACAGGACTGGCAACATAATTGGGAAAAAAAATGAAATATTGAGTTAGGTATGACTTCTTCAGAACTGAAGGAAGGTAGAAATGTGATAGGTTTTAGATCAGTGAAAGGGACAGGGGGAAAAACAAAAGGAACGATTTGGGATAGGGCAGAATGTGGGAGAGATTAAATGACAAAGATGACATGGAACAAAAAAACATCAGGGTGGTAATGGTGCAGTTGAAAACAAAAATTGCATTTATCCAGAGTTAATGTGAATGGGAAAATAAACAGCTCTGTCCAAAGGCAAATCATAGAAAACAAGATTCAACCTGGCACCTAACAAAAAACAGAATCAAAATCAAATGACAGAATTCATGGTCTGAAATTGTTGAACACACTGTTGTAGTATGATACAGCATGGAAACAGGCCTTTCAGCCCAACTTGTCCATGTCAACCAGACTTCTGAAGGTTGGCAAGTATCAAAATAGAAGATAAGATGCTATTTTTCAAGTTTGCACTAACTTTCACTGAAATACTGTGGCAGGACAGAATTAGTGATATGAGAGGAAGACGGTGAATTAAAATAGCAAGCGACTGCAAGCTTGGGGTTATGCTTGCAGATTGAGCAAGAATGATCACCTAATCTACATTTGATCTCCCCAGCATAGCAGAGATCACACTGTAAGCAGTGAGTACAGTGTACTGAATTTAGGTTTCAGTTGGAAGGAATGATTGGGACCCTGGACAGATTGCATGGGAAAGTGGCATTGGATCCTGACTCGAAACGCCCACTCATCTCTTAGAAGGCACTAGTTCAGGAATGAGGTGGAATACTATCCACTTGCTTGGATAAATAGAACTCCAACAGAACTCAAGAAGTTCTATATCAACCAGGGCAAAGCAGCCCACCTAATTGGTGGCCTATCCACCATCTTAAACAATCACTTTATTCACCACAGGCGTAGAGTGGCAGCAGTGTGTACCATCTACAGTATTCAATGCAGCACCTTACCTGCCTCCTTTTATAGCACCTCCCACAGGGAAAAAAATAGTAGTAAAAAAAGCATTAGCACATGAAAGTGAACATACTGTTCATACTTGACTTCCATTTTGAAATACATAAAATAAGACAGATTATCTTATTCACCAGATTTACTGTGTTTTTTCTTTCTAGGCTTCCAGACCCATAAATTCTACTACCTACAACAACAAATGCATTGGAGTCACCTCTTGTAAGCACATCTGTCATCTACATGGAATCCTGACTTGAAAATATATCAGTAAAAAATGAGGTCTGCAGATGCTGGAGATCACAGCTGCAAATGTGTTGCTGGTCAAAGCACAGCAGGTTAGGCAGCATCTCAGGAATAGAGAATTCAACGTTTCGAGCATAAGCCCTTCATCAGGAATAAGAGAGAGAGAGCCAAGCAGGCTGAGATAAAAGGTAGGGAGGAGGGACTAGGGGGAGGGGCGATGGAGGTGGGATAGGTGGAAGGAGGTCAAGGTGAGGGTGATAGCCTATCACCCTCACCTTGACCTCCTTCCACCTATCCCACCTCCATCGCCCCTCCCCCTAGTCCCTCCTCCCTACCTTTTATCTCAGCCTGCTTGGCTCTCTCTCTCTTATTCCTGATGAAGGGCTTATGCTCGAAACGTTGAATTCTCTATTCCTGAGATGCTGCCTAACCTGCTGTGCTTTGACCAGCAACACATTTGCAGTTGAAAATATATCACTATTCCTTCCCAGTTGCTAGGCCAAAAAAGTGGAATTCCTTTCTGAAGGGTATTGGTGGCACGGTGGCGCAGTGGTTAGCATTGCTGCCTCACAGAGCCAGGGCTGAAAATGTGTTGCTGGAAAAGCGCAGCATGTCAGGCAGCATCTAAGGAACAGGAGAATCGACGTTTCGGGCATAAGCCCTTCTTCAGGAATGAGGAAAGTGTGTCCAGCAGGCTAAGATAAAAGTTAGGGAGGTGGGACTTGGGGGAGGGGCGTTGGAGATGCAATAGGTGGAAGGAGGTCAAGGCCCCCACCCCACTCCGGCCTATCACCCTCACCTTGACCTCCTTCCACCTATCGCATCTCCAACACCCCTCCCCCAAGTCCCTCCTCCCTACCTTTTATCTTAGCCTGATGGACATACTTTCCTCATTCCTGAAGAAGGGCTTATGCCCGAAACGTCGATTCTCCTGTTCTTTAGATGCTGCCTGACCTGCTGCGCTTTTCCAGCAACACACTTTCAGCTCTGATCTCCAGCATCTGCAGTCCTCACTTTCTCCTCACAGAGCCAGGGACCTGGGTTTGATCCCTGCCTTAGGCAACTTTCTGTGTGGAGTTTGCACATTCTCCCCATGTCTGTGTGGGTTTCCTCCCGCAATCCAAAGATGTACAGGTCAGGTGAATTGGCCATGCTAAATTGTCCCATAGTATTAGATGCATTAGTCAAGGGTAAGTGGAGGATAGGGGAATGGGTCTGGTTGGGTTACCCTTTAGAGGGTGGGTGTGGACCTGTTTGGCCAAAGGGCCTGTTGCCATATTGTAGGTAATCTAATCTAATCATCTACCTGCACCAGATGAACTGCTGTGGTTGAAGAAGGTGGCTCACTATCATCTTTTTTATATTTACCCAAAAATGTTAACACACACAATTGGGCAACTTTTCCAATACCAAATTAGCATAATTCAACTTTTATTTGTGTAAATTGTTAGCTACCACCACTAAATCACCCATGTAGCCAATTAAATATTTTTGCAAAGCATATTATGGGCAATACAAACCATCAAAAGTGAGGGGGTGTAGGTGTAGAACTCCTTTGTCAAAGCCAATTTTAAATGCATAACAAATGGTCACCTTGTCACTGACACTCCCATCCCTTAAACAGATTTTAAAAATGACAGTTGTTATGGACCAGACCAGATACCCTCACAATATTTTAAGAAAGTAGCCTAGACCCTAACTTTCCCTAATTTTAAAGGGAAGTGTAAAGTGCTGTGTAGCAGATGCAAACTACTGGTCAAACTACTCAAAGTTAAGCAAAATTCAATTTATTCCAACACTATATTTAAAATACAACAAAAGGAAGAATGTAAAATAACTTAACTCTTTTGGAAAGCTTAAGAGAATAATAGATACAGTAACTGTGACTAATTAACTGTTCAGTTTAGTTACATCCCATAAACACATCTTTTGGCAAAAAAGGCAAATTTGGAAATCAGATTTTCTCACATGCAATGCCCACAGTAGGAAGAGAAACCCCAGCTTCTAGCTATAACCAAGAGAGGGGAAAATAGCTGCTACTCGTTCAAAACTCCAGCAACTTCAGCTGAATCTGAAAGCTAAAAAGTACTCAAAATTCTGGTCCGTGACAGCTGGCCACTCCCATCCGGATTGTTTCTATTGTTACAACTTCCAGAAAAATTCCCAAGGCCTCACAAACTGTTTACATTACCACAGAGCTCTCTCGCCACCTCTCATACAATCTCTCTCTTAAAAGAAACCAGGACAAAACATACCTCTTAAATCCATGGCATCATCACAAAATTGATATCCACTGGTCAACTGCTAACCTTGACTTCAATAAATTTATTTTACTTCAAAGTGCCAGAGTTTTCAGGGGAAGAGTGGAGGGAGGAAATGGTATATTTACTGAATCAGAAATGCCTCATACTCTTTGAGGAGAAGGCCATCTAGCTTAAATGAAATTATTCATCTCTAGGTGGCATCGTGGCTCAGAGGTTAGCACCACTGCTTCACAGTGGCAGGGACCAGGGTTCAATTTCACCCCCAGGCAACTGCCTGTGTAGAATTTGTATGTTTCTCCCGTGTCTGCATGGGCTTCCTTTGGGTGCTCTGGTTTCCTCTCACAGTTTGAAGATGTGCAGGTTAAGTGGATTGGCCATGTTAACTTGCCCATTGTGTCCAGGGATATGCAGGTTAGATGGATTAACAGGGATAGGTTAGGGGAGATGAAGAGACATCAGGACTTGAAGTATTAGCTTGCTTTGTCTCTATGGGTCCCTGACCGGCTGTGGTCTTCAGCACTTTTTTGTTTTCAGTGGTGGTGGGGGGGGGGGGGGGGGGGGGCGGGGTGGGGAGCGGGAATGCATCTGGGTGGGATGCACTTCGAATGGTCAATGTGCACTCGATGGGCCAAATGGCCTGTTTCCACACTGTAGAGCTTCTGTGATTCTACTTCAGGACATAGGAATGTTAATGGAATCTTGCTTGGAAACGGCTATGCGGTTATTACATAACCAACTGCATCATTGACCCGGAATTGCTCTGAGGCACCTCAGTCAGAAGCTTGCAACCACTTATATATTTTTATTCCTAAGGAGGGAGGTACTACTCATTCCTACTGTTTGAATTCATTTCCCACACACTTGCCAGAATGAAGGGTGAAAACAGGTGAAATCATTCAACATTTTCCTTGATGAATAGATTTAAAACATTCAGGACATTCCAATCCAGGGACACACCCCCTTCCCATGTACACGTACCATGCCAGAAGCATACAAGGCTATGGGCCAAGTGCTGAAAAAATGGGTTTAGAATAGTTTGGTGGTTGGTTTTGTGCAGACTTGATGGGCCAAAGGGCCTTTTTCTGTGCTGTAGACCGCTACAATATCTTATAGTTAAAATAGTTACTGATTTTTAAAAAGTGTTTTGCCATCTATTTCTAGAGGCTTGATTTAGATGTTGCAAATATAGGTCTCAGAATTCAAGCACAGATTGGGAAACAGTGAAGTTCGAGCTGCCCCAGGTTTTAAACTAAAGAAAAGGCAGCGACCAAGTTATGACATTGAACCGGGCTGGTGGGAACCAGTGAACACTGGGGAGATCAACAGTGGGGAGGCTTTGTGGGTCCCGAGAATGGAGTGTTTAGGGTTTAAAGTGTTCCGGGATTGAATTGTATGCATCCCAAGAGTCAAATTTCCAAGGAATAGTGTATTCCCGGATTGGGAATCCAAGCATAGGAGTGGCCTGCCTCGGCATTCGAGTTTTCAGTGTTTGGAGTGTCTTTATCTTGTGATTCGAATGTGCTTGTCCCGGAATTGGAGTGTCCTGACACTGGACTGTGTTTGTCCCAGGATTAGACTGTGCTGCAATTTGAATGTTGCGGCATTGAAGAGTCCCAAGATTGGAGTGTACCAAAATTGGAGTGTCCCGGGGTTGGAGATTTCCGAGATTGGAGTGTCCCGGGATTGGAGTGTTCCAGGATTGGACTGTCCTGGGGTTGGAGTGTCCCGGGATTGGAGTGTTCCAGGATTGGAGTGTTCCAGGATTGGAGTGTTCCAGGGATTGGAGTGTTCCAGGATTGGACTATCCCGGGGTTGGAGTGTTCTGGGATTGGAATGTTCCAGGATTGGAGTGTTCCGGGATTGGTGTGTTCCGGGATTGCAATGTTCCGAGATTGGTGTGTTCCAGGATTGGACTGTCCCGGGGTTAGAGTGTTCCCGGGGTTGGAGTGTTCCCGGATTGGGATGCAGGACAATGCAGAGGCAGGCGTTTGGTGAGGCTCTATGAATCTCGGAGCCGGGCTATCATGATCCGAAGGAACAGGAGCGGTGATCTGTGACAGGACAAAACACGATGCTGGGGTTTCCAGTAAAGGATCAACCCCTGCTTTCTAAAACAATAGCAAAGGGCGTGGATAACTATCACATTGTGATCCACATGTTGATTTTTTTGGTTTCATCGAATTTTCTCAGCCTTTACCTTCCTTTTTTCACTGATTGTCCCACCGATGCCTTGTTCACAATGCAAATGCAAGAGCCATTACTAAACAAACCAAACACCATTTACAAATAAACCATGCCTAATTGCTTACAAACGCCAAATGATCACCATTGAGCATCACTTTAGTATCAGTTTTTGTGTGTCTCTGCTTGTCCGCCCAGTGATTGCAGCACAGTTACAGGAAGATTGCTCACATTCTGTGGGAGATTGCATGTCAATTTCCAGGATGAATTGAAGTTTCTCTGGGCCTAAAAAGTCTAGTTTCACACTGCGTCATCCTGGCATAGATGGCAGTAGTCTTAGTTGTTTGACAATAGCAAGCACTTTGGTAGAAAAGGAATGATGGTACACTGATACCCTGAGTGGGAACAGTAAGTGAACCCTTACAGAAGTCTGAACAATGTGGGTTGTGGTCAGAATTGTGGCAGACTCAGATGAGAGGTCCAGCCAAATCTTGCTCATGTTATATGTTTTTTGTCAAGGAGTGGGATGAGTTTATTGCTAGGCAGTGACAATTTGCCAATTACGGGAGATTATTACTTGTTGATCAACTTGTTGACGGCCCAACTCACCTCATTAACATTCAAATTTCTATCTTAACAAATGCACCAAACAGGCTGGATGTCAAGAAAACACACCATGGAAACCAGAGTGGGTACATGGCAGATTCAGCTCACTACTTTTTCTGATGGATCTCCAAGTTGAATACGACCAAACTGCATTGCAGGTTATGATCCATGGGCAGCAACTACTCATACACACAGATACACCCATTCACTGACATTGGTATCTGGTATTTGCCAACCCCTCATGGTACCTCTCTGATACACTGGCAGGGTGCTCTGGAAACACAGATTGCATTTCAGTGTATATTGGCAACTAAAATTGAATGGCTGCTGGAAGGAAACCATGTGCAAACAGGCAGGCACCCAGCTAATTGTCAGCAACATCATCTCAGGGATGTCACGTGCTTTTTTTGCATTTGTTCATTTAGCGCCTACCTGCATGCTCACAGTGACCATGTCTTGCTTTTCTTTGTCTCACCATTCCAGTTAATGCACTCACACAATCATGCAGCTTACCTTGTTGGTCGGCAGTCAGTTGAGGGAGTGGATCTATGGCAGTATGCTGTTTGGATCTCACATCTGCACCATGTGTTAGCAGCTTCCCTGGCAAACACACTGCATACACAGCAAGCCATATCTCAAAGTCTTAGGAGAGTATTCCTCACCGAAGTCCATGGAGACACCCATCAGCCAGTGGTCCAACACTGTAAATTAAGGGCAGTCTCTGGTATTAGTCCAGGGTTTTGGTCATGGTCACGTGTCCATTCAGGGTGAATTTAGTTAGGAGTATATCTATTTGTAGTCAGGGGTGTGGGTAATGGTTAGTCCTGTGACTCCAAAACAGTCAGTTGGAGAGATGGAGAGGGGTGGGTGTGAAATAGACCTAATATAGTTGGGGAATTGTACAACTACCAGTCAGGGATCTGGGCACTTCTTGTGCCAGGTTGTTCACTTGGTTCTTTCATGGGGGTAAGCCACAGTCAGCTTCATATACAGAAACTAAGGGGAAAGCAGTTTGGAGGAGGGGAGTCAAGAGTGGCTGCTGCTGTGGGAAAGAGACTCGGCAAGTTATCTTTCAAGTCTGGGGACTACATTCTGCAGGAAGAAAGGATGACAACTGTGAAAGGGGACAAAAGCATAAGGCATGGTCTCTTCAAATGGCAGGATTGGGAGGGAAAGGTAGGCAAGTGCCTGCTGATGTAGATGGGCTTGTTGGGGAGTGCATGGAGATTACAGGAAAGACTGCCAGGAATGGGATTTGGATGGTTGGGAGCTCACTGACATGTTGAGGCAAAGGTAGAGGAGCACTCACTGTCACCTTCCAGCTTGGTGCAAATTGAAAGTGAGCAACTGGGAGAAAAATGGCTGCATCTATATTTGTAGTTAGTGTGGTAAGTGACAGCCTGTGATGGAGGGGACATCAGGGGTCACCCATGTTAGGGATTTTAATGAGAAAAGGAGATTGCACATAGACCCATGTACTATACTATTCACAGACCAGCAGAGTCCCTATTCCTTAACCCTTCTAATGTATTGTCCCCCCGCCCACTTTGTGTTACACCTGCCTGTCACAGGTATTGCTGCCCTCCTGGTGATGTTATATAAGGAGAGCTAACGATGTCAACAGCATCCTTGGCCCCTTTCCTCTTACTTCCAGATGATGCAGCAAGCCCTCAGCTCAGACTTTTGTCTGTGGAACATCATTTGTAGCTTCTTGCTGTAACAATGACATTAGAGGCTACGCAGAGTGATGAACAAACAAACATATTAAAAATCAGTGAGATTTATGTAAAGGTGCAATATCACGTATAGTGCATTGTCACCCATGCCAGCAAAGTGCCCTCATAAGTCTTTTTTCTTCTCTCCCTCTACTCTATCGCTACTAGATCACCCCTCTGCTCTGCTCTGCCCTCTCCTGTATTGAGAGCAAGTGAAGGATTGAGTGAAATGAAATTTGATTGCCCAGCTTTTAGTCCTGGTATAGGTATGTAAAGGGTAGTGAGATGTTCCAAGGTAATGAGGACGCAGCACAGAGGCCATGCAGGGTTAGTGTTATAAGAGTTTGGAGGTGGGGGTTGACAGTAGTGAAAGGGGATGTTGTAGGCAGCAGTGAGAGTGCTTGGTGGGAAATGGGTGCACTAGCAAAGATAGAATGAGTGTGAGTTGGCAGAGAGAAGAAAATGATACTTTTACTGACATGTCGATGAAGATCTGTTCATTTGGACTATGAAGGTGGCAGTTACCTAGACCAGAATGCCGGAGTCTGGTGGTGTAGCTTTCTCTGGAAAAGGACCCCCCTCCTCCACACTTTTCTCTCAACTGGTAGCTCCAGATCCCAGTCAAAGGTATGCAGGGTCATCTTCTCTTTCTTCAACATGTTCAAAATCTGTCTGTGACTGAACAGTCCAACGCACCTCTGGGTGCATATTGGCCTTTAAAGATGGTGGGGATGTTAAGTGTGCCGGTCTTCTGACACATATCCACAGAACAGTAAGTTGTCCTGTGATTGGTGTGTGGTAACATCTTCAGCCAATCTGATTCACTCCACATGATATCAAGAAATGGCTGAAGTCACTGGATACATGGCCATGAGCCATGATAATATTCTGACAGTGTAACTGTGCTTCAGATCTAGCTGCACATTATCCAAGGTGGTTTTTATATAGCTCCAATACCATATCCACCTGACAATTTAAAAACTTGTCCAGGGATGTCCCCACCTCCACCACAAACAGCAGGAAAAATCCAACCTGATCAACCACTGACCCAGTAAAATGTAAAGGTGTTGTGGACAGTCTCATTAAGCAGCACTTACACAATTCACTGATGCGCAGCTTGGGTTCTGCCAGTGTCAGCTGATTCCAGACTTCATTGTAGGTCTAATGTCTAAAATTCAGTACCTTTGGCAATTGAAATGGTGTCAGACTTCACATTTTAATGAATCTTGGATGTAAGGTTTGAAAATGGCTAAAAATCCTGCAGAATAATCTCCTGCTGTTACCACCCTGCTAAGAGAGAATTCCGATCTCTGTTCTGTCAGTCGATCAAGCAGTTTTGTGTCTGGAGAAGATGGAAGACCAGGGGAAGGAAGGCCTAAAAATGGCACTTCCCTGGCGTATCTATTGCTGTTCGAATCTTTGATAGCTATCTCTCGGCCCTATTATGTGCTATTTTATCCTGTACTGAGAGAACGGGGCAATGTTAATTGATGTCTTGGCTGTTAATTGGTGGTATGGCTGTTCAGACCTGGTGTTCTAAAATACTGAGGAGGCAGAGCAGAGGGTATACAGGGATAATAGTGTGGGAGGCTGAGGAGGAAGAGTGGATGAGAGGATGTTTTGCAGGAAACAGTGAGGGTGGTTAAGTATTGAACCTTGATGAGAGGTAGACACAACATTAGAGAAAGAGTGAATGTGAGATGATGGAGTGTGGTACTTAACCTGGCAGAATGGAGAAGGTCAGTGACCTTCTTTTGACATTGCTAGCCACTGTTCTATATCCGGAGATGGCACTAACCTGGATGGCAGCATCAGATTAGGTTGACAATGTCTGGTGGCATAGACTCCTCTACCAGTCTCTATTGCACTACCCCATCCACCAGGACCTCAAGGTTCCTGTTGGAAAATGTGGTATACTCTTCACCTTCTTTTTCACATACAATTCTGTCCATCAGAGGAGCAGAGGAGTATGAGAATGCCAGTGCTTGTCTGGGTACTTTGTGGCATTTTAAAGATGGCACATGAGCAAGGGATGCCACTTTGTTTGGTGAATATCTGCCAAATGGTGAGTTTTTCCAGGAATGGCATATTGTAAGATGGGGTGGAAATCATACATGAGAGACACCATTGGAGCATGTTAATTATTGAGGCAAGATTGTTCAGATAGCGCAAGAAAACTCACAAGACCTTGTTGTGTAAAACCATTCATGAATTGCAACTTGAACTTAACCAAAAAAATTAAGATTCAACGCATTGAGATATACACTGGAAATTTTCCTAATTTCTTTCACAAGTGTTTTTCTTCTTGAGGTCAATTTTATGTCAGTGCTTGTTCAGATTTTGAAAGATTTAATAGAAAGGATATTTGAGTTAATGCTACTTATGTAATTGAACATGGATGTTCAAAAATCACATGGTACAATGTTGAACAATGGATTTGTGAGCATTATTATAGCTCATGGAATAAAGGGAATAACAATTACATGCACATGGAATTGACTGAGTGGCAGGAATCAGAAGGTAGTGCTGCAAGCAGTTCTTTTCAAAACTTTCCCCATCACAGTACCATTTTATTTCCAGATTAACTAATAAAACAAACAGCAACACCTTTGTTAGCAATGGTCATAGGAAGGTTCAGTAAGGTTAAGCAACCTCAGTCATAGCATTAAAATGGTGGGTGATTTGAACCATACCATAGAACACATAGAATCCCTATAGTGTGGAAACAGGCCATTTGTCCCAACAAGCCCACATTGACCCTCTAACGAGTATCCCACCCAGACCTATCCCCCTGAAATTTCCCACAATTATTGCACCTAACCTACACATCCCTGAACACTATGGGCAATTTAGCATGGCCATTTTCACCTAACCTGCACACCTTTAAACTATGGGAGAAACTGGAGCACCCAGAGGAAACCCACGCATACACGGGCAGAATGTGCAAACTCAACACAGACAGTTGCTCAAAGCTGGAATCAAACCTGGGTCCCTGGCGCTGAGAGGCAGCAGCACTAATCACTGAGCATTTCACTTTGCTCTCTTCGAAACTATATTAAGATTTTTTTTGTGTTTGTATCCCTCGATTAATTTTGTCCATATATCACTAATCCCTGACTTGAAAACAGTTTCCCCCCCACCATTTGCTTTAAGTTGTTATTCAAGTGCTAAGTTCATATAGTAACAGCAATGTGCACTTACTCCTAAATTGTGCCTAATGTCTCAGAAAAGATCATCATGTATCTCAAATTTAATATAAATAGTATTAAATACGATTTAATAAATGTATACCATTTATCAAAATTCAACCTATTTTCCGCAGAAGAATTCATGTGGGCCTCCTTCCTCACTAGGTATCGTAACTAGATTGATTATAATAAGGATGAGTGGCAGTGAATCTACCGAAGGCATCTTGGATGGCTCCAATGGACTTTGCCGCACTTTAAGGCAACGTTGACAGGAGAAATGAAGCATCATTAGCTGGGTCTTGTCTTTTTAAAATGGTCTACCCTTTGTTCTGAGAGTATGTCCCTTGGTTTTAGATTCTCCAGTGAGGCAAAGTATCTTTTCTCCATCCAAACTGTTATTACTTGTAAGAATTTAATAAATTTCAAAGAGATTGCCTCTCACTATTTGTAACTCTGGAGAATACAGACTTAGTGTTCTCAGTCTCTCCTGATAAAACAATCCTGCCATCCTAGGGATTAATCAAGTAAATTTTGGCTGTCTCTTTCTGTGCCAGGTATATCCTTCCTTGAATAAAAAGCTCAGACTGTACGCAATACTCTATAAACAGTCTGATTTTGGCTTTACTCAGTTGCATAAATAAATACTTTCGTCTGCACTCACTTGTCTCCTGTGATGAATGCCAACATACTATCTCCCTAATCAATTGCTTGCTGCTCTTGCAGGGCACGCTTCAGCCACAAGAGACCAGAAACTGGTCATAGAGTCATCAAGTTATACAGCATGGAAGCAGACCAGGTATCCTAAACTGATCTAATCCTGTTTGCCAACATTTGATCATATCCCTCTGAACCCTTCCTAACCATGTACCCATCCAGATGCCTTTTAACTGTTGGAATTGTACCAGGCTCCTTTGGCAGCTTGTTCCATACACATATCACTTTTTATCTGTGAAAAAGTTGCCCCTCAGGTCCCTTTTAAATCTTTCCTCTCTCACTTTAAACATATGCCCTCTTGTTTTAGACTCCCCTACCCTGGGGAAAAAGACCTTGGGGTGGCACGGTGGCTCAGTGGTTAGCACTGCTGCCTTCGGCAACTCTCTGTGTGGAGTTTGCTCATTCTCCCTGTGTCTGCATGGGTTTCCTCTGGGTGCTTTGGTTTCTTCCCACAATCTAAAGATGTGTAGGTTAGGTGAATTGGTCATGCTAAATTACCCATAGGGTTCAGGAATGTGTAAGTTAGTCAGGGTAAATGTATGATAATTTGTAGGGGAATGGGTCTGAGAGGGTTAGTCTTTGGAGGGTCGGTGTGGACCTGTTGGGCTGAAGGGCCTGTTTCCACACTGTCGGAATTCTATGGAAAAAAGAGAAATGCACTCTAAGGTTTTCTAATTATAGATCAGAGAGAGAAAAATAAATGCCATTCTTCAGAACAGCCTTTTCCTGCATGCCCCATTCTAATGATTTCTTTTTCCTTCTTGATCCATCTGTGCAATGTGTAAATCTTGGATAAACTCACAAGTAAGGAAGTTATTTTGATGTTGCATTGACAGCTGTTGCCATTGGACTACATATTCCCTATTGGAATAATTTCTAAATTAAAACCACCATTTAATTCTGTATTACACATTGGAACAGAGGAACAGAAGTTGGCCATTCAGTTAATTGGGTCTGTTACACATTCAAATGGCTGATCGTTTGCCTCAGTGTCACTTTTATAAACCATCTCCACATCTATTCATGTCTTTTGTCTCCAGAATATGCCCTGATATATGTCTTACACATGCTCAATGATTCAGATTCCATAGACCTCTGGATTAGAGAATTCTAAAGGTTCACCATCCTCTGAGTGAAGAAATTTCTCAGTATCTAAATATTAAATGGCCCACCCCTTATCCAGAGATTATGTCCCCTCGTTTTAGACTCACTAGTCAGGGGGAGCAACTTGTCAATATTTATTCTGTTACCCTGCTTGAGAATTTTGTACATTTCAAAGAAAAAACCTCTAATTTATCTAAATGCTAGAGAAAACAGACCAAGTGTCCTCGATCATTCCTCATAAAATAATTCTGCCACCCCAGGGATTAATCTAGTGAACCTTTGTTGCCCTCCTTCTCTGGCAGATATATCATTTCCTTAACTAAGGAAACTAAAAGTGTACACAATATAACATTTGCAGTTTGAACAAGGCTTTATACAATTGTATAAAGAGATTTTTTCTTCTGCATTCAAATCCTCCTTGTATGGATGCCAACATACCATTTGCCTTCCTAATTGCTTGTTACACCTGCATGCTTTAGTGATTCATGAGCAAGAGCCCCCATGTCCCCTTTGAACGTCTGCATTCCCCAACCTTTCAACATTGAGTAATATTCTGCCTTTGTTTTTATCTACTGAAGTGAATAACTTCACATTGTAATTATTCACATAATTATTCACTTTGTATTGCATCTGCAATGTTTTAGTCCATTCACTCAGCCTACCGTCAAAATTCTTTTAAAACCTCCTTGCATTCTCCTTAGAATTTACATTCCCACCAAGTTTTATGTTACCAATGAATTTGGTAATATTATAATTGGCTCCCATACCAAATCATATATATCGGTTATGGGACTAACGTCAATCCTTGTGGTACTCCACTATTAACAGCCTGGTATCCTAAGAAGGGTACGTTTATTTCTATGATCTATTTTCTGTCTGTTGACAGATTCTCAACCAATACTGGCATATTAAATTTGCCGCAGTCCTAATGAACTATAGAGCTCCTCTGTTGTTAGAAAGGCATGACTGGTGGTGCTTTAATCTGAGGATCACCACATGTCAAGGGAAGGGAAAGCTGAGAAGATGGGACCATCATTGTAACCTTAGCTGGTGCAGGAATTGGATCTGTACTGTTGGCAGCACTTTGTCTGCCAAATTAACTGTCCAGCCAACTGAGCTAACAGACAACCCCACCAAAAAGTCTCATATGCCCTAATTTTACTTTCTAACCAGAGAGTGTGAATGTTTGAGATGATGGACGAGTCACTGGTCAAGGGGGTGCTCTTTCCTGGATAGTGTTAAGCTTCTATGGTGGACCTCCACTCAGAAATTTTGCTCTAATGTTTATGTTTGAACCAAAACTGTGAAGAGCTTTATCCAGGATAGAACAGGAGGAATACAAACTAGGCTTCAGTTATCAGCTGCTGAAAAGCTCACACAGTCCAATAACAATTCCACTCTTGAATCCGTTGAAAATTAGTGGAAAATGGAGCCAATGTTAGGTGCCAACTACAGCATATGCTGTTGAAGAAGAAGTGACCAGTGGCACTACTAGTGTGAGAAAGAGGGAAATTCAGGGCCAAAGTGATGGATGCATGGTAGAGATCAAATTCATGACTCTTCTCTGACCACTTCTGGTCCTTAGAATCATAAGAACCCTTACATTGCAGAAAGAGGCCATTCAGCCCATCGAGTCTGCGCTGACCCTCTGAAAAGAATTCCACCTCCACCCAATCCCCATTACCCCACATTTATCATGGGTAACCCACCTAGCCGACACATCTCTTGATACTATGGGGCACGTTAGCATGGCCAATCCATCTAAACTGCACATCTTTGGACTGAGAAGAAATCTGAGCATCTTGTGGAAGCCCACAGAAACATGGGGAAAATGTGCAAACTCCCCACAGACAGTCATTGGATGTTAGGGTCAAACCTGGATCCCAGGTACTGTGAGGCAGCAGTGCTAACCACTGTGAAACTGTACCGTCCTTGGATGATTTCATGTGCCTTTGTTAAAGGACCTAATTAAAATATTCAAGGTGCAGCCTAACTAGTGGTGGAGTTTCATTGTTTTATGACTTCTGGTTTGCATTCAGTGGTTTAGCAATTTAAATGCCAGATTCAATTTGTTCTCTGAATTGTAGCTCTGCATTGATTAGACATGTTAAGTCTTGAGTCTACTCTCTTTCAGCCTCTCCCCAGCTAATTCCAAACTTTAATGTTGTACACTTCAAAGTTTGTAGGGTTGAATTTCACCTCTATTAAAATTCATAATTTGATCAAACTTGCTGTAACAGAGTGGAAATTAGTGGAGCTATGTAATTTTGGATCTCTACCAAGTATAAACATTCTGCACATTTCCATTAGGCAAATTACATTACAGTTATGGCTTGAAAATGGACAGACGAGTTGAACTCCAGAGTGGTGTGAGAGTGACTACCTTTGCCATCAAGGCAGCATTTAATCATGTATAGCATCAAGATGCCGTAATTAAACTGGAGTCAATGGGATTCAGGCCAAACCTCTACTGGTTGAGGTCAAACTGAGCACAAAGAAAGGTAGTTTTGGTTTTTGGAAGTCAATCATCAAAGCTTCAGGACATCACTGCAAGAGTTCCTCAGAAAAGTGTTCAAAGCTCAATTGTCTTCAGCTGCTAAAGTAAGAAGTGGGTTGTTTGCTGATGATTGGACACAGTCTAATGCTATTTGATTTGGATGTGAGCATAAGGCATACAGTTAGTAAGTTTGCAGATGACATCAAAATTGGAGGTGTAGTGGACAGCAAAGAAGATTACCTCAGATTACAACAGGATCTTGACCAGATGGGCCAATGGGCTGAGAAGTGGCAGATGGAGTTTAATTCAGATAAATGTGAGGTGCTGCATTTTGGGAAAGCAAATCTTAGCAAGATTTATACACTTAATGATAAGGTCCTCGGGAGTCTTAGTGAACAAAGAGACCTTGGAGTGCAGGTTCATAGCTCCTTGAAAGTGGAGTTGTAGGTAGATAGAATAGTGAAGAAGGCATTTGGTATGCTTTCCTTTATTGGTCAGAGTATTGAGTACAGAAGTTGGGAGGTCATATTGTGGCTGTACAGGACATTATTTAGACCACTGTTGGAATATTGCGTGCAATTCTGGTCTCTTTCCTACTGGAAAGATGTTGTGAAACTTAAAAGGGTTCAGAAAAGATTTACAAGGATGTTGCCAGGGTTGGAGGATTTGAGTTATAGGGAGAGGCTGAACAGGCTGGTGCTGTTTTCCCTGGAGCGTCGGAAGTTGAGTGGTGACTTTATAGAGGTTTACAAAATTATGAGGGGCATGGATAGGATAAATCGGCAAAGTCTTTTCCCTGGGGTCAGGGAGTCCAGAACGAGAGGGCATAAGTTTAGGGTGAGAGGGGAAAGATGTAAAAGAGACCTAAAGGACAACTTTTTCATGCAGAGCGTGTTATGTGTATGGAATGAGCTGCCAGAGGAAATGATGGAGCCCAATTACAACATTTGAAAGGCATTTGAATGGGTTTAGGAAAAGGAAGGGTTTGGAGGGATATGGGCTGGGTGCTGGCAGGTGGGACTAGTTTGGGTTGGGATATCTGGTCAGCATGGATGGGTTGGACCGAAGGGTCTGTTTCCATGCTGTACATCTCTATGACTCCAAGACTCTATTTGCAATTCCTCATACAGAAACGGTTTATGTCCTTCAGAACTTAAGAAGTCGGAGCAGGAGTAGGCCATCTGGCCCTTTGAACCTGCTCTGCCATTCAATAAGATCGTGGCTGATCTTTTCGTGGACTCAGTTCTATTTACCAGACTTCTCACTGTGTCCCTTAATTCCTTTATTGTACAAAAAAGACCACCTTGTATTTAAAAATGTTTACCGAAGTAGTGTCAACTACTTCACTGGGCAGGGAATTCCATAGATTTACAACCCTCTGGGTGAAGAAGTTTATTCTCAATTCAGTCCTAAATCTGTTCCTCCTAATTTTGAGGCTTTTACTTTCACCTGCCAGTGGAAACATTCTCTCTACTTCTATCTTATCTATTCCCTTCATTATTTTATATTTTTCCATAAGGTTCCCCCTCATTCTTCTAAATTCCAATATATATAATCCCAGTCTACTCAGTCTCTCCTCATAAAGCAACCCCCTTAACTCCAGAATCAACCTACTGAACCTCCTCTGTACCCTCCCTAGTGCCAGTACTTTCTCAAGTAAGGAGACCAAAACTGCATGCAATACTCCAGGTGTGGGTTCACCAGTTCCCTGTACAGCTGCAACATAACCTCCCTATTTTTAAACTCAATCCCTTTAACAAGGAAGGACAAAATTCCATTTGCCTTCTGAATTACAAGGACACCCAGGTCCCTCTACATAACAGCATGCTGCAACTTTTTACCATTTGAGCAATAATCCTTTTTACTATTACTCCTACTAAACTGGATGACTTCACATTTATTAATAATGCATTCCATCTATCAGACCTTTGCCCACTCACTTCCTGTATCTTCATTCCTCTGCAAAGTTTCAAATCCTCTGCACACTTCGCTCTGCCACGCATCTTATTGTCATCTGCAAACCTTGACACACTACATGTGGTCTCCAACTCCAAATCATCTATGTAAATTGTAAATAATTACAGTACCAACACCGATCCCTGAGGCACACCACTAGTTACCAAATGCCCACTGGAATAGCACTCAGTTATCCCCACTCTTTGCTTCCTGTTAGTCAACAAATCCTCTATCCATGCTAATACTTTACCCACAATGCCATACATCTCTGTCTTATGCAGCAGCCTCTTGTGTGGCACCTTGTTGAAGGCCTTTTGGAAATTTAGGTACACTACATCCACTGGGTCCCCTTTGTCCACCTTGCTTGTAATGTCTTCATAGAATTCCAAAAGATTAGTTAACCATGACCTGCCCTTCCTGAACCCATGCTGCATCTGCCCAACAGGACAATTTCTATTGAAGTATCTTGCTATTTCTTCCTTAATAATAGACTTAAGCATCTTCCCCTCTACGGAGGTTAAGCTAACCGGTCTATAATTCTCCATCTTTTGTCTACCTCCCTTTTTAAACAGTGGCATCACATTTGCTGTTTTCCAATTTGCCTCAGAGTCCAGCAAAATTTGGAAAATTACCACATGTGCACTTGCTATTTCTCCCGCCATCTCTTTTAGTACCCTGCAATGCATTCCATCAGGACCAGCAGACTTGTCTATTCTTTGCTCCATTAACTAGACCTCTTCCATGATAATGATTGTTTCCAGGTCCTCACCTACCTTCATCTCTTTGTCAATTATTGGCATATTATTGGTGTCCTTCACTGTGAAGGCCGACATAAAATACCTATTCAACACCCAGCCATTTCATTCATATCCCATAACTAAATGCCCCTTCTCATCTTCTAAAGGACCAATGTTTACTTTAGCCATTCTTTTTTGTTTTGTATATTTATAGAAACATTTGCTTTATATTTTGTGCTAGATTTTTTTCTCATGCTCTGTCTTACTTTATAGCTTTTTTTGTGGCTTTCCATTGATATTTAAAGTTTTCCCAATCTTCTAGTTTCTTGCTAATCTTGGCCACTTTGTATGCCTTCTCTTCAATTTGATAGCCTCCCCTATTTCCTTAGACACTTTTGGCAGATTACTACTTTTCTTACAGTCCATCCTGTTCACTGGAATATACTTTTGCTGAGAGCTCTGAAAAATTGTTTTGAAAGTCCTCCACTGCTTGTCAACTGTCCCACCATAAAGCCTTGCCTACTTTAGCCAGGTCCTCCCTCATCCTATTGTAGTCTCCCTTGTTCAAGCACTGGACACTGGCATTGGATTTTATCTTCACACTTTCCATCTTTATTCTAAATTCAACCACACTATGATCACTTCTCCAAGAGGATCCCTGACTATGAGGTCATTCATTATTCCTGTATCACTTCCCAGGACCAGGTCTAGGATAGCTTGCTCCCTCGTCGGTTCCATTACATAATGTTCAAGAAAACTATCGCAGATGCACTCAATGAACAACTCCTCAAAGCTACCCTGATCAAGCTGGTTCGACCAATCGACATGCAGATTAAAATCCCCCATGATAATTGCCATGCCATTTTTACAGGCATTAGTTATTTCTTTGTTTATTGCCTGCCCCAATTTGATGTTATTATTTTGATCCCTTAAGTAGCATGACCTGGATAATGTCAGACTTAGGCTGCTAAGTGTCAGTAACTTTTGTGCCACGTAAGTGTCAAACAATGATCATTTCCAAAAAGAGAGAATATAACCATCATCTCTTGACCATTGCTGAATTCCCCCATTATCATCTTCCTGGGGTTACCATTGACCAGAAACTGAACAGGACCAACCATATAAATACTATGACTACAAAAGCAGGTCATAGGTTAGAAATTCTGAAGTGAGTAACTCACCTCTTGTCTCCCCAATATCTATCCACTATCTACAAGGCATAGGTCAGGAGTGTTATGGAATACTCCACTTGTTTGGATGAATGTAACCCAAGAAGCTTGACACCATACAGGATAAAGTTGAGAGTGTGGTGCTTCCCTAGCTTCCCACAGAGTTCTAGGGTATACCTGATCGGATCCTGGGTAGTTATCCACTTTTATGCATTTCCAGACATCCATTTCTTAAATCTAAAATAAAACAATGATCTACCAAGCCAGGTTTCAATCTGATGTCTGATTTGTTCAGTAATAACATCAGCTGGAATCATAACAGTATCCTGAAGAATGTTGGTGGGAAACCAATTATCCCAGCTCCAGAACTTTGCTACAGGCGGTCCTCAGGGCAGTGTCCTAGGCCCACTCATTTTCAGCTGCTTCATCAATGACCTCAGCTGCTCTGTAATAAGTGCTGACCTGGATAGTGTTGCCCACATCCCATTAATCCGTTATAAATTAAAGTGATATATTTAACACTACTTTCTTAATTGATCATCTGCTTTTTGAGTCATATCTAATTTCTTTTAAGTTGTCAAACAACAAGCCTCAACAAGCCCTCCCAGAGAAGAAGTGATTCAGGAAAAATTACACAGACATTCTCATTTCACATTCACGCTTTTTCCAGCAGGAGTCACTGATTAATGATTGTAAGTCAGAAATCTGAGTATGCTTTTTGACTTAATCTGAGGACATTGATACCAACCATAGCATTCTTACCATTTTCCTGGCTTTGAACAAATAAGAGACTGAGCATAAAACTTCCTGGACTGCGTAACCAATTGCCTTAATTTCGGAGACAATAAGGTGTTTTTACTTTCGTATTTCTGATTTAATTGTTGTACTATTCATGAGATCAACATAATTTATAAAAAGAGTTTTGCAATGTTCTTGTATCAGGAAAATGTTAACCACACAGAATGACAGGACAAAGCTCCTTCTTTAAAGGTAGACAGGCCAAGAAAATGCTGGATTCAGTTCATGATTTCGTATATTAGCTATGTCAACTGAAAGGCAGCAAGGCACAACAATAAGCCTGTAGGGAAGTACTGAGTACAAAACAGTAACATCTAAGTGCTGAGCACATGCACGACATTTCAAAGGCAACTTCAATAGAGTGAATGTTTTGCTACGACTTACAAATATTACTAATGAAATAAATCATCCATTTCAGCTTTTGATCTTTTGTTTTTGAACAATATTATTATATTATATTATTATATTATATTATATTATTATAATTATAAATTATATTATATTTGAACAGAATTTGATTCTATTACGATGAGTGAAAAATAACTTACAATGCCACCATTAAAGGTTATGCATTTATCAATCTTATATAAATGTACATAATATATTCAAAATGATTATAAATGAACCTTTTTACAAAAATCTGTTAAAAATCAAATTGCTAAATATTCAGTTCTGAACAGGCACATGACTTATTACCTGAATGTTGAAGTTATTAATTAGTACATTGCAGTAATGGTTTCACCTTTGGAATGTCTTGTTATTGAATACAGTCAATGACATTACCAGTCTATTGAGTGGAGATATTTGTTAAGACAATCGCTACATTTTTTGTTGCAATAAGCACCTGAAGTATATATGAACCATAAAAGCAGAGCTTCCAGCTTGACGGGTCAAAATAACGCAGTGTGATTGTAAAGGTTGCCGCTACATACTGAATTCTGTGCCTAAGTGTAAGAGGCATTTACAAGGAAAAATGCAACCTTTGAAATGTTTGCTATGGACACCAGGAGATTCAAGAAGATATGTCAGAGAGCAGGACAAAGATACTTGGATTGGGCGATGGTAATGGGAGAGGGGGGGTGTGGAGGATCAAGGGGGACCAGATGTTGTACTGGCTTCAAATGAAAAGGTCAATCTAATCACGAAGTATTATACACTAAGAGCTCTAGTATTGAATTTTATTGGAACTACTTTCTATTAATTATTTATCGTTACTAAATATTTCACAATTCTTTTTCTCACTTACTTCATGTAGAACGATATTTCCCACACTTTTACGACACATGAGAAAATACATTGTGTGTAGCTTAACTGTGTTAATGATGCTTCTATCACACTTTTACATGGATGAATGGCATTCACTGATTTCTTGTTCATACTGCAGCTGCAAATTAGCATTTGGCCAGAATTTATAGCTGATCTACAATTAAATTGTCTGTTTAGAATTGAATCTCCCTTTTACTGATGGATGTGGTGAACCAGCTGTGAACCAATGTGATTTGAATCTGTTAGACATAAATCATTTGGTCTAACTCTTTGTTCTCTTCTGTTCTGGAAAAAAAACACAATACTGTTTTCAGGCTGGTAAACTGAACTAAAATTGGAACAGAAATTAATCTTTCAACATATATTTTAAGTTTAGCTCATCTTGGTATGAAGGTATTAACATTATATTTTATCAGCAAGAGGTGTCCTGCAACTGACTGTCCTGTACTGTCATTACGGATACCTCCTAAGGGTAATACTTACATCCAGAAGAAGAAACTAATGTCAAGTCTGGATCATGTGTGTCAGAGCACAAGGTCAACATTTTAACCAATGGCACTTTTAATACATTCCTGTATTTAGTGAAATAAATTATTAGTAAATTTGGGAATTTTTTAAGGGCTTGATTGGAAAATAAACACAAGGGGGAAAAAGGTTGAATACAATGAGTCTCTTGAGTGATGTAGTCAGTATTTTTATTATTAAATAGAGTGTGTAAATAAATGTCCCTTAATGTGCTTGCTGTTATGACAAACTTTTCCATAATTCACTGACACACAAACAAATTAAACATAACTGAAAATTACAAAGACTGTTTAGTGCTATAGCCTATTGAAAAACAAAGATTGCCATCATGTTTAATATATTCAGGAGCACATAATAGGAAAGTAATGTAATGAGTTCAGAAGACAAGCTTCCTCTATTGCTGTTCTCAGAATCCAGACATTAGACATGTTCTCAAGAGACCTATTCTACAATGGACAATAAAAATACTAATTTGTGAAGCTGCCCAGGAAGTTATTTTGGTTTTACAGTGAGCCATGAGGTCAAGCCCCACTCCAGGAATATAAACACATAGTCTGGGTTGGCAGTTCAGTGTGGTACTAATGGAACACTGATTTGTCAGAAGTGCCATTTATTAAATGACACCTTTAATGAAAGGACTGATTCTCCAATCATTTCAACTTAAAGGTTTCCAGGGCACGACTTCAAGAGGAGCAGGAAATTCTTTGGTGTCCTGTCCAACATTTACCCCTTAATTAGCATCTCTAAAATAGATTAATTAATCATTTGTCTCATTGCAATTTGCCTTGCTGTGCAAAATAACTGACTACACTTCAAATCAATTAATCAGCTGTGAAGCATCTTAGACACCTTGAGAACTTGTAAGGACCTACAAAATGTAAATTCTTTCTTTTCTAACCTTGTATCAGGAATAAATGTTGCTGCTGCAAATGTGTTGCTGGTCAAAGCACAGCAGGTTAGGCAGCATCTCAGGAATAGAGAATTCGACGTTTCGAGCATAAGCCCTTCATCAGAAATAAATGTCACAATGTACTGTGACAGACAATGAAGTTCATACTAAATCACATCATTGGAAATAGCTATTGTACCATTGATTTGAACTGAAGTGCTGTTCCAATGACCTGAGATGTTATAAAGTCAGATTTTATTTCTCAAAATGTTACCCTTATTGATATGGAATATTTTGATTGTTTCTGTTCATAATGTTCTGAATGGCAGTGAAAATTTCAAGCTAAAATAAAAAAACAGAAGATGTTGATGTAAGATTAGTGTTTCAGATGTAAACTTTGTATACTTCACTGGACAAAACAACAGAAGAAACAATAGGGAGAAGTAAAGACTGAAAAGTTCTGATTTGTCACATGAAACTATGTAAAAGGTTGGATAGATGCACAGAAAAATAAGGAAGTAAAAAATAAAGGAAATGCTGAAATTTTTAACGCAATCATCATCTTCAAAGAGAAAAATATTGGAATGTGTTGTTGGGTGTCCTACCAAGTAAACCTTAATTCCCAAGTAACTTGCTCACCAATTCTAAATCCCCAGAACAATCTAGGCCTAGGCCTCATTCCAGCTTTGGTCCAAATATAGCCAAAAGTGCTGAATTTCAGAGATGAAGTGAGAGTTAATGCTTGAACATCAAGGCACCATTTGACAAAGTATGACCCCAATGAACCCTGGTAAAATTGAGATAAAGGAGATCGTAAGACACTGTCGTGACACAAGTCATATTTAGTTCAAAGCTAGATAGTTGTAATTGTTGGATCCCAATCATTTCAGCTAAATCACATTGTTTCAGGCCTTCTCATGGAGGCATTGTGTTCAGTTCCATTTGAATATCCAGGCTTAGGTTATTACTTTTTTTTTAGATTCCCTACAGTGTGGAAACAGGCCCTTCGGCCCAACAAGTCCACACTGACCCGCCGAAGGGTTACGCATCCGAACCCATTTTCCCTCTGACTAATGCATCTAACACTGTGGGCAATTCAGCATAGTCAATTCACCTAACCTGCACATCTTTGGACAGTGGTAGGAAACTGAAGCACCCAGAGGAAATCCGCACAGACACAGTGCAAACTCCACACAGACAGTCACCCGACGTTGGAATTGAACCTGGGACGCTGGTGCTGTGAGGCAGCAGTGCTAACCACTGAGCCACCGAAGTGGCAAGTATCTTTCATTCCTCGCAGGTACTAGCCAATGTGATATCTTCAACAAGAGAGCACCTTCTCTTGAAATTAAAAGATGTTACCATCACCAAATTTCCATTAATATGTTTGGGGGGAGGGGGGAGGGGAGAGGGGCAGTCACAGTTAGCCAGAGATCTAATTGGACAAATCACATAAATACTGCAGCTGCACAAGTAACTCAGAAATTGATGTGCTGCACTCTTAACTCATCTTCTGACTTCCAAAGCATTTTCCACCATCTACAAGGGTCAAATCAAAAGAATGATAGAATACTGTTTACTTGCTGGATGAATGCAGTTGCATCACTCAAGTAATTCAATACTTTTTGGTGTGTGTTTGGTGGGAGGGGGGTTGTGATAATTAAAGACTAGTAATGCCATTGAACTGGTAATGCAGGATCCCAAACTAATATTCTAGGCACATGAATTTAAATACATGTTTGATTATTATTAAAATGCAATTAATTAAAACAAATATCATTCTTAAATGGCTTGTGTCTTATCCTGAGCTTAAATCCCCTGGTTTTACTCAGGGGAACATCTCAACAGTTATTCTGTCACACCCAGTAAGAATTTTGTAAATCTCAATGAAAGCATCTCTCTTGCTTCAAAATTCTAGAAATGGCAGATCCATTTTCCTCAATCTCTCCTTGTAAAACAATCCTGCCTGTTCAGGGACTGGTCTGGTGAACTTCTGTTGCATGCCCCCACTAAAGCAAGTATATCCTTCCTTAGATGAGGAGGCAAACCGTATACAATAATGCTGGTGCATCTCACCAAGACTCTAGAATTGCAGCAAGACGCCTTTCCACTTGTACTCAAATCACCTTGTCATGAAGGCCAGTTTACCATTTTCCTTCCTAATTACATGCTACACTTGGATGCCACCTTTTAGTGATTCATGAAAAGAACAGCCATGTCCCCTTTGGACACCTACAGTCACCAGCCTCTTTTCATCTAATAAATATTCCCACTTTCAATTATTTACTGATGTAAATAACTTCACTCATATTCACATTATATCTCACCTGCCATATTTCAGCCTATTACTTAGTATCAAGCAATCCAAGTCCTCTTGAAAACTTACATTTCCACTCAGTTTTGTCTCAAGTGGAAATATTACAATTGGTACCACATCAAAATCTTTAATTTAATTTGTGAACTGCTGTAGACTTAATCCATCAATTGCTAAATGATAGTTTAATGTAAAAGTTCAGTATGTTAGGTACAATATATCCGGAATCTCTAGAAATGCATCAACGATTTTGTTGTTAATTTTGCAAATTTCGATTCTGCCGTTCCAGTATTGAAGCGAATATGTCTAATTTTGTCCACTACAGAGAAGCAACGCTGAATATAAATTAAATTGGCAGGTTATGTTACAAAACCCATATATCTTGATAATGAGACATGCTGAACTGTTGCTTATTACTTGCTGCTTCTTTTTAAGGTGGGAAGAAAGAAGGTCTCAAACTCGACATATTAAGAAAATCCCGCTTCAGATCAAGCAGAATTTGATGGTTTCTGGGAATGGGGTCAGTGAAAATGTAAAACATTGGACCACAGTTTCAAACTGGAGGCAGCTTTCCTTGAATTAGTATTGAAGAACTAAGGGGACTACTCCTTGGTTACTTATAAACTCAACGTTAAGATAATAATGGACTGATAATTGATGACTGCTAGGAAACCTTTTGTCCAACTGAGACTACAAGTTCCAGGCTGCAAGGAGGGGGGCGGGAGCGCGCACGCTCTGGTGAACGGGCGGCGGCGTCTCCTCGGTTACCGGAGCAGCACCGGAGCTTAAAGCCGGTGTCGGGAGCAGAGAAAACGGCGGCCTGGGGCAGGAACAGGAAGAGCGAGACGACAGGCTCCGGTAAGCGGGATCGGTCCAGAGAGGGAAGGAATAGATCATCTGTAAACATGTGAAAAGTGAGAGAAAGGAACAGTGTAACCCAGACACAGAGAGAGAGAACCTTTGTAAAGCATAAAGAGAGAGAGAGAGAGAGACAGGACCTTTTGTGACCCGGAGGGAGGGAGAGGAGCTGTGGAACCGAAAGATGAGCTGTGCAACCGAGAGATAGGAAGAGAAACTATAATTCATTGAACGAGCGAGAGAGAGAGAGAAGCTTTAATCACAGACACTGGAAAATAGAGAGTTGTGTAACCCACAGAGAGTAATTCAGAAAAAAGACTGCGCTACACCGTTCCATTGAGAAAGAGGGGAGCTGTGTGACCCAGAGAGAGAGAGAGAGAGAGAGACGGGAACTGTCACACATAACGAGAGAGAGAGAGAGAGAGGAAAGGGAGCCGTGTAACCCAGTCTGATCCAGACAGTGGGAGGTTCGCAGCTTCGGGCTTCACACCCAGTGATGGTGTTACCGATCAACGGCTTCTCCCCTCGCTGCTTGTATGTGTAACACTGCATTTGGACTGAAGAAAGTAAAAGACGAGGTCGTAAAGAATGCAGCTCAGTGTTTGAGAGATCACAGATCCTCAATGTGTGGGACGCCTGGGTTAGAGTCAGGTCTGTGAGGAGTACACCTAACCCGTACCAGAGTATCATGCACATCCCATAATAGGTTAGAACCAGCGATTAGTCCATTAACTGTTGGTGAGTATGGCTCTCACCTATTTAGCTGCAGTCTTTTTCATTTGAGCAGACGCTTCATTTCAATGAAAGGAGCCTGGGGAGTCATGAATTTAAAAGTAACTGTTCACTTTTCCACAGTTTCGAACTAATTACAGGGATGAAAATTTATTTTGGATTTAATATTATTTATGAAAGCTCAATAGTACTAAAGAACGAGTTGTTACGTGTAGTATTATTGAAATTCTGTCTCTATTGTTCCTCTCCCAGATTCCACCTCCAACAACCAACTCGCCGAAACTGATCAGGGGATATTTCGAATTACATTTTATTTCAAGGATGTAACAGTTTCCATTCTATATCTCAGTGGCGATTTCGTCCGGGGGGAGAAAAAAATGGGTTCAGGAGGCGGAGATTCATATGACCAGCTGATACAGTTTGATTTATCACGCTCCGTGTAACTGGAACTGTGGAATGGCATCAGCCCATGTACTTGACTAACTGGAGTTCAAGCTGGACAATATTTCGCTGAAACTGGGCTGTTATTTGACTTCACGTCTATCGTAACTATCTCCTCGCTCTACATGCAGCGATGGGTTGCTTCTGTGCTGCGCAGGAAGAATTTTATTGCGAAGTTTTGCTTTTAGACGAGACCAAGCTCACCCTAACTACCCAACAACAAGGAATCAAAGTAAGTTGACCCCGAGCACAGCCATTAAGGCACCTGCTGATTTACACCGACATGTGAATGCATACAGTTTGATTTATGTTGTTGTTATTTCCTTCTGTATTCCCTATGCTGATGGTTAACAGTTTTTGTAACAGTCGTCTATGTATTTAAGCACGCTATGCCAGGTTTGCTGAACTTGGATTTAAACCAATGTCATGTTATCTTTTCATTCATTTGCGATCTGGGTTTGGGATAAAACTGTTGTGTACAAATGTTACATCCAAAGACAAGGACTTGAAATCAAAAGAAGTTTTGATACCAATTGGCCTTGACCAGAGTCCATACTGGGCACTAAGTTACTGATGTTTCACTCCTTTGTGTTGCTTCCCAAAGTGTGCAGTGATTGACAACAATTATATCTCCATGAGTTACATTGACACTGTCAACATTGCAGTAAGAACCACTAGATGATTACTATACTTTAGTACTTAGCACTGAATTGATTGTGTGGTAACCTTTCCAATTACTGTTAAAACATAGGTACATATAAAAAATAACTATCCTTTTGGCAGTGGAGTTTATGCAAATATATTAACATGATCAAAGTATTGGAGTGTAAACAAGTAATTGATCTGAGATATGACCAAGCTAGTTGATCTCACTCATGTCTTCTCCAGGCAACGGACAATAAATATGATAACAGACTTACTATGATGATGACAATGTTCAACACCAATGCTTTAGATTTCACATTCTCCAGTAGCCTTAATACAGACTTCGTTGTTTCAGCTGGTGTAAGATTTTTGCAGTGACTCTGGACACCAGTTAAAACAAAGTGCTATTTTGTGCCACTTACTAATATTTGCAATCAATATTGCATCATTTGAGAATTGAGTTGATTAGGAATTATTTGGTGTGGTCTAGAAATTCTTTTACAATGTTACAATACTATACCAGAAAGTGCAACATTGGTTTATTGACTTAATTTGTTTCAACTTGGATGAGCATGGACAATTACAAGAGCAATATTTTGAAAAGAGAAAACATTCAATCAATACTAGTCAGCAATTTGTTTTCTCCCATTGGAATAAAATAATCAGCATTTAATTTGTGTGGCAAAAAGAATGAGAAATTGTTTGTCAGCATTACAATGAGAAATATACTTGTACCAGAAAAAGGAGATCAATCAGAGAATGAATTGAAAAACATAGTGTGCAGGTTACTGTATAGTATCTAATTTACAATGCCCACAGTTTCCAGTAATAAGGATTGATCTAGAAATCTAGGATGGATGCCATTTGGGCACTTTAATGCCCAGTTCTTTGTAAAATGAGGCGAAATGTCAGGAACATAAATTTCAAGAACATGTCCTTCCAGATATAATTCTGTTTTTTCATTTTGTTTAATGAGCAAACATTTCTATTTAAGTAGAGGAAAAAAAATTATAATATTGTGTTTCTTTATGATATAGTTGACTATATTCCTACCTTGGAAGAAATAAGAGCTACAAATGCTGGAGGTCAGAGTCGAGAGTGTGGGGCTTAAAAAGTACAGCAGGTCAGGCAGCATCTGAGGAGCAGGAGAATCGATGTTTTGGGCATACGAAATGTCGATTCTCCTGTTCCTTGAATGCTGCCTGACCTGCTGTGCTTTTCCAGCCCCACACTCTCGACTCTGTATTCCTACCTTGCTTTTTGGTACATTTAAATTCATTGTTATACAATGAGACAATTTCTTGAGATTATGGGAATTTTCTCCTGTAAATTTACATTTGATTAATTTGATTTCTGTGTTGATTTTGAAAAAAACTGGAATCTGCTGGCGGTTTTAACTAGGTTAGTCATTGCAGAAAGCAGAAAATTATGTGAGTTCAAGGAAAGAATGGGGGGAGGGATGAGAAAAGAAAATGTATATAGAGCTCTGTATAAATGTTGAAAGGGTAACGAAATATGTTGGTGACTTGTAACTACTTCTATCTGTGATATATATTTTTAACATACTCCTTTGTCAATGTCAATTTTATCATTCTCACTTGATGTTAAGAACTGAAAGCACAGATTATTGCCAGTCAAGAGGAAGTAGTGAGGTGTTCAACAGACAATTTTTCTACTGTGTCAAAGGGGTGTACAGTCTCAAATAATAGCATTCAAGGCAAACTGGTCTTACAGTAATCTGGTGGTTGATAATTATGTTCACTGGTTTGGTTTGCTTTCTCTGTGACTGTTCGTACTATTGAGATATTGTGTTTATTCTATGTTATATAGAATGTTATTCAGGAAATTGAAACAGGAGCAGGCCATACAGCCTTTTGAATGTGTTCTGCCATTTAATTAGAACATGGCTGATTGTCTACCTCAATGCCACTTTCCAACACTGTCTCCATATCTCTTGATGTCATTAGACTCCAGAAACCTATTGTATAGACCTGCTCAATGATTGAGCTTCTACATCTCCACAGCCCTCTGGGGTAAAGAATTCCAAAGAGTTGCCACAATGTTTTTAGGTGGCTTATCCCTGATCTTGAGATTATACGCCTTGGTTTTGACTCCCCATAAGACCAAGTACTTCGCAATCTCATCCTTAATAATGAATTCTAACATCTTCCTAATAAACGAGGTCAGGCTAATTGGCCTAAAGTTTCCTGTCTTCTGCTTCCCTCTCTTCTTAAGTAGGGGTGTTACATTAGGCATTTTCCAGTCTTCAGACACCAGTGATTCCTGAAATATCACCACCAATGATTATACAATATCCTCAGCTGTCTCCTTCAGAAGCCTGCAGTGTAGTCTATATGACTCATCCATCTTCAGACCTTTCTACTTATCCAGCATCCACTCCTTAGTGATGGCCATTACATTCACCTCTGCCCCCAACTCTCTTGAAGTTCCCATATGTTCCATGTGTCTTCTGATTCAGAAACTGATTCAGTTCCTCCACCACATTTTTGTTCCCCATTATTACTTCTCTAGCCTCATTTTCCAGCAATCCAATGTCCACTCTTGCCTCTCTTACTCTTTAGATACCTAAAGAAAACTCTTGCAATCTTCTTTTTATATTACTAGATATCTTATACTCATTTCATCTTCTTCCCTTTCCCCCCCCCCACCCATTGCTATTTTAGTTATCCCCTGCTGGCTTTTAAAGGCTTCCCACTTATCTTCATCATATTGTACACTTTTTCTTTTGCTTTTATGCTGTCACTGACTTCCCTTGTCAGTCATGTTTACCTCATCCTCCCCTTAGTATGTTTCTTCTTCCTTTGGATGAATTTCTGCTGTGCCTGCCAAATTAACCCTTGAAAATCCTGCTCCTCCATCTTTTCTGCTAGGTTTTCTATCCAGTCAACTCTGGCCAGCTCCTCCCTCATGTCTTAGTAGATGACCTTTACTCAGTTGTAATATCATGTTACATCTGATTCCAACAGAGTGAATTCTATCATATTATTGTCACTACCTCACCCTCCCTGCAACCCCCAGCGTTCTTTCGCCTTAGGTTCCCTAATCAAGTCAGCCTCATTGTACATCAGCCAATCTAGAATAATCTGTTGGCTTGTGTCTTAAGGGATTTGGGCCAAAGGCAGGTATCTGGAATTAAGCCATAGATTAGCCATGATCTTATTGAATGGCAGACCAGACCCACGGACTGAGTGGCCTACTCCTGCTCCTGTGTTCTTCATAAGGAATTTCAGCTTCTCTCTGGAAGAGTGGGCTCTACCACAACTGCTCCAAAAAACCATCTCCAGACATTCACAAGTTACTTTTCTTGAGATCTGCTACCAACCTGATTTTCCCGGTCCACCTGCATATTTAAGTCCTGTGTGGTTATTATAATAGTGCCTTTCTTATATGCCGAATCTATCTCCAGATTTACTTTCTCCCCAACATCCTGAAGTTGCTGGAAAAGCTCAGCGGTCTGGCAGCATCTGTGAAGAGAATTCAGAGTTAACATTTTGGGGTCCAGTGGGGCTTCTTCAGAACTGTATCAGGATTGTTTACCCTTTGCAGTTCCTCAACTCAACGTACACAAAATCTACACCTTCTGACTCTGTAATTACTTTTTGTTATGATTTAACTCATATTTTACTAACAAGTATGGCCCTTATGCTCATCTGCCTGTCCATTCGATAGGAAGTCTGTCCTTGGATCTTTAGTTCTCAATCATAATCTCCTTTTGCACCATCTATGCTACCCACAACATCATACCTTCCAATTTCAATCTGCGCTACAAACTCACTTAGCTTTCAGTTCTTTGTTGATTGCCCCCCTTCTCATAGTTGTTCCCTTATCTTCTGTGCATGTTTAGATTCTTGACTTTTTCCATATTATGTCCTATTACTTGTTCTAGAAACTTTAATAACCCCTGCTGAACAATTCTCTCCACCCTTAACTTTGTCCATAATTTTCCATGCAATTGAACTGAAATCTCCCTCCATCCACAGCCCTCGTTATGTGATTCACCGGGACTCTGGTCCCACCATGATTCAGTTGGAGCCCATCCTATTGGAACAGCTTCCTTCTTCCCCTAATACTGGTGCCAATGCCCCATGACTCAAACCAATCACACACCAATCTTCGAACCACGTATTTACCTCTTTAATCTTGGTGGCAATATGCTTATGGCTCAGGCAATAATGTGGATATTATTACCGTTTGATTCTGCTTTTTAATTTAGCCCCTGGTTGTGTATATTCCCTCAGTAGAACTTCTTTCTACTTACACCGTTGGTACCTACATGGACCATGATAACTGGATCTTTCGTCTCCCATTCCAAGTTCCTCTGCAGCCCTCAGGAGTTATCCTGAACCTGGGCAGCAGCCAGACAACATAGCCTTCAAGACTCTCAATCCTGGTCACAGTGAACAGAGTCTATTCCTCTGACTATACAACCCCCGATTACAACTACATCTCTCTTTTCTCCCTGCTCTTGAATGGCTCCTTATACCACAGTTTTATGGTCAATTTGCTCATTCTCCCTACAGCCCCCACTCTCGTCCGCATAGGAGGCAAGAATCTCAAACCTGTTAGACATGCTCAAGGGCTAAGGCTCCTTCCGCACCACCTCCTGGATCCATCTCCCAGCCTCAATCATAGTTATATCTTCCTGTCTCTGACCACTGATTGAATTAAAGGTAGTTAATTTAATGGGTGTTACTGCCTCCTGAAACCTAGCATCCTGGTAACTCCCCCACTCCTGATGTGTCACAGTGTTTAAAGCTCAGGCTCCATCTCATCAATTCTGAGCTAGAGCTCCAGAAGAAAGCAACACTTACTACAGATGTAGTCACTGTGAACCACAATAAGGTCTGTCCATCATGCAGTTACCACACATAATGACCCTGGACCTCTATTTTAATTACTTAGTTTTTAATTTGATTCTATGTTTGGCTATTCTCAGCAGTTGGACCTAGCCTCAATTTCAGCCTCTCTATATTAAACAGCTGAGATCATCAACCAAGCTTTGAAGGATCTACAACTGCAAAATGGTATCTATCCTATTTGCCAACACTCAGATTTGACATGAATTAATAAAACAAGCAAATTGCATGGAATTTAAGCTCTTCATTGCACATTAGATGGCAGATACAACTAAGACTGATCTTACAAATTAACTCAGCAGTTCATTCAGATTTTAAAGATCATACTGAGTTACCAAGTCCTTCAAATGGTGTCTTAAGGAGTTTGGGCCAAAGGTAGGTAGCTGGAATTGAGCCACAGATCAACCATAATTTCATTGAATGGCAGACCAGGCTCATGGACTGAGTAAAAAGGCTTTTGCCCAAAACGTCGATTTTACTGCTCCTCGGATGCTGCCTGAACTGCTGTGCTCTTCCAGCACCATTAATCCAGAATCATGGACTGAGTTGCTTACTCCTGCTCCTGTGTTCTTCAAGGGAATTTCAGCTCCTCTCCAAAAGAGTTTGTCTGATCTTGAATCAGCACATGATCAACCTGAAGTCATGGTCTTCATCACAACTGGCAGACATTAGTAGAACCTGCTCAACTCAGTCTGCATGGCATATGTCCACTTTAAAGTAACAGAAACTTTATTTTCTTTGCTTATTCTCATTTTCTGGATTGAGCCTCCTGTTGAGTTTCCTTCAGTTTGTCTATTCTGCTCAATGAAGTCATTGAGGCTGGTAATGTTTTGGGAAAATATGCCATATGTTAGGTTTACTTGAACTTTCTGCTGTCCTGCAATTTGAAAAGAGAAGTTACTTTTAATGCATCCAGATACTTCTATCTAAATCTCACAGGCTTTGAGGACTACTGACTTTAAATATAAATGGCAAATCTTTCATAATGCCAATTTAATAATCATGTGTTTGTTTTATCATTTATTGTATTTTAAAAGATACAAGGGAATAGGTAATGAGAGATTAAAAAGGCTCGTATAAGGTAAGAATAAAAATTAAGAAAAGAACGAAGGATAGTTTAAAAAAAAAACTTTCCTTATGCTAAGTGTCCATTGAGCTGAGTAATGGGAAAGACAAAGTTATATTATAAAGTGAGGAAAAGGCAGAAGTATTTAGTTTCACTTTTCAGAGAAAATAGGTATTGGGACTGTGGAGGGATAAGTAGAATTGTTAGTAGTAATTATTATTCAAAGATAAAAGGTGACAAAAGGTGGAATCTTATAGAGGCCTGAATGACATGGAATATGGCAAGAAACGTGGCAGTCGCCAAAACCAAAGATTGAGTTTTGTGTCATGTGGTCTCCCAAGGAATCTTCAAAATGATTATAGACCAGGTACCTTTCTGTAATGAAGATTTGTTGAATGAGCTTCATTGCGATGAGAGTGAGGTCACTGTTTGTGAGGAGCTGAATTCCAGTGACAAAGAGGAAGGTCCAACTTAGTCACCGAAGATAAATGGTTCCACATCTGAGAAGTCTGAGGCACTGTTAATGCTGGATGGACAGGGAGAGAAGCTGAATCCACCTCAACATGATGATGATATTGGACCTGTACCTCAGGTTCTTTCAATTTGAATATTAATGATATCTCCTTAAATAGAGATTTTAGCCAATAGTGGTCAGAATGAAATTGTTAAATATCTCAATACAGAAGCTGGTTTCACTTGTTGCCTCACCAAATATCTCTGAACCAGTCTATTCCCATGTACATTGTTGGCTGTTGTGGAGTGTGCCTGGTATGACTAGGTATGGGGATGGACTAATCTTGATTATGAGAAAATTGTGAAATTGCATCTGCATTTGTGACCTGGCAGCAAATTCAAATCAGTAATGATCTTTTCAAATGGCAGAGGAGTCTTGAAGGAGGACTGGCCTTATCTAGATTTGCAAGTCGGTATATGTAATTGATTAAAATCTGTCTAACTCTCAGTACAACCCAATGAAGAAAGGAAACCTGTCATCATAACAACACTGACTCGTGCATTAACTGTAGCCCTAGTCTGACATGGAGCTTTCTCACTATTCTTCACTGTTGCTGGTTCAGAATCCTGGAACTAGCCAATATTGCAGTGGGCATCCCTACACCAAATGCATTGCAGCAGTTCAAGAAGGCAGTTCACTACCACCTTCTCCAGGCTGGTTGGCTTTGCCAGTGATGCTTACATCATGGAAATAAGTTTTACAACACTGGAGAAAGGTGCTAAATGCAGTAAGCAGCAGTGACTTCAACTATTTACAACCAGATAAAGAGTTGCCTCTGGGATATTATTGTTAGACCTTCACTCGGGAAACCAGGTTCAAATCCCACATGACAAATGATGGAATTTAATTTCAGTAAAAATCTGGAGTTGAGAGTCTCATGACCACTTAACAGTTGATTATTGTAAAAATTCATCTTGTTCACTTGTTCTTTAGGGAAGGAATTGGACAGCCTTATCTGGTCTGGCCTACATGTGCCTACAGACTCAGCAATGTGTTTGACTCTTAACTGCCCTCTGAAATGTCTGAACAAGGCACTCAGATGTAAGCAATCACTAAAAAGTCTGATTTAAAAAAAGGAATAAACCGAGCAGACCACATGGCATTTCCCAAGGCACCAGAAACAGCAATGGTAGACACAGCCCGAACAACTCTGCACAGTCCTCCTTCCTAACATCTGGGGGCCATTGTCAAAACTGGGAGAGCTGTCTCCCAGACTAGTCAAGCAACAGCCTGACATTGTCATACTCACAAAATCATACTTAACACACAATGTCCAGGACATCACCATCACCATCCTCAGATATGTCCTGTCTCACCCGCTGGACAGACCCAGCAGAACTCCCTGCACTGTGATATACAGCCAGGAGGGAGTTAAACATGGGCAAGGAAACCTCCTGCTGATAGTTGCGTTTAAATCACAGTTTTATCAGGTTTTTAAACATTGAATTTAATTCTAGTGGTTTAAAATAATTCCGATTGTACTCATCCAGTGAGCCCAGTATGAGTTGAAATGAGGAGCATGGGATTAGAGAGGAGCATGGGAGTGAGATGGACAATCTTAAGGCGTGGGGGGTGGGAAGCTTTTTGGAAGGTTTGCTTTA
Organism: Hemiscyllium ocellatum; assembly: GCF_020745735.1. NCBI lineage: Eukaryota > Metazoa > Chordata > Chondrichthyes > Orectolobiformes > Hemiscylliidae > Hemiscyllium > Hemiscyllium ocellatum. Next base: position 66,698,751 of record NC_083402.1, on the reverse strand, counting down.
AACTGAATTCAGAGTTGCAGTATAGTGTTGGAGAAATATAGTGGATCTTTCGATCAGCTACTACCCCACCTGTGCTCCACACACACACCTTTTGTGGCTCACCAAATGTGCAGGGAGGCCAACCCCTAGGTGGGAAAACAAAGTTTCTAGACAGAGTTCCATATGGGCTGGATGCATTTGGGTCATTCCAGAGCCCATGCAAAAATCTGGGGTGGTAGACACAACCTTAAAATTTGGAGATGTGAAGTGGATTGACTACATCTAAAGGCTGACTTTCCCATTGTGGTGTATGTCTGCCTGCCTTTTGCCAGTGCCCACATTCAAAGTTGCAACTTCTGGATCTTAACTGATTTCCAGGTCAAGAATGCTTGGCATTGTGTTTGTGATGAACGGTAGGACAGGAAGATAAGCATGAATGAAATGTGCAGTTAATGGGAGTGTATTTATCAGCTCGTGTCTCCTCATGGTATTGCTCCAACAGGAGAAGAGATACATTCAAAGTCCTGACACAATATAATGCATTGGAGTGGAAATGCGCCTAGAAGAGACTTGCTTAACTATATTTTGTTTAAAAAGTCATGAATTGAACATAAAGTATTGTTGCTATTTGATATTTTGACTTGCATATGCATTGGATTAACTTGAAATGAGACTTGCAAGTCAAATCAACTTAATATAATGTAAGTGTAAAGTTAGTGTTTGATGATCTGCTACTGATGTTAAGATGAGCATGAGACTGTTTGTTTGACTTTGATTCACAGCAGAAGCTAGTGGATGCTGGCAAATCATTTAACTAGCCTTACAGCTTGGTTTCTTACCTGACCTGTACTCATCCACAAGAACATAAGAACATAAGAACATAAGAACCAGGAGCCAGAGTAGGCCATCTGGCCTGCTCTACCATTCAACAAAATCATGGCTGATCTTTTCATGGCCTCAGCTCCACTTATCCACCCTTTCACCATAACCCTTAATTCCTTTACTGTTCAAAAAAATTATCTATCTTAGCTTTCAAAGCATTCAATGAGGAAGCCTCAAGCACTTCACTGGGCAGGGAATTCCATAGCTTCACAAACCTCTGGGTGAAGAAGTTCCTTTTCAATTCAGTTCTAAGTCTGCTCCCCTAATTTTGAGGCTTTGCCCTCTTGACCTAGTTTCACCTGCCAGTGGAAACATTCTCTCTACTTCTACCTTATCTCCTCCCTTCATAATTTTATATGTTTCTATAAGGTCCCCTTTCATTCTTCTAAATTCCAATGAATATAATCCCAGTCAACTCAGTGTCTCCTTATAAACAAACTCTCTCAACTCCAGAATCAACCTAGTCAACCCCTCTGCATCCCCTCCAGTGCCAGTACATCCTTTCTCAAGTAAGGAGAAATTGCACGCAATACTCCAGGTGTGACCTCACCAGCACCAATACAGCTGCAACATAACCTCTCTACTTTTAAACTTTAGCAATGAAAGACAAAATTCCATTTGCCTTCTTAATTACGGTTGTATCTGCAAACCAACCATTAGTGATTCATGCACAAGGACACCCAGGTCCCTCTGTATATCTTCACACTGCAATTTTTTACCATTCAAATAATAGTCCGTTTTACTGTTATTCCTACCAAAATGGATGACTTCTCATTTATTAACATTGCACTCCATCTGCCAGACCTTTGCCGACTCACTTAAACTACCTATGTCCCTCTGCAAAGTTTCACAGTCCTCTGCACACTTTGTTCTACCACTCTTTGTGTCATCCGCAAACTTCGAAAAGCAATATGTGGTCCCCAACTCCAAATTATCTATGTAAATTTCGAATAATTGCGGTCCCAATATTGATTCCTGAGGTACATCACTAGTCACTAATTGCCAACCAGAGAAGCACTTATTTATCCCCACTCTTTGCTTCCTGTTAGTTAACGAGTCCTCTATCCATGCTAATACATTGCCCATAATGCCTTGCATCTTTATCTTATGTAGCAGCCTTTTGTGCAGCACTTTGTCAAATGCGTTTTGGAAACCTAGATACATCACATCTATTGGGTTCTCGTTGTCCACCGTGCTTGTAATGTCTTCATAGAATTCCAGTAGATTAGTTAAGCATGACCTGCCTTTCATGAACAATGCTGTGTCTACCCAATGGTACAATCTCTATCGAGATGTCTTGCTATTTCTTTCTTGCTCATAGATTCACCCATAGAATCACCCATGATGAACTGATAGGCTCAATGGAGCAGTCTTTTCCAACTATCATGTGAAGCTAAGCACCAAGATCTCCAAGTCCTGTACACACCCCAGCAGCCAATAATCTAGGGAGAGGAGCAAAAAACCTAGTCAATTCCAAGGGGAGAATTCTAGGAAATTACTTGGTGACCACCAGCCCTACTATTTTACCCCACTTGGGACCCAGACCAACCACACAGATACCCATCGTTTGTGGCAGGGCTTACATCACATAATGAGTTACAAAGAGAAGTCGAATAGAATCACGAACATTAGTATGAGCTCAATGCATTCTATGCTCACTTTGAACAAAAGGTCAATGAAACAATGTCATCTATCCCACAGACTCAGCTGCACCCGTACCCATGATCACCACCACAGATAGGCCTTCTTGAGAGTTAACCCACAGAAGGCAACTGGCCCTTATGGAGTCCTGGCTGTGCACTGAGATTCTGTGCAGACCAGCTGGTGGGAGTAATCACAGACATCTTTAACCTCTCCTTACTTTGATCTGAAGTCCTCACCTCCTTCAAAAAAACCCAATTATCCTGGTGCCAAAGAAAAATCATGTAGCATGCCTCAATGACTACCACCCGATGACTCTGACCTCCATAATTATCAAGTGCTTCGAGATGTCAGTCATGGCTCACATCAACTCCAGCCTATCAGATTGAATTGGTTTTTTGCAATTTTCCTAACAGCACAAGAGATTCACAGCACACACCTTCTCCCTGGCCCTAAAGTCATTCCTGGAGCATTTGGAAAACAAGGATACCTACGTCAGGGTCCTATTTATTGACAACAGCTTCACATTCATCACCTTGATTCCAAATAAACTCTTCTCTTCTCTAAATTCCAAGACCTAGGTCTCTGCTCCCCTTCTATAACTGGATCCTTGACTTCCTGACCCATAGACTGGAATCGGGAAAGGCAACAATACCTCCTTCACCATAATCGTCAACACCGATGCACTGCAAGGCTGCGTATTCACTCTTGTTATACTCTTGTTATACACTCTTGTTTTACTCACGACTATGTGGCCAATTTCTGCTTTAATTCTATTTACAAGTTTGCTGACAGCACCGTTGTAGGTCAGATCTCATACAGCGATGAGTCAGAATACAGGAAAGAGATTGAGTGCTTAGCAGTATGGTGCAAAGGCAATAATTTCTCCATCAATGTCAGGAAAAAAAAGGAGCTGTTCATTGACCTCAGGAAGTGGAATGGAGCACACGCCCCTGTCTATATCAGTGATACTGAGATGGAGACGATTGGAACATCAAGTTCCTAGGAATGATGATCACAAACAATCTATCTGCATCCACCCATATCAATGCGATGCTCAAGAAAGCACAATGCCTCTACTTCCTCAGGAGGCTAAGGGAATTCGGCATGTTCACAAAGAAGCTTATCAATTTTTATCGATGCATAATAGAAAGTATCCTATCCTGGATGCATCCCAGCGTGGTAAGGCAACGGCTCTTCCCAAGACTGCAAGAAACTGTAGTTCTAAAATTTTGGTTAGGCTACAGCTGGAATACAGTGTGCAGGAGAGTCATGAACATGGCCTAGTTCATCATGCAAACTAACCATCCATCCATTGACTCCATCTATACTTCCCCACTGCATTGGGAAAACAATCAGCATAACCAAATGCCCCTCCCACCCGGGTTGTACTCTGTCATGGGCAGAAGATATAGAAGTTTGGACACATGAACGAGTATGGTGTGTGCTGGTTTTATCAGAATTTTGAACTAGCCTCTCAAATGTTAATGTTGACCTCTCTCTCTCTCTCTCTGCAGCTGTAATGCTATATTTTGCGCTTAATTCTGCTACCTCATGCATTTTTGTATCTTATGATTTACCTGCAGAGTATGCAAACAATACTTTTTGCTATATCTCAGTACAACCCAGCATGTGACAACAATCAAATCAAATCAAATCAAATCACAGCAATCAATAAAGTTCCAGGAGTTTTTATATGCAACAACAGCAGCCACTTAATTGCCTTTAGAACAGTTGCAGCAAACCGACTGTTACTGCGCAAAGTGGCAATGAATTGTAGTGGTCAATGACATTCTGTGAAAAGTTCAAAATGCATACTGGTATCAATCTATGCTTGTATACTTTGCATTTGTAGAATCATGCATTACTTTGGCCCATTGCATCTCTGCTACCAAAACTATATGAAATTTACACTAGTCCCACTTTCCAACACAAGGCCCATAACTTTGAATGTTACGATATTTTAAATTTTCATCCAAGTAATTTTTAAAGTTCATGAGGTTACCCACCTCCACTACTTTTCTAAACAGTGCATACAGACCACCATCCTCTGGGTGAAAATATCTTTCCTTAAACCTCGCTAAACTTCATGCCTTTCATCTTAAAGTTGTTTAAAAATGAAAGTTGACCCCACCCCCCGAGAAATAAGACGGAAACACCCAAAGAGAAGCAGCTCACCCTATAATCTGTAAGAAGAGTGTGAGAAGTGGAGTAATCTGCTTTCAGCAACTTCTACTGGTTAAATAAAACAAATCCCTGGTCCTCACTTTAAAAATCAACAAGTAATAATTTATTTGTCTAACTTTAACAGTGAACAAATTAACTAAACTATTATTAAACCAAATATCCCTTCTAACTACTAACTATTCCTGAATAAAACAAGATTATGCTGTTCCAATAAATATAAGTCCTATTCATATAACAAAAAAAAATTAGTCTTTCGAAATCACAGCCAGGTTATGTGCCTTCTGGAATGTCCCATGCCTTCTTCCATCGAATCTTCTGTCAGAAATGCTTCCTCTGATTTTTCTGTGAGGAATGCCTTTTTCCATTGTTGGTACCGTTATTTCTTTATATGTGGTTTGTTTCTAATACATGACTGTGAAAGCCATTTTCTCTCTCTAGAACTGAGGGCTCCTGGTCTGGTGAATGGCAATTAGCTCTGGGGCTCTGTTCAACTGCCCCCTTTTTTTATACCTGTGATGACATAACAATTTCTTACAATAGGATTGGTCCTGTGTTGTCAAAACAATCAGATTTAAATTCATAAGGTTTTTGATAACTCGGGGCCTGATTTAAATTGGCTAAATTTAAAACCTGTTATCTTGATTAAATACTGCTGCTAGGCCATTCGACACAACATGTTTCAATCCAGGTGCTCTCTTTACCTGCAAACTTTAAAGCTGCTTTTCACAGACATCCATTTTCTTTCTCTCTAAGCACAAAAAACTCCCACCAGCTTTTAAAGAGTCACCCAGTGGCACAAAAGTGGCTCCGACTGCAGTCCCTTGAGGAAACAGTGCCCTGATTAGCCTCAAATAGAAAACCAATTGTGCATAGGAACACACGGGACTCCTGCACTATATACATGTTTTGATAGACTGGCGGCAGTCACACATTCTCATTTGACTCCAGGTACTTAATTTGCAGTGTGGCCACCTCTCCCAATGGGCTACCCATGTTACTCCCAGCCTTGTTGATGAGCTATGGTGACTCCAGCAACTGCTGGAACCCTGAAATCTGAGTGTACGTTTCTGCAGCTGGCAGCACTTCCTGCACATGGTCATAGGACACTGTTCGGGTTAATGGTTCCCACATATTACAGGACATATATTCCAGTTGAATGAATGGCATTGGGCCAGGCATTAACTTTAGGTCTCTTCATTAACTTAATTTGGCTTTAGATTATTCACATTGCTTAGTTATATTGACCTTTATTTTATTTTCCTACCTTAGGTCAGAAATATGAATGAGCACTCTCTGAAATTTCTGGCCACAAGCTCAAAAAAATAATTATTTTGCTTATCCCAAGTCATTTAGTTTTTCTGTCATCAGTGATTCACACTTTGCAGTAATTAATTTTCCTTATTTAGAGTTATAGAGGCAACTTCTTTTTTCCTTTTGGCAAAAGATGATGAAACAAGCACAAATTGCATCATCGGCTTCTGTAATGTTGACATTACAGAACATGTAATAAGTTAATAATGTGTACACATTTTATAGAACTTGAAAATGAGTCATCCATTCCATATGTAGCTACTATTTCATTCACTGTAAGGTTTAGAAATCACTGAATGGTTGCTATAATGTTTTATTAGATTCAAATATTTTTGATATGACACGCTTGCATGACACTGAAGCTATTCAAGGATTGGCACCTGTTTGATGTCTGAAAGATTATAAATATTGATAGTTTTACTTTGTCTTTAAATATGTGAAGGAAATCACTTACAGTAGATCTTCCAGGAAGAACATGTAAATTTTAGCTGCTTCACTGTGTTGTTCTTTGTGTAGCACTCAGTTCATGGTCCAGCTGTAGTTATTGCTGTTGCAAGGACAAGCCGAAGTCTGAGTCAAACATTTGTCAGAAACGACTGAAACAGCAGCTACAATAAGTGAGTTTTTAGTCAGATGGGACAATAACCGTGTGCAATGTCCACTTGAAAACTGCTCATCTCACTTCTCCCAGACCTTATGACAATGTCAGGCTGTTGCTTAACTAACAGACATGATCTGTCAGGTGGGAGTTTGTAAGTATGACTGTGTTTTTCAGGTGCTACCATCACCCTCCCTGGATATGTCCCATCCCATTGGCAGGACGGACCCAGCACAGGTGGCGGCACAATGGTAAATGGGTTGTAAGTTTGCTCGCTGAGCTATTGGGTTTGTTCTCCGACATCATCGGTGAGTCTCTGGTGAAGAGCTGGTGTTCTGTCCCGCTTGCTATTTATGTGTCTTGCTTTGTTGTGGTGTGTGATATCATTTCCAGTTTGTTTCTGAGAGATTGGTAAGTGAGGTACAAATCAATATGTTTGTTAATGGAGTTCTGATTTGAATGCCAGGCCTCTCAAAATTCCTGTGCATATCTTTCTTTAGCCTGTCGCAGGATGGATGTATTACCCCAGTCGAACTGGTATCCTTCTTCATCTGTGTATATGGAAACCAGTGATAGTTCATCATGTCCTTTGGTGGTTAATTGGTGCTCACGTATCCTGGTAGCTAGTTTTCTGCCTGTCAATCCAATGTCATGTTTGTTGCAGTCCTTGTAGGGTATTTTGTATATGACATTCATTCTGCTGGCTCTGGGTATGGGGTCCTTTAAATTCATAGAATCATAGAATCCCTACAGTGTGGAAACAAGCCCTTCGGCCCAACAAGGCCGCACTGACCCTCTGAAGTGTAACCCACCCAGATCCATTTCCCGACACTATTACTCTACATTTACCCCGACTAATGTACCTAGCGTATATATCCCTGATCACAATGGACAACTTAGCATGGCCAATTCACCTAACCTGCACATCTTTGGACTGTGGGAGGAAATTGGAACACCTAGAGGAAACTCACGCAGACACGGGGCAAGTGTGCAACCTCTACACAAACAGTCGCCTGAGGCCAGAATCTATCCCAGGTCCCTGGCTCTGTGAGGAAGCAGTGCTAACCATTGCTGTCTCACAGCACCGGGGACCCTGGTTCGATTCCAACCTTGAGTGACAGTCTGTGTGGAGTTTGCATATTTGCCCCGTATCTGCATGGGTTCCCTCCGGGTGCTCTGGTTTCCTCCCACAGTCCAAAGATGGGCGGGTTAGGTGAATTGGCCATGCTAAACTGTCCATAGTGTTCAGGGATGTGTACACTAGATACATTAGTTGGGGTAAATGTAGAGAAATAATAGGGTAGGGAAATGGGTCTGGGTGGGTTACTCTTCAGAGGGTCAGAATGCACTTGTTGTGCCGAAGGCTGGTTTCCACACTTTAGGGATCCTATACAATCTATGCAAATTCATCAGGAGCTGTTTCAGTGTGGTGGTAGGTTTGTGGGCCACCAGGATGCCTAGGGGCCGGAGTAGTCTGGTCATCATCTCTGAAATATCTATGATGTATGATAGGGTGGCTAGAGTCTCTGGGCATATTGTGTCTTCCTGTTTAGGTCTGTTGTGCGGGAATTGGCGCATGGTGTTTATCAGGTATCTATTGTACCCGAATGGGTTGATTAGGTGTCTTTCCTCAGCTTCTCGTAGTTCCTGGGTTCTGCAGTGTGTTGTGGCCCATTTAAATAATGTCTTGATGCAGCTCTGTTTATGGGTGTTGGGATGATTGCTCCTGTAATTGGGTATCTGGTCAGTGTTTGTGGCTTTCCTGTAGACACTGGTCTGCAGCTCTCCATTGGCTTTTCAGTCGACTGTGACATCTATGAAGGGGAGTCAGTTATTGTTTTCTTCCTCTTTGGTGAACTTTATACTGGCAAGGATTTTGTTTATGTGCTCGTGGGTTTCTTCTAGTTTGTTGCATTTCATGATGACAAAGTCATCCACATAGCGGGCCCAAAGCTTGGCCTAGATCATGGGAAGGGCTGTTCTAACCTTGACATAACTGCTTCTGCTATAATTCCTGATATTGGTGATCCCATAGGCGTCCCATTCATTTATTTGTAGATCTTGTCATTGAAGGTGAAGTAGGTTGCGAGGTGCAGGCCTAATATTTTGAGAAAGCTGTCCTTGCTGATGGAGTTGGTGCTATTAGGTGTTTGCGTCCTTGGTTCATCTAGCACTGAGGTCTTTTTGGTTATACAAAATATCCTGCAAGGACTGCAACAAACATTACATTGGACAGACCTACATGAAACTAGCCAACAAAAGAGATGACCATACACACAAACAAAGAGGGACACCAGTTTGTCTGGGACAACACATCCATCCTGGGATAGGCTAAACAAAGAGAAGCGAGGGAATTCCGAGAGGCATAGCATTCAAACCAGAACTCCAATAACAAACATATCAATTTGGACCCCATTTACCAAACTCTCAGAAATAGAACTGAAATGATATCACCCACCACAATAAACCAAGACCTATAAAAAGTAAGCAAGATCGAACACCAGCGCCTCACCAGAGACTCACTGATGATGTTACCTAGCATGGTGATGAAACGTCTGAGAACAAACCCAATAGCTCAATGAGCAAACTTGGAACCTGATCCACAACCTGAGCTACAAATCCTCTCAAAAATCACAAACACTGGTATACTTTGGGAGGGAGATGCCCTGGGAGTCATCAATATTGACTTCAGACATCATAGAGTCTCATGACATCAGGTCAAACATGAGCAAAAAGCCTCCTGCTGATCTCTATGGACAACATTTGGAGGAAAGACTGAGTGTGGCAATGGCGCAGAATGTACCCTGGATGGAAATTTCAATGTCCACCATCAAGACTGGCTCAGCAGCAGCACAATTAACCGAGCTAATCAAGTCCTAAAGGGCACATTTGTTAGACTGGATCTGTAGCAGGTGATGAGGGAAAAATATCTCATCCTCACCAATCTGTTGGCTGCAAATGTATCAATCCATGACAGCATTGGTAAGAGTGACCACCACACAAAGTCCCCCTTTCTCATTGAGAACGCCTCCATCGTGTTGTGTGGCACTGAACCATTGCCATCAAGCCAGTGATCAACCCTGGTTCAATAGAGAGTGCAGGAGGGCATGTCAGGAGCAGCATCAGGCATACCTGAAGATGAGGTGTCAACCTGGTGAAGTTACCAAATAGGACTACTTCGTAAGTCAAGCACCTTAAAGCCACAAATGATTCTCCAATCAATGAATCAGATCTAAGGTCTGCAGTCCTCCAAAATACCGTCGTGAATGGTGGTTGACAAATAAAGATCTCACTGAAGGTGGAGATTTCACAAATATTCCCATCGTCAATGATGGAAGAACTTAGAACTTAAGTACAAAAGATAAGGCTGTAGCATTCATGGCAATCTTCAGGTAGAAGTGAATGATCCATCTGTGGGCAGCACGGTGGCACAGTGGTTAGCACTGCTGCCTCACAGTGCCAGAGACCCGTGTTCAATTCCCACCTCAGGCAACTGTCTGTATGGAGTTTGCACTTCTCCCCGTGTCTGTGTAGGTTTCCTCCAGGTGCTCAGGTTAGGCGAATTGCCCGTAGTGTTAGGTGAATGGGTAAATGTAGGGGAATGGGTCTGGGTGGTTGCTCTTCAGAAGGTTGGTGTGGACTAGTGGGGCCGAAGGGCCTGTTTCCCCACTGTGTAAGTAATCTAATCTAGTCCTCGAAGTTTGTCACATTCAGCAAAATAGAGTTTTGTGGAGAACAGAATTTGTGGACTTTGGAACTGTTTGACTCGACTTAAAGCAACACTGAAAAGTATTGCACTGGAGATACTGGGATTTCCTGGTGTGTTATAATATTAATAATGTAATGAAAAAGTAACAAGTACCCAAGAATGTATTAAACCTTGATTGAAACCAATATGAGTCTGCGTGCATGAATAAATTAGCTGTGCTTTAAGGATAAAGACTCCGTGAAACCGAGAATAACCTGATAATTCATTTTCTAGCTTTGACAATACAAAATTCCTGAAACAAAGACACTCTGTTTCAACATATTAACATAGTAATTTGATATGTATAAGACTGTTATCTTTCACCTTTCTAAAATTTACTTTTTGTGGTACCAGAGGCTGTTTCAGCATCACTCACATCTGACAAGAATGAACACCTGCCTCTAACTTCAAAGCTTAGTGAAGATTTAGAATGAAATGTGATTTAGAATGAAATGTGAGCACAGTCTCTGTCGAACACAAAGAACCTTTCCCTTCATGCTTTAAAAATTAATACACTTGTAAATGGTTAACTTCTTGGATGTTTGTTGACTTTCCATCCTGATAAAGATTATTTCACGTTTTGTCGGAAATACTGTCCTGTTTCTGGGACAGACAGCAAACAATTCCTTCTCTATTCTTTGTTTTTCTGTCATTTTGCTTTCTATCCTGGCATTTTCTATCTTCTGCATAAGTATTGTTAGGCTGAGCATATTCCCCTGCATCATTAATCTTCAGTAGGACACTAGCTATGTTTGTTTTTGGAAGTCCATTAGAATGAAAGAAGTTACTTTACTTTTAATGATAAGAGAACAGATGGATGTTTCTCAGACTTACTGTGACTAAGTTGTAATGTGCATTAAGAAAATTAGTTATAAAATAAATTTTCGTGTTTATTTCTGAACCTATAGTTTTGTTGAATTGCCATTTCTTTCTAAAGTCAAACTTAAACAGCTTGAAAATAATTTCTGGTTTGTAAAGTATTTACAGTTTAAAATGTCAACTGCTAATGCTCCTACTCAGTAATGAACCAACATTGTCGATGTCGTCTCAGTTGGGCAGGTAGTGTCATGTTTAGCTTGTTTTGAGTTCAGGATCCTATTCATAATTGTTGAATAGTGCAGCTGGTTAATGATGAATAGCTGAATTGTACAGGCAAGGAATATGCTTTAGTTTTCAACCCTAGTTTTCACAGTAATTACTTTAACACTTGCTCTAAACTCATGCAATTATCTTCAGCATCCCTGTTTTAAGAAAAGTATTGGAGATTTTGGGCCTGAACTAGATTTCTATTGGAATTCAGTGTCATTAGTTCCACTCTCCCTTCCCCCACCAAGATCCTACTTCTTGACACTATCTCAACATTTAGAAACACAAACTAGGAGCAGGAGTGGGCTATTTTATTCACTGAAGCAGCTACATCATTCAACAGGATCATGGCTAACCTTCTATCTCAATGCCATTTCCTTTGACATTGTTACCTGTTAGATATCCATTTCTTTCTTAAACATATTCTGTGATTTGATCTCCATAACTTTCTGTGTTAGGGATTTCCACATGGTGACCATTATCTGAGTGAAGAAATTTCTCCTCTTCTCAGTCCCAAATGGTCAAATGCATGGTCTGAAGCTGTGACCCCTTGTTCTGGATCACCCGTCCAGGGAAAACATCATCCCTATATCCAATCTGTCCAGCCCTGTCAGAATAAAATATATTTCAATGGGATTTCCTCTGATACTTCTGAACTCTGGTGAATACAGATCCATCCTGATGAAGGACTTTTGCCCAAAATGTCGATTTTTCTGCTCCTCGGATGCTGCCTGACCTGCTGTGCTTTTCCAGCACCACTCTGATCTAAACTCTGGTTTCCAGCATCTGCAGTCCTCACTTTTGCCTAATACAGATCCAGTCAACTCAATCTCTCCTCATGACAAACCTTTCATCCCAGGAATCAACCTGATGAACCTTTGCTGCCCACCCTCTATGGCAAGAATATCTTGGGTAAGGAGACCAAAACTGCATACAGTACTTCAGGAGCGATCTCCCACCAAAGTCTTGTACACATGTAGTAAGATTTCCTTACTCTTCTTCTCAAACCCTGTTGCAATGAAGGCTAACCTACTATTTCCTTTCCTAGCTGTTTGCTTCAGTGACTCTGTTCAAGGACACTCAAATAAATTCATAACTCAATATCTCCCAAGTTATCACTATTTAAATTGTAATCTGCCCATTTTCCTATTGAAGTGGGCAACTTCACTCTAATGCACATTATACTGCACCTGCCATGTCCATTCACTTGACTTGAGTACAACATCTTGAAAATTCTTTACAGCCTCCTCACCCATTCTCAGTCTCATTTACTTTGTTGTTTAGGAAAAATGGGAAAATACATTTGATATATTACATATATATTATGAATAGTTGGGGCACTTGTGTCAATCCCTGTGGTACCTTACGTCACAACCTTCTACTCTTAAAAAAGACCCATGCATGCCATAAAGCCATAAAATGTAGGAGCATAAATAGGCCATTCAGCCCAATTTTGTCTGCTCCATGTTCATTGAGATCGTGGCTGATCTAATAATCCTCAACTCCAGTTTCCTTCCTTTTCCCTCAAATGCTTAATCCTTTACTGATTACAAACTATCTCTCTCAGCCTTGAATGTACTTAACAACCCAACTTCAACAGCCTTCTATGATGAAGAATTCTTGCAGATTCACTTGTATCTGAATGAAGAAATTTTTGCTAATCTTGGTTTTGAATGGGTGACCTTTTATGTCGTCCGGTCCTGGATTCTCCCACAAAGGGAAACAACCTCTCTAAATCTACCCCTGCAAACCCAGTAAGAATATTCTCCTCCAAATGTTTCTGCTACTTAAGTTCATCTCGACTCACACCACATCTAGATTTTCCAAACAAACTCACTATTGTGCTGATTTCTTTAATTAACTTCACCAGCCCACCTCATTTTCCTTTCTGCTTGTTCTTCCTAAATATTGAATACTCTTGGATGTTCAAATCCCAGCTTTGGTCACCCTGCAACCATATCTCTGTAATTGCAATCGTATCATATCTGATGACTATCATGCACACTGTTAATTTGTCTCTCTTGTTGCAAATATTGCATGCATTCAGGTATGCATCCTTTAGGCTTGCCTTTTTAACATTATTTTTTACATTTTTGCTTGTTCTTTGGTCCTGTTGCTGCTAATTTGTTTCCCCTGCCTTCCACTTTTGCTTCCTACTTTTCTGACTTTTATTTCGTTGTTTCTCTCATTCTTGTGTCCCTGCTCAAATTCCCGCAATCGTCTGCAACTCTAACATAAAGCTACCCCACAGTACTAGAGAAGGTCCCTACAAGAATATTGATCCCAATCAGTGTCCCCTCTAAACTATATAGCTTTGCACATGCGTGTAGCTGATCCAATGTTCTGTGCATAGTTATTGGTACTGGCACTGGTACACCCATCACAGCATTGACTTCTGGTTCTGGAAGTCACTGCCCCTCACCGGACTTGGATGTTTGTGAGGCCTGTAAGAAAATTAGAGGGTACGCTGGTTCTGGTCTTCTGGGTGCAACATATTCAGCTTCTACAGATCTCATTTTCCTCAGAATCACCTCCCAGTTCCTCATGACTCTAAATCTTCTTTTCCTACACTTGCCTTTTAACTATGCATTCAACAAATCTGTTCTCCTGTTCCAAGATCTTGCTCGCAATTAGTGCTGGGAATAATCCCGAGATTACTACCTTTTGAAGTCCTGCTTTTTAATTTAATTTGTAGCTGCTGATTTATTCTGTTTGCTGGACCACCTCCTTTAAATCCTCAATAATGTGCCGTTCTGGTCACCACACTATAGGAAGGATATGGAGGCTTTGGAGGGAATGCTAAAGAGGCTTCTCAGGATGTTGCCGGGATTGAAATGTATTAACTGAAAGAAGAGGTTGGACGAACTTGGATTATTTTCACCAGAGTCAGAAACTGAGGGGTGACCTGATAGAAGCACATTAAAGTTTGGATTGGGTGGATTGTAGGACTCTTTTTCCCAGGGTGGAAATGTCAAGTACTAGGGGTCTCAGATTTAAGGTGAGGGGTGTAAGTTTAAATGAAATATGTAAGGTAAGTTTTTTTATACAGAGGGTGTAGATAATGCCGAATATACTGCCTGGGGAGGTGATAGCAGATACAATAGCAATGTTTAAGAAGCATTAGGCAGACAGGTTGGGAATAGAAGGATACAGGCCATATACAGGCTTATAGGAGTAGATTAAAATAGCATCATGGTCAGCATAGGCATGCTGGGCCAAAGGGCCTGTTCCTGTGCTGTGCTATACTGTTCTGTCTGTGTTGTTGATACTGACATGGACCACAACACCTTCCTTCCACTTCAGAATGTCCTGCAGCCAGTCAGTGATGCCATGGCACCAGGGAGGCAAATTCCATCCAATGAAATATCTGCAGTCAACTCTTCTCAGGGATTACAGACACAAGCTTGCAATGGAAAATATACTTGGCATTGATTATATGTTGATGAGAGAGTATTCCACGTTCCACCCTCAATTAACCTTCCCCTTATACGTTTGAGGTCAGCACAAGAGGTTCCTGGTCTACAAATTCTGACAATAATGCTCTATGTTTACCTTCCAGATTTTCAAGGCCAAGAAATTAATTCATAATTTAGCCTATGGAATGGCTCTGAAAGGGGAGGAAGTTTAACTGTCACTTCTGATACGTGGAACTTGGAGAATGGTGGAGAGGAATGAAAGCGTAGATAACACCTTTGCATCCATTTATTTGTTATATTTTCAGCTATCACTTAAATATGAGGTGTACATCAGTTCAAATAAAGATAAACTGCAAGGAGAAGTTTTACTGATAAGTGCAAAGTATTGCATCTTGGTTGAGAGAATGAGCAGATTTAGTAATGGGACAACAGTTTCACAGTTTCCAGAATGAATCCATGACAATTTTAAGAATTGAGATAAAGTAGCTGTTCTTATCTTGCCAGCTGTGGATATAATCATTGATGATCATGTGTATTTGTCATTAGGTTAAGTTTAATCATAGAATCGTGCAGTGCAGAACAGAGCTATGTATTTGCATCAGTTCATTGAAAGAGTTGTTAATTAGAATAACTGCTATATTTTCCTGTGTGTAAAGTTTTCTTTTTAAAGTATTTAAAGTACTTTTGAAAGTTACTGTTGAATTGGATTCCATCAATTCTTATTGCAGAAGATAACTAGCCACTTTCTGGTATAACTGCATCTACAAAACCTTCAAGCTAATGTAATTTGAGGTAATCTTCTCATGACAGTCAAAAACTATTTTAATATCTTGGGGGAGTTTGGTTTTACATGTGACATTTTCCAACCTCATGTATTCTTGTGGTTGAATATTTTACAGAGGATATACGGTAAATTTTAACATTTAGGCTGCTCTTCTCCAGGTCTAATCATTGCTGAAAGCCAGAGGGAATGAAGAAGATCTTGTGGAATTTGTGGAAGCTGACAAGTCTGTGAATATTCAACCAACAAAAGGAGCTTGTTTTGAAAAAGCTAGGGAAGTCCTCAATGTTCAAAGTCCAAGCAGTGTAATGAGCTTTAAGCAATGGAGTAATTTAATAGCATTCCTCTGGCTGAAAGGCTGTCTCCACAAGATTAAAGGAAACTGTGAAACCATCCTGGGCTTGTTAATAACCTGTGGGAGCAAGCGAGTTTGTTGACTATTTGATTTTTAATTTCTGTATGCGTGTTTCTTTTTCTCTTAGTTCTTATGTGTTATTGTATTTTATGTGTTCCCAAATGCTTTTATTTAATTCCTGTATCATTTCTTCATTATTTTCCATAATTTGGTCCATTTACTTCGGTTGATTTTACACTTCTGTTCATTTGTTAATTCTATTAAAAAAAACAGTTTACTTCATTCTCAAAAAATGTACTCCTTGCAGGGATTTTGTTTCACAAAGCCACTGTTACCTTGCCGAACTGGCGATTATTTTTGCTTCAGCCATGATAAACTGCATTGGCAGAGTATTTAATCACCAATGTCAATGCTATTGTCACCTGTTTCCGTTCTTCACACATGATTCTATGCCTTTTAGCATTATCTTAAATTTAACATCTTTCCCTATATTTACCTTCTCCATCAGTTTTTCTAAATTTGTGTTCAGGCTTGGTTGCATTAGTAATAAAAATAAGAGGCATGGTGTAAAATGTCACTGGCCCAGGCTAAAGTTCTGAAGAAATCCCACCTCTACAGCTGGTGGAATTTAAATTTATTAATAATTCCGAATTGGAAACTTAAGGTGAATGGTTACCACAAAATAATCATTAGTTTTCATCTAAAAAAATCTTGCTCACTAATCCAGTTTAGGCAAGGAATTCATTTTGGTGTTACTTAGATATGAGTCCAGACTCACCGTAATATGATTGACTCTCAGCTGTCCTCTGAAATAGCCAAAGAGTTACTCAGTTCAGAGGGAAAAACAGGGATGGACAACAAATGCAGGCCATTGCAAACAGCACCATGTATCATGAAGAAGTACATTTGAAAACATTCCAGTCCTATGGTATTTTACACACCAAATATTGCCAACTATCCAGTTGTGAGTTGTCAAGCCAATTGGAAACATTCAAGGTTGATTATTTTTGATAGAGAAGAGGGTTGAGGATTATTAGAAGGCAGATGTGAAAGTGGAATTAAGACCCCAATCAGATTAGTCCATTCGTGATCTTACTGAATGGTAGAGCAAGCTTGAAGGCGTGAATAACTTACTGCTGCTCCTAAGTCTTATGTTCAGACTGGAGTTACTAGATAGCAATCAGGAATAGAAAACCTGATAGGGCTTTTCCTCCCTGGAATTTGGGGATGCTGGGGACAAAATGTTATCCTTGGCTATCAATACATTTTGTATAATAAATAATAATGGAGTGGGCTGATGAAAATTAATGTTTATGTATCTTTGATAAAGAGATGTTTCTGTATGATAAAGTCTCCATGTTTCTGTTCAAACCTCTCTAACTCTATGGTCCTAAGTGAGTACAAGGGTGTGTGTGTCTGTCTGCATCACGACACCTTCCACTACAATTACAGTGCTTCTGTCAAAACCTCAGCTGTAATCAACCATGAGCATGGGATGAGAATGCAACTTATTGACTTCTCTTTGTTTTATTCAGGCTTTATCTGTTCTATTCTGTAATCCCATATGATTTGTTTTTCATATTTCATTTCTTTAAAACATTAAGTTACACATCTTTGTGTGTATGTGCATAAATCATTGAAGGTAATATGGCAGGTTAAAAGCATAAAAGATTGTGTTTTATCAACAGAAGTGTAGAGCACAAAAGGAAGGAAGTTATGATGAATCTTCATAAAATATAGGTTTAGACTCAAAGTGAATCCTGTTTCCAGTTCAGGGCATTAGTCATTAGGAAGGATGTGAAGCCTTTCAAGAAGATGCAGCGAAGAATCAAGAAAGTGGTCCCAGGGATAAGAAACATCAGTTACCGAGGAAACATTGGGACTGTTCTCTTTGGAGAAGGGAGATTAATAGGAGATGTGATATTGGGATTCAACATCATGAGTCATCTGACAGAATAAATCGGGAGAAATTGTCTCCATTAGTGGCAGGATCAAGAATCAGAGGACAGTTTAAGAAACTTGGCACAGAAAACAATAAAGATCAGTGTGTCACACAGTAAGACCATCAGACAGAGGAGTAGGTAATTCTGCCCATCAAGTCTGCTTCACCACTTGATTAAATCATGGCTGATCTGATCATCCTCAACTCCACTTTCCTGCCTTATCCCATTAGTCTTGGTTCCCTTACTGATCTGCCTATCTCGGCCTTGAATTTTTATGACCCAGCTGCGACTGCTCTCTCAGTCAAGAATCACAGATTTACTCCCCTCTGAGGAAGAAAATTCCATCTAACCTTGATTCCCAACTGGGTGATTCCTTTCTGTGAGAGTATACCCTCAGAGATTAGATTCCCACAATGGAAGACAACCCCTTTGAATATCCCCAGTCAAACCCTCTAATAATCTTTTATGTTTCAATAATGTCATCTCTCATTCTTCTTAACTTCATTGAATAAAAGTCCAACCAACTTGACCTCTTTTCAGAAGAAAATTTCTCTATACTCTGAACAAACCTGGTGAAGCCTCTCTGGACTGCCTCCAATGTTAATGTATCCTTTTCCTTGGTGAAGTGACCAAAACTGTTCACAGAATCTAGTTCTGAGGAATGGTCACTGAACCCGAATCATTCCTCTCCATCGATGCTGCCAGATCTGAGCCTTTCCAGCAATTTCTATTTTTTTGTCACAGAATTCTAGGTGTGGACTAATTGATGCTTTGTATTGTTTTAACAACAATTCCCTATTTTTATGCTTCAGTCCCTTTTGAAGAAAAGGCCAACAATCAATTTGTCTTCCCTGCTGAACTTGGATGTTAGCTTTTCATGATTCGTGCATAAGGAGTCCCAAATCCCCCGTCATAGAGTCATAGAGATGTATAGCATGGAAACAGATCCTTCGGTCCAATCCATCCATGTAGACCCGATATCCCAACCCAATCTAGTCCCAACTGCCAGCACCCAGCCCATATCCCTCCAAACCCTTCCTATTCATATATCCATCCAAATGCCTTTTAAATGTTGCAATTGTACCAGCCTCCACCACTTCCTCTGGCAGCTTATTCCATACATGTACCACCCTCTGTGTGAAAAAGTTGCCTCTTAGGTCTCTTTACCCTCTCTTTTTATATCTCTTACCCTAAACCTACACCCTCTGGTTCTGGACTCCCCCACCCCAGGGAAAAAAAAATTGTCTATTTATCCTATCCATATCCTGTCCATTACACCTCCAATATTGATGTTATCTGTAAACTTAGTAACTGTACCTCTTATGCTCAGATCCAAATCATTTATATAAATGGCAAAAAGTAGTGGACTCAGCACAGATCCTTGTGGCACTCCACTGGTCACAGGCCTCCAGTATAAAAAGAAAACCTCCCCCACCACCCTCTGTCCTCTACCTTTTGAGCCAGTTCTGTATCCAAATGGCTAGTTCTCCCTGTATTCCATGAGGTCTAACCTTGCTAACCAGTCTCCCATAGGGAACCCTATTCAATGCCTTACTGAAGTCCATATAGATCACATCTACTGCTCTGCCCTCATGTTACCTTTTCAAAAAACTCAAGCAAGTTTGTGAGACATGATTTCCATTGCACAAAGCCATGTTGATTATCCCTAATCAGTCCTTGTCTTTGCAAATACATGTACATCCTGTCCCTCAGGATCCCCTCCGACAACTTGCCCACCACTGATGTCAGGCTCACCGGTCTATAGTTCTCTGGCTTTGTCCTTACCACTTTTCTTCAACAATAGTACCACATTAGCGAACCTCCAGTCTTCTGGCACCTCACCTGTGACTATCAATGATACAAATATCTCAGTAAGCGGCCCAGCAATCACTTCCCTAGCTTCCCACAGATTTCTAGGGTACACCTGATCAGGTCGGGGGATTAGCTTTTTGCAGTTTTTCTTCATTTAAATAATATTAATCTCTTCTGTTTATCCTGCTGTTTTCCAGTGTTATGTTCCATCTGTACAGCAGGTACGATCTGGAATGCATTAATTAAGAGCTTAGTGGAGACAAGTTCAATAAACACATTCAAATAGCATGACAATCCTCCTGAAGTGAAATGAGAGGCATTGGGACTGAGGCAGGGTGTGTGAGTGTTCGTTACTGTGAGGTGAGGTAAGAGTGTGGGGAAGGGTGGGGCTTGGATGCCTTAATAAGCTTTCAGGACAGTGCTTCCTAAGTTATTTTCCTATGTGACTATTTAAAA
The DNA here is from genome assembly GCF_020745735.1 of Hemiscyllium ocellatum. Classification (NCBI taxonomy): domain Eukaryota; kingdom Metazoa; phylum Chordata; class Chondrichthyes; order Orectolobiformes; family Hemiscylliidae; genus Hemiscyllium; species Hemiscyllium ocellatum. The sequence continues at coordinate 66,678,556 of NC_083402.1, read as the reverse complement.
TTGACTTCTGTGAAAATTAAAATTTCTTCAGGCACCAATTAAGTGGGAATAAAATCGTGTTCTAACATTTTATGAAACCCATAAGGAATTTATTGTGAGGAGATGGGGGAAGGTGAGAAGTGCACAAATATATCATAGTAGCTTTTAAATCAGAAGTGATTTTTTTATTTAAGGCAGAAGTTGGATCTGAACAGAAGGAATAGGTATGAGTATACTGCTGTCTCTTATTGTATCAGTCCTATTACTGGTAATAACTTCAGCAGTGGCTGTGAGAACACTATATTTTGATGAAAGGGTTTAAAGTGAGTGCAAGATTGAAAAGTAAGGGTGTAGGTTTGCTCGCTGAGCGGTAGGTTTGATATCCAGATATTTCATTACCTGGCTAGGTAACATCATCAGTGGCGACCTCGAAGTGAAGCGAAGCTGTTGTCTCCTGCTTTCTATTTATATGTTTGTCCTGAATAAAGTTCCTGGGTTTGTGGTGATGTCATTTCCTGTTCGTTTTCTGAGGGGTTGATAGAGGGTATCTAGATTTATGTGTTTGTTTATGGTGTGGTGGTTGGAGAGCCAGGCCTCTAGGAATTCTCTGGCATGTCTTTGCTTAGCCTGTCCCAGGATAGATGTGTTGTCCCAGTCGAAATGGTGGTTCTTTTCATCCGTGTGTAGGGCAACGAGGGAGAAAGGGTCGTGTCTTTTTGTGGCTAGCTGGTGTTCGTGTATCCTGGTGGCTAACTTTCTTCCTGTTTGTCCTATGTAGTGGCAGTCCTTGCATGGAATTTTGTAGATGACATTGGTTTTGTCCATGGATTGTACTGGGTCTTTTAAGTTTGTTAGTTTTTGTTTGAGAGTGTTGGTGGGTTTGTGTGCTACTAGGATTGCATTGAAAAGTAAGCAGTGGTAAGAATTCGTGGAGGTTTAAATGACAAGAAGTAATGTAAAGAATTTAAAGTTACTGTAAATCACACTGTAATTCGATTTTGAAGCTTCCAGAAATCCTTTTAATGCATTGGAGCTACTCACTTAGTATACAATGTGAACAGCTGTTGTGAGTGTGGGTGGTTGTTGCATTGAAATGTGAAAAGAACATAACACGAGTAATTCATCGTAAATTACAGTGGTAAGGTTTATTGAGTGAATAAATTGTAATAAGATACTTAGATTGTGGTTAAAAGGTATCTTAAAACCGTCAAAATTGTCATCTTAAAGCAACACAAAGAGTTCATTCTGAAACACTTTGGTTATGGCATCATTGTAATGATCACATGCTCAATCAGATGTGGAGATTTTGCTTTCAGTAACAACACTTCCATCTAACCATCTTCCTATCCATCCACTGATTTGGATAGTCCACAATTTTTGAATGACCTGAAGACACTTGGTGCACTAATAGCATCTCTCAAACTGAGATTGAAACTACACAAAATATCAAACAGGTAGCACTTGTATTTCCACTCTTTGTGAAAGATTTTCTCACCAACCAGTCACCTATTCCATTTGACACCAACAGAATCCATAAATGGCTTCCTGAGGCATGGATCCAAAGGTTGAACTATGGGCATCAGCCCCCTGATTTTAACTGCAATGTAGGTGCTGTTTCTTTAGAAACAATTTGGATCTCATTCGTTATATGGTGTGAACTCCAAGAGGGTCTAAGATATATGCACTATGACAAGATTTGGGGCTGGATTGAAGGAGAATTCCAATGGGAATATCTCAGCATGTAAAGCAACACACTGCATCTTTCATACTTTTGCTAATTGGTGAGGTGCCTTTCTTGTTAGGCAGTGGAAACTTACCAATTAAGGAGAATATTGCTTGTTAAGTGCCTTATTAATGTGTAAATGTACGTTATCCCGAATTGTTGACTTCTTCACTCGTGATACTGCCTGGCTTGCTGTGTTCTTCCAGTCTCTTGCCTGTCTATCCTTATTAATAATCAGCTTCCTATCTTACCAAACATGCTGAGTATGTTAGATGTCAAGAAACCTTGCAATGAAAGTTAGAGTGGGTGCCTGGTGAGTTCAGCTCGCTGCTTGCTCCAAACATCCTCCAAAAAAAAACCTCATGCAATTCGCACTTCAAAAAAAAACAATTCAGCTGATGGAATTGGAACATGAACTATCTCACAGAGCTGCATTCTTCATGTAGGCTACTAGGACCGCACATTTTATCCATCTATAATTTCAACAGTTGTCATGGATGTGTATAAAAACTTCTGTAGAGACTTGATTTTTGGCATGTTTTCGTTTTTGAAAGTTATCAAAACTTTAGTTTTGTTCCATCAGCCATGCAATGTAATTTCAATCAGAATCTTAATTCCTCATGCTCTGTCATTTTCACCAGAAGTGTTTTGAAATCTCTCCACTCCACAGTTTGGCTGCTGGGCATATGTGGTGATGGCGAGTAATTTTTGACATCAATGTCCTTTGGTAGTCTCTGAGCAATGTTAATCTTCTGCCATAACCCATGTTTGTTTCTTTCCACAGATAAGGTACCAACTAACTATCAGTCTGAAAACTTTGCAGACTCTGGGTTTAATTCAGCCATATAATGCATGTGCATATGTTGCTTTGCCTTTGATGATGTATGGTAATGTTCCAAGAATGAGTGCGTAAGGATTCATTCTGACACATAATTCTTCAGATCAGGTCAATGGCTGGTTCCTATCCCGATGATGTATTTGCTTGGTCATCTTCTTCAGGGTGGATGTCTCCTTCCATTCTTCTTGCAGTTTTTCAGTAAGAGTGACTTCTCTTGTGACCATAGTTACTTAACAAGTTAGCAAATGCAGCAAACTTGTAGCTTGAAAACAGCTTTGTGTTTCATTCCATTTTCTGGAGGACTCCTTTCTGTTTGTTCCTCACCATACGATGTGTGGTGTTTCCTGTGTGAGTCTGTCTGAAACTCATGTATCTTTTTAGAAACACAATCCATGTTGTCTGCCTGATCCCATATGCTGTCTTACAGTATAATTTAGGCAAAGCATACATTTCTAGAGTGAGGCCGACTATTAATGTGAGGATACAATGCCTTGGCTGAAAGAAGAGCTTGACTTAAATATCAAGTAAATGCAAGAACATGTTTTTTGGTGCCAACAAATGGAATAGTCTTAACACTAGATCAATTTATACACCGCAATCTGTGCTACAGACTTTGGGGCAAAATTTGATTGATACTAGATTGAACTGTTCTCATGTATATTTCAGGTACTTGGGATTGACTAAGGACACAAACGGATTCCTAACGATCTTGTATGGAAAAAAAAACACTTATGGCTTTATAAATAAGGAATTTTTTCACAGTAAAATTTTCACCTGCAACTAAGGCAGATGGGAAAAAGGAAGCATGTGAAGAATATTGAGGTAGCAGTCGCAAATAATTTAAATTGATGGCTAGAGAGAGTGGGCTAGAGTTGAAATTGGATCCTAGCTAAGACAACTTGCAGGATAGAAAGTACGGAAAAGTTTACTGACAAAAAGAAATGCAAATTGGTGACCAGGATTAGTTGAGTAGTAGCTGATATTAAGGGAGTTAAGTACGTAATGCTGTATATAGAAATATCTGAAACACGAGAAATAAGGTTAAAGAACTAATGGCTGTTGTGGTGTTATAGGGAAATGTGATATCGTGGAAGTAATAGAAATGTGCCCAAATCTAGAAACTGGTAATGAGCTTAACATTCCGTGGGTATAGAGTTTTTAGAAAATAGAGAATTCACAGAAACAACATTGATATTTGAGAGGAACACCAAGGAGGTAAATACTGCAAACCAAATTATTTGGTCAGATGTCTCCTAATTAAAAAAAATACCCATCAAACTTATACTAGTGATCCTACTGACAATCTACAGCATAATAACAACTCACTCCATCAAGCAAGAGGAAAGAATATGAAAGTTAATTTTAATGGGCGATTTCCCTTCTCTAAATAGAAACTGGAACAACCCAAAGTGGCTGAGATTGTGAACTAGTGACTGTAAGACATAGCTGGTTCATAATTTGGCATATCCAGGAAGTCTGAAGAGATGTACTAATTTTGATTTGGTATTTGTTAATGAACCAGATAATTACGGGAAATTGAAGACATAGTAACCACAGAACGACGACATTCAACATTATCGAGGAATTTGAAATATCTAAAACTGAGGGGTGTATTTTCCCTGGCCCCAGGTTTGATGGAGTGGATGCAGAAAAAAATGGCTGTCATGTTTTGCAGCTGGAGGTCCTCCCTCCATCCTGCCATCTGAGATATCCCCTGAGGCAAGGGAGGGAGCAGGCCTCAGACAGGTCCCTTCCCATTAAAACAGCAATAGAGTTAATTAAATTCCTGTCTGGAGGGCGTTTTAATATTTTCAGAAAGATACTGTTTGAAGCAGCTCACTGAGTGAGTTCAGCTGCATGGAGGTGGGTAATTTTTTTTTGTAAGTTTAGAGGTCTTGTCCCTTTATAGCTGAACTTCCATTACAGGAAATAGGTTAAGAACTCTGTCACAACCCTCCTTGCATCACTTGGGTGGTGGACAAAGCTGTTTGCACTCCGCCTGAGTGCCAGGAGTGCCAGAAGAAAATGGATACTAAGAGTACCAAATGTTGGAAATGCCCAGCAAGCCTGGCATTATCTGTGGGGGAAGGTGGTGGGGGAAGAGAGTGAGAGAGTTAAAGTTTGGATTTGAACTTGACTCTGTCTTGGAATCCTCAAAAAGGAAGACCATTGAGAGGGCAGCATCTGTCTACATTGGAAGGCCAGAGTGAAGGATGGCTCTGCACTGGTGCTTTTTCTTGTCAATATTGGACAATACATCAATGTATTGGTATTAGGAGATTCCGTGATGAGAATGTTATTGAATGTCAAGGGACAATGGTTAAATTCCCTGTTGCTGGTGATGGTCATTGACTGGTAGTTGTGTGGCGTGAATGTTACTTGCCACTAGTAAGCCCAAATCTGAATATTTTCTAGATCTTGTTACATCCGGACATGTACTGCTTCAGCATCTGAATGTGGTAAATAGTCTGAACATTGTCTAATTATTCACAAACATTCTCACTTAGGCTGGATGGAAGGTCATTGATAAAGAAACTAAAGATGGTTGGGCCTTGTACACTACCCTGAGGAACTGCTGCGTAGAGCCTGGAACTGAGATGACTGACAAAACTCAAAAAGGGATCATGCCGTAAGGTTGAGTGAAATAGGAGTTGATAGGAAGGGTGAGGGCAGTAACAAATTAAAAATACTATATATGAATGCACAAAGTATTAGAAATAAGATGGATGAGCTTGAGGCTCTTTTAGAAATTGGCAGCTACGATATTGTGGGGATAACTAGGGCGTGGCTTTAAGTGGACAGGCACAGCAGGCCAGGCAGCATCCGAGGAGCAGGGGAATCGACGTTTCGGGCATAAGCCCTTCTTCAGGAATGGGTTGCCCGAAACGTCGTTTCTCCTGCTTCTCGGATGCTGCCTGGCCTGCTGTGTTTTTCCAGCATCACCTGTTTCAACTCTGGTCTGCAGTCCTCACTTTCTTCAAGTGGACAGAGCCTGGGAAATGAATATTCAAGGGTATATCGTAAGGACAGACTGACGGGCAGAGGGAGTGGGGTGACCCTGTTGGTAAGGGATGATATTCAGTCCCTTGCACGGGGGGACTTAGAATCAGGGGATGTAGAGTCAGTGTGGATAGAGCTGAGAAATTCTAAGGGTAGAAAGACCCTCTTGGGAGTTATCTACAGACCCCCAAATAGTAGTATGGATGTAGGGTGTAAGTTGAATAAGGAGCTGAAATTGGCCTGTCGCAAAGATGTTACTACGGTTGTTATGAGGGATTTCAACAATCAGGTAGACTGGGAGAATCAGGATGGTATTGGACCTCAGGAAAGAGACTTTGTGGAGTGCCTCCGAGATGGATTTTTAGAACAGCTGGTGCTGGAGCCTACTAGGGAGAAGGCAATTCTGCATCTGATATTGTGCAACAAACCAGAATTGATCAGGGATCACAAAGTGAAGGAGCCATTAGGAGGTAGTGACCATAATAAGTTTCAATCTGCAATTTGAAAGGGAGAGGGTACAATCAGTAGTGACAATATTTCAGTTGAATAAAGGGAACTATGGAGCTATGAGGGAGGAGCTGGCCAAAGTTCAATGGTGCAATACCTTAGCAGGGATGACAGTGGAAGAACAATGGCAGATATTTCTGGGTATAATGTAGAAGATGCAGAAGATTCCAAAAAGGAAGAAAGATCCTAAGAGGAGGCATGGGTGGCCATGGCTGAACGAGGGAAGTTAAGAAACAAAAAAAGTCAAAAGAGAAAAGTATAACATAGCAAAGATGAGTGGGAAAACAGAGGACTGGGAAGCTTTTAAAGAACAACCGAGGATTACTAAGAAGGAAATACGCAGAGAAAAAAATGAGGTATGAAGATAAACTGGCCAAAAATATAAAGGAGGATAATAAAAGCTTTTCTAGGTATGTGAAAGGGAAAAAAATGGTTAAGACTAAAAGTGGGCCCTTGAAAACAGAAACAGGGGAATATATTACGGGGAACAAAGAAATGCCAGAAGAGTTGAATTGGTACTTCAGATCTGTGTTCACTGGGGAAGACACAAGCAATCTCCCAGAGATAACAGTGGCTGGAGGACCTGAACTGAAGGGAATTTATATTTGCCAGGAATTGGTGTTGGACAGACTGTTAGGACTGAACCCTGATAAGTCCCCAGGGCATGATGGTCTACATCCCAGGGTACTAAAGCAGTTGGCTCTAGAAATCGTGGATTTATTGGTGATTATATTCCAGAGTTTGATAGATTCAGGATCAGTTCCTGCAGATTGTAGGGTGGGCTAATGTTATACCACTTTTTAAGAAAGGAGTGAGAGAGAAAGCAGGAAATTATAGACTAGTTAGTTTGACCTCCGTGGTGGGAAAGATGCTGGAGTCAATTATAAAGGATGAAATTATGACACATCTGGATAGCAGTAACAGGATAGGTCAGAGTCAGCATGGATTTATGAAGGAGAAATCATGCTTGACTAATCTTCTGGAATTTTTTGAGGATATAACTCTGAGGATGGATTAGGGAGATCCAGTGGATGTAGTGTACCTGGACTTTCAGAAAGCATTTGATAAAGTCCCACATAGGAGGTTAGTGAGCAAAATTAGGACGCATGGTATTGGGGGCAAAGTACTGACTTGGATTGAAAATAGGTTGGCTGACAGGAAACAGAGTAGTGATAAACAGCACCCTTTCAAAATGGCAGGTGGTGACCAGTGGGGTACCGCAGGGATCAGTGCTGGGACCGCAGCTTTTTACAATATATATTAATGATATAGAAGATGGTATTAATAGTAACATTGGCTAATTTGCTGATGATACAAAGCTGGGTGGCAGGGTGAAATGTGAGGAGGATGTTAGGAGATTACAGGGTGACCTGGACAGGTTAGGTGAGTGGACAGATGCATGGCAGATGCAATTTAATGTGGATAAATGTATGGTTATCCACTTTGGTGGCAAAAACAGGAAGGCAGATTAATACCTAAATGGAGTCAAGTTAGGTAAAGGGGCAGTACAAAGAGATCTGGGTGTTCTTGCACACCAGTCAATGAAGGCAAGCATGTAGGTGCAGCAGGTAGTGAAGAAAGCTAATAGCATGCTGGCCTTCATAACAAGAGGGATGGAGTATAGAAGCAAAGAGGTTCTTCTGCAGATGTACATGGCCCTGGTGAGACCGCATCTGGAATATTGTGTGCAGTTCTGGTCTCCAAATTTGAGGAATGACATTCTGGCTATTGAGGGAGTGCAGCGTAGGTTCACGAGGTCAATTCCTGGAATGGCGGGACTATCTTATGTTGAAAGATTGGAGCGACTGGGCTTGTATACCCTTGCGTTTAGAAAACTGAGAGGAGATCTGATTGAGACATATAAGATTATTAAAGGTTTAACACTCTGGAGGCAGGAAACATGTTTCCACTGATGGCTGAGTCCCGAACCTGATGAAGGGCTTATGCCCGAAACATCGAATTTCCTATTCCTTGGATGCTGCCTAACTTGCTGTGCTTTAACCAGCAACACATTTTCAGCTGTGATCCCCAGCATCTGCAGACCTCATTTTTTACCCGAATCAGAGGACACAGCTTAAAAATAAGGGGTAGGCCATTTAGGACAGAGATGAGGAGAAACCTCTTCACCCAGAGAGTGGTGGGTGTGTGGAATGTTCTGCCCCAGAAGGCAGTGGAAGCCCAGTTTCTGGATTCATTTAAGAAAGAGTTGGATAGAGCTCTCAAGGATAATGGAATCAAGGGTTATGGAAATAAGGCAGGAACAGGATACTGATTGAGAATGATCAGCCATGATCATAATGAATGGTGGTGCAGGCTCGAAGGGCAGAATGGCTTACTTCTGCACCTATTGTCTATTGTCTATCTATTGGCTATTGACCTGCAACAACCCCAACAAACTCCAGTTCCCATTGACTAGCTTTGCTTGGGCAACTGGATGACACACCCTTTTTCACATGGTTGTGACACATTTTTGATTCTTCAGGTGCAGAGTCAAATTTGACACAAATCTCCCTTAAGACAAGAATCATAGAACCCCTATAGTGTGGAAACAGGCCCTTCGGCCCAACAAGTCCACACCGACCCTCCGAAGAGTAACCCACCCAGACCCAATCCTATGACTCTATATTTACCCCTGACTAATGCACCTAACCTACACATTCCTAAACTTTATGGGCAATTTATCTGATGGCCAGTTCACCTGACCTGTACACCTTTGGATTGTGGGTGGAAACCTACACGCATATGGGAAGAATATGCAAACTCCACACAGTCGCCCAAGGCTGGAATCGAACCCGGGTCCCTGCTGCTGTGAGGCAGCAGTGCTAACCACTGAGCCACTGTGCTGCCCATTTTCAGTCTCCTTCCCTGAATGATGGCAACTGTAACCGTGCTTGAAAATTGTCTCATTACTGCTCCCTCTAATGTTAATAGAACAGCCAGGAAACCTATCTTCATTCAATTAAGAATCCAACCATGAGAAAGTCTGAATCTCAGCCAGTTTCCCATCGGAGGTGAGTTCCTGACACAAGGACAGATCTGACTCTTGCTTCCATTTTTCCAATGGAAAAATCCAACCCAATAAATATGTCAGTCATATTATTTAAAAAGGCCACATTCCGACAAATGAAAGAACACCCAAAACAATTGGTTTGGGATTTGGCTAGTAAACAGTTTAGTAAAGTAATAACGAAAAGCCAATGCCTGTGATGTGTACAAAGTTTGAAAATTGTTATGAAAATGGAAAATGTACACCTATATTAGTTTGAACTCAGCTATGGGATGAGGTGGGAGCTGGTGTTGGACTGGACTGGACCAAGTTAAAAATCACATAGCACCAGGTTATAGTCCAACGGGTTTATTTGGAAGTACAAGCTATTTGTCAGGTAGCTATTAGGGCAGGATCATAGGACTAGGAATTTATGTGTAATCGAGTTTTGAGAAGATTTGTAACTCAGGTTAAGGTTCTGAATGTAGGTTTGATCATTGAGCTGGAATGTTTGTTTTCAGACTCTGGTGAAGCACTGGTGGTATGGCCCGCTTTTTATTTATGTGTTTAGGTTTCCTTGGATTGGTGATGTCATTTCTTGGGGGAGATAAATGAGATCCAAGTCAATATGTTTGTTGATGGAGTTCCGGTTGGAATGCCATGCTTCTAGGAATTCTCGTACTTGTCTCGGTTTGGCTTTTCCTAGGATGGATGTGTTGTCCCAGTTGAAGTGGTGTCTTTCCTCATCTGTATGTAAAGATACTAGTGAGAGTGGGTCATGTCTTTTTGTGGCTTGTTGATGTTCATGTATCTTGGTGGCTAGTTTTCTACCTGTTTGTTCTATGTCGTGTTTGGTACAGTTCTTGCAAGGTATGTTGCAAATGACATTAGTTTTGCTTGTTGTTTGTATCGGGTCTTTCAAGTTCATTAGCTGTAGTTTTCACATGTTGGTGGGTTTGTGGGCTACTATGATGCCAAGAGGTCTGAGTAGTCTGGCAGTCATTTCCGAGGTGTCTTTGACATAGTGGACCCAAACTTTGGGTTGGATCATTGGTAGAGCTGTTTGTTCAAGTCTCTGCATTACTGCTTCTGCTAAGATCCCTGATATTGGAGATCCCATGGGTGTTTCGTTGGTTTGTCTATCGGTTTTGTTGTTGAAGGTGAAATGGGTGGTGAGGCATAGGTCCACTAGCTTGACAATATTGTCCTTGCTGATGAAGTTGGTGGTGTTTGGTGTATGTGTCTTTGGTTCTTCTAATAGTGTAGTCAGTGTTTCTTTGGCAACAATGCCTTCAACTGGAACTCTATCAATAAACACATTGACTTGAATCCCATTTACCACACACTGAGAGAGATAAAAGAAAATGACATCACCACAGGAAATGATGTCACCAACTCCAGGAAACCTAACTGTATAAATAAAAAGCAGGCCACACCACTAGTGCTTCACCGGAGGCTCACTGTTGATGTTACCTAGTATGGTGATGAAACATCTGAAAACAAACCTTCCAGCTCAGCGAGCAAACTTACATTAATTTATGTGTAATTTTTAACTTTACGAAATGAGGACAGGGAGCATAGATGCAAGGTAAGTTTTAGAAATACAAGCAAAAATTCATCAATATGTGGAGCAGTGGTTTCTGGAGGAAAATTGTGCTGGAATTTTTAAAGAAAGAGTTGAATGCTGAGATAAGTCAGTGGGGCTTTAGGATCGATGAAATAAGCCTTCCTCATTTCTTTATTATCTTGTGAAATCAGTTACTATTACATCAACTTGGTCTGCTTGCTGTCACTTTTGAACGTGGAAATTTTCTTTTTCTATATTCCCTCCACTATATTTCTCATATTAGGCTACTCCTATTTGCGAACCAGTGCCTTTTACCAGGTTGTTGTTGATCATGCATGAACCGATACAATGACTGTCACTGAATTATTCAAGCACTGTAACAGTACAATTGAGTTCATTCCCAACTATTACTCATTTCTCAATTTGAAAGTTAAAAGCAAAACCCTTGGTCACATTCATGCCAAAATTAACTGACCCTAATACGGCCTGCAGTATGTGAATTGCTGCAGTGCCATTGTCCACTTTGCACGATATTTGCAAACTACTCTGAATCCCTTCAATTCTGCATACAATGATCTCTGCTTGTCCCTGGTAAAGTAAAGCTCACATATCAACCCAGACCTGATTAGTCAAATTCTCCACCTTCTCCACATGTTGAAGGTGAGATTCTGGAATATGTTGATCAGTTCCCATACCCTGGCAAAGTGATGGAAATTCAAATTATCTTCTTCACTTTAGAACACAGATTTTCTAATGATGTCAGATCCATCTGTAGTTTTAAGTTTTATTAGTCTACTGTGTGTATGTTAAAAAGTGGAGACATAATTTTAGTTTTACTTTCAAATTCTGTGTGAGGTACATGATTGTCTGGAAATTTGTTTACATGCATTTAAATGAGGTATTTAAAAATCCTTGAGATGAACAGTTCAGTGCTTCAGAAACCAGGGTAGAAGAGAAAAAAAACTGAGCTGTACGCTCTCCTTTTGAAATATGGAGATGGAGAAGTTTTCGTTTAGAAAAAGGTAATCATCCAGAAGGTTAAGGAGTGGGCAGGTTTGTTTCAGAGAGCAAGGCAGTTCAGAGAAAGAAAATCTGTAATCATGGTGCTTCAGTGGAGTTTAGCAATCTCGAGAATTGTCAGGCAGAAGCAAAAAAACATGTTGAGTTCTTATTAAGAAAGAACATTCCAGAAACAAAAGGCTTTAAGGTGTCTGTAAGGTGTCTACAAAGCTATTGAACGTATGAGTTAAAGGAATGCATGATAAAGTGGAAGTGAACTGTGTTAGCAATTTATTTAAGAATTTTATGAAGAGACATTAAATAATGAAGTTGACACTGAGTAAATATGGGGGTTTGCCAGAAAGAAATTAAGTACAGCCATATCTAATAATGAGGAACTTTAAAATTGAAACAAGGTGAACTGAAAGAACTGTGGAAAGATCTGAGGAAGGGTCACTGGACCTGAAACATTAACTTTGATTTCTCTTCATAGATGCTGCCAGACCTGCTGAACTTCTCCCATAATTTCTGTTTTTGTATGCGAACTGCACTGATGGTTGAGTCCCTGTAATCTTGTTACGAAGGGTGAAAAGACTGAATCTATGCTTCTGATGTTTGTAAAAGACTATTACGACAAGTTCTTAGCTAGTCCAGTATATTTTTTCCCCTTTGAGTATAATAAACAACGTTTCTTTCTTAAAAGTGCATTAGCAGCTTCTTGCGAATATATTCAGTGGCTGACCATAGTAAACAAACAGCAAAAATTATACTTTTAATGGTCTGTCAAATCAGGCTTCACTTTGAGATCTGACTTGTCCAGTATTACCAGCAGTTAGGATCTCAATAGAAGAACTTGTGTACAGAGCAATCCTATTAAAACCTAGGCTATGCACCAGTGAGTAGAGAAATTCTGCTGGCAATATCTCTGCAACATTCTCTAGATTCATTGGGAGGATCTTTGATCAAACAATAATGTCCTTATTGAAGCCAGGATTGCAAACATTGAGGCAAAATTTCCAGCAGAATCAGCTATCATGGACTGGACACTGTAGCTGAATGACTGACTGACAAATGCCACCTTCACTAGCTCTTGTATTCTCAACTCTCAAGTTCTTCTGGGTCAATGTTCTGGGGAGGACAAAGAATAAGCTATGAAAACAGTGAATTTTTCCTTTTATTGTGGCACCATCGACTCTGAATGGCAAGGTGAAGCTTGCTACAAATGATTCAAAATTGCAATAACTTATCCACCTAACTCCATCATACTTTGAGTCCAGACACCTAATGATGAGGCAGGTTGGTAGCAGAGAAGGAAACAGAAGGAACCAAATCCTGCATCCCAGATCCATGAGATATGGATGTCCCATGTGCCCAAACATTTGCAGCTCAAGAATTCGCACATTCAGCGACACAAAGACCCATGGCAGAAACTTACGACTCTCAGCAGATGTCATCTTCAAATTGAGGTAAAGTTGATGCAGTGATTAGAATGAACATAGAACAGAAGAACATAAGAACTAGGAGCAGGAGAAGGCCATCTGGCCCTTCAAGCCTGCTCCACCATTCAATAAGATCATGGCTGATCTTTTTGGGGACTGAGATCCACTTAGCCATGCTGTCACCGTATCCCTTAATTCCTTTATTGTTAAAAAAAAATTGACCTTAGCTTTAAAAATGTTTATTGAAGTAGTGTCAACTACTTCACTGGGCAGGGAATTCCATAGATTCACAACCCTCTGGATGAAGAAATTCCTTCTCAATTCCATTCTAAATCTGCTCCCTCTAATCTTAAGGCCATGCCCTCTTCTCCTAGTTTCACCTGCCAGTGGAAACATCCTCTGGACTTCTATCTTATCTATTCCCTTAATAATTTTATATTTTTCTATAAAATTCCCCCTCAATTTCCTTAAGTCCAATGAATGTAATCCCAATCTACTCCATCTCTCTTCATAAGCCAACCTCCTCAATTCCAGAATCAACTTAGTGAACCTCCTCTGTACCCCCTCTAGTGCCAGTACATCCTTTCTCAAGTAAGGAGACCAAAACTGCACTTAATACTCCAGATGTGGCCTCACCAGCACCCTGTACAGTTGCAACATAACCTCCTAGTTTTAAACTCAATTCCTTTAGCAAAGAACGACAAAATTCCATTTGCCTTCCTGATTACTTACAATGCCTGCGAATTAACCTTCTGTGATTTTATGCACAAGGACACCTAGGTCTCTCTGCATAGCACCATGTTGCAAGTTTTTTTATCGTTCAAGTAATAACCCTTCTTACTATTACTCCTACCAAAATGGATGACTTCACATTTATTAACATCATGTTCCATCTATCAGACCTTTGCCCACTCACTCAATGCATCTATGTTCTCTGCAAAGTTTCACAGTCCTCTGCACATTTTGCTCAGCCACTCATCTTAGTGTCATCTGCAAACCTTGACACTCTACTCGTGGTCCTCAACTCCAAATCATCTATGTAAATTGTAAATAATTGCAGTCCCAACACTGATCCCTGAGGCACACCACTAGTCACTGATTGCCAGCTAGAATAGAACTCATTTATCCCCACTCTTTGCTTGTTGTTAGTCAACCAATCCTCTATCCATGCTAATACTTTACCCATAACACCATGTATTCTTATCTTATGCAGCAGTTCTTGTGCACACCTTGTCGAAGGCCTTTTGGAAATCTAGGTACATCGACTGGGTCCCCATTGTCCACTGTGCTCGTAATGTCTTCACAAAATTCCAAAAGGTTTGTCAAGCATGACCTGCCCATCTGGAACCCATGCTGCTTCTGCCCAACAGGGCAATTTCTATCGAGATACCTTGCTATTTTTCCTTGATAACAGACTCAAGCATTTTCCCCACTACAGAGGTTACACTAACTGATCTATAATTCCCCATCTTTTGTTTACCTCCCTTTTTAAACAGTAGAGTCACATCTGCTGCTTTCCAATCTGCTGGAACTGCCCGAGAGTCCAGTGAACTTTGGGAAATTACTGCCAGTGCACCTGCTATTTATTTTGCCATCTCTTTTAGTACCCAGGGATGCATTCCATCAGGGCCAGGAGACTTGTCTATCCTTAGCTCCATTAGCTTGCTCAACACTGCCTCTTCCGTGATAATGATTGCTTCCAGATCCTCACCTACCTTCGTCTCTTTGTCAATTACTGGCATATAGTTAGTGTCCTCCACTGTGAAGGCTGACATAAAATACCTATTCAACACCCAGCCATTACATCATATCCCATAACTAAATGCCCCTTCTCATCCTCCTGGTTCCAACACTGATGCCAATGAAATGGAACCCCTCTTTCCCACACCACTCCCTTAGCCATGTGTTAACTTCCCTAATTTTCTTATCCCTGTGCACATGGCTCGGGCTGTAATCTGGAGATTTGGACCCTCGAGGACCTGTTCCTAAATTTCGTTCCTAGTGCTTGATAATCCCCAAACAGGTCCTCCATCCTAGTCTTGCCTATGTTGTTAGCCCCAAGATGAACCACAACAACTGGATCCTCCCTCTCCCGTTCCAGTATGTTTTCGAGCTGGTCAGAGATGTCCTGCACCCTGGCAGTAAGCAGACGACACACCATGCGGGACTCCCAATCCAGCTTGCAAATGATACTCTCTATCTTCCTAATTATAGAATCCCTTATAACTATCACTTGTCTTTTTGCTCCCCCCTCTTGAGTGGCCTTCTGCACCATGGTGCCATGGTCAGCTAGCACATCCACCCCACAGTCCTTTTCCTCATCCATACAGGGAGCAACAATCTCAAACCTGTTGGACAAGGACAAGGACTGAGGGTCCTGCACTCCTGAACTCAGAATCCTCCTATCTTCCTCACTTGCAGTCACACCCTGTTGTCCCTGATCACTAACTGAATTTGAATTACTTAATCTACCAGGTGTGACTGCCTCCTGAAACAAAGTGTCCAGGTAACTCTCCCCCTCCCAGATGTGCCGCAGTGTTTGAAGCTCAGTTTCCAGATCATCAATTCTGAGCTGGATGTCCTCCAGCAACCAACACTTGCTGCAGATGTGGTCACTGCTGTTCACAATGGGATCAGCCAGCTCCCATATCGTACAGCTACAGCACATCACCTGTCCAGCCATCTTTACTTAATTAATTATTTTATATAAATTTATGAGTTAAATACTTTCTAATACTACTCTGCTATGGTCTTTTTCAAATAACCAATTAATAGATTAAGTTTAAAAAAAGTAAATTTTTAACCAATTACACAATACAGAAGAAATAGAAAAAATAGAAAACCCTTACCTTACCAACACACCAGAGTCCTTTTTTTGTGGTTAGTGGAGGAGGGTGGGTGGGAGACATGACATGTGTAGTGGCTTGGATTCAACCGCTGCCCAAATATATTCCCAGCAGGCACTGATCCTCACTGTTGCCTCTCCCTCTGCTGCTGTCTGTAAAAGAGTCAGGTAAATCTCATTCACCAAGAGATTCTTGATTGGGATTGTTAACCTGCGCCAATCAGGGAGCCCTTGCTGACAGATATAGACAGGAGATTCATAGAGTCTCCTGATTCTCGGGACAGGCAGTGAGCACATTCCTGATGAAGTGCCTGTGCTCAAAACATCGACTCTCCTGCTCCTCAGATGCTGCCTGACCAGGTGTGCTTTTCCAGCACCACACTTTTTGACACTGATCTCCAGCATCTGCAGTCCTCACTTTCTCCCACTGGCTATGAGCTGGCTAGTCAGAGCCCATGTATTGTGCACATATAAATAAAGGATAATTTGGTGATAGGACACCAGCCTCTGTGCAGTCGTTTCAGCTGAAAATGACAAGTTAAAATCAAATATTTGTGAAATGACTTACTTTTAAAGTTTGTTGGCTTGAGATTTCAATTGGTGCATGCAGTTTGTCAAGAGTAATGGAGTGTGCCTGAAGTCCATTCTTGATAATAGATTAGATTACTTACAGTGTGGAAACAGGCCCTTCGGCCCAACCAGTCCAAACTGACCCTCCAAAGAGCACCCCACCCAGACCCATTCCCTTCACCTAACACTACGGGAAATTTAGCATGGCCAATTCACCTAACCTGTACATTTTTTTTTGGGCTGTGGGAGGAAACCGGAGCACCCATGCAGACACGGGGAGAATGTGCAAACTTCACACAGACAGTTGCCTGAGGCAGAGAATTGAACCCAGGTTTCTGGCACTGTGAGGTAACAGTGCTAACCACTGTGCCATCATGCCGCACATGATCCAAGCCAAATTGTGGAATGGAGTCATTTGCATGCTTGGCGTATGTAACCTCCCTTGGAGATTGCTGGATGGGATCAATAAAACATCAACCTCACTGGGAGTGGTAAGAATATTTTCTGAAATTAATATTTTTGGCTACAGCAGACAAGTCACAGTGAGGATAGTACAAGGTCGATGAGAGTGGTGTACCATGACAGTAGAAAACCTGGCAAGGGGAGTAGAAGTAGCAACTGGGATTGTGTAGATAGGGTGTATCCAGTTGCAGAGACAGTGCACACTATACATCATTTAAACGCAAAATTTACATATGGATGCAATTTTCTAGACATTTAAACACGGTGATTGCTTTCTTCACCTTTCTATGTGTCCATTCTGTGGGTTTTTTTGCAATCAAGAAGAGAAGAAACTGCCACAAACCTCACTTTATAGTTTAACTTACTAACTAAATCAACTAAATGAATTAAATTTACTTTTATTATCAAAGGGCAATCACTCAGGAGACCGGAAAAGGAGGAAGTTGTCTCATGTCCCTCCTTCCCAAAAAGAGTCACGAAACATTGAAAATTTGTGAATTAGATTTTTTGGGTTCAGTCTCCGAGACTGCATTTTTCCACAGCTGGTACTTAAAAAACCAGGAGTCTCAGACAGTGGGCCATTTGTTTGCTTACTATACTGATTTACGTGTTTTGGGAATGTGCAGAATAAACACAGACATTTCACAACATAGCTGGATAAACGTTTTTGGCATGCCTTGCCAATCTCTTGTTAATAGTTCACTATGGTGTGGCACTTTTCAAAACATTTTTTTCCTTTACTAACTGTGGTATTGTCCAAATTTATTTAAAACCAAACCAAACTTCGCTACAAAAGTGAATGAAGGTGGGCACACTTCATATTTGAATTTCAGTGTTTGTGTACTGTATTTTCATGAGTTTCATTGAAATACAATAAAACATTATTTTTTCCTCACTTTTATTACCAGGATAAATAGATAACTCTCTATGTCCCCCTATCTTTTGCTTACTAAAACAATCACTGAGGAAAAAGTCATTTATTTTACCCCACTCCCAGTGGCTAAGTCAACAAGGAGGTGTCAAGCTTTACTTCCTCATCTCCACTGAGTTAGCTGGATTAGTCTGGATAGGCGCTACATTAGTGAGCTTGAAAAGTCAGTTTCCCTTGAACATACAGTTGGTTTTAGGAATAATAATTGTCATAAATGAATAGGCCATTGGTTTTGACAGGTTTGAAGATGTAGCATTTAATATGTTTTATTTGTTGATGACATGTGTACATAGCTGGCAGGGCCAGCATTATTGCCCATCTCTAATTAATAGAATGGTTACAGCACAGATGGAGGCTGTTCCCTGTATTGGATCTGTATCAGCACTGTCAGAGAACAACTCACCATATCCCATTTCCCTTCCTTTTCCCCGAAGCCTTGCACTTGTTTTTGTTTCTGATAATCATTCAGTTCTCTTTGAAAGCCAAAACAATTGAATCTGTGTCATCATATTTAGAGATCCTGACCTTGGCATGGCATAAAAAATGTCTTTCCTCTTTTTTCAAGGTTGTACGTTTGCAAATCACTTTTAAATTTGCGTCCCTCCTACCCTCTACCAACCATCCTTCTCGACACTCCTAACAACCAGAGCAGTTTCACTCCAATTACTCTGTCGGGATTCCTCAGATTTTGAAACTTGCATGAAAACATCATTTAAAATTGATTAAGTGAATTTTGCAGCTTCTTCAGCCTATCCGTCCAGTCATCACTGGAATCGTTCTCATGATTCTAGGACCATAACATGATAAGAACAGCAGTTAACCGTTTGGCTCCTTGAACCTGTTTACCATTCAGTAAGGTCATTGCTGGCATGATTGCTGGTAAGTAGAACCTTTGTTCTACTTCTCTACCTGCCCATTATAAGACTTGAGTTCCTTATGGGTCAAACATTTGTTAACAACGCCTTGCATATAATCAACGATCAGAAGAAATTCCTCTTCATGTCTGTCTTAAGTGGAGGACCCATTACACTGAAACTGTGACCGCTAGTTGATTTTTACCGCTAGTGTTGACCCTAGGAGGAAAAACAACCTCTCATCATCATCTTACCAGGGACTTTCAGAACCTCAGCTGAAAAATATGTTGCTGGAAAAGCGCAGCAGGTCAGGCAGCATCCAAGGAGCAGGAGAATTGACGTTTCGGGCATAAGCCCTTCTTCAGGCTTATGCCCGAAACGTCGATTCTCCTTCTCCTTGGATGCTGCCTGACCTGCTACGCTTTTCCAGCAACACATTTTTCAACTCTGATCTCCAGCATCTGCAGTCCTCACTTTCTCCTACTTTCAGAACCTTGTATGTTTCAAGAACATTAGTGCTTATTCTCCTTATAGGTCCAATTAGCTCAATCTTTCCTCACATGACAATTCCTTCGTTTCTGGAGTTAACCTAATGACCCTTCTCTTGAGCTGCCTACAGTGCAAATGTATCTCCCCTTAAATAAGGAGCCCAAAATTGTACACATAGCTGTAGTCTGACCTATTCCCTGTTTGATTATCATGGGACTTCCTTACTTTTGCTGCCTGAGCACCATAAAAAAATGCCAAAATTCTATTTGTCTTCCTAATTATTTTCAGTACCTGCATGCTAACTTTTTGTGATTCATGTACAGGACACCCAGATCCCTCCGACTCCAAGGATTCTGCCGTTTCTAGCCATTTAAATAAAATCCTGTCTTTCTACTCTTCATGCCAAATTGGATAACCTCACCTTTTCCCAAAGATTGCCATCTGTCAATTTTTGCCCACTTACTTAACCTGTCAATATCTCTTTGCAAACTATTGTGTTCTCGTCACAACTTGCTTTTCTATCTATCTTTGTATTGCAAATAAATTTTGGTGCAAGATTGTTTATCCCTTCATCCGTATTATTAATATAGATTGCAAATAGTTGAGGCCTTAGCATTGAGCTCTGTGGCAACCTGAAAATGACCCATTGTACTTATTCTCTGTTTTCTATTAGTTAGCAAATACTCACTCCCCCCTACAACCACCCTCCCATCCTGGCACCTTCCCCTACCACAGCAGGAATTGCAAAACCTGCACCCACACCTCCTCCCTCACCTCCATCCAAGGCCCTGAAGGAGCCTTCCACATCCATCAAAGTTTTATCTGTACATCCACCAATGTCATTTATTGTATCTGTTGGTCCCGATGTGGTCTCTCCTACATTGGGGAGACTGGATGTCTCCTAGCAGAGCGCTTTAGGGAACATCTCTGGGACACCCGCACTAATCAACCACACTGCCCTGTGACCCAACATTTCAACTCCCCCTCCCACTCTGCCGAGGACATGGACATCCTGGGCCTCCTTCACCACCGCTCCCTCACCACCAGACGCTGGAGGAAGAACGCCTAATTTTCCGCCTCGGAACACTTCAACCCCAGGGCATCAATGTGGACTTCAACAGCTTCCTCATTTCCCCTTCCCCCACCTCACCCCAGTTCCAAACTTCCAGCTCAGCACTGTCCCCATGACTTGTCCTACCTGCCTATCTTCTTTTCCACCTATCCACTCCACCCTCCCCCCTGACCTATCACCTTCATCCCCTCCCCCACTCACCTATTGTACTCTATGTTACTTTCTCCCCACCCCCACCCTCCTCTCACTTATCTCTCCACCCTTCAGGCTCTCTGCTTGTATTCCTGATGAAGGGTTTTGCAGTTATTGTTTTTACCATGTGAATATATTCCTCAAAACTCTTGATCTTTTATCTTGTGCGGTAAACTTTTACACGATTGCTAATCAATGCTTTTTGTAAAATCACATACCTCATGTCTGCTAGCTTCCGTTTATCCACAATGCTCATGACAGCCTCAAAGGACTCCTAAGAAATTTGTCAAACAGTTTACCTTTCATAAAAGTATGTAGACTCTCAGTTTTATTTTGATTTTATAAATGTTTTGCTATGACTTTCTTAACTGATTACACAACCTGTTAATGCCCTCACACCCTTTCGAAAGTGTGGTGCCCAAAATTGCCCAAGGACATCCTTTAAATAAATTTTAACTCTGCTGTTTATTTCTGCTCTGTACCACTATGTATGAAGTCCTGGATTCTATTTGCTTTATTATCAAAACATTTAACCTACCACTTTCAATTATGTTTTTGATATATCAGGACAGGCAATGACACTCTCTAATAAGAGACAATTCAAGCATTGTCCCATGACATTCATGGCATTACCATCACTGAATCCCCCACTATCAACATCTGTGGGTTACCATTGATCAAAAACTGAACTGGACTAGCATATAAACACAATAGCTATAAGAGCAGGCCAGAGTCTAGGAATACTGTGATGAGTAACTTTCCTTCAGGTTGTCCAAAACCTGTCCATATCTACAAGATAAAAGTCAGGAGTGTGGTAGAATATTCTTCACATGCCTCGGTGGGTGCACCTCCAACAACACTCAAGAAGTTTGACATCATCTAGGACAAAGCACCCCGTTTGATTAACACTACATCCATAAAACATCCACTCCCTCCACCACTGACTTAGGAGCAGCAGTGATATCATCTAAATGATGCACTGCAGAATTTTACCAAGGCTCCTTAGACAGCATCTTCCAAATTCTAATCCCTACCATCTCGAAGGACAAGGGCATCAGATACAGGGGTGGTGGCAGGAGTGCATATTTGTGGATGTGGTGTCAATCAAAGTGCCCAGCCAGCAGCACCCACATTCCACAAGTGAATTAAAAAATGCTGTTTTGGGGCAGTTACTTAATATTGGCGTTCAAGCATTATTGGGCAATTTGTAATCAATCAACCTCGCCTCATAAACCAATCACCTCATACCTAGTATCAGCGCAGTGCTTTCCTCTGGACTGCCTCCAATGCCAATATAGATTTCCTTGGATGAGTGGTCTAAAACTGTTCACCGTATTTCAAATGAGTGGTCTGATTAATGCCTTGTATAGTTTCAGCAAAGCCTCCCTCCTTCAATGCTCAATTCCCTTTGAAATAAATGTCACCATTCCATTTGACTTCCCTATTACCTGAAGAAATTGGATACTATTTTTATTGTGATCTTTGGACAAAGACTCAGCAATTGCTCTGTTTTGTAGCTTTCTGCAATATTTCTCCATCTGAATAATATTTAGCTTTCCTAATCTTTCCGTCAAAGTGCATAATCTCACATTTCCCTACATTAAATTTCATTTGCCAAGCTTTTGCCTACTCACTTAACTTGTTTTATCCCTCTATAGACTCTGTCATAATACACACTCTCTATGAGCCTATCTGGATGCTTTCTATTCATGCTTTGTATTGCCGTGTCTTTTTGCTGCTTCAGCCAGACATACCAGGCTTACACTACTTCTATCTTACTTGCTGTTTACTGTAAACACAAAGGTTTTCAGCAGGTCTCAGTCAACTCAAGGGGGTGGCGTCTGCTCAATACGTCAACAGCAGCTTCAGTCCATGGGCTCAGAAATGCTCAGTAAATCTGTTGGGACAGTAGGAGTCAGGATGTTGTCCATGTAAGGGTGAGGAGCTGAATATTGGTCAGTCCACTACCTGTCCTAAGTCTTTCTGCTCCATTGTGGGCTGTTTTCCTCCTGAATGAGAGACAGGTGCGTGTCAACAAGAGTGATAGAATATGAACCTTGGTTGAGAATGGGTACAATAGCAGAGATAGAGTGAATACTGGAAAAGGTAGTCCCCTATTTTAACCAGCTTGTCCAATAGGATCCTCCAGGTCCCTGCCTACGCAGTTAGGCACTGATTTCCCCATATCTGGGCGATATTTCCAAAACTGTTCAGCACAGTTGTAATGACAGTGGATGATAATGAACTTTTAAAGATGCTGCAGGTGCAAGGTTTAATGGTGAATCCTGGAATACTCTTTGAGTGGCAAGTTGTTTTGGGAGCATTCTGGTAAGGTGGTGCTGGAATTGGCCATGATTTCTGCCATCGAAGTTGGGTAGGTTACTAGTGATTTTGATAAGATTCAGTGAGAAAGCAATTTAGGTCATGAGTTGGAAATCCTTTGAAAAACTCGATGCAATTTGAATTTTTTTAATGGTTAAGATTAAGCCCAGTGATAAGTTCCCTGTCAAGATGGTGTCTGACTGGAGTGGAAATTGTAGTGAGTGTTGTTCACGTGCATCAGCTGTCCTTTTTCTTCAGATGGACAAGGTTTCAAGTTTGGAATGTTCTTGGTGAATTAGTATGGTGTGTAATTAGATGCTACCCATTGCGACTATTGTGTACAGGTGAAGAAGAATGAATAAATTTAAGGTGCCAATCACATGGCTGTGCTATTTTGATTTTGAATGTTTATGTCTTGAGTGTTGTTAGAGCTGCACTCCTTCAGTTAAGTTGAGAGTATTCCATCACCATCTTGACTTGTGTTGTGGAGATTGTGGCTAAGTACTTGGGAGTCAGCAGCTGAGTTAATTACCTGGCAGTAGTTTTGAATGATGAATAAACTGGCTAGCCAAAACTCATGGAGGAATATTCCATAAGACCATAAGACATAGGAGTGGAAGTAAGGCCATTCGGCCCATCGAGTCCACTCCGCCATTCAATCATGACTGATGGGCATTTCAACTCCACTTACCCACATTCTCCCCGTAGCCCTTAATTCCTTGTGACAGTGTCTCATAATTGCATTTAAGGAAAGAATGTCATGTGGAGAAAATGGAAAGTGGAGAAATAGTATAATGAAGACTGTGGAAAGAAAAGGTAAATAAAAATGCTACAATACTTCTTAGATATTTTTCATTTCCTCCTCCATTTAACATTGATGATTTAATTCTTAAAGAAGGAGAGATATTGCAGGAATGTTTTTACAAAGGAACTACCAGTGGAAGCCACAAAAGCAGGCCATACCAGGCTGGTCCGAGATTGTCAATGTGTTAGAGCAGTCTCAGTAACCTGGAGGAATGCACAGCACTGAAGGAAGTTCAATGACTTCCTCCACTCTGTAGTGCAATTGTCACTATTTTCTTTCCAAAACTTCACACTCGCTCTGTCTCAGCTCTCACCAAGGATCATGTTCTACTTGAGTTTTCCGTATTCCTACGTGTCTTGGTAATGAAATGTCATATGCTAATCACAATATTTCCTTACCATATCTCGATGAAACCACAATCTGATGAACAGCAGTCCATTTCTTATGCATAGTTCTAGGAGGTTATCTCCACTGGCCCATCTGATTTGGATTGACTACAGTGGAGCTCCAGAACTCCTTTAAGTTCATCTTCAATGTGGGTTGCTTTTGCTAACATGCTTAACTCTGGACCTATTTTCAGGGCCTCAATTAAGGAAGACTCACCAAACACTTCTTTTGAATTATCCCCATCCTGAATGAACATTTTGGCTACTTTAACATCTTGCTTTGACTTGTGATGCTGAACTTTGTTGACCGTTTATTGTGGACACCACACAATGGTAAAACACCTGAAACTTGTTCCTCTAACTGTTTCATCTCTTTAACTTCATTCAAATGTCTTGTGATTATAGCAGAAGCTATAACTTTCATTCTTGCTAAAACAAAATCTGGAAGTAAGTTGATTCCATGGCCAATTTCTTAACTCATTTTCTATTGTTGGGCATCAGGTCACATTAATTGGTGCGATAGGCTTGAGTGACTGAATGCCCCACTTCTGGTCCTATGTTCCATAAAGAATGACTCCACATCATTTTCCTAAAAGGTTGGTAGAACCTGTATAAATTTAATCATTCCCTAGAGTCCAGTAGGAAATTATTAGGATATATCCCATCAGAGCTGTCTTCTGCATCTGAAGCCTCTTTGTTTTAATTGTAGCTCTCTATGACAGTATTCTTTTTCATTTCTCTTTTGCCTTTCTTGCCCTTTTGCGGTTCAAGCTCCATTCTCTTAAACTGTCTTTCTTGTTCTTTTCCTCTCTTTTCTTCAAGTCAAAGTTCTGATTCCATCTCTGCCTATGTTGCTTCACTTCTTTCTCATGCTCCAGTTGCCTCAGCTGCAACTGGATTATCTCTGACTCAAATGACACACCCTCACCCCTCTGCATTTCAACCAATCCAAATGTGGCTCCAATATTTTAATTAAGCCTGTCTTCCTGGCCTATGCAGGAAACTCTACCTTTCACTCCATTTCTAATTCAATTGTTTTAGCCTCACCGAAATCTTGTAAAACAGTGAGCGATAACTCCTCCATTTGAAGCCACTTTTAATGCTTATTTCATAGTATAAAAATCCTTGCACCTGTCCTTTTAGCCTTTACAGATTATTCTTATTCCACATTTAAAACTTTGCCAAAACTTTTGTCATGACTGTAATGGGAAGAATGCACGAGTAATCACACCCTGCTATTCAATGAGATGTCACGGTACATGCTCTGGTTTCCTTGTTGAGTTTTTTTTTACTTCTGTCTTGTTTGCCAACTTTGATAAGATGAGACGCTGAATATTAGTGAGGTGAGTTGTAGCATTAACAATGTGATTAATAAACCTTAATCCCATTAGTTGGCATTTTGCTTCTGCCCAGCTTGTAAAAAGTGTAAAAGATGGAGTGAGATCATCCTGAGGTTGAGTTGGGTTTCATTACCCTTGCTTTTTGATTCTGTCCCACGTCTTGCCGTAACCTTCATTGCTCAGATCTCGATGAGTCTTCTCGAAGTGTATGACTACTTGAATTGTCAAGAAAGCAGCAAACATCTCCAAGGTTGAACATTATTTTTATAGTATAGAGCCATTTATTGATTTTTAAAAATTGCACACATCAATAGTATCTGCAAAAAAGATCAATAGTACATACTAAATTATTTAAAAATTTGAACAATAACATCATTATTACGAACAAAGGTCATTCATATTGACACAAAACCAATCCTCATCACACAAGTACACTTCAAAAATTCCATATCTGTCCCATCACAAGGTACTAATTGCGTATTATAAATAGATTGTAAATTATTGTTGCTTACAGCAACAGTTTCAAGGTTTGGAGCTGTTAGCAATATGAAAAAAAAACAGGAAAATAAATATTTTTTGTTGGTGCCTTATTTAGCTGATTTAACTGCTTTATTGATTAATAGGTTCCATGACCTTTGTGTCAGGAGGAAGATTTTTTTCCAATTTGGCTTTTCCAGTTAATTTGCGAGGAATCTGTTAATTAGATCCTGAAATTCTGATACTTTTGTTTTTGATGGATGACCAACTTCAAACATTAAATTTTAACATACCACCCCAATCAGCATTACTTTGCTTGATCAGGTGACATCAATATTGTTACCTTTTATACAAACACTAATATCTTTCTTCAGTTAAAACAAAACAAAATTTCTAGTAAAATAAAATATAAAAATCTTGAAAATATAAAAATCTCAATTTGGTTTTAAATTGTGAACTTTGCATATATCATGGAGCCTGAAACAGAAGAGGATATAAAATCTGTGCATAGAATCCCACTGTGTGGCAGCAGGCCATTCAGCCCATTAAGTCCACATTAACCCTCCAAAGAGCAACCTACCCAGACCTACCCCATCCCTAAAGCCCTGCATTTCCTATGACTAGTCCACCTAGCCTGCACACTATGGACGATTTAGCATGGCCAATTCACCTGCACATCTTTGGATTTTGGGAGAGAACACACAGATGTTGGGAGAATGTGTAAAAATCCACAAAGGTAGTCATTTGAGGTGCGAACCCAGGTCCCTGTGAGACAAAAGTTACCATGCTAGCCATTGAGCTACCATGCTGTCATGATGAGGTTTACTTTTGGGTGAGTTTCCTCTTAAGCTCTTTTTTTTGCCTCTGATAACTCCATTCATCCTGCCTTCATGATAATAGGCAGGGCATATGTTCCCAGATCCTTGTCAGTGTAGCTCTAAAATCTGAACTCAACAATATCTGAGGGTTAGGTTTTCTCAACCAGTGGGATATCATAGCAATTACAGAAACATGGCTCAGGGATGGGCAAGACTGGCAGCTTAATGTTCCAGGATACAAATGCTACAGGAAGGATAGAAAGGGAGGTAAGAGAGGAGGGGGAGTGGAGTTTTTGATAAGAGATAGCATTACAGCTGTGCTGAGGGAGGATATTCCCGGAAATACAAGTTATTTGGGTTGAATTGAGAAATAAGAAAGGATGATCACCTTATTAGGATTGTATTATAGACACCTTAATAGTCAGAGGGAAATTGAGAAACACACTTGTAAGGAGATCTCAGCTATCTGTAAGAATAATAGGGTGATTATGGTAGGAGATTTTAACTTTCCAAACATGGACTGGGACTGCTGAAGTGTTAAGAGGTTAGATGGAGAGTAATTAGTTAAGTGTGTACAAGAAAATTCTCTGATTCGGTATGTGGATGTACCTACTAGAGAAGGTGCAAAACTTGACCTACTCTTGGGAAATAAGGCAGGACAGGTAACTGAGGTGTCAGTGGGGGAGCACTTTGGAGCCAGTGACTATAATTCTATTAGATTTAAAATAGTGATGGAAAAGGATAGACCAGATCTAAAAGTTGAAGTTCTAAATTGGAGAAAGGCCAATTTTGATGGTATTAGGCAAGAATTTTCGAAAGCTGACTGGGGGCAGATATTCGCAGGTAAAGGGATGGCTGGAAAATGGGAAGCTTTCAGAAATGAGATAGTGAGAATCCACAGAACGTTAAGGTGAAAGGAAAGGCTGGTAGGTATAGGGAATGCTGGTTGATTAAAGAAATTGAGGGTTTGGTTAAGAAAAAGAAGGAAGCATATGTAAGGTACAGACAGGATAGATCGAATGAATCCTTAGAGTATAAAGGCAGTAGGAATATACTTAAGAGGGAAATCATGAGGGCAAAAAGGGGACATGAGATAGCTTTGGCAAATAGAATTAAGGAGAATCCAAAGGGTTCATTAATAAATTAAGGAGAAAAGGGTAACTAGGGAGAAAATCGGGTCCCTCAAAGATCAGCAAAGTGGCCTTTGTTGGAGCCACAGAAAATGGGGGAGATACTAGATGGGTATTTTGCATCAGTATTTACAGTGGAGAAGGACATGGAAGATATAGACTGTAGGGAAATAGATGGTGACATCTTGAAAAATGTCCATATTACAGAGGAGAAAGAGCTGGATGTCTTGAAAAGGGTAAAGGTGGATAAATTTCCAGGACCTGATCAGGTGTACCCGAGAACTCTGTGGAAAGCTAGAGAAGTGTTTGGTGGGCCTCTCACTGAGATATTTGGATCATTGATATTCACAGGTGAGGTGCCGGAAGACTGGCGGTTGGCAAACGTGGTGCCACTGTTTAAGAAGAGTGATCAGGATAAGCTAGGGAACTGTAGACCAGTGAGCCTGACGTCGGTGGTGGGCAAGTTGTTGGAGGGAATCCTGAGGGACAGGATGTAAATGTATTTGGAAAAGCAAGGACTAATTAGGGATAGTCATCATAGCTTTGTGCAATGGAAATCATGTCTCACAAACTTGATTGAGTTTTTTGAAGAAGTAACAAAAAGGATCGATGAGGGCAGAGCGGTAGATGTGATCTATATGGACTTTAGTAAGGCATTCGACAAGGTTCCCAATGGGAGCCTGATTAACAAGGTTAGATCTCACGGAATTCAGAGAGAACTAGCCATTTGGATACAGAACTGGCTCAAAGGTAGAAGACAGAGGGTGGTGGTGGAGGTTTGTTTGCCAGACTGGAGGCCTGTGACCAGTGGAGTGCTACAACGATCGGTACTGGGTCCTCTACTTTTTGTCATTTACATAAATGATTTGGATGTGATCATAAGAAGTACATTTAGTAAGTTTGCAGATGATATAAAAATTGGAGGTGTAGTGGACAGTGAAGAGGGTTACCTCAAATTACAACAGGATCTTGACCAGATGGGCCAATGGGCTGAGAAGTGGCAGATGGAGTTTAATTCAGATAAATGCGAGATGCTGCATTTTAGGAAAGCAAATCTTAACAGGACTTCTACGCTTCATGGTAAGGTCTTAGGGAGTGTTGCTGAACAAAGACCTTGGAGTGCAAGTTCATAACTCCTTGAAAGTGGAGTTGCAGGTAGATAGGATAGTGAAGAAAACGTTTGGTATGCTTTCCTTTATTGGTCAGAGTATTGAGTACAGGAGTTGGGAGGTCATGTTGCGGTTGTACAGGACATTGGTTAGGCCACTGTTGGAATATTGCGTGCAATTCTGGTCTCCTTCCTATCAGAAAGATGTTGTGAAACTTGAAAGGGTTCAGGAAAGATTTACAAGAATGTTGCCAGGGTTGGAGGATTTGAGCTATAGGGAGAGGCTGAACAGGCTGAGGCTGTTTTCCCTGGAGCGTTGGTGGCTGAGGGGTGACCGTATAGAGGTTTACAAAATTATGAGGGGCATGGATAGGATAAACAGACAAAGTCTTTTTCCTTGGTGGGGCAGTCCAGAACTAGAGGGCATAAGTTTAGGGTGAAAGAGGAACGATATAAAATAGACCTAAGGGGCAACTTTTTCACGCAGAGAATGGTATGTGTTTGGAATGAGCCGTCAGAGGAAGTGGTGGAGGCTGGTACAATTTCAACATTTAAGAGGCATTTGGATGGGTATATGAATAGGAAGGGTTTGGAGGGATATGGACCAGGTGCTGACAGATAGGGCTAGATTGGGTTGGGATATCTGATTGGCATGGACAGGTTAGACTGAAGGGTCTGTTTCCATGCTGTACATGTCTTAGAATCTACGAAGAAACTTTGGAGGTATGCATGGTAGCTTCCCATAGCAGCAACTGGGCAATTCTGCACATGAATTAATGTCTTGCAGCTGGTTAAGGTGTACAGTATATACGATATCGAGAGTATGTAGGTGTGGAGAAACATTCTAATTTAGGCATCTACACGAGCTAGCCTTGGTAATAGATTGCTCAATTCAGAATAAAACTGATTTGTTTCAAGCATCTGCCTCAACCCCAATTTCAGAAGAATGCTTTTTAATACTCTATCTGCGTCATTTGTCCATTTCTACGGAGGGATGCTGTAGGAGTCAAGCTAATTTAGTGCTTTTTGGAAAATTCTGTTCTGTGGCCTGGGGCAACAAAAGACATATTTCCATTTCTTGGGAGGACATCTTGGTTCTGGTTGATCCAGCAGGAATAAATAATATGTTTAATATGATTGACCAGTGATTGAGTAACTTATTCAGACAAAGCTCTCTTTGGGTTGCAAAATGTTAATTAATAAACTGAACAGATTCTTCACAATTTGTCATGAGTAAAGTTTGAGGGACCAACAAAATAAAATTGACAAATAATATTTGCAATAATATAAAAGAGCCTGATCCATTTCAGTCTTGATCTAATGTGCATAGATTTTTTTTTAAGGAAAATTGATGCACCTGAAAACTGTTAAGTTCCCCAGTGCCTTTTTTTGACACTGCACTGTATCATTCCGAGTCTCCAAAAGCACATATCCTTTGTCTTCTCCGTTTGGCTCATATGCCACCAATCTGCTGGATCATTAGAAAACATAAATTATGGTTCCGATATATACCTTGAGCCAAATAATCGTTTCAATAGCCTCTCTCTATGCCTCCACTGCTTGTCAGCTTACTTGTCCAACATGCAGTATTGGATGAATTTGCAGTTTTCCCTGTTAAACGTTGGGAAAATCAATACCACTGTGTTCAGTCTCTGCTTCAAACTATATACTCTCGCCATTGCTTCCACAGTTTCAGATTTCAGTTCATGACATCAACATTTCGTTTGACTCTTATGGAATATACATTTTATTTGACTCCTGCCCTAAAATCCTTTGTCATGAAGTTTGTGTATTTTAATGAATATTGCATCATCCAGCTGCCTGTGCATATCTCGTGCTGCAGCCCTGATCCATACATTTCAATTTTAGACACAATTATCTTAATGGTCGTCATGCTGACATATTGTCATCTGCCCTCCATAAACATTAACTTGCACAAGGCTCTGTTACTTGTATCCTGTCATTTGTCAAGTTCTGCTCCTTCATTACTCCACCGATCACTGAGTCTCATTGGCTTCCAAACTTCAAATTTAAAATTCTCATCTTTGTGCTTAAATGCCTCATCAACTCACTCACCCCTATCTCTAACCCCTATATCCAAAACCCCTGTATTTCTCCAGTTTTGGCTTATTGTGCAGCCTATCTTAGCCCTGTGGTAATATCATTGGATTGTTAATCAAAGATCCGGGTAATTGACTTGAGTTCAAATCCTGCAATGCCAGATGGTGGAATTTGAATTTGATTTTTTTTAAAAATCTGGTTTTCAAGAGTTTAATGATGACCATAACTCCATTGCTGATTGTTGGAAAAAATTTGGTTCACTAACACCCTTCAGGGAAGAAAACTGCCATCTTTACTTGGTCTAGCCTACATGTGACTCCAAACCCACAGCACTGTGGTTGACTTTTCTGCATAGTTAGAGATGGGCAATAAATGGTAGCCTAATCAGCGACGTCCTCATCGAGTGAATGAATAAAAAAAACTTACTAGATCTTAGAATAATGAGAAGGCATTGGATTGAAATGTATGAAATTCTAACAAGATTGGGTAGACTGGAAGTTGTTTTCCTTGGTTGGAGAGACTAGAACCAGGGATTACAATCTCAGAGTATGAGGTTGATCATTTAGGACTGAAATGAGGAAAGATTTCTACATTTCTATCTGTGGAATTCTCTACCACAGAATACTGTGAGGGCCACATCACTGTGAAAATTCATGAAATGGATACATTTTGAGATTTTCAAGTATCTAAGGAGCATGTGAGAAAATGGGAATATGGCTTGAAATAGAGGATCAGCCATGATCATATTGAGCAGCCTGGAAGGACAAATTGGCTTACGCCTGCTTCTAGTTTCTATGTTTTTATGTTTTTATGCATCTGCCTTATCTTTTGTATCCTGGGTGAGCATCATTGTTGGTGTTTGCTTCAGCTATGTTTTTTTTCAAGCTTTTTATCTTTTAACAGATCAGATCTTTAATTGTTTCAGTGTGTGCCATGAAGCTTTATGGTCTGCATGTCAATACGGTATTCCCATTAATCTGCATACATCTTCCATGGCCTAAGTTTGGGTGTGCTGATTACAAATGATCCACTAATGAGGCAAGGGTATTCAGTGCAGTGTTTAAGACACTTTCTGACCCAAGATTTTCAAACAAGATAAAAACAAAAGTGAACGTGAAATAGAAAACAAATGGAACTCATTTGCCTGTGCCTTCAGGGTAGGATGGCAAATGCTAATAGGCAAAATATAATGCACAGATGATGTTGAACATTCTAAATTAGACCATTCTGAGCTGTTGGTGTAATGTCTCTGTTTTGTATCCTGTATGGTATTGTATTACCCTGTGATTTTTGAGAAGATTTCTAGCTCAGGTTGAGGTTCTTGTTGTAAGTTTGCTCGAGGCGCATTCAAGAAGAATGGGTACCCAATAAACACAGTCTGCCGATTTCTCAATAACAAACCCAAACAAGCAGACTCAAGGTGCCCATAAACTCTAGTCATTTAACCTTACATCAAAGATATCTCTGAAATGACTTCCAGACTAATCCGACCCCTTGGCATCAAGGTAGCCCACGAACCTGCCAACACACTTAAACAGCGACTAATGAACCTAAGGGATCCAATACAAACAACCAGCAAAACAAATGTTATTTGTAAAATACCATGCATGAACTGTAACAAACACTACATCGAACAAACAAGCAGAAAAATAGCCACCAGTATACATGAACACCAGCTAGCTACCAAAAGACAGGACCCACTATCATTTGTATCCTTACACACAGATGAAGAAGGATACCACTTTGACTGGGACAACACATCCATCCTAAGACAAGCCAAACAGAGACAGGCATGAGAATTCCTAGAGGCCTGACATTCTAACCAGAATTCTATCAATAAACACATCGATTTAGACCCCATCTACCATCCTCTGAGAAAAAGAACTGGAGATGATATCATCCACCTTAAGAAACCAAGACACATAAATAGAAAGCAGGACAGAACACCAGTGCTTCACCTGAGGCTCACTGATGATGTTACCTAGTATGGTGACGTCTGAAACGTCTGAAAACAAACCTTCCAGCTCAGCAAGCAAACTTACAACCATTACATTACCCTTCTGAAAAGGTGAATTATTTTCGAACAGAATCAGGGTGATGTGATTTGATATCACTGAATGTTGTTGGATTTAGTGAAGTTATGCGCATTTCCAGAGTTGGTACCGGTGAACAAGTTAGTTCCCAAATTGAGCTGCATTAAGCAGGAAGATGCTAAACGAAGGTTATGGCACTTTGTAACAGACGGAACAGGAAGCCAGATAGCATCATGGTAGATATCTATTCCCAGGCACTTGCATAACTATGGAGTACATTTGTTTCTGCCTCCTACTCAGTAAAAATCATTGAGGAGAAAACTTACAGACAATTATGAGAAGCAAAACTCATCATATTTCCAAAATATATTAAAAGATTGCCAAGGACTACAACATTTGATCAGTGTTAAAAATAATGTGTAACTTTAAAATGAACTTTTATTCTTTATATTATGTGTTAAGAAGAGGGAGGCACTGTTTAGTTTCAATGATCAGTGCTGATGTAGGTTGCTGATAAAATGTCTGGAGATCTGTTTTGTTACCCCTCATTAAAATATGTGATGAGGTTTTATGGGCGGCACGGGTGGCACAGTGGTTAGCACTGCTGCCTCACAGCGCCAGAGACCTGGGTCCATTTCCCGCCTCAGGCGACTGATTGATTGTGTGGAGTTTGCACATTCTCCCCGTGTCTGCGTGGATTTCCTCCGGGTGTTCCGGTTTCCTTCCACAGTCCAAAGATGTGTGGGTCAGGTGAATTGGCCATGCTAAATTGCCCGTAGTGTTAGGTAAGGGGTAAATGTAGGGGTATGGGTGGGTTGCGCTTTGGCGGGTCGGTGTGGACTTGTTAGGCTGAAGGGCCTGTTTCCACACTGTAAGTAGTCTAATCTAATCTAAACCTTTGAGGTGAATGGTTCAGTTCACTGGGGAATCACGGACTAAACTGACTGATTCTGAAAGGACATACCTGTTGATTGGGTTTGTGGCAGGTAGTGTGGGAAAAGATAGTTGACTCATCTGTAGATGCTTCTGTCCACAACTGTAGGAGTGATCACCACATCCTTCTACAGGCAAAGTTCCATATTCATACTGAGGATGACCTCCAACAAAGGTGTGGCGCTACCACTGTGGTAACTAAGTTAGGTTGGAGAAGGTGGTGTTATAAGTGGTTATGTTACTAGGGTAACAATCGAAAAGGCCAGGCCAATGTTCTAGGGACATGGGTTTGAATTCCATGGTGGTAAATGATGAAATTTGAATTCAATAAAATTAAGGAGCTGGTCTAATGGCTATCATGCAACCAATGTTAATAGTCACAATACCCACCTGGGCCACTAGTGTGGTTTCAAGAAAGAAATCTGCACTCCTTACATGATCTGGCCTATATGTGATTCTTAAATACCCTAGGGGGCAATTGGGATGGGCTTCAAAATGCCAGAGATGCTCACATCCTATGAATGAATAAAAAATAATTTGAGCAAGTCTAAGAACTGAAAATTCAAGAGCCATTGGTTAGCAGCAGAGTTATACTCAACCATAATCTGAAACGTTATGATCTGGCATTTCTATTACTCTGCTACTAATACCATCAAGCCAGGGAATCAACTCTGGTGCAGACAGTAATGCAGTAATGGCGTAACTAAAAATTAGGTATGACTTTGGTGAAGCTACAACACAGGACTACTTGCATATCAACAGAATATGCAGACAGTGATAAAACACTCTACAAACTAACAATTTACACTATAAATCTAATCAAATATTTTGCGCTTTAACTTAGCTCTGGATGATCATATACCACCACTCTAGATCTTGGCCTTGATCCATGTGGCGATGATCGTCTGGTCTTCTCCAGGTGGTCCCAGGATCTCTTCTCTTCTCGGTGGTTGGTCTCAAGTTACTGCTCTGAGGATGGTGTTGGGGCAATTCTTCTACTTAGTAGTCTTGTGCCGTTTTGGGAGTGTCTTCAATGTCCTCCAATAGATCGATCAAGGCTCAATCACCCTCATTAATTGGACCCAACCAGACATTGACATGTCAATGGTCCTTGAGCATCCATTCCTGAAGGTGTTGGGGGGCATGTTGGTCAGGGCTACCAAGTAAAGGTGTGAGGCACCCTTGGGTCTGGTAAACAACTCAATGTTTCCAATTGTTCTGGGTATGGCATTAAGGTTGATTCTATTCAATTCCAATTCAAGGGTATATTGTGTTGTCTGCAGCTGCTGGGTGAATTGCATACGATTTATTTCCGAGTCTTTGAGCACAGTCACTTTTGGTCATGGCTTGTCTCAATTTCCCAGCATGCCACATTTATTTTTCATAAATCTATCATTTTGAGAGGCCTATCTGGCCACACTCCCTAACAGTGTTGTGGGTGTACCTACATCAAATGGAATGAAGCAAATCAAGAGAGCGGTTTACTTCTCGAGATTAAGTAGCCATGAGCAATAAATGTTGGCCCAGCTAGCGACACCTGCATCTGATGAATGAAAACATACTTGAAATATGAGCTAAGAATTGTCCAATGCCATAATTCATCTGCACGATGAGTAAACTGTCATGTCTGTTAATCTTTGAATCCCTGAGCTAACTCTAATTTAGTGATCAATATGTTAGTTCATTCTGCTGTTTCTTTTGTCAGTTTTGAATTTTTAAATTGGCTTGAAAAAATAATTGGCTATAAAACTTAAAACTTTGCTGCTGGCTGTAACCGAAATCGATTTTAATTTTTTGATGAAATCATTGAAACTCTTAGCGAATCTTCAGCATTTGTCTTAAGGCTGTATTTAATTTAATTGAACCTTCATGTTTTAACCCTGAAAGTAGACATCACTGAATATTAGAAAAGATTACTCGACATGTTGAAAGGAGTTGGCTTCTCTTTTGCATTTGCTCCAGAAGTGCTCAAGGGTGAATAACTTTTAAGGAAAGGTTGATCACGCTTCTCCGAGATGTTAAATCTCACATTTATTTCTCCACTTTCCTTTGGCACTTTGTACATTTCTGCAGTGTTAAATTGACATAAGTTAATAATTAATCAGGCCACATTTGTTTGCAGTGGTCTCCTGTTGTGTACGTTTGAAAGATTTTTGTGCTGAGAGAAAGCAGAATGACCAGCTTTATGCACAGTCTGTGAAAAACTCACGTCCCAATTCTAGCCCCTTTCTTTTATCTCTGAGATTTTTACTACAAACCATTCTTCCTGGAGGGTTTTACTTTATCTCAGTAAAGTAAATTCCAACTTCACTGTCTCTTGAATCAGGAGGCAAACTCTTAAAGAAGTCAAAGAGTTTGGTTTGAATACATGTGTTACTATTTCGTGTAAAAAATACAGATTTATAGTTTTTGGTTGATAAACTTGAATAATGGTTCATTTTATTTCGAGCAAGTTATATGAAAGTACGTTTAGTTCGTCAGTTTGCCTATGATTATACAGGTAGACTAGGAGTCTCTGTTCAATGATCCATGCTATTCCTTCATGTCTCCATTTAATCTTCTTCCTGTTTCCAGTCCAAATGAAAGCTGATTAACATTCTCATAAGGAGGGGAATTGAGTTTCAGATGTTATATATCTTGAGGGATGCACTGTCAATCTCTAGTCCCACCACTCACTGCACTGGTCAGAACATAAATTTAAATATTTCAATCAGTTAATGATATGGCCAGTCCTATATTATGTTCAGAATAAAAAAAAATCAGCCAGGTTTATTCAATAAACAGCTAAGCTCCTGATTTATTGTAAAATTAGTACTGACTTGAGAAAGATACAGAATAGATCAGCACAGTTTGAAATACCTAAGTTAAGACCCCCAACACATGCACACACACCTTTCTGTGCAGAGATTAACTTGGGGAAAGAAAGACGTACTTTTGGCCAAGATATTACCCAATTCTCAGAGATATACAAGGATAAAATATGAAATGCTCCAGATTGCCTTTAGTCAGATGTCCTGTACACACAGATGGAACAATTGGCACTGGGATCTTCAAATGCAGTTGGGACAGGAGATATCCAGAGGGAGTCCTCAGAAAACCTATCAGGGAGAATGCCAAGCTGCATGATTCCACCCTTGGAGCAATGTGGGTAATGGTGAGTCATTGGTAAAATATGGTAAGAACAGAAAAATTAGAATCCTGAATTTCCACGCGATGTTTTAATAGCGAGATGAAAATCTCATGAGTGAGCAGCGAGAGATCTATTTACCATAACACCATAAGACATAGGAGTGGAAGTAAGGCCATTCGGCCCATCGAGTCCACTCCGCCATTCAATCATGGCTGATGGGCATTTCAACCCCACTTACCCGCATTCTCCCCGTAGCCCTTAATTCCTTGTAACATCAAGAATTTATCAATCTCTGCCTTGAAGACATTTAGCGTCCTGGCCTCCACTGCACTCTGCAGCAATGAATTCCACAGGCCCACCACTCTCTGGCTGAAGAAATGTCTCCGCATTTCTGTTCTGAATTTATCCCCTCCAATTCTAAGGCTGTGTCCACGGATCCTAGTCTCCTCACCTAATGGAAACAATTTCCTAGCATCCACCCTTTCCAAGCCATGTATTATCTTGTAAGTTTCTATTAGATCTCCCCTTAATCTTCTAAACTCCAATGAATACAATCCCAGGATCCTCAGCC
Organism: Hemiscyllium ocellatum; assembly: GCF_020745735.1. Taxonomy (NCBI): domain Eukaryota; kingdom Metazoa; phylum Chordata; class Chondrichthyes; order Orectolobiformes; family Hemiscylliidae; genus Hemiscyllium; species Hemiscyllium ocellatum. The sequence continues at coordinate 66,640,989 of NC_083402.1, read as the reverse complement.
ATTTCTTGTAGTTAGACCTACCATTCCAGGGATCATCCGTGTGAATCTCCGCTAGACACGCTCCAGTGCCAGTATGTCCTTCCTGAGATGTGGGGACCAAAACTGGACACAGTACTCCAAATGGGGCCTAACCAGAGCTTTATACAGTCTCAGTAGCACAACGGTGCTTTTATATTCCAACCCTCTTGAGATAAATGGCAACATTGCATTTGGTCTCTTAATCACGGACTCAACCTGCATGTTTACCTTTAGAGAATCCTCGACTAGCACTCCCAGATCCCTTTGTACATTGGCTTTACGAATTTTCTCACCGTTTAGAAAGTAGCCCATGCTTGTATTCTTTTTTCCAAAGTGCAAAACCTCGCATTTGCTCACATTGAATTCCATCAGCCGTTTCCTGGACCACTCTCCCAAACTGTCTAGATCCTTCTGCAGCCTCCCCACTTCCTCAGTACTACCTGCCAGTCCACCTAACTTTGTATCATAAGCAAACTTCGCTAGAATGCCCCCAGTCCCTTCATCCAGATCAATAATATATGACGTGAGCAGCTGCGGCCCCAACACTGAACCCTGCGGGACACCGCTTGTCACCAGCTGCCATTCTGAAAAAGAACATTTTATCCCAACTCTCTGCCTTCTGTCAGACAGCCAATCCTCAATCCATACCAGTAGCTCACCTCGAGCACCATGGGCCCTCACCTTGCTCAGCAGCCTCCCGTGTGGCACCTTATCAAAGGCCTTTTGGAAGTATAGATCGACCACATCCACCGGGTTTCCCTGGTCTAACCTACTTGTCACCTCTTCAAAGAATTAAACATCTCTTTATTATCTAATCTTGTCACATTTATATGTAGTTTGCTATTTGCCCAGGCAATGGATATTTTGTAGTCAATTTTTGTAGTCAAAGTTTGAGCAAGTCCCTGACAGCTGTAATTTATCAATTATCCCATCATTTCAGGGCACACTCCATGAGGAGCAACTGCTTACATCCTCCATCCATGGTTGGTAGTATCGTTAAAGCATAAAGCTTCCCTCATCATCAGGGCATGTTTGGGACTGACGTCTGGTACAAATTGGGTACTTCCATCACTTCACCTTGAAACTTATCAACATTTTCCGTTGTACTACGAAAATCAGAACTTCACAGGAAAACTTAGCAGGTCTGGCAGAAGTGTCAGTTTTAGGGAAAGATCACCGGACCCAAAACTCTGGTTTGTCTCCAGAGATGCTGCCACTCCTGCTGAGTTTCTCCATCAATTTCTGATTTTGTTTCTGATTTCCAACATCCAAGATACTTAGATGTTATTCCTGCCCTTTCAATGTTGCTGTCAGACCACTTCGAGTGCAAGGAAAGGTACCCACTTCACACAGTAGGACTGGTTTGCTTCCACAGACTCTTTGCTTGCTCTCTTAGTGTTCACTCATTTTGTGCTACGATGGGTATTAAGAGAGAAAAAAAGTAAAATGAAATCATATTTTCATTATGATGGTTCATTTTTCCTTAATGGGGAGAAGATATTACAATGTCAAAAGAATGTATGTTTCTGGGCTGAGAGATTTTGACAGCACACGTGTCTGTAACTAGCTGACACGTGCAGAGAGTGCTGAGACTTAATAATATTCGGACATCAGCTTGGGGTCGTGTTTTGATGTTAAGGAAACCGGATTTGAATTTAACCAATTAATTTAAATTATGCCCAGGATACCAAAAACCAATTGAGTTTGAATTTGATTGTACTGATAACATCGAACCAATGAGGGAAAATGAGTCTTGGGGATATAAAAAGGAAGGGCATTTTGAAAAAATTTGTCAGAGCCAACTGCCCATTGAACATAAGAGCACATGCCATCTGAAAGGGCTCTCGAAGAAATGTCTCAGAAGGCACCATCTATTAAAGGTACCAAGAAATGTTGTACAAAAGTACTTGCAGTAAAAAAATAGAAGACAGCTCAAGAAGGAAACAGCAGATTCAGAAGACGAGAAGGAAGACAGCATAAGAGACTGTACGGACTTTGAGAGATTAAGTTAATTTAGGTAGGTTAGGTAGTGATTAGTTAGGAAAAAGGGGGCTCGGGTCTGTTAATAGTTTTTGTTTAGTATTCACTGTTAGTGTTAGAAAAATAAATTGTTATTTTTTTTTAACCAGTGGAAATCAGGGGTTTTCTTTCACTCATTCACATTTTTAACAGGTTACGAGGCGAGGTGAGCTTATCTGGGTGTGTTGGTTTTAATTAGCAGAGGGATTCAACCTCCACATCGTAAAGGATACTTCTAATATCTGTCTTTCCTCGTCATTAAGGATAGACAAAGCCAGGCATTGTGTCAAATTTGACAGAAATAAATAGCCCAATAAACTGGACTGAGGTCAGTCAGGAGGATGGTCATTGGTCAGATGAGTGAGTGAGTAGGAAATGGCCAGGATTGGTAGTTTGTGGGGGTGGGGATGGCATGAGTGACAACCACTGAGGTAATACATGTTACATTGGGAGTGGGAGATGGATGCAGTGACACAGGGACAATGGGTGTGAGGTAGCATAGAGAAGATAGTGACATTTAGCCTTGCAGAGCGCACAATGTCATGAAACTTCTTGCAGTATTGCTGTGCATTCTCCACTGTGCTCACCACATTGATCCAGATGATTACTTTAGATCAGGTTGGCATTGTTTGATGGCAGCATGGTGCATTGTGGGGAATAAATATGACACCTACAGCTTGAACACTGGAAGGTCCTGTGACCAATGAACATTTTGTCACTGCTGAGTACAAGCTCAAATGAAAGTGGCATCATGGAGGTTAGATGCCTACTTAATGAGGTGAGCAGCAGAGAATTACATGAAGTAACCTGTTAGTGCTCCCGGAGAGAAACTCTCCATTAAGCTGAAATTGCCACATGGTCAATTTTTAGTAAAAATCAGCCCACTATTTCAGTTTTCAGCTCACACACAAAGATTCTCAAGAAGGCTTCTCAGAAGGTAGCAAAGACTGAGCTGAGATCTTATCTCTTCAAAGGCGACTTTCCAACTGAACTCCAAACAAGTAACTGCATTCCTGACAGCCATAAACTGAGACATATGACTTCCAGAAAGTTCAAATAGTTAGCTTAATCCATGTGATTTTTTTATGGTTTATCTTTTAAAAAATGTCATACAGTTTCCCTTCAGTGAACTTTTTAAGAAAAATGTCCATAATCTCTGCAGCACCTCAAATTAATCAACATCCACAACCTTTCAGACATGAGTCTTCAAAAAAAACAATAATGTGTTCAAACTCTTGCTGAGTTCACAATTTTTAAAGTTTTATTCTTTTATCAATTTTGATTGGAGTCATGAACTGTGAGCTGGAAATAACTTGTAGGCTTTTGGACAGCTTGTGGTAATAGGTAAAGAACAGACTAAACAAGCTTTGTTATGAGACCAGGCCTGAAGGTTAATTCAACCCCATTGAAAAACGTGTTTAAACATCAGATGTTAGCCATTAACGAGGTCCATTCCAGGTAATTGGTTCCACCGACCCTATGCATATGCAAATGGCTTTTGTTGAATGATCATTGAGACATTGAGAAGAGACAATTGATCTATCAGGGCAGAATCAGAACTGAAGTTTTGACCTACAGGTAGTTCTGGGACAACACCCATTTTGGCAGCGCGATTTGGCTAAAAGGTCGCTGAAGAATCAGGGAACAGTATTTTTGAGAACACTTACCTCTTTTGGCAGTCGTGCGATTCCAGCAGGGATTATTTCATGTACTTTGCTCTGCGCATGTGCTGGTGTCCATGTTGTTGTGTGCATGTGCAACATCAGTGTTGGTCTTTGTGCTGGTCTGAGCATGTGCCAATGTCCGCGCTGGTCTTTGTGCCATTCTGTGCATGTGCCAATGCCTGCGCTGGTCTTTGTGCTGTTCTGAGCATGTGCCAATGTTTGCGCTGGTCTTTTGTGCTGGTCTGAGCATGTACCAATGTCTGTGGTGGTCTTTGGCACACGCTCAGAATGGCACAATGTCCACTCTAGTCTTTGTGCTGGTCTGAGCATGTGCCAGTGTTTGCGCTGGCCTCTGTGCTGGTCTGAGCATGTGCTAATGTCTGCGCTGGTATTTGTGCTAGTCTGCACATGTGCCAATGTCCGCGCTGGTCTTTGTGCCGGTCTGAGCATGTGCCAATGTCCTCGCTAGTCTTTGTGCTGGTCTGAGCATGTGCTAATGTCTGCGCTGGTCTTTGTGCCGGTGTGAGCATGTGCCAATGTCCGCGCTGGTCTTTGTGCTGGTCTGAGCATGTGCCAATGTCTGCGCTGGTCTTTGTGCTGGTCTGAGCATGTGCCAATGTCTGCGCTGGTCTTTGTGCTGGTCTGAGCATGTGTCATTGTCCGCGCTAGACTTTGTGCTGGTCTGCGCATGTGCCAATGTCCGCGCTGGTGTTTGCACCATTCTGAGCTTGTGCCAATGTCCGTGCTGGTCTGATCATGCATCCATGTCAGCTCCTGGCAGAGCAGCTTTCTGTGAGGGGTTCTGTGCAGAGGGCAGCCTTCTTACATTTTTAAAATTTGCTTTTATTTAATTAATAAATGCAATTTATGCCTTCGTTCAGGCTGTGCTATACCTTGCATTCGACTTTTGGGTGATTTTTGAGCGATTGTGAGTGATATTTTTTGCTGGTCTAACCCAACCCCACTTTTTCCATAGGCCCCATTATTTCTATTAAGCAATTTTCAATTCAGCGAGGTTTCACTGGAATGCAACCACGGCGTAATGGGAGAGCTACCTGTATATTTTTTGAGGGTATGATTTGGCTGTAGATCAGACAGCCAGAAGATTTGAAAGCCCCGTGCCTAATCTGCTATGCCAGCTTCCAGAAGCCCAATGAGAAGAAGTATCACTGTGTATCTGAATAAACCGAGAAAGTGACCTTAATCGGCAGTTCCAGAAAAGCAACCATGGATTCCACATTTATACCTGTGAATCAATGCAATATGAAAATCATTTAAGTAATCTGGCCAGTTTTGTTATTTTATTTTAATTATCTCTTAACTGTTTGTTTGTCTGCCTTTTGTGTGAATGGGGAACGAAACCAACTACTTCAGGTTTAAAGTATAAACATCATTCAGCTTTACCTCGTTTATTTTTTCCTCTGCTAAGGTTTTTGTGTATTTAAAATTAGTTAAGTCTTTTGTTTGAGATTAAAAAAAGCTTGAAATTAATTATTCACAAAGTCAGGGATTGGTTATTCAAACCTGCTGAAAAACCAATGGAGTAATTATTGAAGGCCTTTGGTTTAATTTATCATGCTGTGAATACAGAAGTAGAAAGAAGGGTTGGTTTGATTCTACTGTCCATCTCCATAGCGTAACAATTGGAAACATTTTTCTACATCAAAATTTATTCGTCCTTCAGTTTTATTATCAGAATATGAACTCTATGCATTTTTCTAGCAATCTCCCTTCTTTTGGCTGATTTGTGGACTCATTTTTGTGGCTGAGTAATTTTATTGCTGGAACTCAGTACCAGATTTTAAAATGTAAATACAGAAAACCAAGATACAAATGTAACTCTACTGTCATAAGATCTGTGAAAGCACAAAATATAAAAAGCACTCTTTCATGACTGCATTAAAATTAAGGACAACTAGGTTTCCCAGACTGAGTTATTCATATGAAAATGCCATGAAGGGCATAACAACCCAGTCAATATAAAATATCCTGGTAACAGGAAGCCACATAGCAGTTAGAATTTGTTTGTTCTGGAATGTGCATGTCAACCCTAATTTAGTGTCAGATACACACTGAAAAATAAAATCATTCAGGCATCAAAATCCATACTGAAAGGACAATTGAACAACTGGAATTGTAGTATTACTATTCCTGGGTTAAAACTGAGCTTAATGCTAACAATGACTCCACTGATTATTGTTGTACACCATCACCGTGCTGTTCTCTCCCACTTTATGTTGCTAGAACAGGCCTCACTTGCTCATCTGTCATGGGGCGCAGCAATTACCACCTCCCACTCACAGTGACCCCTATTGACTGCCTCCAAAGTCCCAGCAGTAAAACTCTCCCAATTGACAAATACCTTTTTAATGTGTCACTTGAATTTTCAATTTTGATGCGGTGGCTCCAGAAGTTCAACAAACATTTTTTAATAAGTCTCCCACCAGGCAACAGTTATACTTCTATGTATGTGTAGAAAAAGTGCCCCCCTGGGAAATCATGAGGTTATGATCCTCTGGCAATATTGAGAGCTAAGCTAACAAATTGCATCCCTCATGGTATAGTTGTGTGAATTGCGATGTTTATCTTCAAGCCCCTGTCTGATACACAGACACTTTGCACTGTTGCTTTGTTGCTAAGTTTGCGGGTGACACAAAGGGAGGTGGTGTGACAGGGTAGTGTTGAGGAAGCATGGAGGCTGCAGAAGGACTGGGACAGGCCAGGAGAGTGGGGGCAAAGAAGTAGAAAATGGATTACAATATGGCAAAGTGTGAGGTTATATATTTTGGTAAGAAAGATACAGGAGTGGACTATTTTCTAAATAGAGTCATTGAGATATACAGCACAGAAACAAACTATTTGGTCCAACCTGTCCTCACAACCAGATATCTTAAATTAATCTAGTCCCATTTGCTAGCACTTGGCCTATCCTCTAAACCCTTCCTATTCATATATCCATCCAGATGCTTTTTAAATGTTGTAATTGTACAAATGGGGAAAGGCTTCTGAAATCTGAAGCAAAATGAGACTTGAGAATCTTCGTTCAGGATTCTCTTAAGATTAACATGCAGGTTAAATTCACAATTAGAAAGGCAAATGCAATATCGACATTCATTTCAAGAGAGCTAGAAAACAAGGGTAAGGATGTTCTGCTGAGGCTGTAATGGGCTCTGGTCATATGGAACATTGTGAGCCATTTTGGATCCTGCATAAGGAAGGTTATGTTGGCATTGGAGAAGACCTGAGGAGGTTTACAAGAATAATCCAAGGGATGAAGGACTTGACATATGAGGAACGGTTGAGGACTCTGGCTCTGTATTCAATGGAGTTTAAAAGGAGGAAGAGGGCTCTCATTGAAACTTACAGAGTACCTAGTGACCTGGACAGAGTGGATGTGGAGAAGATGTTTCCACTGGTTGGAGATACTTGGACCTAGGGCACAGCCTCAGAACGGCCATTTCGAACTGAGATAAGGAGGAATTCCTTCAGCAAAAAGGTGGTGAATCTGTGGAACTCATTGCTGCAGAGGGTTCCAGAGCCAAATCATTGAGTGAATTTAAAACATAAATAGATGGCTCTTGATTAATAAGGGGATCAAAGTTTACAGAGAGAAGGCTGCAGAATGGGGTTGAGAAACATATCATCGATGATCAAATGGCAGAGTAGACTTGTGAGCTGTATGGCCTAATTCTGCTCCTATATCTTATGGTCTTCTGGTCATTTATTTTTGAGTATTGCTTTGCAAGAATTTGATGTTACAATATTAATTACCCTATCATAATTACCCTATTTGATCCTTATTGTGAAAATTCAAGACAGTGATTTTCATGTTTTTTAAAAATATAATTAATAACCAGTAAAAATCAGAAGAATATAATATTTAAAATATATATCAATGAAGGACCTCAGTGGCAAAGTGAATGCATTTATTCAATACATTTTTGATTTGGACTTTGAGTAAATGGCCTGGTGATTTTTTTATACAAAGTGTGTATTGGTCTAAACAGAAATGGAATGTTATTTTCACAAGCTTTCTTTACTTTTCAATTAGCACACTTAACCATTATCCCACTCCTGCTTTATGTCTCCCATCCCTTTCTAAACTGTTCACACTGAGAATTTTTTACCACCAGGTTATCTTTTACAGTGTGTTAACTGTTAGATAAGTCATCATTTTAATTTACCTTCCCTTTTCAGTTGATGGTGGTAATTCATACTGTTATGATTGCTATTTGCTGGTTAACCTACACCATCTTTCAACACAGGCTGTTCGTCCCTGAATCACAACAGTGAGCAGTCTAACTGTGAGGCCAAAGGCTAAAACAAATCTTGTCCTCCCTTGATATTCACACCAATGTGTTTTCTCACAGTGGTCGTATGGATTGATATGATATGTATATGATTTAAATATGAATTAGGAACCATGCAGGCTTTGAGTACACCAAAATTAGAAGTAAAAGTAGACTACTTGACCCATCTTGCCTTGTGAGATGATCATTGCTGATTTGATTGTCTGTCTACCTTTTGACTCACCGATCAACCATCAATCTTTCGAATTTAGCATTTAAAATAACCAATGATCAGGAGCTGGACACTTATCTGATATTTAGGCACCATACCCTGGAGTTAGAAGCTAATTATAGTGCCCCCTGCTTTCCGAGACCTGCCAATTTCGAGAAGAGCAGGAACCAAAATTGAAGTGTTGCTGGATTGCAAGGCTCCATAATAGACGTGCCACTTACCCATGAAGTCACTTCAAAAGCCTTTTTAAAAATTTGTCACCTTATCTAAACCCCACACTTTGTCAAATTTTATTATGTAATATTAATAATGTAATATATTTGGAAAATATAATGCTCCTAAACTTCAAAGAGCAGGATATATTGTCAGTTTTAGTGTAAATGGGACTAACATGGATTTAACTACACATTTTTTATTTCTGCTTTTTATTTTTTGAAAAGTTATTTAAAACAGACATCCAAGTAACAATCAAAATTCATCAACACTAAACACATAGCTGGCAACAGTAATAGATGTAGGGATTACAGGTGTAGGCATTACAACATTTTGTGTAATCCCAGTCTCAAAGCCACATTATACTTTCAAGACCAGTGCTTAGCAACATCTCTACAAGCTAATGTCTTCAAAGTAGGCTTTCACAAAATTAAGATTCTGAAATACAAAGTGACTTATAAATTCCCTTAAGGGTGTGTTCAGTTCACATCATTGCTTTTAAGTGCTGATTGTGTTTTTGAACATCAATAAAGTGGTGGAAGGTGTCCTCAATAGCGCTATGAAGCAGCACTTGCAAAACAATAACCTGCTCAAGTTTGGGGTCTGCCAAAACCACTCAGCTCCTGACTGAGTTACAACCTTGGCGGTCAGCCATCTCAGCTCCAGGACATCTTTGCAGCAGTTCTTTAGGGTAGTGTCCTAGGCCCAACCATATTCAGCTGCTCCATCAATGACCTTCCCTTCATCATAAGAGTAGAAGTGAGGGTGTTCACTGATGATTGCACAGTGTTCAATGCCATTCATGACTCCTCAGGTACTGAAGCAGTCCATGTTCAAATGCAATAAGACCTGGACAATATTCAGGCTTGGTCCGACAAACATCAAGTAATATTCATGCCACACAAATGCCAGTCAATAACTATCTCCAATAAGAGACAATCTAAGCACTGCCCATTGACATTCAATGGTGTAACTACCACTGAATCACCCCACTACTAACGTCCTGGCATTGCCATTGACCAGAAACTTTACAGACAAATACAGTAGGTATAAGAGCAGGTCAGAGGCTCAGAATATTGTAGCAAGTAACTCACCTCCTGATTCCCAAAGCCCGCCCACCATCTTAGGCACAAGTTAGGAAAGTGATAGAATACTTCTCACTTGCATGGATGAATGCAGCTCCAACAACACTCAGGAAACTTGGCACCATTGAGGACAAAGCAGCTGGCTTGATTGGCAGTAAATCCACAAGTATCTACTCCGTCCACCTCTGATACTCAGTAGCAGCAGTGTTTATGAGCTATGAGATGCACTGCAGAAATTCACCAAGGAACCTTAACACCTGACCAAACTCATAACCACTTCCAACTAGAAGGAGAACGGCAGCAGCTACATAAGAGCATTGTGGGTCAACCCACAACACACAGACTACAGTGGTTCTGGAAGGTAGCTCACCCCCACTTTCTCAAGAGATCTGCGGTGGGGCAATAAATGCTGGCCAGTCAGTGATGCCCATGTCTGACGAGTGAATAGAAAAGAATTGGTATTCTATATTTCACTCAATTTAAGTTCCCTGCTGGCCTCATTTTCCCCTCCCAGGAGCTTTATAAGTATCCAGCATGAATTAGTTTGAAATGTTAGTTGCTAATTTTGCATCTTCCTCTGTGACAGTTGTTTATCCCATTTCTCCTAATACGTAAAATGTTCTGCCTCAATCAGTCAGTAATTTTTCACTAGCTGCCCAGGATTTATTCAAAATAAAATCGGATATTGTGATGGAAGAATTAAGAAAAAGAATAACCTTGACAGTCTGAATAACGTCTTTTTATCTCTCACTGTCGTTTGCATGTGGTCAACAAAGTCCCCACCCTATTAATGTAAAACATTAGAGTTGTATGGGGTGGGGTGGGAAGTGAAGGGAAAGATACCAGGCTGGATTTTGCAAGGAATGGCAATCCGTCAGATTGTCACTCCACACCTACCTTTTTCTGTTCAGGCTGATCTGGCAATAGGAACACTGTCAGGTTAGTGTCTGGGCAGGCTGTAAGAGTCCTAGGGAGGTGTAGTTGAGGGTGAATGATGAGTTGCAGTGTCAGTTTACTCGTTATCCAGCAGTTAGACTAGCTTTTTAATCCTCTAACTTTTCCTCAGAAACTGTTGATTTAACTGCAGGAGAGCCCTCTGATCTAAGCACATGCTGTTATTTTTGAGATTTGTAGCTCAGGTTGTGGATCACGTTGTAAGTTTGCTCACTGAGCTGTTAGATTTGTTTTCAGACGTTTTATCACCATGCCAGGTAACATCACTGAGCCTCCAGTGATGCGCAGGTGTTCGGTCCTGCTTTAAAATAGTCCACTCCTGTATCCTGGCATAGGCTGAACAAAGACGCATGAGGGAATTCCTAGAGAGCTGGCATTCAAACCGGAACTCCATTAACATATCGATTCGCACCGGTTATTTTTCTGAGAAGTTGGTAAGTGGGAAGTGATATCACCCACCACAACAGATCAAGACACATAAAAAGCAAGTGGGACAGAACACCAGAACTTCATCGGAGGCTCACTGATGATGGTGACAACAGGGCATCTGTCTGAGAGCAAATCTACCAGCTCAGCAAACAAACTCACAACCTAAGTACATACTTTTGGAAGGATCCAAGATCAAAGGAACTGCCCATTGGAATCTTCAGTTTCTCAGGCGGTTTCTCTTGAGGTCTGCTGCATCACGGATTCTGCAAGGTACCGACAAGTAACTCCCCTAGGTACTGCAGAAATGACTATCCAGCATTTGGAAAATCTGGGCTCAAGGAAGGATTAATCAGTTGCTGCATTATGTAACTAAATGAATTTATAATTTTATAGCTGAGTGAAATTTATATGCATTTTAAAGATTGTGGCATCATTATTTTTATTTTCTTTCAATAATTTAATGGGTTCTATAAAATTTTATAAGTTAAAAGATGTACCTGAGCATCAACTGAAGTTGCAGCTGTTTATACTAGAGTTGCTGAAATTTGTTTGTGGTTTTTAAGATATTCTTTATTGTTACAACATCATGATAATGTAAAATTGCAAAGTTATAAATCTTGAAGATGTCAAAATCAATACAAGCTAAATGATTCATCATTTGGTAGCAGCTTGTAGATTGTAGCATTAGATGTCTGGGGGAAAATAAATTCTTGAATCCGTTTGGTGTAGGCACATTCCAGTGCTGTTAGGAAGAAAGCTTCAGGATTTTAACTCTGTGATGGTGTTTCAAGTTATGATAGTGTGTAGGTTGAGGCGATATTGCAGATGATTGCGTTCTTATGATCTGCAGAGGTGACAGAAAATACAGGACTAGAAAATGCTATTGAAGAAGTTTTGGTGAGTGGGTACAGTGCATCATGTAGATAGTACACATCATTGCCTTTGTGCACTGCTCCCCACTGCGGATGGAGGGCATGCTTAAGATGGTGGATATGATCCTGATAGGTGGTTGCTTTGTACTGGATAGTGTTGAGTTTCCTGAATATTATTGGAGCTGCACTCAAACAAGTAAGTGAAGAGTACCTGATCTGCAAAGGAATATGAATGAATTGTCACATTCACTGGAATGAGTGCAGTAAAACATTTGTAATGTCACCTTTTTGGTGCCATCTTAGGTACAGGGTACCTAGGTACAGATACTTGAAGTGTTTGTTACAGAATTGAAAGAGTTTTAAAAAAAGTGTGGCATGGGAATACGAAGTTCTAAAAAAGTTCTTGAATTACTCAAAGTCCAGAATAAGAATAGAATGTATCTTTAAAAGTACTTTTCTTTTCACTGAGTCTGTCCCCACTGGCCTTCAGAACACAAGGTCTTGCTGCCTCCATGCACTGGCCTCCAGCCTGGGACTCACCTCTAGGACTGGCCTCTAGGACTGGCCTCCAGGACTCATCTCCCAAGACTGCCTCCCACTCCAGGCTCGGGCCCCCGACTTGCTTCCGGGACTCATCTCCCAGGTTGGTCTAAGCTCGGGAATCCTAGTTAAGGGTTCTCCAAAGATTAACATGCAGGTTCAGTTGGCCATTTGGAAGGCAAATGCAATGTTAGCCTTAATTTCAAGAGGGATGTAATGCTGAGGCTGTATCAGGTTCTGGTCAGACTACATTTGGAATACTGTGAACAGTTTTGGGTTCCATATCTAAGGAAGGATGTGCATATTTGGAGGGGTTCCAAAAAATGATGGGGTGATGAAGGGCTTCTCCTATGAGGAACAGTAGAAGAACTGTGGCTTTTTATTCCGTGGAGTTTCGAAGGATAGAGGGAGATCTGATTGAAACTTACAGAATACTGAGAAACCTGGATAGAATGGATGTGGAGAAGATGTTTCCAGTAGTAGGAGAGACCTGGAACCTAGGGCACAGCCCCAGAGTGAAGGGACCACCTTTTAGAATTTAGATGAAGAGGAACTTCTCCCAGTAGAAGACGGTGAATATGTGGTTCTCATTGCTGCAGAAGGCTGAGAAGGCCAAGATTGAGTGTATTTAAGACGGAGATAGATAGGTCCATGATGAGAAAGAGATTTAAGGTTATGGGGAGAAAGCAGGAGAGTGGAGTTGAGAAACATATTAGCCTTGATCAAATGGCAGAGTAGACTCGTTGGGCTGAATTGCCTAATTCTGCTCCTGTATTTTATGGTCTTCAGGTCTTAGAGTACTCCATCTCACTCTTGACTTGTACATTCTTCTGGACAGGCTTTGGAGAGTCAAGAGGTGAGTTACTGGCTGATCTAGTGAAGCTTTTTATTAATTGTTACCCCAGGATGTTGATGGTGAGTACAGTGGTTCTCCCATAATTCCATAGTTGCATTCCAGCAACACCTCACTTAATAGAAGATCACTTATTAGAAATAATGGGGCCTTTGGGAAAAGTGGGGTTAGGAGTTGATCAGCAGGAAGTATCACTCACAATCACCCAAAGATCATCCAAAAGTCTAACACAAAGGATAGCACAGCCTGAATGAAAGTATAAATCATATTTATCAAAGAAACAACAAGAAATGTAGCACAGTCCATTTAAAAGATTTTTTAAAAAGCTGCTGTCTGTACAGTGCCTCTCACAGAAAGCTGTTCTGTCAGCAGCTGACATCGGCACATATGCAGAATGGCACAAAGACCAGTATGGACATTGGTGTGTGTGCAGAACGGCACAAAGACCAGTACAGACATTAACGCATGTGCAGAATGGTATAAAGACCAGTGTGTACATTGGCGCATGTGCAGAATTGCATGAGGACCAGTGTGGACATTGGCACATGTGCAGAATGGAACAAAGACTTGTGTGTACCATTGGCGCATGTGCAGAATGGCATAAGGACCATGGAAGGTAGAATCAATGTGGCTATATGGCACAATGATTTATCGTGATCTTTGCAGTGCTTGTGGGAAAAGGGAAATTTAAAGTAAATGTCCCTAAAAAGGATATTGCATTTCCATGTATAATGACTGAAGAAGTAAACAGAATAATTAACTCACCAGGAGTATAAATATTCATACTCATTTTGCCAAATTAGGATTCACTTAAACTTGAACAAAACTGTTTATTTCATAGCAAGTAGCTAAAGGGTAGAAAAGCTGTAAGTTCAGTTGTCAGAATCTTTTGAGAAAACTTTACATGTCAGTTAAGCACTCAGTATGGCTCAGCTGTGCTGTACTCTGCAGTTGGATAGCCTCTGGCACCAATTGTCATCACTCACATCACTATTCATGTGTGAAGGGCTTCCCTGGAGCTAGATTTCAAAAGGCGATCAAAACCTTTCAGAAAGAAAGTCTGAGAGGAGAGGAAAGTCTGTTTTTAATATTTTAAAATATATTTCTGTTGGTACTGAAAGCCCTCTGTACCTTGATCATGTATTTGTGGTAATAGAGAGTGTTACAGGACATTCTAATTTCCATACTTGCCCAATTTCAAATACTCATAATATCTTAGTATTATTTGGAAACTTAGGTACTAAGTCAGAGGAGAAATAAGTTTTACTTTTCAGTTCTGTGAAGTACTGATTTGTTTTAAGATGTCAGAAAATAATTTTGAATAGTGAATTAAAAACGTTTGTAAAAAATCATGTGTTTTTAGCTAAATTACTAGCAAGTCTTCCAGGAGTTAATTACTAAAGGTTTTGCTGACTTGAGTTTTACAACTTGGAGAGACAGAATGGGTTTACCAGACACCAGAAAATGGGTTTATTCAGAGAGAAAAGGCCCATAATGGCTGATTTGCTGTTTGAACACTGATTCTGATTAGTTATAAGACCCATTCCAAGTACAAACATGGTAGAATCCCTTACTATTTTTCACATTTTCCTTTGGCTTGGAATTGTGAGTTGAGGTTGAACTTTGAACAGCAATTTGTTTTAGAGAAGATTAGAACAAAGACAGATATTTGCTGTTGTGAACTGGACTTGAATATATTGCAACTTCATTATTATTTGAAGGACACTGTAGACAAATCAGCACTGATTTGTTGCTATGTTCTGGGCTGGCAGCCGGTAGGAAGTTGCATTGCTCTATCACCGGAGCACTAATCGGCCAACCACAGAGAATTCTGATTGGAAACAGAGAAAAAAAAGTTCTGACAGGGTTTTTGGCAGGAGAGCTTCTTTGAGAGCTTCAGACACTACTGTTTTCTTTTACTTTTTCTCTTTCTATTGAGTTATTGAATTGTTGAATTTTTGAGAAAAGAATCCCAGTCTGTAAGGAATAAGTGAATATTTCTGGAGTTGAGAGTGTGATGCTGGAAAAGCACAGCAGGTCAGGCAGCATCTGAGGAGCAGGAAAATCAATGGCCATGATCCTGATGAAGGGCTCTGGCCCAAAACGCTGATTTTCCTGCTCCTTGGCTGCTACCTGACCTGCTGTGGTTTTCCAGCAACACACTCTTAACTCTGATCTCCAGCATCTGCAGTCCTCATGGTCTCCAAGAATATTTCTGGAGGTCTGCTGAAACAATTTGCATTGGCCAGTGATTTTGCAATTTAACCAAAGCAAATAGAACATAGAACATAGAAAAATACAGCGCAGTACAGGCCCTTCGGCCCTCGATGTTGCGCCGACCGAAGCTACCTAACCTACACTAGCCCAATAACCTCCATATGCTTATCCAATGCCCGCTTAAATAACCATAAAGAGGGAGAGTCCCCCACTGATACTGGCAGGGCATTCCATGAACTCACAACCCGCTGAGTAAAGAATCTACCCCTAACATCTGTCCTATACCTACCACCTCTTAATTTAAAGCTGTGTCCCCTAGTAACAGCTGACTCCATTAGCGGAAAAAGGTTCTCACTGTCAACCCTATCTAAACCCCTAATCATCTTGTACACCTCTATCAAATCTCCCCTAAACTTTCTTTTCTCCAATGAGAACAGCCCCAAGTGCCTCAGCCTTTCCTCATACGATCTTCCTACCATGCCAGGCAACATCCTGGTAAACCTCCTCTGCACTCGTTCCAATGCCTCCACGTCCTTCCTATAGTATGGCGACCAAAACTGCACACAATACTTCAGATGAGGCCGCACCAGAGTCTTATATAACTGCAACATGACCTCAGGACTCCGGAACTCAATTCCTCTACCAATAAAGCCCAGTACACCATATGCCTTCTTCACAGCACTACTTGACCATGAACAAACCATTGTCCAAGGATTTCATAAAAGTCTGGCATCCATAATTTAAAATTAAAAATCACACAACACCAGGTTATGGTCCAACAGGTTTGTTTGGAAACACTAGCTTCCAAATAAACCTGTTGGACTGTTTCCTGGTGGTGTATGACTTTTAATTTTGTCTACCCCAGTCCAACACTGGTACCTCCAAGTCATAATTTAAAATGATTTACTAAACTGGCAAATTACGATTCTTTTATTTTCCTTTATAACCAATCCCTTTAACTGTGTCTGTCTGTCTGTCTGTGTGAGAGGGATATATGATCTAAGAAGATTGGGTTTTAGATCATTAGATTACCTTATCCATGGTCTGCTAAAGTTAAATGATTAATAATTATCAATTTTGCTTCAGTTATAAATTCAGAGTCCAAGATCTGTTCTGCACTAAGCTTGGTTAGGAACAATTAAACTAATTTGAGAATCATTATTTTAATTTCACTGTGTTGTAAATCAAATGATAGTGAGGCTGATTTGGCTTAGTTTCTATTCCTGAATCTAACAATATGTTTTTGCAAAGTTTTATAGAAATTATTATGTATATCAAAACAAACATATTTGATAAATGCAGTGATTTTCGGTTGATTCATTTTGGGACACTAATCTGTGTCACTGATCAGCTGGATACATGGTTCTTATTCTCTTCTATAATTGAAGTTCTCAGTCTGACTTCTCTTCTGGGCATTGAACCATTTGGAAGTATCCTTTATTAACTTTAACTTTAGCTAGCCGGTATTCCCTATGCATGAAACACACCCTGAACTCGAACTGGCTTGCCAATACATGAACAGCACATGATCAATCTCAGGTTATCTGTACAGTGTATGCATAATTTGTAATTGGTTTCTTTAAAATTAATGATCATCTTAGTGATATCACTTCCTTCTACATCCTGATTCATTCTTTGACATACCCGACATTTTGTTATAAAAGAATGATGTTACAGTTTGTCTGAATCAAACTGCCAACATTTTACAACTTATGATAATGTGACATTGGTAGAGCAATTTGTGTGCCTGCTTTAAGAATGCATTATAATTTCCTAGTAATTTAACATAGCTCCAAATGTCCCAACTCATTCATTTAAGTATTCTCCAAAACCTATCAATGCTTTTTTAATTACAAGAATCACAAGTGACTCCACAATAATTGTTGATGGCTAAAAGAAAGTAATTAAAGTTATTATCAAAAGCATCCTTTACTGTCGAAAAGAGCTACTACATATTTCAGTAAGAAAACTAAACATCTTAGAACATAATTGTGCACTTAAGTAAAGCCTTCTAACTACAAAACATTTTCACATTTGTCAGCTTAATTTTATATTCATTTGAGACATAAAAATAACCATAAACTCATAAACTTACTTTTGATCTGAGCTGTATAGCTATTCTTTCTTACAGAGTGTTTCATAACTGACCATGATTAAATAGAATATAATTTAATTCCTCACTTGTTTAATTAAGTAAAAGTGATTAATAGTCAAAAATAGTAGCTCATTCCTTCACAGAAGAGGAGAAATCCTGATTTGCTTACGAGAAAACTCCTGAAGCAGAAATATCTGAAGGATGTCAGAGAAGAAGACATCCTAACAGGTTGTTGAGGACATGAGTCGAAGGAACTCACATCCAGTAGTAAAGGTGGGCTAAATAAGCAGCTTATTATAAGGTCTCAAGGACAAACATTATTTGAAACAAATGGCTTCAGGTATGTACACAAAGCTTTGATGAAAAGGAAACTTATATCTTTGCTAGATGAACAAAGAGCTTTAATGTGGAGACAAGGGTGACCCTTCACTGAGATAAAATAAACAAGTACAAATGCCAGGGATCTGAATTAAACCAGAAATTGCTGGTCTGGCAGCATCTGTGGAGAGAAAACAGAGTTAACATTTTATGTCCAGTGACCCTTCTTCAGAACCTTGCACTGAAATTTAGGTAAAAACAATGACTGCAGATGCTGGAAACCAGATTCTGGATTAGTGGTGCTGGAAGAGCACAGCAGTTCTCGGATGCTGCCTGACCTGCAGTGCTCTTCCAGCACCTCTGAAATTTAGGTGGCTATTATGTTGTTGTTTGTGTAAAAGAGTTAAATCTTTATTTCTGATATTTGCAATGAGACCATTTCAAAATTGTTTGGAATAAATTTTTGTGCACCTTTGTTAAGAAGTACATTGCTATGCTCTTGTGAGTATGCTCAGTGACTGATCTCCAGGGTAAACAAAAAGAAAAACAAAACCTTTCTATCAAGTGAGGCCTTACCCTGGAATCTGACTTTTCCAGTATTACCACCAGTTAGGATTATAACATCATTTAACCTACTTGTTCATCACCTTTGAATTTTTTGTTCATTAGAAAACAGTTTATTATATAATATATCTGATAAATTTGTAGATTATTTCACAAAAGTTACCTTGAGCAAACATGTTTGATAAGTTTCCAAATCCTATACCAATCTAGGTAAATTCAGGATCATCCTTTTTAAAATTAATCTTGACCACTTTGAGCAGTTTCTATGAATGTACTACTTCCTGAATATCTAATAATGCAATCCAGAGCATTTCACATACCAGAGCACTATATGAATGCAACACATCCATCTGCATTCTCTACAAAGAGTAGGAGAATCCCAGGCTGGAGTGCCTGAATCACGCTTTCTGTGAAATTCCTTTGAGATGTTGAAAGCATTTTTTGATATGAGTTGTATTTGTTTCTGGAATGTGGGTGATAGTCATACGGCTGTAATTATTGCCCAACCCTCATTGCCCTGAGAAAGTAATGATGAGCTGTAGTGTTTGTTTTTGTAACTGGCTGGCTTGGTAAACCATTTGATTTTTTCTTAAAATTATGATATGGGTGTCAGTATAAATGCTGGTTTTTCTTATCTGTTAAAACAGGTTTTTAAGACAGTCTGGCAGCTTTCATGATTATTTTTCTAGTGCTAGATTTATCAAATATGCTAAGGTAGAATTTGGTCTCATGATTGCAAGTTCAGGACAGTAACTACCTTGCTACTGTACCCCATTTTACAAATAATTGTTCTTAGAATATGGGCAATATTGGCTAGGTTGTGTTTCAATGTCATCCATAGTTGCCCTAAGAAGCTTGTGATGATTATTCTGAAATAATCGCGGTTGCGCTCATATGTGCGATTGGTTTTCAGGTAGGGATCTTCCTGAACAATAGCATGATTATATTTTGCACTTTATGAAAAGCCCTTTATAACCTGTTTCCAAGAGTGTTTTACATGTTAACTCATTGTTGGCTACTTTGTGAAAAGAATGTGCTTTGAAAGAAAGTTGAGTTGAAAGAGTTGATTGAAACAAAAAACATGTTTGCAGGAGACTGAGTATAAGACTCCCAGACCATTGATCTACATCATGTCTGTTTCAACTCTTTGGAGATGTCCAATATTCTTCCCAGTACATTGCTGTCTCCACTTTACTCTGTTATTTAGCTAATTCCCCAAAAATGTTCAATAATACTGCCTCAACTCAATCTATCAGTGAAACTCTGTGCTGAGGGCTACCAAGTTTACGGAGGAAACCTCTCCTAATCTTCATCTTAGTGATCATTTTCATTTGATTTTTTTTGTCACTGACCTGCTAACCAAAGAGGAAATAATTTTTTTTCCTCATGTTCATTCACTCATCATTTTACAATTAATTGCTTTCCCTGTTGGAAATATAATCAGAATTATAAGTCTTATAACTGAGGTCTTCCATTCCTGGCACCAAGATGATGAAAGCTATCTAAAGCTTTGTAATATAGAAATTTATCATAATATTTTTGTACTCCGTAATCCTCTAAAACATTATCATATGTCAGAATTTCTGGTTTTAAGGTGCATTGTCCTGCCTTGCAACACAAATCTAATTGGGTGGTGATAATTTGAAACAATGTTCTGAAAGGCAAGTGAACTGTCAATCTCTGGATCTGTATCACTCTGGAGTCATAATCAATATTGAAAAATTAAATCTGAGAAACAACTAAAGTAGCCCACACCAAACCACCAACTGTGGATTGTTTAAGGGAAACCTCAGAAATTAATTGTTGATGGATGGGTATTTACTTTAGAAGGGAACACACTGGATTCTGGGGACAAATGAAGGTGGGAACTGAGGCAGACAGGCATGTGATTTTGTGAAACAAGAACAGAAATTACTGGAGGAACTCAGCAGATCTGGCAGCATCTGTGGGGAAAAAAGCAGAGATAACATTTTGAGTCCAGTGACTCTTCATCAGAACTGGTATGTAGAGTGGCAGGGCTCAACAACCCAGCTGATTCTGAGCAATGATCAGTTAAGCTTTTAACAAGCTTGTCAACTTGTTAAAGGGTAGCTGTGCCAGAAGCCATAGGTTTAAGTCCCACATGCTCCAGAGGTGTGTCATAACATGTCTGAACAGGTTGCTTATTGATGTTTGTACCGAGAGTTCATTTAAAGGCCTCTTGTGGTGTAGTATTGTGTCTCTGTCTCTGAAACGAGAAACTTGGATACAGGTTAATTTGAAAATATCTCCCACCTGAAGACTGATAATCACAGAAGATGTATCATCATGTGGCCAAACAGAGTGGCTATCGATCCATAAATCCTTCCAGTATTGCTAAGGTAGATGAAAGATGAGGAGAGTTCCCTGGCCAACACCATATGATAGTTGCAGTGCATCAGCCTCTTCATCATAAAGATTGTGTGTAGTTTCTTGCAATGAACATGTATCTTCTTTGTTCGAAGGAGCTCCCACATGTTGTAGGAGCAATCTATGCCACTAGTCATCATGCTGCGTGAGCTCTCTATACTACTGTTCAACGCACTGAAGATGTGCTGCCATATCCATCTTCTGGGCAGGGATCCATAGGGCCAACTTGGTTTTGTAAGTTTGAGGAAATCTACAGAGAAGAGGCTCTTGTCTTAAACAAGTTGTAGTTTATTGGATGATAGCAACTACATACAGGTTCCACCAATGTAGCAATGAAGTTTCCCATCTTCAATTAAAGTTTTTTTGTCAAGTGAAATTCGAAGCATCCAGCCTGCCATAGCTTAAAGTTATTTTACTGATACAGTTTTTTTTATGCTTCACCTCCTAAATGTGCATGTGGCCATCTTTCTTGTGAAATCATGCAGCTGAAGAGGTGGATGGGCTTGTCATTATGGCACCTTCTGGCAGCATATTTAAATCTCACTTACACTTGAGGCACTGCAAGCGAGTAACTGGTTGTCATACTGTGGTGCTCAAAGTTCAACATTAACACATAATTCGAAGGAAAGAATAGCTGGCTCCCTGCCTCATGGTCTGGGATCTGGAGATATTGCAGGATGGAGAAGAGGGCAGTCCTGTTTCCAGCTGACCACCCTAGGAGCCTCTGCCACCAGCCCCAGCCAGTTTGGTTTTGTGAATGGGAAATCATGTTAACCAATTCACTGGAGTTCTTTGAATGAGTAACATTCATCGTGGATAAGGGGGGAAGCCGTTGATTTACTATACATATATTTAAAGAAGACATTTGACAATGTGCCAAATAAAAGGCTATTATACAAAATAGAAACACATGGTGTAATGGGTATCATATCTTAGCATGGATGGAAAATTGGCTGGGAAGCAGAAAGCAGAGTGTGGAGAACTGGGTGAGATGAGATGACCAGGATGAGATGAAGGGTTTGTCCTTGGATCTCAGTCTTTTTGCAATTTATGTCACATAAATGGGAAATCATGTGACAAAGATGTAAGGAGATTGCAGACTGATGTGGATAGATGCAGTGTGTGGAAAAATATCTATCAAATGGAATATAATGTGGGGAAACATGAAATTGTGTACTTTGGCAGAAAGCATGAAAAAGCAGAGCATTGCATAAATGGAGAATCAATGCAGAATTCCGAGGTGCATGGGATCTAAATGCTCTATAATTTATTATGAGAGGATTTGAGCATAAAATTAACGATGTATACTTTAATTATAAATAGGGCATAGTGAGACCACCTTTCAAGTAATGTGCAGTTTGGTCTCATGAAGGATGGATGTAAATGTAAATGGATGGATGGTTCAGAGGAGAGTTACACGATAGTTAGCTGAAATGAGTGAGTTGTCTTATGAGGAAAGGTTGGGCACATAGAGCTTGATGTCACTAGAGTTTGGAAGAGTGAGAGGTGATTTGATTGGAGTATGTAAGATCATCTTGATAAATTGGATGTGGAAATGATGTTTAAGAATAAATCCAGAACTAGGCAGCATTGATTTAAATTAAGGGCTGCCTTTTAAGAACATAAGAACATAAAACCGTAAGAACTATAAAATCTGATGTATGTAACTTAAATCACTCCTCATTCTTCAAAATCCCAAAGAGTACAAATTTAACTGCTTAATCTCTTCACAAGACAAACTTTTCATCTCTAGAATCAATCTAGTGAACTTCCTCTGTCCTGCCTCCAATGTAACTACATCCCTCTTCAAGTAAGGGGTCGAAAATTAAATGTAGTATTCCACGTGCCTTGTACAGTTGTAACACTTCCCCACTTTTATACTCTATTCCTTCAGCAATAAATGCCAAAATTGTTTTTGCTTTCTTTATTACTGCTGTACCTGTACATTAGTTTTTGGTGATTCATGCACAAGGACACCCAAATCCCACTGCACTGAAGCACTGTGAAGTTTCTCTCCACGTAGATAATAAGTTGCCTTTCTATTCTTCCAACCACATTAGTGGGCGGCACAGTAGTTAGCACTGCTGCCTCACAGCACCTGAGACGTGGGTTCAATTCCTGCCTCAGGCGACTGTGTGGAGTTTGCACGTTCTCCCCATGTCTGCGTGGGTTTCCTCCGGGTGCTCCGGTTTCCTCCCACAGTCCAAAGATGTGCCGGTCAAGTGAATTGGCCATGCTAAATTGCTTGTAGCGTTAGGTAAGGGGTAAATGTAGGGGCACGGGTGGGTTGCGCTTCGGCGGGTCGGTGTGGACTTGTTGGGCCGAAGGGCCTGTTTCCATGCTGTAATCTAATCTAATCTAAACTTCATCTGGCAAATTTTGGCCCATTCACCATATCCATATCCATTTGTAAATACAGAGGAACCTCGATTATCCGAAGGATACAGATAGGGAGTATTTCGCTCGATTAACCAAATGCCAGGTAACATAGTTACCCATGCATCGGGATGTTACGATTTTGTTTGGATTATCCAAAATTCAATTAAATTCTGGATAATCGAGGTTCCTCTGTATCTTACTACTTCATTACAATTTACTTTGCCATCTATTTTAGTGTGATTTTTAATTTTGACTGTAGATTTCTTTCCCTTCATCCAGGTCATGAATACCAATCTGTGGACCAAACTCTGTGGCATCCCACTAGCTACATTTTGCCAACCAGAAATAAACCCATTTATCCTAACTCTGCTTTTTGTTGGTTAGCCAATCCTCCATCCAACCTAATAAACAACCCCTATTGTCATGTGATCTTACCTAGTGTATTAGCCTTTTGTGCAGCACCTTATTGAATGGTATCAGGAAGTCTTGATGTATTACATTTACAGGACCCCCATTATTCACGTTGCTTGTTATATCTTCAAAAACCTCTTAACAAATTAGTCAAATATGACTAACCCTTCATAAAATCATTCTGGCTCTGATGGATTGTATTTGACTTTCCAGATGTACTGTTATTGCTTCCTTAATAATGGATTCCAACAATTTCCCAATGATACTTGTTAAACTAATTAGTCTGTTGTTATTAATTTCTGCTTCTTTCCCTTTTTAAATAAGGGTGTTACGTTAGCATTTTTCCCATCCACTGGAACATTTCCCACATGCAGGGAATTTTGGAATGTTATAACCAATAGGCCTGAACAAAGACCTTGGAGTGCAATTTCATAGCTCCTTGAAAGTGGAGTTGCAGGTAGATAGGATAGTGAAGAAGATGCTTGGTATGCTTTCTTTTATTGGTCAGAGTAAAGAGTACAGGAATTGGGAGGTCATGTTGTGGCTGTACAGGACACTGGTTAGGCTACTGTTGGAATATTGCGTGCAATTCTGGTTTCCTTCCTATCGGCAAGATGTTGTGAAACTTCAAAGGCTTCAGAAAAGATTTACAAGAATGTTGCCAGGGTTGTAGGATTTGAGCTATAGGGAGAGGCTGAACAGGCTGGGGCTGTTTTCCCTGGAGCATCGGAGGGTGAGAGGTGACATTATAGAGGTTTATAAAATTGAGGGGCATGGATAGGATAAATAGACAAAGTTTTTTCCCTGAGGTATGGGAGTCCAGAACTTTGGGGCATAGGTTTAGGTTGAGACGGGAAAGATATAAAAGAGATGTAAGTGGCAACTTTTTCATACAGAGGATGGTACATGTATGGAATGAGCTGTCAGAGGAAGTGGTCAAGATTAGAGCAGTGCTGGAAAAGCACAGCAGGTCAGGTAGCACTGGAGGAGCAGGAAAATCGATGTTTTAGGAATCATTCCTGATGAAGGGCTCCTGCCTGAAACATCGATTTTCCTGCTCCTTGGATGCTGCCTGACCTGCTGTGCTTTTCCAGCACCACTCTAATCTTGACTGTAATTTCCAGCATCTGCAGTCTTCACTTTCGCCTGCCAAAGGAAGTGATGGAGGCTAATACAATTACAACATTTAAAAGACATCTGGATGGGTATATAAATAAGCAGGGGTTGGAGGGATGTGGGCCAGGTACTGGCAGGTGGGACTAGATTGGGTTGGGATATCTGGTCGGCTTGGACGATTTGGACTGAAGTGTGTGTTTCTGTGTTGTACATCTCTATGACTCGAATTAAAAACCCAGAATAACCTGCTCCCTGGTTGGTTCCACAATATATTGCTCCAAGAAACAATCTCCAATATGTTATCTTTCTCGAGGATACGGTCACCAATTTAGTTAATTCAGTCTGCATACATGTTAAAATCACCCATGATTATTGTTTCTTTCTTACAAGTCACTAGTATCTCCTGGTTTATTCTGTGATGTACTTTATGACGACTGTTTGGGAGCCTATAGGTTACTCCCACTAGGGAATTCATTCTCTTACTATTTCTTATTTCTGCCCAGACTGATTCTGTGTTTTGATGACCAGTGCTGATATAATTTCTTGTTACAACACTGACCTGTTCCTTTATTAAAAACTATACCACCTTCTTTCTCTTCCTGCCTATTCTTCTGAAATACTGTGTACCATTGGATATTCAATTCACAAACCAGGTCTCCCTGCAACCACATCTCAGTAATTGCCATCAAATCATATCCATCTGTCTCTATTTGCAGTTAACTCATTAATTTTAATCTGAATGCTTTGTGCTTCAGATACAAAGCCTTTAAGTTAGGTCTACTATGAAATTTCCTTATCCTTATATGATTTGTTTTGTGTAAGATGATATTCACACAATCTGTCCCTTTCTTGTCTTTTCTGGTCTGAAAATGTGTTGCTGGAAAAGCGCAGCAGGTCAGGCAGCATCCAAGGAGCAGGGGAATCGACGTTTCGGGCATGAGCCCTTCTTCAGGAAGAGCTTCATTTCCTGAAGAAGGGCTCATGCCCGAAATGTTGATTCCCCTGCTCCTTGGATGCTGCCTGACCTGCTGCGCTTTTCCGCAACACATTTTCAGCTTTGATCTCCAGCATCTGCAGTCCTCACTTTCTCCTTGTCTTTTCTGGTAACAATTAGACTCATCACTTACCTGCACTCCCACCTTCCCCTTTACCTTTAACCTTTATATTTTTCATGAAATAAAATTCCCCCTCAACCCTCAATTTAGTTTAAAGCCTTATCCACAGCCCTAGTTATGTGATTCACAAAGATTCTGATTCAGTTGAGTCCGTCCCGTTGGAACAGTTGCCTTCTTCCCTAGAACTGGTGCCAATATCCCATGAATTCAGACCCATTTCTCACAAACTAAATCTTTAAGCCACGTGTTTACCTCTTTAAACTTATTGTCCCTGTGCCAATAGCTTGTGGCTCAGGTAGTAATCCGGAAATTATTACCTTTTAATTTCTGCTTTTTAGTTTAGCCTCTGGCTGCTCATATTCTCTCTTTTTTTCTCTTTCTACTTATAACCTTGGTATCTAGGTGGTCCAGAATAACTGGATCTTTCTCCTCCAACTCCTCTGCAGCCCAGAAGAGAGAGCTGAATCAGAGCACTAGGCTGGCAAGACAGCCTTCGGGACTTTCGATCCTGGCCACAGAGAACAGTGTCAATTCCCTGATAACACAACTATATTTCTCGTTTCTCCCCACCATCACCACCTCTCTCTCTCTCTCTCTCTCTCTCTCACTCACCACACACACACACACACACACACACACACACACACACACACACACACACCCCTCTGTTCTCTTCCAAAACAAGAGCAAGAATCGTCAACTTTGTGGACAAGCTCAAGTGCTGAAGCTCCCTCAGCACTACCTCCAGGATCCCTCTACCTACCTCGCTAGTAGTCACCTGCTCCTGTCCCTGATCACTGACTGAATTTGAGATGGTTAATCTAGAGAGTTTGCCTCTTGAAACACAGCGTCCAGGTAACTCTCCCCCTCTCTTCTGTGTCACAGTGTTCAAAGCTCAGACTCCAGCTCATCAGCTCTGAGCTGGAGTTTCTCAAGCAGCCAAATATAGTCACCATGAACCACGATGGGGTCCATCAGCATCCGCATCACATAGTTACAACACACCACCTCGTTCTGCATCTCCACTTTATTTACCTAGATTTTAATTTGTGCCTTTTAAAATTTTCTGTAGGTCTTTTAGTTTCTAACCTGCAATATTTATCCTACTTGCCAGTAATCTAAAAATAGTTTAGTCAAATTAGCAGCTGTTACCAACCAATAAAGTTATGGTCTTCCTGTGATGTCATTCTTTGTTTTGTATTAGGCTCCCTGTCCTGGCCTTCAGTGTATCCTGTTAAAAAACCTTACCAAACAGGAACCGAAAAAAAAGTTCAAAGAACCTACTCCCCTCTACGCAGAATTCCCAGACTGTGCCAACACCCTAGAAACACACATTATCTTGGGCTGTGCTTTACTCAGAATGTGATCTCTCCCAACTGCTTGTGCCAAGCTTACTGGAGGACAAAGATGAACAGAATTATTTTCTCATACATTCTGTGACTTTGGCCCTGTAGGGGACAACCAGTTGAAGAATTTCCAGAAGGCATTTGATATAGTGCCAGCACAGAGATGTGAGGAAAGTTACAGTAGTGAAGTCTGTCACAAGGGACTCTCTATGTTGTCGAGCTCCCTGTCTTGCAGAAGCCCCTAGCAGTGCGCGTGAGCTGAATGGAGCATGTACTTCCTCAGGGATCTCTGCTTTCCATGAATCTGTGCCCAGACTGAACTATCCTCCTCCATTCTCTGAGCAGGACTACACACAGCTGCCCCTTTCACTGTCTCCCCTAATCATTCTCAAACTCTCTTACACTCTGACATGCTCACACTCTCTCAGACTCTCGCATTCACACTCTCACATTCACACTCATTCTCACACTCTCAATCTCACGCTCTATGCTATTTACACAATGCGATTTTGATTCAAATTGTGCTCAAGGAACTACTGATGAGAATGGATATGCACTGATGGAGGATGTGCTTTTAATTATGTGACTGTGCCAGGTCGATAACTTTCATCCCTTCACAGGTTCCTGGTGAGTTCCCTGTGCTACTGGCATAATCTCTAACCCTGCATGGCTAGGCTTGGGGGAGGCCATGATGAGATTATATGAACTTGTCTATGACAACTTCACTTTCAACAGAGACCAGGCATCCCAATGCAGCAGGGACATGAATATGCTATCATAAGGGAGGAATGCACTCCATTTCCTTTACTTGCAGAATTCAGTGTCTTTTCACCCATGCCTAAGGTATTTTCTTTTTTCTATTGCCCACTTCCTCATGTGACCCTTCCCTCAAGATATTAAAGGTTGCCACTACATTTGAGTATGGAAAGAAAACTAATGTACCTCTGTATGCCATCTCCCGTGCATTCTGTGCCCATTTCCCCTTCAAATACAAAGGAAATAAAGGCAACACTGACCTCTTCCACTAATTCCAGCAGCACATCTAGAATAGGATCCCTACAGTGTGGGAACAGGCCATTCAGCCCAACAAGTCCACAGTGACTCTCTGAGGAGGAACCCACCCAGACCCATCCCCCCCTACCCTATTACTTTACATTTACCCTGACAAAAATGCTATAGACAATATAGCATAGCCAATTCACATAATCTGCATATCTTTGGATTGTGGGAGGAAACCCACACAGACATGGGAAGAATGTGCAACAGACAGTTGCTCAAGGCTGGAATCCGAACCTGGGTCCCTGGCACCATAAGGCAGCAGTGCTAACCACTGAACCATCGTGCCACCCCATGAATATGATGCTACGTTTATTAGTGCTCTACTGTCGTATTATAGATTTGAGACTTGCTCAAGGTCAGTAGTTAGATTGGGCACACATTTCTCCCATGATCAAGAGCTCCATGCATCCTTGGACTCTGAGAATTTTGTGGTGTAACGGTAGTGTCCCTACCTCTGAGGCAGGAAGTGGCAAGTCAGCAAGTCCTACCTACTCCAGAGGTGCATCATATCATCTCTGTTCAGGTTGATTAGAAAATAAAGCATGTTTGGGTTTCCCAGCTGACCTGCAGACCTGGAGACCTGTTATCTTGACATTGTACTGCTCTTACCTTGCCAGAACAAAGAAGACCATTGAACCTCAACAGTTCTTTTGCTCAGCTACCTGCAGCTAGACCTGCTTGGTTTCATTGGTTGGCGAGAAAGCTGAAACTGTACTTTACTCTGACATGCTTTGATATATGCAGAGGGAGAAAACAATGTCATTTTGATTTTTGAATCACTTGTTGCAATGCAGAACCTAATAAAAAGTCACAAGATTGTGCTTAAGGTTTTATTGTTAGAAAGAATGGTATCAATATTGCTTTTTAGATTTTTTCATCTCTTCATTTCTTAAACAATGTTTCCTTTTATGGGTAAGAACAGAACTATTGAGAAGAAACATCTTTATCTCATGTAAGGTGAAATGTGGAACTTGCTAACACAAGAGATGGTTGGAACAAATAGTATCGATCCAATAAAGAGGAAGCCAGATAAAAATATGAAGAAGAAGGAAATTGAGGGTTCTGACAGGCTTAAATGAGGAACAATTGGAGGTGACTCAAGTGGAGCATGAACACAGACTTGGACTGATTGGGCTGAATGGTGTTTTTCTATATTCTGTATCCTACGAAATAAATTCAGTATTATTTCTAAACAAAATCTGTATCCATAAGATAAAGGAGGGCCACTTCAAGGGAAGCAGATAACTTTGGAAGAAAATAAATTAATGTAATGGTCAAGGAAATCAACGTTGAACAAATATTTATAACTTTATTCCAAACATTTTACTGCCATATTGGCTATAAGTGTAGAAAAGTATCTCAACTTTTTTTTTGGAAAGAATAACAAGTAAATTAGGACCGATTTTGGAAATTAAAACAATAATTTACCTCGTAGTTTTTCAATTTGAGGGCTAACAAATGGACACCATTAGTTTACGTAATTTGATATCACATGAATATATCATGCAGGAATATGCTATTGTTCCAGTAGCTTTAGGAATTCATCTTTTAACAGGCTTTATAAGCACTATTGTGAAGCTTTTTGTTGTAAATGTTCTGCTTAATGTCAGGGAATTTGTGAAGTATTTCTGTCTATTAAATAGCTTTGTGTGATTGAATTGCAGCTAGATGAAGAAGCTATGATAGTGTCATGTTGGCCCTCTTTGGCTTAGCACTGGACTAGTTTTCATGCTGAACTGTGATTAAATAACATGCAGCCTTGTGGTTTAAGAAATCAGATCAATTTCACAGATGTATACTGATGATTCCATTTCAGGGTGCTGACTCACAAAGGCAGGCTTTTCTAACAGGTTACTGCAAGAATTAAAATTGTGCCAAATACCTCAAAATGAAAAGGTTTAGTGTAATTAATATACCTTTTATTCTTTGTAGCACACAGAGGGTATTTTTCTCATTCAGATATCCAAACTCAATGTCAATTACTGATGAGTCTTTGGACTAGCACCAGTGTAAGGCTCTTGAAATGTAAACCATCTCAATTACAGTCTCCAAAGGCAATAGGGTATAACAACCTACTGCTCCAGAAGTGGACTTCTTATTGATAGCCTTCCAGCGGCTCAACACTACAAAAAATGCCTTCAATCTCAATGTTGGGATTTATTGGGTAAGTTAAATGACAACCAATTAATTTTAATGATGTTCCGTTTCTGCAGACCCTTTAATTTTTATTAACCAGACATTGGTGCTAACAGCAATATCAAATGGAAAGTACGTGTAGATTTTTTAAAATCAAATTGCTCAAATTAAACAATAGTGTTGTCGCACAAATGTTATCATGGAATAGAACACCGTCTGATATCTCATCAACAATGAAGAGCAAAACAATATAAGCAAATACTTATTCCACTAAATTAAAGTCTGAATAAATTAATGGAAATGTACAATCATTGACCCAATTTTTTAAAAAATTATTCATTTTGTGGGATGTAGGTGTCACTGGCTGGCCAGCATTTACTGCTTGTCCCGAGTCCCCCATGAGCTGCAACTAGCAGTGAGCTGCCTTCTTGAGCCACTGCACTCCACCTTATTTTCAAAATCATTCTCCTTGCAGAGCTTTCAGCTTTTTAGTTGGGGTTGATAGAACTTGACCAAATCTTCAAACACTAAATGTGTTACACAAAGGTTAAGTTGTTAGAAGGTGAACAGCTTTTAAAATTGTAAAAGGGATGTGACTTTTCTACTGCCTCACACTGAAGTGGATGTCTCTGACCATTAATAAAAAAATTCATTTTCATAAATTGCCAGCTTATGCATGTCTGATTTATGTTTTAAGTAACAGGAATAACAGCAATGTACTTGCATTTATATGACAACCTTCGCAACCACAAAATGTGCTAAGGTCTTACCAACAAATAAGTCTTTTTCAAGTATCGTCACTGTTATAATATCGAACTTGTGATCACTAATTTGCACACAGCAAGCTGCCACAACTGGCAATGTGTTAATGATCAGAAATTCAAGTTTTGTGATTTTTTTTTTAACCAATGCATATCGCTCAGATCATTACAGATAACCTTTTCTCTCTGTCAAAATAGGATTGTTATTCTCTGCATAGACAGTTGATGAAGGAAGAGTCCAAAGTCTGTCTTTACTCAGAATAGATTTATTTAGAATGAAATAGTAAAGGTATATATCTCTATTTTATATGGCACTCTATATAAGTCATTAAGTGTTGGTTTGCATATGCTTAAGGAACTTTCTACAAAGTCAGTGTTTCCACAGGTAAAGTACTTTTAAGAAATTATTTGAGTTTCTTGTTTCCAAGGCTGAAGAACAGCATTTCCCATTTTCACCCATAAAAGATTGTTTTTATCCATTCTTGCGATGTGAGCTACATTGGCTCGGTTAGTATTAATTGCCCATTCCATATTGCCTTCAAAATGAATGGATTGTTCAGCCATATCATAGGGCAGTTAAGAGTTAGTCAAATTGCTGTTGTTCTGGAGTCACATGTAGATCAGACCAGGTACAGACAACAGATTTCTATACCTGTAGGATGTGAAGGAACCAGATGGGGTTTTATTTTACTGCAAATAATACATGGATGCTATTAATTCCAGATCTTTAAAAAAAGTTAAGTTCAAATTTCACCATTTGTCCTAGTGGGATTTTAACCCATGTCATCAGAACATTAATCTGGTATTCTAGATTACTGATCAGATGTAATGTGACCTTTTCATGATGATGAGCGCAATCAACTGGGATGGGAATAAGACTGTTTAAACAGAATGTGTGGTTGTTTTAATGTTATTCCACGTCTATTCAGCTTAATATACAAGTCATTTATTTTAAAACCCCAGAAGCTTGACTGCCAATCTGAAATTCTTCTTTAATCTTATTAATAACATATATATCAGATTCCGCAATACCACCCTAAAAGAAGCCATCAAAGTGCTGTATGAAGATACCTGAAAGTTTTCTTTTGAAAGCCTCAAATCAAACTGCTTCCATTGTACCCTCAGGCAGGGCATTCAAAACCTTGTCATTTGCTCATGTAACCTTTTGATTCTTTTATCATTCATATTAAATTGGTTACTCTGCTTTGCTCTGAAATTAAGGCTGATGATGGTCCTAGTGCTGAAAGTAAGTGTTGCACTTGTTATATATATTTGATTTTATTTATTATTGTCACATGTGTCTAAGTATAGTAA
Organism: Hemiscyllium ocellatum; assembly: GCF_020745735.1. NCBI lineage: Eukaryota > Metazoa > Chordata > Chondrichthyes > Orectolobiformes > Hemiscylliidae > Hemiscyllium > Hemiscyllium ocellatum. The sequence goes on along the minus strand of NC_083402.1, from coordinate 66,608,602 downwards.
AATGTTTGTTTTGTATGTGTCACAGGCAGATCATAGCTGAGAATGTGTTGCTGGTTAAAGCGCAGCAGGTCAGGCAGCATCCAAGGAACAGGAAATTCGACGTTTCGGGCATAAGCCCTTCAGGAGTTCCTGATGAAGGGCTTATGCCCGAAACGTCGAATTGCCTGTTCCTTGGATGCTGCCTGACCTGCTGCGCTTTAACCAGCAACACATTCTCAGCTATGATCTCCAGCATCTGCAGACCTCACTTTTTACTCACAGGCAGATCATACCATGCATTGTGTATTAGGGTAATAGAACAGAATAAAGAATACAATGTTACAGCAGCAGAGAAGGTGCACAAAGAGTGAGATCAACATTACATTAAAAATTTGAGAGGTCTATGAAGGAATCTAATAACAATGGGAAAGAAGTTGTTCTTGAATCTGTTGGTCTGGTTTTCCAGATTATGCAAAAGTTGTTTGTAAAACAAATAAAGGAAATGCAAAACAAAGCCAATTTTAAGATTGAGAAATGCAAAGCTTTTCTCTGTCCAAAAATAACAATTGTTAGTCAATCATAAGTGCCATCATAAAGGTAAAGAAGAGAAAGAATTTAGCAGTGTTATTTGGCAAAGCATTTTTCACAACCATTAAAAATCCAATAATACTATGGAATACGCTCCAGTTAGTATCTTGTTCAACCATTTCGGGGCATTGTCCTCCTCCACACCATTGCATAAACAGAATACCAGTGAAATTCTGCCTGGAGGTCATTATTTATAGGTTTAAGAGCTGGTTCTCCAACTGGAAGGGAAGGCTTTTGTTCTGCTTCATTTCCTTACAGTCTTTTAGTATTCATCTCTGCAGGAAAGGAGGGCAGGCTTTTCATAGTATAGTGGACTGGTTGATAAAAATGCTTATTTGGTGTTTTCCGGAGTTTTTGATATTTCTTTCTTCTATAGACTGACTTTTAATGGTATTTAAAAATTAAAATGCATATGAGTTTACTTAAGTAGACTGACAGAGAGAAAAAAAATCACAAAAATATAACTGCTGATCAAAAAGGGACTGATGATTTTTGACCTGTGAGTCTGGTATCAATACTCATTCCACATGATGTACAAAACTAAGAAGACTGACATAATTTGTGGACCCAACATTACCAAGTAGTTTCAGGCTAAAATTTCTGTTAGAATTTTATTAACTAAGATAAATGTGAATAAAGCAAATAGTACTTGGGGATGAAATGACAGGATGTGCAGGAAAGGGCGGCACGGTGGCACAGTGGTTAGCACGGCTGCCTCACAGCGCCAGAGACCCGGGTTCAATTCCCGCCTCAGGCGATTGACTGTGTGGAGTTTGCACGTTCTCCCCGTGTCTGCGTGGGTTTCCTCCGGGTGCTCCGGTTTCCTCCCACAGTCCAAAGATGTGCGGGTCAGGTGAATTGGCCATGCTAAATTGCCCGTAATGTTAGGTAAGGGGTAAATGTAGGGGTATGGGTGGATTGCGCTTCGGCGGGTCGGTGTGGACTTGTTGGGCCGAAGGGCCTGTTTCCACACTGTAAGTAATCTAATCTAAAGTTGTGAAATGTGAGCTACTGGCTCAGATATTCAGAAATCTATTTAGGTTAGGTAAAAATTCCCATATATTGAAAATAATTTCATTGTGGCCTTGTTATCAAGTAAAAGGAAACTTAAAGTTAGGAAATTATAAGCCTGAGCATTTGTCTCTGGTAGTAGCAAACTGTTAAAAACCATTATATAGCATGTGATAATTGATGACTGAGAGTTTCGAGGTTATGAGAGATTTAGTCCGACTTTAGGAAATGTTGATTCTTGCTCACTGATTTGAATGAACTGTTTGAGCACATGATCAAAACTTTGAATGAACATAGTCAAGTTGTATATCTTGACTATCCAAAGGCATTTGACAAATTACTACATTGATGGGATTAGAGGAAAATTAGATTGCACAGATGATGGGGAATGATAGGGAGGTTATCATTTGGATAAATAACCAATTAAAACCATAAGCAGAGGAATGTTATAGATGGAGATAGTAACTAATTTTTGACCCATTCCCCTCATTTTCCTGAGCATCCCCTTAATGCTTTTTGCATTGGGTCCTAAGATTCATTCACATTTATCTCCGTTTAAAATAAAATTAAACAATATGAAACTATCCCTCCTTCACATTAGCTCTACAATACTGAACCCACTGATTACTGTATATCAGTCATCTTGGCCTCTGAACTTCAGGTAGAATGGCCAAAATGTAGTTCCACACAGCTGGGTATTGAACGATTGCTGATCATTATTTTCACAAATGACTCAGAGGAGCATTTAGGTAGAACTATTCTTAAATTTGCTGATGATGCAAAATATATGAACCAAATTTATTGTGTAGACCAAATCACGAGCTTTCAGGCTAATTTAGATGAAAGATCTAAACATTTATATAGTTGCAATTTGTTGTTTTTGTTCTGTGACAGACATTGACGAATATAGGAAATATTGTGTTAGGCTCCAAACTCCAAACATGCTTGTAGTACGCAGGGGTATCTATTAAAAGGAATGAATGAGAGCAAATGACTTAAATATTCAACAGCCTGTCATCAGAGACACACAAGCAGTGTGAAGTAGCGACAAAAAAAAATAGAATTTAGGTTTCACGCTAGAAACATGAAGTAGAAAATTAAGAATGTTGTTTTAATATTATAAGGCTCTTGTTAATTTATTCTAAAATCCATTGGTGTGGTAGGAAAATAAACATCAATCTTTTACTTAACACTAGGAGCAAAATCATATAGGAGTGTGAGCTATGACATGATGCATGGTAGACTTTCAAGAGAAGTCTGGTGTATCTAAATATTGAGATTGTTTTGCCCCCGTCTTTAATGCTTTGCACAAGCAGCATGGTGGATTCTCGCAAAGTAGTGGTATGTTGCCATTTGATGGCAATTAATGCTTGTTCAGGTCCAGTTGATATTCTGGTTACAATTTTACCGAACTCACCAAACAAACTAACTGTTGGAAAATCCAGAGGTGGAAACCAAAGTGGATACTTGATGTGTTCAGTTCGCCGCTTTCTGCAAATGACCTCCATCTTACCCCAACTGTAGATTCCTGAGCGCCAGTCTCATGTACCCTTCCACCTGACTTTCAGGAATCCATCACCACCATTCTGGCATCCTCTCCAATGCATTGACACTTCACCCTGCATATCCAGCAGCGGCAACGAACAGTGTACTGCTCCAACAAATACAGTTACAAGTCCAAGCTATCCACCAGGGCTGCTCCCTTGCCCTCTCTACTTCATCACCTTGTGTTTGACACCATGCTGCAGCCTACATGCCTGCTTTGCCCTTCTGTGCCTTGCAATATCAGTTGGTGTAATCAGACAACAGGATAGATGACCGTGCTGTGCAGCAGTGTTCAGTCAAAGGCACGTGCATCTTATCCATAGTGGAGGCCATTTGCCTTGGCGATTTGGTCAGGTATAGCCAGGAACGTTTGGGTATGAATGGACCAGATATGCTGAGAGTGTATTTGCCAGAGGCAAGTTGACTTGTCAGCCTGAACATCCAAGAGTCAGAGGATGGCAAGTAGGGCAAAAGAGGAGATCTTGGCCATCTTGGCAAGATCCTGAATGAAAACCTAATGAAGAACCTGTGTGTGCAGCTCCTCCTCAATGTTAACTTTCAACCGGGTAGCTGCTTCAAGGTTCCACACACACTGGTCAGTGTCTGATGCCATTCCCAGTGTTAACTTTCAATTTTCCAAGTCACTGCTGTGTGCACACTGAGTTAAAATGTTTAGTGTGGGTATAACTCCTTCTCTATCTGGGTGGTTCCTAACATTGCCCAGGTTCCCATGTGAGGACAGGCTACATGGACTAGTGTCAAGACTCCCTGCCTACTCTTGCCCTGGCTTGGGACCTAAGGGAGCTGGAACTGTCTCTCCATGGCAGCCACCAACCTATCCATGAAAGCAGAAGTGCTGTTACAGGACAGGTTACATCATGTCAACTTCTGAGCAATGATGGCCAATGCATTGCAGGACTCACTGCATTGCTTCAACTTTTCAGCTCTACAGGACCAATGCATCCCACTTGGCTGTCTCCAGCTATGGATCCCTGCGTTACTCCTGCTGTAATGGGCTGCCGATGATGTGTCGACTGGCTCACTGTCTGTGTGCTGTGATAGTTAGTGCACCTGTAACACAGAAAGGACAGAAGGCATCAGGCTCAATCATTGAAGTGATGACCTGGTTAATGTCAGTATTACAATGGAATGATAAGTGGTATTTACCTGGCTACCAGGACATGGATGTTTCAGAAGCCCCACAGGAGCTATCTCAGTCCTTACTTACGAAGCCAAGGATTTCCCCTCGTAAAAAAGTGAAGACATGGATGTTTGGAAGCTCTCTGCCCCCACAGCCATTATAGAGTGTCTCTTCCTGCAACTATGTAAAGGAGGTGGATGAGTGAAGACACATGTGTATGGCACAGCTGTCAGTGCTGGTGTATGTGGGGACATTGTACTGAGGTGTTCTGAGGGAGTGACAAAACAGTGCGTAGGGCATGCAGGGTTAATGATGTGGGATCATAGGAGTCAGGCAGATAAGTGAGGGTAGGCGTTCAACTGAACAGAAGGTCTGCGGGAGCATGGACCTTAATAGCAGGTGGGTGCAGTGGCAGGGATGGATTGAGTGTGAGGTGGCAGAGAGTAGAATATGGCACTTAACCTCCACCACATTGCCAGGGTATTAATCTTCTTTCTGCATTGTAGCCCAATCCTCTGCATTCTGGGGATGGGACTGACTTGGAGGCTGTTATTGACCAGACTGAACCCTCTTAAAATATATGAAGAGGATAGCCTATACCTCAACTTTTTCTGAACTTTTAAGGCAAATATAAGGCATTGTGTTCTGGATGCAATTTGATTGGTCAAATTACCAGGCTGGAAGCAAAACACTTTTATTTTTGCACTATAGTTAAAATACAAACAAAAGAAAGAAGCTTTGGAATAACTTAGCTCTATTGGAAAACTTAACAAAATGATGGATTACTTAAACAGCAACTGTTCCAATATAGTAACATCCCTTGGCAAGACAAATTCAGTAAAATAAATTGTCTCACATGTAATTCCAGCAGTAGGAAGAAAACCACAACTTTTAGCTGTAACAGGGAGACGAATAAGAGCTTCCGCATCTAGCTTTAGCATCTGCTGAAAGCTAAAACTAAAAATCCTCATTCTATGGGAACTTGACCCCACCCATTCATACTACTTCTATTGTTCTAACTTAAAAAATAACAAAGCTAGCTGGGCTCTGAGCAGGACACTTGGCTGCACGTTTACAATACTTACTTTCAAAAATAAACATGACAGAACACATCCTTCTTTAAGGCACATCTCATAACAGTGGCATCGCTGACCATCCTGGCATGATAGATAATAGACAATAGGTGCAGGAGTAGGCCATTCTGCCCTTCGAGCCTGCACCACCATTCATTATGATCATGGCTGATCATCCTCAATCAGTATCCTGTTCCTGCCTTATCTCCATAACCTTTGATTCCACTATCCTTGAGAGCTTTATCCAACTCTTTCTTAAATGAATCCAGAGACTGGGCCTCCACTGCCTTCTGGGCAGAGCATTCCACACACCCACCACTCTCTGGGTGAAGAGGTTTCTCCTCCCCTTATTTTTAAGCTGTGTCCTCTGGTTCGGGACTCACCCATCAGCAGAAAACATGTTCCCTGCCTCCAGAATGTCCAATCCTTTAATAATCTTATACGTCTCAATCAGATCCCCTCTCAGTCTTCTAAACTCAAGGGCATACAATCCCAGTCGCTCAATCTTTCAACATAAGATAGTCCTGCCATTCCAGGAATTGACCTTGTGACATTACGCTGCACTCTCTCAATAGCCAGAATGTATTTCCTCAAATTTGGAGACCAGAACTGCACACAATATTCCAAGTGCGGTCTCACCAGGGCCCTGTACAGCTGCAGAAGAACCTCTTTGCTTCTATACTCAATCCCTCTTGTTATGAAAGCCAGCATGCTATTAGCTTTCTTCACTACCTGCTGTACCTGCATGCTTGCCTTCATTGACTGGTGTACAAAAACACCCAGATCTCTTTGTACTGCCCCTTTACCTAACTTGACTCCATTTAGGTAGTAATCTGCCTTCCTGTTCTTGCCACCAAAGTGGATAACCATACATTTATCCACATTAAATTGCATCTGCCATGCAAATGTCCACTCACCCTAACCTGTCCAGGTCACCCTGTAATCTCCTAACATCCTCCTCACATTTCACCCTGCCACCCAGCTTTGTATCATCAGCAAACTTGCTAATGTTACTATTAATACCATCTTCTATATCATTAATATATATTGTAAAAAGCTGCGGTCCCAGCACTGATCCCTGCGGTACCCCACTGGTCACCGCCTGCCATTCCGAAAGGGAGCTGTTTATCAGTACTCTTTGTTTCCTAACAGCCAACCAATTTTCAGTCCAAGTCAGTACTTTGCCCTCAATATCATGCGTCCTAATTTTGCTCACTAACCTCCTATGTGGGACTTTATCAAAGGCTTTCTGAAAGTCCGGGTACACAACATCAACTGGATCTCCCTAATCCTCAAAAGATCCAGAAGATTCGTCAAGCATGATTTCCCCTTCATAAATCCGTGCTGACTCTGACCTATCCTGTTACTGCTATCCAGATGTGTTGTAATTTCATCCTTTATAATTGACTCCAGCATCTTTCCCACCACTGAGGTCAGACTAACTGGTCTATAATTTCCTGCTTTCTCTCTCACTCCTTTCTTAATGTGGCACAACATTAGCCACCCTCCAATCCGCAGGAACTGATCCTGAATCTATCGAACTCTGGACAACAATCACCAACGCATCCACGATTTCTAGAGCCACCTCCTTTAGTACCCCGGGATGTAGACCATCATGCTCTGGGGACTTATCAGGGTTTAGACCTAACAGTCTGTCCAACACCAATTCCTAGCAAATATAAATTCCCTTCAGTTCAGGTCCTTCAGCCACTGTTACCTCTGGGAGATTGCTTGTGTCTTCCCCAGTGAACACAGATCTGAAGTACCAATTCAACTCTTCTTCCATTTCTTTGTCCCCTGTAATATATTCCCCTGTTTCTGTCTTCAAGGGCCCAATTTTAGTCTTAACCATTTTTTTCCCTTTCACATACCTAAAAAAGCTTTTATTATCCTCCTTTATATTTTTGGCCAGTTTACCTTCGTATCTCATTTTTTCTCTGCGTATTTCCTTCTTAGTAATCCTCTGTTGTTCTTTAAAAGCTTTCCAGTCCTCCGTTTTCCCACTCATTTTTGCTATGTTATACTTTTTCTCTTTTGACTTTTTTTGTTTCTTAACTTCCCTTGTCAGCCACGGCCACCCCTGCCTCCTCATAGGATCTTTCTTCCTTTTTGGAATGAACTGATCCTGCATCTTCTGAATTATACCCAGAAATATCTGCCATTGTTCCTCCACTGTCATCCCTGCTAAGGTATTGCACCATTGAACTTTGGCCAGCTCCTCCCCCTTAGCTCCATAGTTCCCTTTATTTAACTGAAATATTGTCACTACTGATTGTACCCTCTCCCTTTCAAATGATGTGGTGCAGACTCATCTGGTGGGTCTCTGGGAAGAGAATATATCTTCATTGCACAATCCCATCCACAAAGATCTCCAGATCCCTCTCTAAGAAGTGTGGTTCCCCTCTCTGCCATCTCTCTTGTCTGCTTGAATGACAGCAGGGCAGCTGCCAAATGCCAGGTCTCTACCCGGTGAATAGCAAACCTTCAAAGATGGCATGGATACAAGAGAAGTCAATCTTTTGTTAGACTACTGCTGAGTGGGAATGGTGTATACCATGATTGACCAAAAATTGGACGTAATTCATGTCACGGGGCAGAACAACATTTAGTGCTGCTGGTTTGGTAAGATGCGGCGAAACAATGTGCTCAGAATTACAAAGAAAATCACTCCACCAATCTCAATGCGACTTGGGCTTAGCAAAGAGAATGTAAACATCAATCTTTTATTTATTCATAGAAGGAAACATTGCAAATTTCTTCCTTTTCTTTAACCAGCACCCAATATCCCAGAAATATTTCTTTATGCAATTTCGAGTATCAATAAACTGGTACGGTGGCTCAGTGGTTAGCACTGCTGCCTCACAGCACCCAGCTCCCAGGTTCGATTCCAGCCTTGGGTGACTGTCGGTGCGGAGTTTGCACATTCTCCTCGTGTCTGTGTGGGTTTCCTCCCACAATCCAAGGATGTGCAGGTCAGGTGAATTGGCCATGCTAAATTGCCCATAGTGGCAGGTGCATTGGTCAGATGGAAATGGGACGGGTGGGTGACTCTTCAGAGGGTTGGTGTGGACTTGTTGGGCTGAAGGGCCTGTTTCCATGCTGTAAATAATCTAATCTAAACCAAATTAACCACTCACTCAATGAATATTCTCTCAAAGAGACACTACAAAGCAAAATTAAAACCTAAAGAAAACTTTTTGTCATTAGGATCACTTTTTGAACCAAACAGGAATTAATAACCAAATAACTTGAGAATCAAATGAACTAATTAACTGAAGCAGGAACAGAAATTGCTGAAGAAACCCAGCAGGTCTGGCAGTATCTGTGGAGTGAAAGCAGAGTTAATGTTTCAAGTCCAGCTACCCTTCTTCAGAACAGATCACTGGACCTGAAACTAACAATATCATAGAATTCTTTCAGTGCAGAAAGAAACCATTTGGCCCATCAGTCCAAAAAGCATCCGCCCAGAAATGTTCCTGCCATTAGAACCCTTTCCTCCTGATACAAATGATTATTTTTGTGACAGATGGAGGCTTTGCCCAGTGCATTTTCAGTGGAGCTGTGATGGAAATGCACTGACTGCTGCAAATTTTCAGTCCCTCTCATCTTTTCTCAAATCCAATATTGTTGCTTTACTGTCATAGTATCTCTTTGAAGGGACAAAAGAGCTTTGCAATACTAAAACCTCGATTGATCTTTTAATGCCCATTAAGGCATGCCGCAGAGAAAAATCACTAAAGTTAAAAGTGTTTTAATAAAAGTTATACAAGGTTACTAATTCCAAGAGATATACATTTGACAGTCCCTATCAATGCCTCAAAATGATCATCTTCATGACTGTGTCCATAGCTAATCATCAGAATCAATAAGTCTGACGGTGAGTTAATATATCAGGGTAGACTAACTGATAAGTACATACCACTTTCTCATTTGGGAAAAAAAGATTAACTTCCCTTGTATCCATGCAATCTTTAAAGGTCTGATATTCACCGGGTAGAGAGCTGGCATTTGGCAGCTGCCCTGTTGTCATCCAGGCAGTCTGCATAACTGGTGAGCAGGTGTATGCAGAAAATGGGGAAACCTCAGACATACTGACACAGTGACTATTTGATAATTGCCTAGGAAGTTTAAACTTCCAAGGGCTGATTACCCTGCAGCTGGAACCCTCTCAAAATCTTCCCAAGCTTAGAGGATTCTGACTTTTACTTTAATAAAGAACCATAAGAAGAGTTAGGTAAGTTAAACGCTGCTGTGATTCCTGACTAAGTATGAAATGGTTCCTCCAAACACTCTCACTGACTCAGCAGCCTCACACCCATCTGTCCACCTCACCAACTCCTGAGCCGCCCAACCCCCTCAGCTACCTGACCAGCTGCCACCCAATCCCCTCAATCTCTTACTTACATCCTACTCCCCTCATCATCCTACCTGCTACCCTATCTCCTCACTCACGTACTCCACATATATATCTTCTATTGGTAACTGTCAAAGAGGCTTTGGTACTTATGAACTTTTTTCAAGTACTGGAATATGAGCAGTGTTGCCATAAAATGGAGCTGTGGGTTCTGCAAAGACCCACTCTGAGGCCTTTTTCATGGTTTGGTGCACCATATGTGTTTGGATGGTCCTTTATGAAAAGTTGGGCCTATAAACATCTTGAAAAATAGGTAGGCAATTTTAAACCGAAAGTAAAGTACTGCTGATGCCGGAGATCTGAAACAAACCAGAAATTATTGGAGAATGATAAGCAGGATTCATGCTGTTCTGTTCTCTGTTTTTCCATTGCATCTGTACTAATGATGTCACTTTTTAATGGGTGCTTCAACATGTCTTCCAATCCTCAGCTGAAGATTCCCCACCCAGGACAGGGCCTGACACCGTGTCTGACCTGTTTCCCGCACTTATGTGCTTACCCTCAGAGGACCAGTCATTGTCATCAGCAATCACTTACCAGTGAGTCTGACTATCCACCTAGGAAATTCCATGTCATTGGTCTGGGAGTTCTGAGGGTCCTTGTGTGCCTGATGAGTTCAATCCGAGAGCCATATCTCCAACAGCACACTTGGCAGAGGTTTCTGGGAGGTGGAATTGATCGCTGGGCTCCAAGATCACTGGCATTACTTTCTCCGGTTCCTTTATCGTACTTCCTCTTCCTGATGGGTATTGTCAAAGAATTTTATCCCTTGTTGTGGTTCTGTTCGCCGAGCTGGAAGTTTTTGCTGCAAACGTTTCGTTCCCTGGCTAGGGAACATCATCAGTGCTATTGGAGCCTCCTGTGAAGCGCTGCTTTGATGTTTCACAGGAGGCTCCAATAGCACTGATGATGTTCCCTAGCCAGGGAACGAAACGTTTGCAGCAAAAACTTCCAGCTCGGCGAACAGAACCACAACAACGGACACCCGAGCTACAAATCTTCAATCAGACTTTAATTTTATCCCTTCATACAGGACGTTCCTCCAAGTCAGTTTCTTCCGATCAAGGGTCTCCTACAGGTTGATAGCTGTGTTGCATTTCTTGAGGGAAACCTTGTTCACAGGCAGCAAGGGCAGCCCTTTATTCTGGGCGATGGTTTTGCCTGAGTGTTCATATATTCCAGGTTCTGAGATTGAGTTGGACTTTGCTGTTCAGACTGCAGGTAGATGAGACACTGGGTGTGGTTGTCCTGCCAAGGTAGTAATGAAACAGACTATTTTCACGGCATCTTTTCTAACTCCTTCCCCATGTGAGTTCAGCAGAACAGATCCTGAAGGTGCTGCTCAGTCACGAAGAAAGCTGCCGAAATCCTTGCCTGTTCCTACTCCAAAAGCGAAACGACTGAGTTGGACCCCATAACCTGTGTCTCAGTCTGAAGCTAGGGGCTTCCAAATCTATCAATCCTGACCCATTACCTCTTGCCAACTGCTGCAAGACTTGCGCTGTGTGAGGGGTTGTTGAATCTCTCTTGTGTGGGACATCTTTTGATGTGGGAGTATTGTTGCACATCAGCAGACACAAAGTCCTTGATAGGAGGTTGATCCAGTTCCAATGTGTACAAACCTCATGAACTGGGGACCTTCTTCCTGCTGCAGCCTTCGTTCACCATTGCAATTGTTGATGTCACATGAATATCTTCCACCTGAATCATCATCGAGGACTTGTTTTGGATTGTGCTATGTTTGGTTCCTCCCCTCTGACCTTACCATCATGGGTAGCTCTACCAGGAGTTGAGAACTCTTGATGGCATTGCTTTTAGGATCAATGGAATACTCAAGCCTCTCCACCGCAGCAAGGTGACAATCCACAGAAAGGAGCAGTGCACTAGCCACTGCATCAAAAAGATCATCCTCAGCCATCTTTTTTTGGTTTCCTTAGTAACAGGAATTTCCTTCCATGTTTTCCTTTTCTGTTTCCATTTCAGTTTCTACTTACATTTGGGTTGTGCATCACTTAAGCCCCTTGACCTACCTTTTCAAAATTCCATTCCTTTTGCACTGACCTTTCAAATGTAAAATCCACCAAGCAGGTTTCTGTTGCATTTACCCCAATTTTCTCCAAATAAATTTAATCTTTAAAACTACAAGTTATATTGTAAAACTAAAGTTTCAAATTGAAAACGTATGAACAATGAACCAAATATTTACAGTATTGTGGAATCCTGCACACTATACAAGTACAAATCTACGTGTCTTAGCAGTATTCCACTTTGTACAAACTGATTGCATATTGTTTCATTTCATAGAGGTTACATGGAGCAGTAAATATAGACTTGATTGAAGCATTCGGAACTAAATGAACGTGTTCCTGGTTTTTTTCTTCTCCTTCTCCCTCCATTTTTGTAAATACCTCTTCTGACATTGTGCCTGTCAATTAGACTTGAGGGCAATGATGCAATGAGAAGGAGTTAGGGTAGGAATGTAACATCAGGCATTCCTGGAAATGGATGGAATTGACCATTCATTGCACATCCACCTAGTTTTTTTTTAATCACTGATGTCAATGCACAGAAAAATGCTTTGGTGCCAATTGGGAAATCCATCCTGCGTTATCCATTTTCAGCATTGGCAAGAATTAAAATGATCTCAAATGTTAATAAAAATGTAAGTATATGCAGTGTAGGCAATAACATTTGAGGCAGTGAACTACAGAAACTGAGCAAGTCAGTTTTTTTAGTGTATTATGGAATTCTTGTTCTGTTTTTAAGGTTTTAATTTCATAATTCACTCTAAATGAGTGGACCTTATATTTTGTATCAAGTCCATTAATATGTAGCTATCCTGACAAAGTCCACTCCTTCTGCATGTCTGATTAATGAGAAGACAATGAAGTCCCATCTCTTGGGGTTCAGGATCATTCTAACCTTGTGTAGGTGGCAAATTGTGCTTACTACCCTACCGGGTTCCAGGCTAGAAGGATTTGTTGGTTGGAAAGTTTACCTTGACTGTGCTAGCCTCTGAGGCTGCAGGTCTGGTTTCAGGAGGTGGCATAACTTTGTGAGCACCTTGGTGAAATGCAACAGCTGATCACACTCCTCCTGGCTGAGAGACAGGTAGGGTTGCTCCCTGGAGGCCTTAAAGGATAAGGCTGCCTGCTGAGGCACTCCTTCTTCTGCAAGAAGACTGTCTTCTTTGTTGTCTTTGTTCCATCATCCTCTGATGTCGCTGCCAAAAGAAACTGCAACTGTGGCTCCCCTGACTGGGAACAAGTGGTGAATTCATAGACCTTTCAGAAGTGCATGATGTCTTCTCAACAGTCAACACCACTCCTTTCAGACTGTGGGTTTTTTTTTCTGTATTCCTCCAAGAGCCTGTACTTCCATTAACTTGAGAACAAATGAATAATGTTGCCAACAAGGGAGAGGTCTGGGATATTTTCCCCCTGTCCCACCTCTTGATTGCAACAAGATTTATTTTTGAGGCAGTTCTTTTTTAACTCCTTGAGCTCTGTGACTTTTGAGAATAGTTGAAAAACAGACTTTCTCGTAACTTTAGATCAAAAGAAAGGATAAAATTTTATTTTCATAGCATCTGAAATGTAACTGTGACGTGCACACATTTCTCATTTACGCAAGAAATAAAATTTGCAAACATGTGGTGTACTCTTCAGTTTTTTTCAGTTCAGGACTGAAATCTTTCTTTCAGTTTACTGAATATAGAAAATGAAAGTTGTAGATTTCAGGTGAATCCATTTTCAATGGTTCACTCCAAGCAACAGAAGGCTTTTCCAATCAAAGTTGGTTGAGCCTTGCAGTGAAAGATATGATTTTGCAAGTAAAACCAATCAACTCTACCTGACTGCCTGTGGTGGATTTTCTAGCTGGGTGTGATGCGTTCTCTACAAACTTTGTACTCCTGACTGTTTCACTGGGCCACCAGTGGATTAAGAAGGTGCTTCCTATTCCTAGCCAGTATTTGTCATGTGAAAAAGTATTGGTGGGCTGTATTTTCCCAGCTTCAGAGTGACACACATGAAGTAGCTGGGAAAATATAACAAGATCAGAAAAATGAGATTCTTGATGCTGAAGGAAAAGTGTCCAATTTTCCATCCAGTGATTGAATGGTGAAATGAGAATCTTGCTCGTGAATCACAAAGGGCCCATTTCCATACACTTACATCTTATTACTACCTAATCTCATCACATTTATGTGCAGTTTGCTATTTTCCCATGCAGCAGATATAAACTGGATGGCAGGATGTGAAAATCTGAGCAAGTACCTGGCTGCTCCAACTTGCCACTTACTTACCTGGGCTTCTATCTTGGCTTCAATCACCAACATCTCAGGGCATGATCCTTGGGCAGTGACTGCCAGCATCCTTCGTCCATGGACATTGGACATGCAGTAGCCTCACACATCACCAGAGCATAACTCTGACACATTTGAATGCAATTTTCTATTTTAATGCTGCATTCTGGAGTGCACTATCACCATATATTGCAATGCTGCTGCAAGGCTGCTTTGTGCACAGGGACAGATACACATCTCGTATATGGAAACAAGGTGCACCTCAGGGTTGGCATCTTGCTCTTTTAGCTCTCACTCAGTTTTATGCCATGCCTTCTCATTTCATACTTTGCTGCCTCATTTAGAACTTACTGGCTCAGAGTATTTCTGTCTTGCCTTGCAACTTAGTGCAGATACAAAGCTTGTCATGATTATCAGCAGTGATCAGTCAAGGACATGGCCATGTTTCTGAATGGCATTCAATATCATACCTACAATGTGAGCCAGCAACTAATATGGAAATTGCATGTCATATGCTTCAGCCAAATGCCTGTGTCTCAAAGTCTAAAGGGAGCAGTTCTTGATCAAGAAGGGAACATTTGGGTATCACTATCTAATCTCAATCCAAGAGCATGGACACAGTCAATCCAGATCAGAGTCTAATCTCAATCCAAGAGCATGGACACAGTCAGTCCAGATCAGAGTCTAATCTCAGTCCAGGAGCGTGGATACAGTCAGTCCAGGGCAGTGTCTAATCTTGGTTGAGACATGGAGACATGTTTGGGGCAGTGAGAGTCCTGGGTCCTGTGTCATTACAGTCCAGGGAGTTGGCCACAGTCAGTCCAACAGTGTGACTGAGCAGGGGATTAATGGTAAGGCACTTGGGAGCTGTACAGACAGTGATCTGGGATCCAGTCACTCGTCAGTAAAGACTGTCCTTTCCAATCTGTTGAGGGGGAGGGCAGGCCTGGCAGTCTGTTCAATGCAAGTCCAGCTGGATTTTCAGGGGCCACCAGCTGGGTAGGGAAGTTGGGGATGTCGATGGTGGAAATTGGCGTCAACGTTCTGGAGTGATTGTGACAGGGAGGTGGCACAACATATAAGGGTGGAAGATGATAATGCATTGGAAGGTTTGGGTTACTGCAGGCAGAGGAGTCATCCACAGTCACTACCACCCTGGCTTTGATGGGATTACTGTGTGTTTGGATGGTTGGCATGGCTATACTGTAGGCCTGAGGTCAGGAGGTGATGTTAGGGAATGAAGACATAAATGATTTGGTTAGAAATGTGTGGAAGCTGAGAATTGATGGGCTCAACAGCGAGTAGAAAGCAGAAAAGAACATGAAGATCTGGGCGTGGTCCCCTAGATTTACCAGACTGAACCTGTGAATCACTGTCTTGCCTTCTATTCTCATCCAAATTGAAAATGTACACTGAAAATGAAAAGTGGCTCTACCACACCCAGCCTGGGAGGGGGAAATTGTTTTTTGTCTGTCTGGATGCTGTCAAGTGAATTGAGTGGATGGGTGCAGCTCCAAAAACAATCACGTGGACGGTATCCCATTACACTCCTGGTTTGTGCCTTGTAGCTGGTGGACAGGCTTTGGGAAGTTACTCACTGCAGGATTGCTAGCCTTTGACTTTCTTTTGTAATCACTATTTATGTGACTAGTCCAGTTCAGTTGTCCATCTTCAAGGATGCTTTTTTTGAAGTACAATGTCCTTCTTCTTTGAGTTCACAGGCATATGATGTAAATGTAACAATAATTAAAAAGGCAGTTTGCTGATGATGCCTTTAAAGAGCTTTGGTGGGGGAACCTCACTTGCTACAGGGTGCATATTTAAAGGTTTATTACAGAGACGCTGTTTATTACAACTGCAAGATCAAAATGGCATGTCTGCAGTTAAAACAGTTTGATGGTAATGCCATGATCTGCTTGTTCTGCATATTTGCTGCTCATGTCCATAAAGCCTGTAATAATGCCCTCAACATCATAAATCCCAGTCCCAGTTTTTTTCATTTCCATAGGTACAATAGTATCAAACCTATTGTTTCCATGGAGGCCCATATGCATTGTACCTGATTAAACAATTTTTTGTTAAATTAAATTATCTGGTAGTGCCTTGGAGCAAAAACTACTAGAATACAACATCACAATAGCTCACTGAATAGAACTGAGGCATTGTGATAAAGTGGGTACACTGCAGACAATAGGTTTCACAATCTGGATTTGACTTTGAGGTATTGGGTGAAACATCAAATCCAAACTCATGCTTTTGTGTCTTCAAGTAAAGGCAATGGAAATGTTAAACAAAGAAAACTGAGAGGATACATTTTTCAAACTATTGTGATATGTCTTTTTATTTGCTTTGTTTAATCTTGGCTGTTACAATTTCAGTGACAAAGGAAAACTTGCAGTGGAAGAAAACAGTCAGAGCACATGCAGTGACCAGCCAGGATAATACGTTCTTGCTGTAAAATAGTAGCTGGAAGGTTCTATGAGAAAATGTAATGCCATTCCCACTGAACATGGCTGTCACAGCACCACCTCCAGGAGTAACTGACACTTAACAATACTTTCAATGCTGCCCATATCTGGTATACTGAATTTGATATCTGATGGAGATCCATTGATTTAAAATTATAGCTAAGCAGCAAGTAATTTTACAATTTGAGAAACAGAGATGGTTAGAGCTTTTGACAGTACAGCTAGAAGTGCTGGAGACAAACTGAGGCCTGGCAGGTACAGCAGTAATAGCAGAACAGGTTAAAAAGGTATTTTCATCGCAGATATAGACACTGACATTTTAAAATTGAAAATAGACGTGAATATAAACATATATTAAAATCAATGTGTCATTTCATATGCTTTCAGTTTCTGTATGTTAAAATTCTCTTGCGTGCGTCTCTTTCTACCCTCAAATGTAGCTGGTGTTTTTTCTGAAATGAGTCTTCAAATTTTTCCGACAGAAGTCCACCAAAGGGGCTATTGTCTTGGATTACGTATTCAGACATACAAACCTGATGGAGACAGACTACTTTGGTTTGCGTTATTGTGACAGAAGTCATCAAACGGTGAGTAATGTAAAAAGGTGTGCAGGAACTGAGGATTTGGGAAAAGAGAGTTGCTGTGATTTATAATAAAAATTAAAGTAATTTTCAATGGAAACATTTCAGCAATTATGTCATCTTTACAATATTTTCCACTTCATCTCAGTGTTAAACTGGAAAAATTACAGTTGAACAATTTAAAAACAGTTATAAAATAGAGGATGTTCTTCTTAGGGAGATGTAGAAGCAGGGACCTGTGTGTATATGTGCAAGACATGTAGAGATAGCAGTTAATAATGTATCCAGTATCCTCAGCTGATAAAAGCATAGAATACGAGACCAAGAAGGCAATATTGTACTTTTTAAAGGTGCTTGTTAGACTTTAGCTGGAGTATTGTGTACAGTGCTGGGCGCCATATAATACAGAGTTGCTAAAGGACTGAAGAAAGGTCCTGCCTGAAACATTGACTCTCTTGCTCCTTGGATGCTACATGACCTGCTGTGCCTTTTCCAGTGCTAAGCTTTATCAACTCCGATTTCTCCAGCATCTGCAGTCCCAATTATCACCATACTATACAGGCAGCTCTGCTGTAGCATGTCTTTCATTAATGCCAATTGGCTGAATAGGGGACACTCTTTCTAAAATGTGAACTTTTAAAGTGCGTGTTGGCTATATTGCGATTACATCACCAATACTTCAAGTGTATTTGTATTGTGTGATTTTTGTTTGGGCAGGGTTGCACAGGAACACAACTATCATGTTCCAGAAGAAATGACTGTAAGAAGGATGTGAATGCATTGGCAAGGATGCGGGAGTGGTTTACAGGAATGGTTCCAGGAATGAAGAACTTCAAATCTGAGGATAGACTGAAGAAGTTGGGTCTTTTCACCTTAGGCTCAGAGGATGTCTGAGAGTTTGTTGGATAGAGGAGATATGGATAAGTTGTTACCACTTGTAACAGGAACAAGAACTAGAGGGCATAGACTTAAAGTGATCTGCAAAAGAAGCAAGGGTGAAGTGAGGGATAACTTCTTCATCACTAAGTAGTTAGGCTATGGAATTCACGACCTGGAAATGTGATGAAAGCAGGTTCAATTGAAGCATTCAAGAGAGCATTGTATGATTATTTGGGTAAAAATAATGTTCAAGGGTTCAAGTAGTGTTCAAGTAACGATGTACACTTAATGAGCCAGTGCAGGTAACGATAGGCCGAAAGGCCTCCTTCTGCATCAGAACAATTCTGTGGTTCTGTTAGAAAAACAATAATGCAGTGGCACTGTGATTATCATGTATATATGGTTAAGAGAAAAATGGTGAAGTGATGCCTTTTCTTCCATCTCTCAAATGATTCAAGTAGATGTATTTATAAAGGGAAAGGTATTGTTACTCAAACAGGCAAAACTCTGTTATTACAGAAAAGTTATTTCTTGACACTGGAATGTATTTACAACAGCACCCACTCTCACACAGGAAAAGGTGATTACAATAGACATAGTGTCTTAAAACAACTGGAAGAGTCACTGTTATGCTTGAGTATTTTGAAACAATGCAAGCTTGATGATTCCATTTTGGTTCACTGGTGAAAATGAGTTTATAAGTCTTTGATGACAAATATGGAGTGGATTGCTACTTGTAGCAACAGGTTTCTGGCTCTGCTTCCATCAAGGTACAATTGAGTGCCTGTACCAAAGATGGCTCTTTAAATTGCTAGGTAAAAGCTAGGTCGAATTGTCTACCCACAAGTAGATTTTAGACAGTGTTCTATTTTTCCTGAGCTGGATTTCTTTCTTCCAAGTCTCCTTGTCTCCAAAACTGACTAAATGCACTCTCAAAATTTTCTTTCTCACAAGATGGTTTCTATTACTTGACCATAGTGCTTGCTTTCCCTTGTCTACACAAATATTCCTTGAAAGAAACACAGAAAATAGAGCAGCAGTGGCCCACTCAACCCTTTGAGCCTGTTCTATCATTCATTATGACCATGGCTGATCATCCAACTCAAGCCTTTTCATGCTTTTGCCCCTTATACTTTGATCCCTTTAGCTCCAAGTGCTATATCTAATTCCTTCTTGAAATCATGAAATGTTTTGGCCACAACTGCTTTCTGTGGCTGTGAACTCCATAGGCTCACCATTCTCTGGGTAAAGAAATTTCTCCTAACCCTAAATGGTCCATTCCATATCCTTAGACTATAACATCCTGGTTCTGCATCCTTAGGCTGAAATTTCCTGGTTCTAGATCCATAGACTGTGACCCTGGTTCTAGATCCTTAGACTGTGACCCTGGTTCTGGATTTAAGCATCGGCACACAGTAGGTCTTTTATTGTGTTATCTGTTCAATAGATATGGGTGTCATTGGCTGTATCAGCATTTATTGGCCATGCCTCATTGTTCTTGAGAGGGTGAACTGCATTCTTGAACAGCTGAAATCCATTCTGTGTAGGTAGACCCACAATGTTTTTAGGAAGGGAGTAAAACAGATTTCTGTTTTTTGGATGTTTACATGCCAGACTCTATCATCATTCCCGTTGTGGAGGGAATTGGCAAAACATGGAGGGTTTGAGTTATAAGGATAGGCTGAATAGGTTGGGATATTTTTCACTGGAGCATAGGAGGTTGAGGGGCAACGTTATAGAGCTTTATAAAATCATGAGGGTCATAGAATAGGGGAATAGCAACGGTCTTCTTTAGGGTGGGTGAGTTCAAAATTAGGGGGCATATTTTTAAGGTAAGAGGAGAAAGAACATAGAGCATAGAACAGGACAGGCCCTTTGGCCCTCAATGTTGTGCCAGCCTTTTATCCTACTCTATGATCAAACTAACCTACATATCCTTCATTGTATTATCTTCCAATGTGCCTACCCAGGAGTTGCTTAAATGCCCCTAATGTATCTGACTCTACTACTTCTACCAGCAGTGCATTTCACACACCCACTACTCTCTATGTAAAGAACCTATCTCTTACATCTCCCCTAAAACTTCCTCCTTAAAACTTTATCCCCTCTTGATAGACGTTTCTACCCTGGGAAAAAGTCTCTGGCTATCCACTTTATCTGTGCCTCTCAACATCTTGTACCTCTACCAAGTTGCCTCTTATCCTTCTTTGCTCCAATGAGAAAGATTTAAAAGGGGCCTGAGGAGCAACGTTTTCACACAGAGGGTGGTTTGTTTGTGGAATGAACTGCAAGAGAAAGTGGTAGATTCAGATACAGTTACAACATTTAAAAGGCATTTGGATAGGTGCATGAATAGAAAAGATTTGATACATTTGAGCTAAACGCAAGCAAATCTTACTAGTTTAGTTTGGGAAACGTGGTCGGCATAGAAGAATTGAGCCCAAAGGGTCTGTATGACTGTATGATTCTGTGAAGTTCAGACACCAAAATTATTTATCTAATTGTATCTAGTGTGCTATCTTCATTTAGTTCTGTCTCTAATGCTTCAAATTATACTGCATAAAATAGAGTCAATTTTTCAATAAATGAATTTTGATACTCTGATACTATGATGACTACCTTCCCATTTTGGTGTTGCCTGGAGTTCCATGTTTGAATTTCCCATTCAGGTCCCAGTTTCTGCCATAGTACCAAGGTAGCCCTTATTAAAGTTACAAATAACATCCTTTATTATTGCCAGAAAAGAAACTATATCTCCTAATTTGTCTGCAGCCTTTGACATGTTTTCTCATTGCAACCTATCTGCAAAGCTTCTCATCTATCATCCAACTGAGTGACACTACATTTCTACCTTTCTACTTATAGTTCATGAATCACTGTATTGGTGTCTTCCTGCCCCTGCACTATTAACTCTGGAATTCTCCAAGATTCAATCCTCAGCCAATGTCCCTCTAATTCCCATCAACATGCTGCCCTTCAGTGACATGATCTGAAAACAAAAAAGCATCAATTTCCATGTGTCACTGACGACATGCAGTTTTATTTCACCACCATCACCTCTCTGAACCCCTCCTTCACTGTCGCTATATCATCTGATTGTATAATACCCAGTGCTGAGTGGGCAGAAATTTCTCTAACTGAAGATCGACTCATGTTCTTAGCTTTTATGTTTTATGAGCATTGAGAAGATTGAACCCATTGTTTACGGATCCCGCCACAAACTGTCTTCCCCAATACCTGATTCTATCCTTCAGAGTTTGTAAAAGTGAACCCTTGGACTTCCTAAATAAAATCCTGACACTCCTTTTCTAACAGCACTGAGGGTATACCTATACTACATGGGCGGCCATGGTTCAAGGAAGCAACTATTACTTTCTTAAGGTCAATCTATTGAAGGTAGAACTTCAATCTACTGTTTAAAAAGTATCTTTCAGAGAACTACTGTCCTGTTATGAGGATAGTGGGAAGACCATGATAAAGCAGAGGAAGAAATCATTAGTTAAATACCCATCCTCTAAATAAAGACATTAAATCTATTTAAATGCATATTTCAGATCGAAACAAATCATATGTCAATGATGAAATGGGATTTTTTTAATGGAAAGCTTTCATGTAATTCCGCTGTGACATGAATTGTTATTTATTTCTGAATCCATACATTGATTTGTTCTAACAACAACTATTTATTTTACACAGTACTGGCTTGATCCCACAAAAACACTTGCTGAACACAAGGATCTTATAAACAGTGAGTAGTGATTTCAATCAAGTTTTGCAATATGCATCGGCTGCTTTAAGGGACCAGTCAAACTGAGATGGACAGCTGCCTCTGTGTATTTTTTTGTGTCCTTGCATGACAGGATCGAAAGAAATGCATATCATTTAGACTTTCACCAGCCTGACTTGATATGTTGGGGCTTGAATGAAATGAGAAATGCAATATATCAATTGTCTGACAAAATTTTATGATAATTTTGGCTGTAGGCCAGAACCATTCAAATTATTTCAAAGTGAGTATGTTTATTGCAATAAATGTCATGATATTAAGCTAAGCTCCATTCTGGCTTTATAGTGAACATTAAAGATTCCACAGCACTATTCGAAGAATCTCAGGGAATTCCGCTCAGTGTCCTGGTCAATTTTCAACTCTCAATCTGCATCATATAAATAGATTAGAAGATCCTTTTTTTTGTGGGAATTTGCTGTTTGCAAATTGGTACTTTCCCTATGACAACTGTGACCAAATTCACAAAGCACTTATTTGGCTGTTTTGAAGAAGGGTCACTGGACTTGAAGTATTAACTCTTAAATCCTTCTCTCCAAGGATTCTGTCAGAACTGCTGGGTTTCTCCAACAATTCCTGCTTTTGTTTCAGATCTCCAGCCTCTGCAGTTGTTTACTTTATATTAATTGCCTGGTTAATATTTTGAGATATTCTGAGGTTGTGAAATGTAATATTTCAAAATGCAAGTCTCTTTTTCATAAGCATTCCGAGCATCTTTTGTACAGGTTGCCAGAATATTTGTCATTTCTGTTTCTAAAGTAAGTGATAACAATATTACTTCAACATGGACGAAGCAAACATGGTTGAAAAGGTTCAGAAAAGATTCACAAGGATGTTGCCAGGGTTGGAGGGTTTGAGCTATAGGGAGGAGCTGAATAGGCTGGGGCTGTTTACCCTGGAGTGTTGGAGACAGATGGATGATTTTATTGAGGTTTGTAAAATCATGAGGTGCATGGATATGGTAAATAGCCATGCTTTTTTCCTAGGGTAGGGTAATCCAAAACTAGAGGGCATAGGTTTAGGGTGAGATAGCAAAGATTTAAAAGGGACCTGATGGGTGACCTTTTCACGCAGAGGCTGGTGTGTATATAAAACATATTGCCAGAAGGAGTGGTGGGTTCCATTATTACATTTAAAAGGCATCAGGATGGGAACATGAATAGCAAACGTTTAGAGGGATTTGGACCAAATGCTGACAAATGGAACTAGATTAATTTGAAATATCTCACTGATATGGACAAATTAGACCAAAGAGTCTGTTTCTGTGCTGAACAACTCTATAACTCTAAGGCTGAAATGAAGCCAGACTTGCATTATTAAACTGGTTTGTTTCACAGGAAGACAACCCACTATCCTGATCAAACCCATTTAATTTAATCTGGGGTGGCACAGTGGCTCAGTGGGTAGCACTGCTGCCTCAGTGTCAGGGACTCAGGTTCGATTCCTGCCTTAGGCGACTGTCTGTGTGGAGTTTGCACTTTCTCCCCGTGTCTGCTTGGGTTTCCTCCCACAATCCAAAGATAGTCAGGTGAATTGGCTATGCGAAATTGCCCAAAATGAAAGATAAGAAAGCTTTGTTTTTATCTGTTGTTTCCTACTAAAAACCCTTGACTGGCACTTAAGTAATTTTAAAGATTACTTATAGTTATGACACAGTGCTCAGGCATGACACGGTAGCTGAATGATTAGCACTGTAGCATCACAGTGCCAGGAACCCTGGTTTGATTCCAGCCTCGGGTGACTGTCTGTGTGGAGTTTGCACATTCTCCCATGTATGTGTGATCCTCCCACAGTCTAAAGATGTACAGGTTAAGTGGATTAGCAATGCTAAATTGCCTGTAGTGTCTGGGGATGTGCAGGCTTGGTAGGTTAGCCATAAGAAATTTAGGGTTACTAGGATTGGGTAGGGGGGCTGGGTTTGGGTGGAATGCTGTTTGCCATGGCAGAATTCAAACCCAGATCCCCAGAACATTTCCTGAGTCTCTGGATTAACTGTCCAGTGATGATATCATTAGGCTAGCATCTAACTTCACTTCCTCTTCTTACAAGAGTATAGCACTGACATCTATATCACTTGTATTGATAGTCACTTTGAATGGCTTCACTTAGTTAGGTGTGGCTAATGCTAGGGTAGTGGTTATCACTGCTTTCAGGCTACCAAATGCCTTCCGATATTCCTCCGTCCGCTGAAGTTTTCTGCACTTCTTCAACAAGTACGTCAATGGAGCAACCATTCTGCTAAAACAAGGTAGAAACCACTCCGGTAAAAAAACACTCTGTCACAGGAATCGTAGTACTCCCCTCTTTGTTGGTGGTGTGGGAAACTCGCCAATAACCTTTGTTTTCACATCCTGTGGGGCCATTTGTCAATGTCTAATAACATGGCCTAGAAATGTGACTTGGGCTTTTGCAAACTCACTCTTTGACTGTTTATCACCAAGCCTGCTCCCCAAAGTCGATCAAACAATTCTGATAGATGCTCCAACTGCTTCTTCCATGTATGACTAAAAATTACAAGGTCATCAATGTACACCACGTTCCCAAAACGACTTTATTGGTTAGTCTTTCAAACGTGGTTGGTGCATGTTTCATACTAAATGGCATGGATAGGAATGGTAGGATCCAGGAAACATGGATGACAAGGGAAATTGTAAGCTTAGTCAAAAGGAAAAAGGAAGCCTATGATAGGTCTCAGCGGCTGCAAACTGACAAAGCCCTTGAGAAGTTTAGAGAAATTAGGAAGGAATTTAAATGCGGAATTAACAAGGCTAAAAGGGGCCACGAAATGTCTTTAGCAAACAGAGTCAAGGAGAATCCCAAAGCTTTTTATGCTCAAGGACAAAGGAGGGAAGTCATGCATGGAGCCACAGGAAGTGGGAGAGATCCTTAATGAGTACTGTGTATCGTTATTCAACATGGAGAAGGACATGACTGATGTTGAAGTCAGGGATGAGTGTGTGAATACTCTAGAGAATGGCAAGTAATTGAAGGAGGGGATTTTGGGTAACCTAAATTGTGTTAAGCCAATCAATCACCAGGGCCAGATGGGATCTATCCCAGGTGAGAGGCAAGGGAAGAAATAGCTGCGGCATTACCAGATGCCTTCACATCATTTTTGACTACAAATGAGGTTCCAAAGGACTAGAGATTAGCCAATGTTGTTCCCTTGTTTAAGAAAGGAATCAAGGATAATCCAGAAAATTATAGGCCGGTGAGCATGGTGGCTGTGGTGTGAAAGCTGTTGGAGAACATACTGAGGGACAAGATAAACATACATTTGAAAGAAAATGGACTAGTCAGTGACAGGCAGCATGGTTTTCTATGGGGAAGGTCATGCTTCACAAACCTGATTGAATTTTTTGAAGAGGTGTCAAAGATAATTCATGAGGCAAGGGCTGTTGATGTAGTTCATGTGGACTTCAGTAAGGCATTTGATAAAGTCCCACCCGGCAGATTAGTACAAAAACTAAAATCACATGGAATTCGGGTTATGCTAGCTAGATGGATACAAAACTGATTTGGTCATAGAAGACAGAGGGTAGCAGTGGAAGGGTGTTTGTCAGAATAGAGATCAGTAACTAGTAGTGTTCCACAGGGATCAGTCATAGGTTGTCTGTTGTTTGTAGTATATATAAATGATCTGAAGGAAAGTGTAGGTCTAAATAATAAGTTTGCAGATGACATGAAGATGGTGGAGTTGCTGATAGTGCCGACAATTGTGAAAGAATACAACAGGATACGGATAGATTGGCAGATGGAGTATGATCCAGACAAATGCGAGCTGATGGGTGGCACAGTGGTTAGCACTGCTCACAGCGCCAGAGACCCGGGTTCAATTCCTGCCTTAGGCGACTGACTGTGTGGAGTTTGCACATTCTCCCCGTGTCTGCGTGGGTTTCCTCCAGGTGCTCCGGTTTCCTCCCACAGTCCAAAGATGTGCAGGTTAGGTGAATTGGCCACACTAAATTGCCCATAGTGTTAGGTGCAAGGATAAATGTAGGGGAATGGGTCTGGGTGGGTGCGCTTCGGCGGGTCAGTGTGGACTTGTTGGGCCGAAGGGCCTGTTTCCACACTGTAAATAATCTAATCTGATACATTTTGGAGATCAAATTTAGGTTTGAAATCTACTATAAATGGTGACACCCTTAGGAACAATAGCATACAGATGGATCTGGGCGTGCAGGTTCACAGTTCCCTAAAAGTGGTAACACAGGTAGCCAAGGTGATTAAGAAGGCATATGGTGTCTCGGGCCTTATAGGCTTGGCATTTCTTTGGTGTAAAATCTGGTTTGTTTTATATTATATCCATTTGGTAGTTATCTGTTAATTTATTGTTCTGCT
The DNA here is from genome assembly GCF_020745735.1 of Hemiscyllium ocellatum. Taxonomy (NCBI): domain Eukaryota; kingdom Metazoa; phylum Chordata; class Chondrichthyes; order Orectolobiformes; family Hemiscylliidae; genus Hemiscyllium; species Hemiscyllium ocellatum. Next base: position 66,582,492 of record NC_083402.1, on the reverse strand, counting down.
TTTCTGGGTGAAGGGTGGTTACGTCTTTGTTGTAAAGATGTGTGGGGTTGAGATGTGGAGGGGGAGGGTGGCATCCATTATTCACTTGCAGGAGTGTAAGTAACATTTTTTTTTGGTCTGGGTGTGGGGTGCAGCCTTAACTAGAAGGTGCCAAGACAGCTGTAAGGTTGGGAGTGAATGCCCCCTGTGGATGAGTGGGGAGATCTCTGGAGATTTGTGGTTTTTGGGTTTATCTGTTCAAGTTAGGAATAGTGATTAACTTCTTAGTTTTAGTAGTTTCAGTCGTGTTTGTAGGAATAGTATTTAGATTTGATAAAGTCTATGTTTTTTCCACTCACCGGACATTGAATGGACTTCTTCCTCTCGGGGACTGCGGGCTGTAGTGTGCTGTCATGGCTAGCGATCTGTTCAGGTGGATATAAAAGGGATCGATTACCCCATTAAAAGGAAGAAGGCACTTTCAAATCTAAAGAAGGAACGAGTTGACCTCGCTCTTTTGCAAGAGTCACACTTAACCGATAGGCAACATCTGAAGTTTCAGCAGGGGGGATATGAGAGTGTATTCTTCTCCTCCTTCAACTCCAAAAGCAGAGGTGTGGCCATAATAGTACAAAGGAAACTCCCATTTCAGATGATAGATCAAATTAAGGATAAATATAGGCAGTTCATCGTTCTCAAGGCTCTGGTACACAGAGAAAAGTATGGCATCCTGAATGTTTACTGTCCCCCGCTGCATTCTCTTAAATGTTTAGTTGACGCAGTCTTTAAATTAATGGCTGTTGAGGTGTGCCACATGATTATAGGAGGAGACTTTAATCATCTCATGCAGTCTAGACAGTTAGTGAACTTGTGTAAGGGGTTGGGGCGAGTGGATGTATGGAGGTGTCTCCACCCTAATTGAGGGATTTTACCTTCTACTCCAACCTGTACAAGTCCCACACAAGAATTGATATGTTCTTTGTTCCGTCGGATTGTTTGGATTTGGTATTGGCCGGTAGGATTGGGAACATAACTATTTCGGACCATGCAGCAGTGTATTTGGACATTAAGACAAAGGTAGTGGAATACACACATGGCACTGGCATATGGATCCATTTCTGTTGAAAGATGGCAACTTTGTACAGTACATTACAAGGGATTTCAGGGCTTTTTGGGACTTCAATCAGGGTACGGCCAATAATCCATCGGTGCTTTGGGAGATCACCAAAGCGTTCTTAAGGGATCTGATTATTTTACACTCAACAACGAGAAAGGGGCAGAGAGGAGTGCAGCAGCAGATGCCCGAGGCCTGGCTGAAGGCAGCTGAGTCGGCATATTATAACAGGCCATCTGTGGTTAAGTTACAACGGGTCATGGCTCTCCAGGCTGCTCTGGACTTCGTGTTCACACAAGTGGTGAGGAGAGGGGTCTCCTTTGCAAAGCGAAGGCTGTTTGAATATGGGGATAAGCCAGGTAGATAGCTGGCTTACCTGGCTAGGAAGAAAAGTGCTCCACAATCCATTGTGTCTTTTAGGGAGAGAACTGGCAACATCACTTGTGAGTTGAAAAAAATTAATGCTAGATTTCGGAAGTTGTAAATAGAGTTATATTGGTCAGAGAGCTGTGGGGATGGAGTAGCAAAAATGGAATACTTTTTTGAAAACCTGGACCTCCCCAGTATAAACGCAGATCAGGCCTTCCTTTTAAATGTACTTCTGATGATACAGGAGGTGCAAGAGGCGGTAAGGCAGCTCCAAGGTGGCAAGGCACCAGTCCAGACGGGTTCCTGAGTGAATTTTACAAGGGGTTTACACACATGTTAGCTGAACCACTTCTGGAGATGTATAGTCATTCATATAGTCAGGACTGCCCACTCTCCTCTCTTAGGGAGGCTTATATATTCCTTATTTTAAATAAAGGGAAAGACCCTGAGGATTGTGTGTCGTATGGACCCATCTCGTTGTTGAATGTGGACTTCAAGATTTTATTAAAGGTGCTGGCTGTGAGGTTGGAAAAGATACTGCCCGTTATTATGAAAGAGGAGCAGATGGGTTTTATCAAGGGCTGCAGCTCCTCCAACAATATCAGGCGGGTATTGAACATAGTGCAAGTATGTCAGCAGAGATTAATTCTAGGCTTGGTGGTCTCCCTAGATGCAGAAACGGGTGGAATGGTCGTATCTCTTTACTGTTCTAGATTGCTTTGGTCTGGGAGGGGCCTTCGCTAGGTGGGTGGCAGTGTTATATAGAGACCCCAAAGCAGCGGTTATCACATATGGGGTCAAATCGAGCAATTTTAATGTGAGGAAAGGCAGCCGACAGGGATATCCTTTCTTGCCATTACTATTTACCCTGGTAATTGAGCCATTGGCGGAGGCCATCTGAAAGGACCCTGAAATAATGGCACCAAGGTGGGAATTGGAGACCACAAAGTTACTCCGTGCAGGTGATTTCCTTCTGTTTTGGCTAACCCGGAGAAGTCCATATCACGGCTAATACAAAAATGAAATTATTTGGCAGTTTCTCGGGATACAGGATAAATTTTGCAAAGTCGGAAGTCATGCCCATGGAGGGATTGGTGGAAGTACCGAAGCTGGAGGACGGAATGGAGTTTCCTTTTGGGAGGTCACGGAGAGGTTTTCTCTATCTGGGAATTTTTATTACTCCCCTACCTTCCACCAGCTGTACAGAGCTATCTTTATTGAGAGAATAAAGCAGGCCTTGCAACAGTGGGAGGGATTACGCATATCATGGTTAGGCTGTATAGCGTTTATTCCTATGAGGATGCTCCCATTGTTATTACCCAAGCAGGTGCTGTGGAGGTTTGGCAGTTGGCTTGGTTTGCCATAGGTGCCCCCTAATTAAATTTCCCAAGCTGCAACCTCTGCAGGATATGGGGGGAACGGGTGAGGGGTGGACATACCAGATCTGAAGAGATACCAGATAGGTGCCTTGCTGTAGAAAGTGGATGAATGGATGCATAAGGACTCAAGGTCAATGTGGCTTGATGTTGTGGCCTCACAGACAAGATATCCCCTCATCAATTTATTGTTTTTGGATAAGATGAGATCTGTGGTTGAGCACTGTGTGATCCCGATTATCATAAATACGTTGAAAGCGTGGAGGATATGCGGCAGAGTGAGGGCAATTTGTTTAAGACTTCGCCGTTCACCCCATTTGTGGGAGCCCCAGGATTTAGATCAGGGTCAATGGACTCCGGCTTTAGAGCATACGAGGGTAAGGGAATCTCCTGTTTGGGAGATTTATTCGAGGGAGAGGTCTTGATGTTTTTCAACTAATTAAGCCAGAAATACAGGATTCCTAATAGGGACATTTTCCGATACTTCCAGGTAAAGGATTATATACAGAAGAAGACCACGCTCTTGGCTCAGCCCTGTGAGTCGGATATAGAAAGAAGAGTGCTCCGATGTGGGAGTGCTCTTTCAGTTAGTACCATATATAATCTGCCATGAGGGAACGCCTTGGGGAATATGGAGATACTCCATGGATCTGGAATCAGGAGTTAGGGGAAGAAATCTCATCAGAAACATGGGAGGATATATGGGGGAATATAAAGAAAATATTAATATGCAATAAAGCACAAGTGATGGAATTGAAGATTCTTCATAGGACCCATATGGCACCAGAGAGGTTAGCAAAGTTTAAGAAAGGGTCTTCTCCGAAATATCCCAAATGTAAAATCAGCATAGGCACCCTTACATATTGCTTTGGTCCTGTTACAAGATTTGCAGATACTGGGGCGCCATAGTGAATGAGCTGGAGAAGATCCTGGGAATTGAAGTTAAGGAGGATCCAGTATCCCTTCTTTTAGGATTGCCGAATCTGCCCTGTTTGGGTGAGCATGGGGAGAGGTTATTTAACCTGCTGCTGCTCCTTGGATGCTGCCTGAACTGCTGTGCTCTTCCAGCACCACTGGTCCAGAATCTGGTTTCCAGCATCTGCAGTCATTGTTTTTGTCTAGAGGTTATTTAACCTTCTTACACACTGTGCGAGGAAGAACATTCTAATGAATTGAATATTAGAAAAACCTTCAGGTCTTGCAGGGTGGTGCAGACTTGTGATGGAGCACGTCCACCAATTTTATCTGACAAGTATGGTGCGCCATGGAACAGAGCAATGTTATAGGACATGGCAGCCCTTTCTAAATTACATAGACATGGACCTATTGGTGGTACTGATTAGGGCCTTTATATAGCCATGAGGATCGTATATGGTAGCCCAGGGACATTGGGGGCAGGGGGAGGGAGGTGGAGGTGGGGACGGGGGAGGCCTACTAAATACAGGTATAATAATTGTCACTCCCATGAACAGGAGCTTCAGTGGAGGTGCAGCGAGTGGAGTAATGTAATGTAGTGCAATGCAATGTAATTTAATTTTATTGGATTATAATTTAATTTAGTACTATTTCATTTAATTTGAGTTTATATTAATTTGGGTTAAATTAAGTAAATATGAGATGATCGTATCTTGAAGAGTACTAGGCAGTTTATTGTTAACGTTACTGTAATATAATGATATGATATTATTTCTACTTTTCTGTACTTCTGTATTTTTATAACTTTTCATTTTTTTTGTAGCAGTTGCAGCAACATAAAATTTTGTTAGGCCGCATTTGGAGTATGTATGCAGTTTTGGTCACTATGCTACCAGAAAGATATGGAAGCTTTGGAAATAGTGCAGAGAAGGTTCACCAGCATGTTGTCTGGTCGCAGGGCCATTGGCTATGAGGAAAGGTTAAAAAGACTAGGATTGTTTTCATTGGAAAGATAGTGGCTGAGAGGAGACCTGATAGAGGTCTCCAAAATTATGGGAGGCATAGATAGGGTGGATAGTCAAAGGCTTGTCCCAAGGATGAAGTTTCAGTTACAAGGGGGCAGAGGTTCAAGGTGAGATGGGAAAAGTTTAAGGGAGGTTTTTCAGAAAGAGATTGGTAGGAGCCTGGAACACACTGCCAGAAGTGGTGGAGGAAGCAGGCACATTGGTGACATTTAAGAGGCATTTCATGGTAACTTGGAGGTAATAGAAGAATATGGACCGTATAAGTGCAGGTTTGTTTTTTCAGTTTAGTTAGGGCATGATTGTTACAAGTTTGGAGGGCTGAAGGACCTGCTCCTGTGCTGTACTTCTGTTTTGTTCTTTGACTTTAAACTGGTACACTCCATTTGGCATCACAAAAGCTGAAATTTCCTTCACTCTTTTGGATAAAGGTACCTGCTAGTATCTTTTCAGTAAATCCAACTTATAAGTTGCTTGTCACACCTTCTAAATACTGTCTTCTAAATGTGAAATAGGATAGGAATCAGATTTTGTAACTGCATTGATTTTGCAATTGTCCACACATAACCATTGGGTACTATCTAGTTTTGGTACCACTATTATAGGTGAGCTCCATTCACAGCAAATCACTGATTATGATGTCTTTGAGCAGGTTTTCAATCTCTTTTGAACTTGTGTCTATTTTAGAGGGTTAGGCCTATAAGGGTATTGCTTAAGTAGCACAACATTTCCTGTATCTACATCATAATAAGATTAGTACTTCCCAGCTTATTCCTGTATATGATGGGAATGGCAGGGTTCAGGAACCATGGATGAAAAGGGAAATTGTAGGCTTAGAATGTGATTGACTGGAAAGACTGGGACTTTTCTCACTGGAGCGTAGGAGATTGAGTGGTGATCCTACTGAGGTTTATAAAATCAGGAGGGGCATAGATAGTGTCAATGGTAAGGGTCTTTTTCCTCAGGTGGGGGAGTTCAAAACTAGGAGGCGTATTTTTATGGTGAGAGAAGAAAGATAGAAAAAGGACATGAGGAGCAACTTTTTTACAGAGTGGTTTGTATGCCAGAGAAATGGAAGATGAACCCCCTACCCCAAATGTAATAAAGACAGGGTCATCCTTATCTTCACTTTTCACCCCACCAGTCTACACATCCAACTTAAACACTTCCGTCAACTCCAACTATAACTCACCAACAAGAATATCTTCTCCTCTCCACCTCCCTCTGCCTTCTGCAAGGACCATTCCTTTCACCACTCCTTGGTCCACGCCACCCTCTCCACCAACACCCCCAAATCACCTGGTATCTTCCCCTGCAACCATAACATATGCAAACCTGCCAACACTCTCTTATCTCCATCAAGGGCCCCTACATGAGACAGGGGTTCACCTGCCTCTCCTCCAACCTAGTTTACTGTACCTGGTGCTCCTGATTGGTCTTCTCTACATCGGTGAGACCAAATGTTAACTAAGGGCATGTTTCACCGAGCATGTCAGCTGGGTCCACAGTGGCTGACCTGAACCCCTGGTCACCGGCCCTTTCCACTCCCTTTCCAACATGTCCTTCCTTGGTCTGCCACAGTGAATTAGATCGCAAACTGGAGGAGCACACCTTATCTTCCACCTGGGAAGCCTCCAGTCCGGAGGACTTAATATTGAGTCCTTCAATTTCAAATAACCTTCCCATCCATCCCTGACTCCCTTTCCAGCCCCGCCTCCTTCCTTCCGTATCTTTGACTGACCCTTCCTTCTAGCTACCAACTTGATTCATTTCTCCCATCAACCAACCAGCTTGCACCCACCACCTGTATTCATTTATTACGACCTCACCACTCCACCTTTCTCCCCACCCAAAACCTTTACTCCCACCCTTTATCTGCAGGTCCCCCTACCACGTCTCTGTGTCATGATATTCTTTCTTGCGCAGAAAGTGAGGATGTTAAAAAGATTTTTCTTCTGCGCATCTACAGGGAATACACTGAGCAGGCCACGAAGAAGAAGATCAGGTCTTTCTCCACCCTTACACCCAAAATCCCCTCCATTGCACCTGCCACAATGCTCTAGTATGTTTGAAGCCTACCACAAGACCAGAGACAGTGGGTAAGAGTGCCCATACTAGATTTACACTTGGGGGCATGTGCTCCCTTGGTTTAAATTTTGACAAACGATCCGGAGCCAAGTGGACCCTATGGAGAATCTTCAACTGTAAAGTCTGGGTCCTATTGCAAATTGATACCTTTCTTGCATTTTCCCAAATGTCTTCCCATGTCACTGAGGTGACCTCAATGCCTAGTTCTCTCTCCCACACCTTGTAGAGTTGATTGAACTCATCTGAGAGGCTGCCCTCCAGTTGATGATATAAAATGCTGACAGAAAGTGTACTCTTAGCACGTGGCATCAGTCAAAAGTGTAGTCTTTTTTTGAATAAAATCCCTAACTTAAAAAAAAAGAGGTCTCTGCTAGATAGCTCGTATTTCTATGCTAACTGATCCAAAGGCATTATTGTGTGTCCTTCAAATAAATCACCCAAGCAAGACGCACCCCTAGCTGTCTAATGTTCAAATCCTGAATCCATCATCCCCAGTTGAAAACCTGGCAAAGCACTATAGGTGTAAGAAAAGATGTTTTGCCAATATTGCCTTGCCTCTGCTGTATTGCCCTCCATGCTTTAACAGTATTGGTAACTATTGGATTGTGGCAATATTCCTTAACTGTCCTCATTTTGTCCAAAAGCAGCATACAAGTAAGTGGGCATTTTGACTGAGAGTTTTCAATATCTAACCATATTGAAAAAGGGTCCCCACATGCCCAATCTCTCAAGTAAGATAAAAGCGAGCTTAGTTGATATTTTTTAATGTCCGGGAGATCCACTCCCCCAAGTCTGTGAGGCAATTGCAGTTTAGCAAATTTAATAAGAGACCGCTTACAATGCCAAGTAAAAGTGCTGAACCAGCCGTTCAGTCTCCTGAACGTTTGCTTCTCGAAAATCAGGGGGAGCATCCATATCGAGTAACAAAAGGGGGAGAATACTAATCGTAATAAGAGCTGTCCGACCTAACCATACGACTGGAAGTGTCTCCCATATTTGAAGGTCTTGTTTGATTTTGTTGAATAGTTGAACAATATTAGCTTTAAACAACCGATCAAAAACTGCAGTGATCAATATGCCCAAACACACAAAACCCCCCTTTGACCACTTAAATGGGAATCGAGATTCGCCTTCAAGACCTAGCACCTTCGTAAGACTTCACATAGCCTCTGATTTTGCATAATTAATTTTGTACTCCGAAAAGGTGCCAAACGAGCTGATGCATTGTATCAGGCAAGGCACTGAAACTGCTGGATTTGACAAATAAATGAGGACATTGTCCATGTACAACTAAATCTTACTTAATTTTGACCACATTTCTGGAGCCGATACATTAGGATCCCTACAAATGGCCTCCACCATTGGTTCAATCACTAATGTAAAAAGCAGTGGCGAAAGGGTACAGCCCTGCTGGCTGCCCCTAAAAATGCTAAAATTGTTTGGTCATATCCCATTGGTGATGACCACAGTGAAAGGGTTGCTGTAGAGACCCTTTACCCATCTTATAAAGGCTTCACCCTAGCCAAACTGCTCTAGAGTATAAAAAAGGTAGGGCCACTCAACTCGGTCAAATGTCTTCTCTGCATCTCAAGAAATCACCAATCCCTATATGGACTGTTGTTGACATGCTTGAATTGCATTAAGCAACCTCCTAACATTATTGGAGGAACTGCAGCTCTTTATGAAGCCTGTCTGGTCCTATTTAACAATAGAAGATAACACAGCCTCCAGCCTTAACGCAAGAGTCTAAGAGAGGATTTTAAAGTCAACGTTTAAGAGTGAAATAAGCCTGTAAGAAGACTGTCTCCAGGACCTTCCCCTTTTTAAGAATAAGCAAAATACTGGCCTCTCTGAGAGGTGGCAGGAGACAATCATGGCTGTATGAGTCAATAAGCATGTTGAGCATTGGGCCTGACAATATGCTTATAAATTCCTTAGAAAATTTGATAGGAAGTCCATCAGGACTGTGCAGCTTTCCACTCTGAAGCTGTTTCACAGCCTCCTGCACCTCTTGATCTGATAAGGGGGCATTGAGAAAAGACTCTTGTTTGGGGGTCACACCCAGGAGCTCCAGCTCCTTGAAAAAGAACTCCGTCTTGGCCTGCCCCTCCTCACAACCCTCAGATTGGTGTAATTCAGAGTAAAATCTCTGGAATGCCGCATTAATCTTTTTGGAATCACATGTTAGGTTCCCAGACCTAACTGTTGTAATGGCTTGAAGAGCACTCTTTTCCCTGGCAAGATACACTCGGTACGTGCCCAGTTTGTCACCATGCTCATATCACCTTTGTTTTGTGAAAGTAAGCTCCTTCTTTGCTGTCTATGTGAGCATGGAATTCAATGCAGACCGCAGTGCCGTAATCGTCTGTGGCTTGACCAACGAGGGCCTGTCAAAGTAAGCCTTCTCGGCTGCCTTCAGTCGTGCTTTGAGGAGACGTTGCTGCCCGCCCTTCTGTTGCTTCCTGCTGGCAGAGTAGGAGATAATTAACCCCCTGGCATGCAGTTTCCCAAAGGAAGGATGGGCTACCATCCGAGCCTGAGTTAATGTCTAGGAACACTCGAAATTCCTTGGAGAAGTACTCCACAAATGTATTATCTAAAGGATAAAGGAATCCATTCGCCAAATCCTTGGGCCCACTATAGTGACCTTAATCTGAACCAATAGGTACTGGAGCATGATCGGAGATGGTAATATTACCAATCGTACAAAATTCCATCAAGTCCAGGGTTACCACGGGGGTCAGAAAAGAATCAATCCTGGTGTGACATCTGAGTGAATTGGAAAAAGACGTAAAATCCCTGCCTGTAGGGTGGAGATGCCTCCAAACGTTCACTAACCCTAACTCCAATACAGATCCACTAATTGTTTATTTTGTACAGAGAGTATCGGGGGGCCTTTGGGCAACCTGTCTACCGTGGGATCCATAAGAAAATCTCCCCCTATAATGATATGCTGGGACTCGAGACTGATCAATTTAGAGAACGCATCAACCAGAAATTTGAAGGGATGGGCTGGAGGGCAGTAAACACTTAAAACACCATATTCTTCCCCATTTATCAGGACTTTGAGGATTACAAACCTCCCATGTGTGTCTTTAACATGCTCTAGTAACTTAAATGGGCGATTCCTCCTAACCAGTATAGCCACTCCCCTACTACTGATATTAAAAGAAGAAAAGTAAACCCGATCAAAGCCATTTTGTAGTGGTTTCAAATGCTCCCTAAGTGTGTCTCCTGTAGTAAAGCAATATCCACTTTTTCCTTTTTAAGACTCGAGTATCTTTTTCCTCTTAATTGGTGAGTGACTCCCCTTGATGTTCCAGGTACACCAGATTCCAGGTAAGTACCCCAGCCATCCTTCGGTCTAAATTAACTTAGAAATTGAAAGTATACATCACAACCACTCCTGAGTATAGTTTAGACCAGATTATTACCAATAAAAAAAGGAAAAGCAAGCCCCGACCAGACTTACTTTTTTTCAAGAAAGTAGAGACATACCCAAACAACACTACTATTTGCACATACTAAATTGTTTAGATGAAGTTAATTTGTCCACAAAGTCTCTTGCCTTCTCCAACATGTCAAAGAGATGTACAGATCCATCTAAGGTGAACCGAAGCACCGCTGGACACCTCAGAGAGTACTGGATCTTGAGCTCCCTCAGTCTTTTCTTGATGCTGTCAGCGGATTTCCTTTTCCGGATCATCGCTGCTGAGAAGTCCTGGAAGAATATGATCTGAGAGCCATCATAAGCTCGGACTTCTGGATCCTTCCCCTGGATTCTGGAAGCTTCCTTATCTCTCCTTCACTCTATAGTGATGAAACTGTACCAAGACAGGACGATGATGTTGGTCCAGACCTGACCTCCGCACCATGACCCAGTAAGCCCTCCCAATCTTTGAGCATCTCTTTCCAGCTTCCAAGTTAAGCAATTCCGGCAACCAGCCCTCAATAAATTTCACCAGTCACTCACCTTCCTTACCCTCCGGCAGACCGACGATCTGAATATTTTTCCTCCTGCCCCTGTTCTCGAGGTCATCAATCTGGTCAAGCAAATTACGGACCTGTGTCTCCTATCCTTGGAGGAATTGCTGTCAGCTTCCACCACTGTGACTTTGTGTTCTACCTCATCCATTCATTTCTCCAGGTCTCTGCAGCAGAATAGAGATCGGGGCCAGCTTCTCCTCTATCTGCTTGCCCAACATCTTGCGAGATTTTTTGGGCTCCCTTACCAGGACCTGGTAGATAATCGAGTCCAAGGATCCTGCAGGCTGAGCCGCGGGTCTGCCCTCGGACATAGCTTCTCCCTTCTTCGGCCATCCCGGATGGTGAAAACCGAGGTAAATTGCTCCCTGACAGTTTTCTGGGACTCCACAATCTTTCTAGAGTCCCAGGATATCGCAGTGATCTGGGTAGGATGGATTACAACTTCGTCCCACTTGTGCTGCCGTGTGGTGGTGTGCAATGTGATCTTCCTAGATCACCGCCATATTGGATCTCTCGCTAAGCAATCTTTAACTCTACTGTCTAAGTAATGCCTGCCACAAAATATTTATGGTTTCAAATTGTCAGGGTACAGGTGTTCTCCTGACATCACTGAAGTTGAATGTGTAACACTGCGTCTTAATTCAGTGTCTCATATCACTCAACTATACCACTTTCTGAAATGTAAGCCCTTTTGTTCCAGAATGAAAAAGATTAAAATACTAGAACTGTTGTCTGAATTCTAACACAACACATTCAGGGGCTTGTGCTGTGCAGCAGAATCTAGTCTGTGCATGTTTTTGAAAGGAGCCATTTCATACTAAATGAGTGGCAAAGCAAATTTTTTATTTTCACATTCTCCCCAATACAAAAGAAGAAGCTAAAATCCTGAGGCTTCCAACCCACAATGACCCTACTTTCAAGTCACAACTACAACTAAATATCAATATTTCTACAAGTTGCTTTGAATCATTACTTGGTTTTGAGCGCTTCCTGCAGAATGACAGCATTCTGGTTTAATCTGTATCTCCCTGCTTCTAGCTCATGTGGAAATAAATTGGTTTTCTATCTTCTAGAAATGAAATATGGAGGTAATCTGAAGGTCAGCGTAAATTAAGTTTAAATTCATGTTGGAAGTGGTCTGTCAGTAAACTGTGCCACAGCATTAAAAGGCAGTTTTATAGGAACTATTCTCCACCGGTTATATTCTGACGCTTACCTCTAAGAAGAGGGGAAACTGCAGTGTAGGGCTGAATACTTCAACACAGGAAGGAAGAGGAAATTGGAAATGGAGTCTATGCAGATAGCGGTTGCACATTGAAATTACAGCATCCCATCATCAATCACCCTTTATTTACAAATGCATAACCTTTGACAATAGCACTGCCTGTCATAAGTCAGGCATTCAGCCTTTCAATATCCATGACTTTCACACATTCATGTCAACCAGAACTCCCTGATTGGACCAGATTAACATCTCCAAACAGAGAACTCATACAATCACTACACACATCTCCAATAATTACTGAATCCTGCCACTAGTTTGCCCATTCACCATCTTGTTTAGGTAATGGTAGTGAAAAATAAACGAAAGCTACAAAGGGAGACAAAGATAGAGATGTGCGTAATATTCATCAATGTTTTGATTTTAACCTGGAGGCAAGTTTTGTGCCATGATTGAGATGGCTCTGGGTGAACTTATGCTTCTTCTGAAATATTGTCAGCATCCTCTTCCTTTGTAAAACAAAACACTATTTAAGGAGAAAATACTCATGAAGAAATCTAGCTTTGTATTGCACCTCTCTTTGTAACCAATGGGACGTACCTACTTACTTTTTACATGCCAATAGAAGATTTTGGATTCATCTTTATTAGAGCTGCCAAATCTATTCTCATATTCTCTTTGCCAGCCTTTTTCTTTCACTCCACCTCTCCTCTCAACTAATTGCATTTGGCTTGTTTCTCATTCAAAGCATTTACCTGACATGCATCATACGTGCTCTTTTAGTGTTTCATTATATTCCCTATGTGCCTCATCATCTAGTGAATTAGTTTCGCTCCTTTACCTTTAGTCTGTATTGCAATGTACCTTGCCTGTATCTGAAATGGTCCCTTAAGTATCAGCTGTTGTTCTGTTAAAGTTTTTTCTGTCAAACTTCGATTCTATTTTATCTAGGCTAGATCCCCTCTCAGAGCATTGAATTAAGCCCTTGTACAATATTGAAATTCTACTTCAAATTATTCTTTCCTCTTTTCTGTTACTAATCTAAATCTCCTGTCCCATATACACGGGCCAATTTTGTCCACCTAATACCCCAGAATCAGTTTCAGCAATGCCTCTTTCTTAGTTAGTCATAGAAATGCACAGCATGGAAACAGATCCTTCAGTACAACCCGTCCATGCCGACCAGATATCCCAACCCAATCTAGTCCCACCTGCCGGCACCCAGCCCATATCCCTCCAAACCCTTCCTATTCATAAACCCATCCAAATGTCTCTTTAAATGTTGCAATTGTACCAGCCTCCACCACTTCCTCTGGCAGCTCATTCCATACACGTACCACCCTCTGTGAAAAAGTTGCCCCTTGGGTCCCTTTTATATCTTTCCCCTCTCACCCTAAACCTATGTCCTCTAATTCTGGACTTGCCAACCCCAGGGAAAAGACTTTGTCTATTTACCCTATCCATGCCCCTCATAATTTTGTAAACCTCTATAAGGTTTAGGGCGGCACGGTGGCACAGTGGTTAGCACTGCTGTCTCACAGCGCCTGAGACCCGGGTTCAATTCCCAACTCAGGCGACCGACTGTATGGAGTTTGCACATTCTCCCCGTGTCTGCGTGGGTTTCCTCCGGGTGCTCCGGTTTCCTCCCACAGTCCAAAGATGTGCGGGTCAGGTGAATTGGCCATGCTAAATTGCCCGTAGTGTTAGGTAAGGGGTAAATGTAGTGGTATGGGTGGGTTGCGCTTCGGCGGGTCGGTGTGGACTTGTTGGGCCGAAGGGCCTGTTTCCACACTGTAAGTCATGGGTGGCACGGTGGCACAGTGGTTAGCACTGCTGTCTCACAGCGCCTGAGACCCGGGTTCAATTCCCGACTCAGGCGACTGACTGTGTGGAGTTTGCACGTTCTCCCCGTGTCTGCGTGGGTTTCCTCCGGGTGCTCCGGTTTCCTCCCACAGTCCAAAGATGTGCAGGTCAGGTGAATTGGCCATGCTAAATTGTCCGTAGTGTTAGGTAAGGGGTAAAATGTAGGGGTATGGGTGAGTTGCGCTTCGGTGGGTCGGTGTGGACTTGTTGGGCCGAAGGGCCTGTTTCCACACTGTAAGTAATCTAATCTAGTCACCCCTCAGCCACCAACGCTCCAGGGAAAACAGCCCCAACCTGTTCAGCCTCTCCCTATAGCTGAAATCCTCGAACTCTGACAACATCCTTGCAAATCTTTTCTGAACCCTTTCAAGTTTCACAACATCTTTCTGATAGGAAGGAGACCAGAACTGCAATATCCAACAGCGTCCTGTATAGCTGCAACATGACCTCCCAACTCCTGTACTCAATACACTGACCAATAAAAGAAAGCATTCCAAACGCCTTCTTCACTATCCTATCTACTCGTGACTCCACTTTCAAGGAGCTACGAACCTTCACTCCAAGGTCTTTTTGTTTAGTAACACTCCCTAGGACCTTTACCGTTAAGTGTATAAGTCCTGCTAAGATTTGCTTTCCCAAAATGCAGCACCTCGCAATTATCTGAATTAAACTCCACCTGCCACTTCTCAGCCCATTGGCCCATCTGGTCCAGATCCTATTGTAATCTGAAGTAACCCTCTTCGCTGTCCACTACGCCTCCAATTTTGGTGTCATCTGCAAACTTACTAACTGTACCTCTTATGCTCGCATCCAAATCACTTATGTAAGTTACAAAAAGTAGAGGACCCAGCACCGATCCTTGTGGCACTCCACTGGTCACAGGCCTCTAGCCTGAAAAACAACCCTTCACCACCACCCTCTGTCTTTTACCTTTGAGCCAGCTCTTTCTATTCATTTAGGAGTAGAGTGGAATACCTACTGAAATACCTGATGAAGGGTTTTGCCAGAAATATTAATTTTCCTGCTCCTCAGATGCTGCCTGAACTGCTGTGCTTTTCCAGCACCACTCTACTCTAGAATCTTGTTTCCAGCATCTGCAGTCATTGTTTTTACCTTTCTATTCGTTCATACAATGTGGGCATCACTGGTTAGGCTCGCATTTATTGCCCACCCTTAGTTGCCCTTGAGAAGGTGGTGGTGAGCTGCCTTCTTGAACTACTGCAGTCTATTTATTGTAGGAAGAGCTACAATGCCATTAGGGAGAAGTTCCAACATTTTGACCCAATGGCACTGAGGGAACAGCAATATATTTCCAAGTCAGGTTGCTATACAGCATAGAGGGGAACTTGCAGCTACTGAATGTGTTTGCTGCCATGGTTCTTCTAAATTGTAAAGGTGATGGGTTTAGAGAGTGCTGCCAATGGAGCCTTGGTGAGTTTATGCAGTGCATCTTTCAGACTGTATACACTGATGCTACTGTGCATCAGCAAAGGAAGGAATGAATGTTCTGGATGTGGTCTGAGTCAAATGGACTGCTTTAGCCTAAATGGTGTCAAGTTTCTTGAGTGTTTTTGGAGGTAAGCATATCCAGGGAAGTGGAAAGTGTTCCTACAAACTTCTGATTTGTGCTTTGTGGACAGACTTTGGGGTGTCAGGAGATGAGTTACTCACTGCAGGATTCCTATCCTCTCATCCATTTCTCTAATGACAGTACTTAGATGACTAATCCAGTCAGTTTCTGGTCAATGGTAATTTTCACAGTGTTGATAATTTAGGATTCAGTAATGGTAATACCATAAAATGTCAAGGGGAGTGGTTAGATTCTTCCTTCTTGAAGAAGGTCATGGCCTGGAATTTGTGTGGTGGAAATGTTACTTGCCAGTGTCCAGGTCTGGCATTTGAATATGGACTGTTTCAGTATCTGAGGATCTGCAAATGGTGCTGCACAGTAAGATGACAGCGACGGGATAGACAATGTGAGGTCTCTTGAGCCTGGAGTTTGTCCACTGTCTGCTTTTCCTTTTCTTTCTTCTTTTCTCATCTATTTTTCTATTTTTAAAATTTCTTTAGTTTTTTTTCACATACCTTCTAGGGAGAGCACAGTCATGGTGGCGATAGCATCACAATCTGGAATCCAGCAACTAGGGTTGGGCAGTAAATGCTAGCCAAACCAGTGATGCCCTCTTTGAATGAAAGAATAGAATAAATATGTCCGGCAGTGGCTGGGGCCAGTGGGACTTCGATGGTTGATGGTGCAGTGTCTGGTCAGCCCAAGTGGCAGTTGGTGGTAAGGAACTCAGCTCAATGTGAGAGAGTGTGCCCTCTTTGGGAGTGAGGACTCAGTGCGGGGGAGAGTGTGCCTTCCTCAGGAGTGAGGGCTCAGTGTGGGGGAGAGTGTGCCTTCCTCAGGAGTGTGGGCTCAGTGTGGGGGGAGAGTGTGGCCCCAGTGCGGGGGAGAGTGTGGGCACAGTACGGGGGAGAGTGTGGGCACAGTGCGGGGAGAGAGTGCCCTCATGATGAAAGCCCAACATAGAGCGACTGTAACTGTATTTCTTTATTTTTCTCCTTTATACCTAAGACTTTGTACCTAAGATGGTGCCACGAATGGTGACTTTCTATACTTTTCATTGCTCTCCTGTACCCTTGTATTTGAGTACACGTGACAATTATACCTAATTCTAATTCTAACATTGTTTAAACCTATGAAGAGACCTACAACTGGTAAGAATTAAAGTACTTGCTAGCGAACTGAGGCATATATTTAGGTGGTCCAGACAAGCAAATATCTCTAATATATCATAAAGTAAAAGACACTTTGGAGGAAATAAGTAATAGTATCTGCATAATATCTGGCCATATTGTTAGGTTAATAGTGCTTGTTTTGTTTATGTCTTTTATATACAATAAAGCTTGCTTTTTATGGCATAGTTCAACTGTTTATAACAACGTGTGTGGCCTTCTTTTTAAATGTTACTTGTCTCAACCTGAATTATATTATATGTTGAGTTTGTAGTTTTCCAATCCACTACACCTTTCCAGAATCAAGGGAGTTTTGGTAGATTAGAACCAAATGCATCCACTGTCCCTGAATCTACTTCTTTTCAGACCCAATGATGCAAACCTTCAGTTCCAGGGACTAGTAATCCCTTTGTCCAATTAGTTTTCTCAATGATTATGATTGTTTTAAATTCATCCTTCCATTTTGCCTCTTCATTTTCCATTAGCACTGATATGCATTTTGCCTCTTCTACTGTGAAGATGAGTATGAAGTATTTAGTCAAAGTTGATGCAACTTCTTTGTTTTCCGTTATCAATTTGTAAGTCTCTCCATCTAAGGAACTAAGGCTCACTTTAGCTATTCCTTTCCTTTTTATTTTCACATGAAAACTGTTACCATTTGTTTTCGATTTCTTGCTTTTTTTTTCTCTCATACTCCACTTCTAACTTTATTAGTTGCTGGCTTTTGAAATGCTTCTAATCTTTTGGTCTCACAAAATTCTATGCCCGTTCTTTTAATAGGATATCATCCTTTACTTGCATGGTTAGATATGAATAAGGCATCCTTTGGTAGAGTTTTTCCTTTTCAATAGAATACATTTTTGTTTAAAATTGTGAACTATCTTAAGTGTTTGTCACTGCTTCCCTGACATCTTGCTGTTGTTCTAACCTTTCCAGTACAATTTATCTTCATGTGTATTCAATGTGATTGACTGTTAATTGTTTTCTGAAATGACCTAGCATGCCACTAAATCCAAGGGCAGTTGGGTTGCTAGCAATGCCCAGATCCCATGAAAGGGATTTTTTTTTTAGAAAACCCATTGATTACCAATCTTTATGCTTATAACATCAGTTTTAGATGTCCATTTTTCAAATTTCAATTCAATGAAATTTGAAATTCTGTTATGTTATGGTCACTCTCATCTATGGGATTCTTTATTATGAGGAAGAATTTGTTTTCTCTCATCAGAGTATTATCAGGCTTTGGAGTTCTCTTCCACAAAGAGCAATGGAGGTTTGAACTTTGAATATTTTCAAGACTGATTGATGCGGTCATCAAGTTAATGGGGGTGCAAGGGAAGGGTACAGCAGGCAGAAAAATGGAGTTATGGTCAGAATCAGATTGGCCATTGAGTGGTCAACCTCCTCGGATCAGAAAAAAGGATTTCTCGTACTCTTACTTCTTATGATCATTATCTTATGGAATTTATTGTTGTGAACCATGAGGAGGATAGTCACAGACATAAAGCATATAACTGATTGAATAAGTGGAAATTTTAATGCAGATAAATGCGAAATGAATTCCCATGGGAAGCATGGGAAATATAAAACAGAGGATATGATTCTAAAGAATTGTGTAGGAGCAGGGAGACGTGGAGAGTGCATGTGCTTAAATTGTTGAAAAGCCTGGACAAGTGGAAAAGTTTGTTGATAAAGCAGATGGGATCATGGCTTTTTAAACAAAAGTATATAATGCTAAACTAAGTAAATTATAAAACACTGCTTTTGCCTCAACTGGAGCATTGTGTTCAATTTTAGGTACCACATCTCAGGAAATACCTGAAGTCTTTACAGGAAATGTACAAATAATTTGAGGATAGATCCAGAAATGAAGCTGAGATTGTTCTCCTGAGAGTACAGAAGGTTGAGAGGTTAACTTTTTAAAATCATTCAGGCTTTAGGCAGAGTAGATGGAGAAAAAAACTGTTCAATTGATGGATGAAGAATGGGAAGACATTTATTTAAGTTATTTGCAGAAACACCAAAGGTGCCAGGAGGAAAATGTTTTCACACTGCATGTGATTCTGACCTGGCGTGCACAGCTTGAAAGATTGGCAGAGACCGAATTAACTGTCCCTTTTAAAAGAAAATTGGATAAGCTGCTAAGGAGGAGAAACAAATGCAAGGCAAAAGGAGCAAATACAATGCAAGGATAGAACTTTTTCATGTAGTGAGTAGTTCAGGTGTGGAATGCACTGCCTGGAAACTGTGGTGGAGGCAGGTTCAATTGAAGCATTCAAGAAGGCATTGGATGATGATTTGGATTAAAACAATGCACAAGGGTATGGGGGATAGGTAGGAAATTAGCAATAGGTAATGATGCTCATTTGAAGAGCTGGTGTAGACAGGATGAGCTGAAAGGCCTCTTTCTGTGCCATAACCTTTCTATGGGCAGAGAATGGGACTAATTAATTTTGTCTTGCGGGAATCTGCCATGGGTTCGATTGGCTGAGAGACTTCCTTCTCTACGAAATTCCATTATGAAAGGATAGCAAAAGGGAGCTAACAGAACCCAATGCAAACATCATGAGATAACTAGCTCTTTGTCTGTAAAAGGAAATTGATAAGCACCTAAAACAGAAAAACAGATGCAGGGCAAAAGGAGTAAATGTGATGTGAGACAAAATATTTTCACATAGTGAGTCATTAGGGTGTGGAATGCACTGTCTGGGAATTATAGTGGAGGCAAGTTTAATTGAACCTATATATTCACTTAATGATATGATTTTGAACAATATGGCGATCTCATCATTTATCAATTGGTCCAATTAATTTGCTATGGAATGGCAGATGGAGTTTAAATCTAAACAAATGCGAGGTGATGCATTTTGGAAGATCTGTACAGTAGATGGCAGAATCCTTAGTAGCTTCAACATACAGAGGGAGCTAGGTGTACAGGTCCACAGTTCTCTGAAAGTGGTTGTACAAAGGTGGTCAATAAGACGTATAGCATGCTTGTCTTCATTGGTCAGGGCATACAGCATAAAAATTGGCAAGTCATTTTGCAGCTGGATAGAACTGTAGTTAGATCACATTTTCAAGATTGTATATTGTTCTGGTCGCCACACAACATGAAGGACATGGAGGCTTTGGAGAGGTTTACTTGGATGATGCCTGGTTTGGAGGGTATTAGCGATGAGGAGAGATTGGACAAATGTGACTTCTTTTCACTTGAATGTTGAAGGATGGGTACCACCTGAAAGAAGTTTACAAAATTATAAGAGACATGGATAGAATGGATAGGCAGAGTCTTTTTCCCAGAGAAACGGCAACTACTAGGGGACATAGATTTAAAACTTAAACTTACTGTGAGAGGCAAGATTTGTACATAAAGAATAGTAAGTGTCTGGAATGCGCTGCTAGAGAGAGATGGTAGAGATGGATATAATAGCAATATTTAATATGCAACTTGACAGACACATGAATAGGCAGGATTAGAGGGATATGGGCCATGTTGACATAAAATGTTTTTAGTTTAGGAAGGCATCAAGTATAGACACAGTCTTGGTGGGCCGAAGGGCCTATTCTATACAGGTTTTCATTCTTTGTTCATATTGAAAGCTATTCCTTGCAATTCATGAGTATTTCCAGATACTGTAGTTTAATGTACATATGGACGCATTAAAATGTTTAAGTTTAAAAGCATTAATATATAAATGTATTGCATTCTATTTCAAAATTTCTTTTCTTCTAGCTGGCCCACCATACACACTATATTTTGGTGTAAAGTTCTATGCAGAAGATCCTTGTAAACTAAAAGAAGAAATAACAAGGTAATGAGATGTAAACATGAACTTTGCTTGTTACATTATAAATGACTAAACCAAACTGGAGTTCCCAAAGCTCTCCCTCTGTTCCTGTCTGGGGCAGAAAAGCTTGCAAACAGCCTTCCTGCTCTAACACTAATTAAGTCACTTAAGTACCACATCTCATAGCCACTGGCACTGCACCATTAATGGACAGGGTCTAGCCACCCAGTAAACTCTGTGGATCCCTCCTTTAAGGGCACAAACCACACCACACCCCAGGATCACATGGAGACCCTGGCTTCCAAACTCTCCGGGAGAGAGACAAGAAATGGCTGACCAAGATGTTGTCTGGTTTGGAGGGTATTAGCTATTAGGAGAGATTGGACAAACTTGGTTTGTTTTCACCTGACTATCGAAGGATGAGGGGTGACCTAATAGAAGTTTGCAAAATTATGAGAGGCATTAATAGAATGGATAGTTGAAATCTTTTTCTCAGGGTAGAATTGTAATTTACTAAGGACATCGATTTAAGGTAAAAGGGGATCAGTTTGAAGGAGGTCAAAGAGGTACATTTTTAACACAGAGGGTGGTAAGTGCCTAGAATGGGCTACCAGAGGAGGTGGTGGAGGTGGATACATTTAAGAGGCATTTTGACAAAATTATGAATAGACAGGGAATAGAGGGATATGCACTGTGTAGAGACAAAAGGTTTTTGAGTTTAGAAATCATGAGTCATTAAATTTCACTCATGCAATCATTTTTACTTATTTAGTTAAAACATCCAAAATGGTCTCTGTGAGGATAATGATACTGGAGCAATTTGTTCACAGAAAACACTTTTGATTCTTTAATCAGCCACAGAATTAAGAATAGGTCCCCGATAATGATCTGCTACAGTATCAGATGTGGAAGGGGTTCCCACGGAAAGTCAACCCCCACTGCCCTTACTACTGTCACCCCTCTTCTTGTAAGCAATCCCATCTCTGTGACCATGATCCCACCCTGCACTTTCCTCTCTCCAGGTATCTATTGGTGAACTCTGGCGAAGGCCCCACTGTAATACCAGCAATGGCCACTGTTCACAGAGGCACTGTCCAATTTGAAGCACTGTTAGCTTCTGATTGTTAGGGGTGAAATTACTGTCTTAGAGAGCTAAATTCTACAGGTGCTGAGAGGGTAGTTTGACATGGCCCATGGAAATGCTTGATTGCAGTCACATCAGGTTCCTGAAGAAAAAACAATGTTGGACACCCTGCACATCTCCAACTGATGGCCAAGACCCTTGGGGCTTAAATCCTAGCCAATGTTTGTGTGAGTTCCTTTTGTCAAATACCTGACTCAGCTTTGACCAGATGTATTCCAATTATAGGTTGATTTATCAAAAATGTGGATGCACTGGATGGAATTCAGTTTTAAAAATGTCTTTACTGATAACTTTCTTGTTCTCGTTTTAGATATCAGTTTTTTCTGCAGGTCAAACAGGATGTTCTCCAAGGTCGGCTGCCCTGTCCTTTAGATATTGCCTCTCAACTGGGTGCTTATGCTATCCAGTGTAAGTGTGCCTGTCTTACTTTAACATATATACTTTAAAAAATATATATATTGCATGAGCTTTAATGAAGAACACTGTTTCTATGATGATAACAATTACGTGTCTGTAAAAATTAACTCTAATGTGGAGAAAAGTGAATTCCATTTGCAAGAGAAATAATTTGCTTGGAGTTTCTGTTCATTGCTGTTGTTAATCAGTCATATGCTACTCCTACACACAATAGTCAGAAGACCATGGATTGGGGCTAAAATTTCCTGTTCCCTTTATGTAGCAGGAGCATAGAAGCTGAAAGTCCAGGCCGACATATCCCAGTACAATGAGACATTATAAGTATTGCATGTAGTAGTGTTGAAGTGTCAATTTGCCGTGGCGATATAATCACAGACATGAGATCTAAAGCCATTTTTTAAAACAATGTACAATTGGAACAATTGAGGTTAATTTAGAAATTAAAGCATGAGTCAAAAACAGAAATTGCTGTTAGAATTAGAAAGCTTAAAGTCCATAGTCCATGATTTATACCTAAATATGTAAATATGAAATGAATCCCACAGTTCTCGTTACAACAGTAAGACTAATTAATTACATTGGTTGTAAATGTTGGTGCAAAAATATGATCAAATATTATTTTCTTCCTGTTTAGCTGAACTTGGAGACTATGACCCTTATAAACACACAGCAGGTTATGTGTCTGAATATCGATTTGTTCCTGATCAGAAGGAGGACCTTGAAGAAGCAATAGAACAATTCCATAAAGCATTAAGGTAGGGGCATTCTGTTTTTCACAGCAAACAAATTAGGCTTCAGGGAGTATTAGCTAATTTCAGAAAGTCCACAAGAGTTTCTGTAACCAGCAAGAAATATGTATTAGAATATTTTTTCACAATTATTAACTGAAGTTGTTTACATTAATGACTTGAAGAATTGTAATAATAGGAGACTCAGCTGTGACAAACACTTGCTGATGATCACATAATGTTCAGCACCATTTGCAACTCCTCAGATGCTGAAGCACTCCATGTTTAAATACAACAGGACTTTGACAATATCCAGGCTTGGGCTGACAAGTGGCATGTAACATTCATTCTACACAAATGACAGGCTATGATCATCTCCAGCAAGGGAGAATCTAACCATGGTCCTTGACATTCAATGGCGTTACCATCACTGAATCCACAATTATCAACATTCTGGGGTTTACCATTGTCCAAAAACTGAACTGGACTAGTCATGTACATACAGTGGCTAGAACAGCAGGCCAGAGGCTGGTAATCCTGCAGAATAACTCACTTTCTGACTCCCTAAGGCATGTCCACTATTTACAAGTGTAATTCTGAAATATGTCAAAATGCTCCCCAATGTCCTGGATGAGTTCAGCTCCAATAGCACTCAAGAGATTTGCCTCCATCCAGAGCAAAGTAATCTGCTTAATTTGTACCACATCCACAAACAATGACTCCCACCACCACCAATGCTCAGTCGCAGCAGGATGTGGCATCTAAAAGATGCACAGCAGAAATTCACCAAAGATTCTTAGGCAACACCTTCCAAACTGCCTAGATGGCCATGGGCAGCAAATACATGGGAGAACCACCATCTGCAAGTTCTTGTCGTTCCTTCACTGTCAGTGGGTCAAAACCCTGAAACTCCCTTCTCAGCAACACCATTGGAACCCATGGATCTGCAGCAAGTTTAGAAAGCAGCTCCCCACCAGCTTCTCTAGGGTAGTTAGAGATAGGCAATAAATGCTGGTTGAGTCAGTTTCACCCGCATCCCAAGAAAAACATGTAAGAAATTCATGGCAATAATAAATGTGCAAGAACAATTTGAAGCTAATTGTGCCATTTTGAAGCTCAATGCACAATTCAATGCTCTCCCTTTGATGAACACATGGTTAATAGCAGGGAGGCTCCTGCAACTTCCTAGTGCTACTTAAGGAGACCATCAACTGCTTACTGGTTGGGGCTGGTTGATTTTGTTGCGCTGCTATTGTTACAATTTGTACAGGTGTTTAATGTTTTCTGTAACTCTTTGATAGAGTCTGTTGCAAAAGGTAATGATGTGACAAGTGCTGAAGGTCTTTTTCTTACCATTAAGGTTTCTGAACAAATTAATTGCTCCTTGGCTTAGGTACAGCAGTATCCTGAAATATGACAGACAAGCTTCTAAGTGTTGGATGAGAAGGAGGAAAATGTGTAAAAGATTTTAGCAGAAGGTCTTGTCAGTCCAGTGTGTTCAGGAATCAGTTCTACTACTTGAACCCCATCAAGAAGCAATGTGTAAGAAATCTATGCTTCAGTGGAAAACGAGGCAGAGAATCACAAAGTCAATGTCCAAGACCTTCGCAGTAGTGTGCTGTGCTAGCTGTATTTGAACGAGTACACCAAAGTAAACACTAGTGAAAGAGGGGCACAAGCCGTCCCTTGATCACATGACTCATGAATCTAGTGCACAATCTATGCACACGTGTGTAGAATGCATGCACATTAAGCCATTGTGTCAAATTTCAGACCTCAGCAGTTCCCAGCTGTGTAAACGGGGCATTCTGTGCCCTTTCCTAACAGTTCTGCTCTACGAGAGAAACTGAGAGAGAATGGAATACAGCATTTCTGAAGGAGCCCTGACTCGAATCTCCTGTCCACAATGTGAAGCTCTCTATCTTTTTGTGGAAAAAAAAGAGAAGGGTTGGAATAGCAAACTGAGTGAGAATTGGAAAATCCAGCCCAACATCTCTCTGCCTGAACTGTTCGTGCATACCGTAGGATCTTTCATCATGAGGGGACTGCCCTTACAATCAGTGAATCTGCTGAGGATGAGGAAGAGGAAGGACGACAGTATAGACTGCCACATCCTGCCTTGGCTGTCACTAACAGCTAATGTGACTCCAATACTTACTGTGTTATCACCATCCTTCATTTACCAACCTCAGCACCTCTGTAATGTAGGAATGGGTGTTTGGTTTGTATATTAATTTCATTTTGATTCGACAATACCCTGCCTTTAATATTCCATCCATCACCTTTGTATGCCTATTTTAATCAGTACATCATTCTTTCATATTTCAGTGTTTAAAATTGATTATTGACCTGATAAATTAATTTTCAAACTAATTCATGCTGCAATTCTGTCATTGGGCTTTAAACTTTATTTTATTTAATTAAGTGCCATTATTATTTATTTCCAAGTTTAGCTCTTCTTGGTCATTAATCATCTGAATGCCTACTTGACCAAAGCATAAACATAAAAGCCACTATGAAATAAATATTCCAAGCCAATTTCATGTATAACATTGTGACAATATTGTATGCAAAAGTCAATAAATCACCCTTCATGTCTGTCTTTGCTTGTCCTCGTTCTCCCCTGCAGTGTATCCTTGTAGCTTGCAACATGGCTGGTAGAAGGTTGCTGACTTGCTATAAATAGGAAATTACAGATGGCTTTAGAAGATGGCCTCAAAGAGTTTCAGGCCAAGAATGCCAGGAGCAAACTTCTGGAACTCAGTCTGGGATGAAGCAGTCTGGAAAATCAAACTGCAGTCATAGTCTGAATGAAAACTTCATAGAATGTTTTTGAGGTAGTTACTGTTTATAGTAACAGCTAGCAATAGCTGTAAATCAGAAGGTGGAAGGGAGAGAGGAACTCAGCAAAATGGTAGTCTCATAGAGAATGATATTGAGCAAACTGATGGGCTGACAACTCTGAAGATCTGGATGCACGTAATCTTGGGGGCTAGAAAAAGCTGCCTAATATGTTGGTGTTAATTTTTCAAAATTAATTGGACTCTGGAAAGGTTTTGTCAGACTGGAAAGGAGCAAATATTATCCTTCAAGAACATAGAACATTACAGCGCAGTACAGACCCTTCAGCCCTCGATGTTGCACCGACCATTCAGACCAATCTGAAGCCCATCTAACCTACATTATTCCATGTACATCCATATGGTTGTCCAATGATGACTTCAATGTATTTAAAGTTGGTGAATCTACTACCGTTGCAGGCAAAGCATTCCATACCCTTACTACTCTGAGTAAAGAAACTACCTCTGACATCTGTCCTATATCTATCACCCCTCAATTTAAAGCTATGCTCCCTCATGCTCACCGTCACCATACTTGGAAAAAGGGTCTCCCTGTCCACCCTATCTAACCCTCTGAATATCTTATATATCTCTATTAAGTCACCTCTCAACCTTCTTGTCTCTAATGAAAACAGCCTCAAGTCCCTCAGCCTCTCCTCGTAAGACCTTCCCTCCATACCATGCAACATCCTAGTAAATCTCCTCTGCACCCTTTCCAAAGCTTCCACATCCTTCTCATAATGAGGTGACCAGAACTGTACACGATGCTCCATGTGTGGCTGCACCAGAGTTTTGTACAGCTGTGGCATAACCTCATGGTTCCGGAATTCGATCCCTCTATTAATAAAAGCTAAAACACCATATGCCTTCTTAACAACCCTGTCAACCCGGGCGGCAACTTTCAAAGATCTGTGTACATGGACACCGAGACCTTTCTGCTCATCTACACTACCAAGAATCTTACCATTAGCCCAGTACTTTGCATTCCGGTTACTCCGACTAAAAATAGGAAACTATATGCCAATTTGCTTGATATCTGTCGTGGGGAAGTAATAGAATTGATCATTAAAGGGAACATGGGACTAATTTGGAAAAACTGAAGGTAATCTGAGGGTCAGCATGGTTTTATCAAAGGGAAAGTGTGTTTTCACCAGTTTATTGGTGTTCTTTGAAGCAGGAACATGCACTGTTTCTTGCAAGCACCGTAATGCACCAAATATTTAACTGCGCATTCTCAATAATATTCTTCTGTGTATTGATCTTCATTCTTTCCCAGGATAGATTCGCTTCCTGAAGATTTCTGAGCTGCAGCCACAAAGCACCTTCCTTAAAAGAGTATCAGACTTGCTTTCAGTGGTTTTGGAAGGTACTTTGAGCCGCCTGGTGATGCCTGCAGCCAATTAACAGCATGGTTGGTACTTGCTGCAGTCATACAAACATACAAAGAACAAGAGCCGGCCACTCAGCCCTTTGACCCTGCTCCACCATTTAACAAGATCATGGCTGAACTGGTTTTAACTTCAACTCTACATTCTTGAATATCCCAATAACCTTTTATCCCCTTGAGCATGAACAGAGAGGATAGGGACTTATCATTCTCTAGGTTGAGAACCAGAGGAACTGACTTCAGGTGATGGTAAAAGAAGCAGTGTTTAACTGTGGAAAAGTACAATGATGGGTTAGGATCTGAAATGCACTCAGAGGGTGGTGGAGACAGCATCAATAAACATTCAAAAGAGAAAGGGATATTTATCTGGAGAGGAAACTCTTGCAGATTTATGGGGAAAAGATAAGGCATGGGGCTGACTAACTCTTATAGAGACAGCAGGGCTGAAAAGCCTCTCTCTGTGCTATGTATTCTCTAGTTTTAATATTGCTTAACGTTAATACGAGAAGTACATGTTACCAAAGCCTGTGGTCTTGTGTTCATCAGGATACATGCAAGAATGCCAAATTTTGAATAATCACAGCAATTGATGCTACGGGAGCATAGGTTACTGATTATTTGGCAAGTCGGATCCAAATTGTCAGGGCACGTCTTCCTATTTCCCCCACCTTTTCTGAGGCTTGAACATTTTCGTGACACTAGATTTGGGTACAGCTGGAAGACTGGGCTGGCGGGGTTTGGGAGCTGTTGGAGGAGAACTAGAGGTAGAGGTAGATTAGATTAGATTACTTACAGTGTGGAAACAGGCCCTTCGGCCCAACAAGTCCACACCGACCCGCCGAAGCCCAACCCACCCATACCCCTACATTTACCCCTTACCGTGCCCAGGTTGTGGGAGACCTGTGAGAGTGAGGATAGGAAGGTATGGGAACAAGGGGAGGGTGCTTTAAGCTGAAGGGTTTTGAGTGCAAAGCATCTACCTTTTCATGTACAACAGAACTTGCTGGAAGAACTCAGCAGTCTGGCAGCATCTGTGGAGGGAAGACAAATGTCTATAAAACAAATATTTCCTTCAAAATTTAAGCCCTCCAATAAATATTAAATATAAAGTATTTTGTAACAATATAAATATGATATCCAATCATGAAACTCTCAGTCATGTATAGGTGTTGTAATAAATCTTACTAAATATTTTGCAGCAAAAATATTGCCACATCTAAAGCGACGTTTATTCAAAACTAATCCATTGTCCAAATTGCATTTTGGACATTAGATACTATATAAATAATCTTGTCTTCTCGGTGTGTTCAATCAAACTGTAGCTGAATAAGCTTCTCTCTGTACACCCTAGTTCCAAAATGAATGGATCAGCTGTGTGTCCAGCAAGTTTGTCCTCCTGTCAGATGTAGGTTAAATCACTTTTTGTTTTATGGAGCTTGCCATTTGACAGCACTACTTCTGCATTATTTACTTTGCCATTTTATCTCTAACAATGTTACAATGTAAAGTAAACAGGATGTGTTTCCAGATCTTTCATCTGGAGTGACCCCGAGGTATTCTGACTGAATAGAAAGTTTGTTAGCTATAAATACTAATAATACCACATTTGTAACATATTGTTAGGCATTTTATTACAAATGGTTGGCCATCCATAATTTTGCTTTTGTGTTGTGTAATATTATCTGAAGTTCAATCACCTTAAAAGAGTCTTTCCATCTCTTGTGAAAGGAATAGCATGGGCCCTCAAGTCGTGCAGCAGTAACGTCCTTGCCCCAGACCAAGAGACCCAAATTTGAGTCCAGCTCTGCTCCAGAGGTGTATAGTAACATCTCTGAACAGGTTGATTAGGAAAAATTGGTTAAATAAAAGAAATAGGATCTCGACCTGTTTCAGGCAACCTCATTCTTACCAAGATATATATCTGATGAAACTACTATAAACTCTCCCTTTTTTCTCTGCATGAGAATAGTTTTTCAGAAACTGGAAGTCGCTTTTTTAAAATTGGTATTGTAGTAAAGAAATGGATGCCCTGATAATCGCTACCATTTATTCAGATACATTTTCATTTTTTGTAGTGACCTGGTTTGCTTTGAGATTCCTGTTCAGTTGCCTATTTGCCTACTTTAGTTTTGCTAAACTTAAAACAACTTCCTAATGGCACTTAAGAAGCTCTTATTTTCTTGTGAAAGCAGCCATGAATACTTGTAATATGCAGTTATTGTAGACATTCCAGATTCTTTGATATTTGATAGTTATTTCAACACTGCCAATCTGTGCTGCTCCATTCTGACAAAATTTGAGGACTGGAAAGGTTGAGTTTCTGGTTTGGTTTCTTCCAAACTACCCTCTAAGGTAACGATCATGAAATATTGTCCTTTCTATGCCACTAACTGTGCAGTACTTTGTCCGAGTAGCCATTCGTCACATTTGAATGTAAATATTTAGTGGTAGCAGACTACTAAAATGTGACTCTGTCCTCATTAAATTAAAACAAAGAATTGTTTATGCTGTAATGGTCTCATGCAATCTCTTCTGAATTCCATTCAGTTAAGAACTTTGGCACTAATTTTGAATGCCAATTCAAAATAGGCCACTCCAGAATAGGTATATTTGGAAATGTACTCAATATTGCTGTCTGGGCATTGAATATGTCAGTTATCTGACAGATAAGTTGCCTTTACTGATATTTGTCCATGTCGGGCGTGTGGTGCTGGAAAAACACAGCAGGTCAGACAGTATCCAAGGACCAGGAGAATCGATGTTTCAGACTTATGCCCAAAATGTCGATTCTCCTGCTCCTTGGATGCTGCCTGACCTGCTGTGCTTTTCCAGCACCACACCCTCGATTCTGATCTCCAGCATCCGCAGTCCTCACTTTCTCCTAGTTGCTATTTGTCCATAGCAATTACACTTCATGACCTGATTTACCCAACTCCTTGATAGATATTGTGTTTCTAATTTGAGTAGTTATCCAGAACCCCTTGAAACTTCACAGAAACAGAAGGTATCCTTCAGAAAGTAATGAGTGATACATTGAATCAATAATGTAAGCATGAACAAAGAGTTGCTCAGAACAAGACCCTTTGCAAGTGAGAAATTCCAGTGTGAACTATTATAACTGTCTATTGGGTACTTCTGGCTACTGGAATGGGGAGAAAATTCAGAAATCTGAAGTGCAAAGAGACTTTAGAGTTCTAGTCCAGGATTCTCTCAAGGTACACTTGCAGGTTGAGTCAGTAGCTAGGAAGGCAAATACAATGATGGCATATATTTTGAGAGGACTTGAATATAAAAGCAGAGATATACTTCTGAGGCCCTCTAAGGTTCTGGTCAGACTACATTTGGAGTATTGTGTGCAGTTTTGGACTGCATATCTCAGGAATGATGTACTGGCCTGTTCAGAGGAGGTACATGAGAATGGTCCCAGGGATGAAAAGCTTAACATATGAGGAATGCTTGAGGACTCTGGGTTTATGCTTGATGGACTTTAGAAGAGTGAAGGGGGATCTAATTGAAACATACGGAATACTGAATGGCCTGGACAGAGTGGACATTGGGAGGATGTTTCAATTGGTAAGAGAGACTAGGACTTGAGGGCACAGCCTGAGAGGAATGGGAAGACCTTTTAGAATGGAGATAAGGAGAAACCTCTTCAGCCAGAGAGTGGTGAATCAATGGGATTCATTGCCACATAAGGCTGTGGAGGCCAGGTCATTGAGTATATTTAAAACTGTGATAGTTTCTTGAGTATCAAGGGTTACAGGAGAAAGCAGGAGAATGGGGTTGAGAAACTTATCAGCTTTGATTGAATGGTGGAGCAGACTCGATGGGCTGAATGGCCTAATTTCTGGTCCTATGTCTTATGGTCTTATGGAATAAAGCATTCAAAATAGTCTCCACCTGCTAACAAGAAAAAACATACAGGTTGCCATTCTGTTTTAGACCACAGGGAACCATTGAAGCACCATCTAATTGAAACAAGTTGCATGGATTTTGTGGTTTTTGAGCACAAAATTGTATATTGCATGAGTAAATATGTCTTCGTTACTTCGCAACACTGTTATTAGGAAAATATATATGTTAGTCTTTAGGGTGAATACATTTAGCCACAGTCTACCTCACAGGATAGCTGAAAAAGGGTGCATCTTGTCTAAGTATTTAACCTCATGCACATCAGCACAATTCACAAGAAATTTCAATGTAAAGGTAAAACAAAATCTAACTATTCAAATTAGAAACACAAAATCGATAAAGGAGTTGGGCAAATCAGGTTGTGAAGTGTAATTGCTCTGGACAACTATCAGTGAAGGTAACTTATTTGCCAGGTAACTGGCACATTCAATGCCCAGACAGCAATGTTGAATACATTTCCAAGTATACTTATTCTGGAGTGGTCTATTTTGAACTGGGAACTGAAATCAGTGGCAAAGATCTTAATTGAATGGGATTCAGAAGAGGTCACATGAGACCATTAGAGCATAAACAATTCTTTGTTTTAATTTAATGAGGAGAGAGTTACACTTTATTAGTCTACTGCCACTAAATATTTACATTCAAATTTGGAAGAAAGCAAACCAGAAATCAACCTTTCCAGTATGATAGGTGAGTGCAGATTTATTGACAAGTGGGCTCTGATTGATAGACATGTTACTATAGCATCAGTTGTTAACTGCCAAGCATTATTTGAATTTTAAACCAGGCAGGTTGATGCTTATTCATTGGTTTTCTTAAATAATGGCAATTAGGAGGCCAGGAAAACAGAGCTGGCTCAAGTGAACTGGCAAAAAAGACTAAGGAATAGGTTAATAGGAATGCAGTAGTTGACATTTCAATGGGATATTTCGGCCTAAACAGAATATGGACATTTCAACAGTAAAGGAACAGTCCAAAGGCAGGTCTTAATATCTGTGGGGAAAGTGAGTACTGCAGATGCTGGAAATTAGAGTCAAGATTAGGAAAGCCCAGCAGGTCAGGCAGCATGTGAGGAGCAGGAAAATCAATGTTTCAGGCCAAAGCCCTTCATCAGGAATGAAGGGTTTACTATCTGTGGTTGACTGAAAAAGATTAATGGTAATATCGTACTTAAAGATAAAACATTTAATTGCACAAAGTTGGTTTTCAGTGCAGAGGATTTGACAGAATATAACAAGCAGCAAATAACAACCAAATCATTAATAAGGAGGGAAAAATTAGAGTATGTGAGGGAAAAAGCTAGAGATATAAAAAGCGTAAGTGTTTCTATAGATATTGTTAAAATAGAATTAACAAAGAGGGCAATAGCCCTATACAAAGTAAGTGTTTCAAATTAATAATAGAATTGAAGAGATATTTGTATTTTTTTCATAGAGGATACACGTAACACCCCGAAAATAGTTATAAATCAGGAAATGGAAGGGAATTTGGATCTCAAGAAAATTGCAATCATAGGGAGGTACTACTTACCAAATTGTTGAAGTTGCAGGTGAGCAAGTCTACAGATCCTGATGGAATTCATCATAAGGTCTGTAAAGAACTGGCTAGTGAACTAGTAAATGCATTGGTTTTAACTTTGCAAAATGTCCGAGATTAGAGGAATGTTCCATTATGATGGAAGTTACCAAATGCAACTCTTTTACTCAAAAAAGGAGGAACATGTAAAGCAAAAAACTACAGGCCACAACATTTGTCAAAAGGAAGACTTTAGTAGCTATTATTAAAGATAAAATGGCAAGGCACTTAGAAAAGTTCTAGGTGATCAGGCAGAGTCTGTCTGGTTTTGTGAAAGGGAAATCCTGCTTAACCAATTTATTAGAGTTTGTTGAGGTTATATTGTGTGCTGTGGGTATGATGAATCAGGTGGATTTCCAGAAAGCATCTGATAAAATGCTGTCCAGGGTGTGGGGCTTACCATTTGGCATGTGCAGAAGATTTGCTAGTTAACAGAAAAATAGTTTTCAGAATATAACTAAACATTCAATATTTTAAATCTATTTTTACCATTTTATCTAAGAACGAAAGACAGACAAAATCTTTGGAAACTTGTGACTTCAACACATTTGTATTTTGCAGCATAACAGGTAAATGCAAATTTGAAATACTTTCTGATAGTTTGAGATACATCAATGATGGTGTTTCGTCATTAACATTGTTTTTGAAATGCGACACTATTCTAGCAAACTACATGCTAACCCTGACAGCATCTTCCCATTTTATTGTTGGAAGTTGGAAACTATAGAAACAGAATTCCAGTAGTTTGTGCTGCAGATCAGTCAGAACATTAACACCTACAGTGTATTCTAAATTTGCAGTGGGGGATGGGGGAGGGTCTATATTGAAATTTAATATACTGCATTACATTCATTTTAAGGCTTAGAACAAATTAGCCAGTTGCAAGTTGTCTTACCACAGCTGATTATGAATGTCAGGTGTAATATGTATTTCATGTTCAGCACTTGCCACGTACATATTCCTAAACAAGATATCTTTGAAACACGAAAACTTATTGAATTTGAATGCATTCAAATTTAAACACAAAGTCATAATTTAACTATGCAGAATCTAATCTTGGTAAATGACAACTTGCATTAAAGAACATCTAGAAGTTTTGCACATGGATGCAAGGAAAACAGATACTGAGCCAGGAAGAGAAAGGATAAACAAGGTGACTAAAAGATTGGTTGGATGGATAAGGTTTGTGAAGGTTATTGAGTTGTAGAAGACAGGAGAATTTGAAGAATAAGCTTTCAGACAAGAATGGCCGAAGACTATCCTGACAATAGTGAGATAAGAAGAAGAGAAATGTATAGACCTGAGTCAAAGGGCAAACATATAGAATTTTGCCATCACCAGTTAGAATGGGGACCTGAGTTGGGAGGTTCAGCAGCACCCTCACATTGGGCCTTTAGCCTCACTAATATCAACTAGACAACCTGTTGTTAAGTATCTCATCTTCATGGGCATCTTGCCATATGAACAAAATAAATATTGGACCTTTTACCTTGCCAAATGTAAAGTCTAAGATCAGTCTTGGGGTCCAAGGAGTGACAAAGGAGAGGTGGAGATGGATATGCTATTGAAATACAATAGAGTTGGAAAGCACTACTGATGTGCATAGCAATGTTTCTGAAAAATATTTGGTTTGGGAAAAATTATCAATTTGTGTCAGATGCTGTTTATACCAAATGATCGTGGAAAATTCCTGAGCAGAATGGGCCCAGGACTGGCTGAGTATATGAAGACTAGCATCAACCACCATAGTTCTTATTCACATTTATAAGAGGCCTGTCATCTATTTTAGATAACTTCCTAGGATTCACTGAATTCTACAAAGGTATAACCCACAGATTAATTAATTAGGATTTTCAACTGATAAATTTGTCATCAGTCACACTGTTATTGCTTGCAAAATAGTGGTAATATGTATTAATCTCCTGCTCTGCAGCATTTTGGGGTAATGCATGAATTATAAGGTGAGGAATTAAACCTTTGTGAGGGAGGGGGATGAGAAACCAAAGCAATAAGGAAAAGGGATAATGAACTAGGATGCATAGGGTAGAAGTTATGTAAGCTGGAGTTCATGCAAGATAGAGAAAGGGAGGTGAGCAAGGACAGTGTAGGATTAGTGTAAGTATTAAAGGGGGAAATGGAAGTGTTGAAAGGCAATTGAGTAAAGGTGCATGTAAATGCCACAGTTGGTGTGTAGTGAAAATATGTGATCTGAAATTAGTTTTGCGGTCAAACAGCCCTTGAAGCTGTGAATTTCCTGATCAGTTCTAGATAATGTTTGTGTTTTTATCACTGTTACTGATGAGTTTCTAATGTTTGAAGTGAAGCATAGAAACTCAAGGATGTAACACTCAAGGATCTGATAGATCCTGACTGACATGGGCTATTCTGAGAAATATGGCAGAAAATTTGACTACTCTTGGGAAATAAGGCAGGGCAAGGGACTGAGGTGTCAATGGGGGAGCACTTTGGGGCCAGTGACCATACTTCTATTAGATTTAAAATAGTGATGGAAAAGGATAGACCAGACCTAAAAGTTGAAGTTCTAAATTGGAGAAAGGCCAATTTTAACGGTATTAGGCAAGAACTTTCAAAAACTGATTGGGGGCAGATGTTCGCAGGTAATGGGACAGCTGGAAAATGGGAATCCTTCAGAAATGAGATAACGAGAGTCAGAGGCGGTATATTCCTGTTAGGGTGAAAGGAAAGGCTGGTAGGTATAGGGAATGCTGGGTGACTAATGAAATTGAGGGTTTGGTTAAGAAAAAGAAGGAAGCATATGTCAGCTACAAACAGAATAGATCGAGTGAATCCTTAAAAGCCTATGAAGGCATTAGGAGTATACTTAAGGGGGAAATCAGAAAGGCAAAAAGGGGACATGAGATAGCTTTGGCAAATAGGGTTAAGGAGAATCCAAAGGCATTCTACAAATACATTAAGGATAAAAGGCTAACTAGGGATTGAATACCGTTCCTCAAAGATTAGCAAGGCAGCGTTTGTGTGGAGCTACAGGACATGGGAGAGACACTAAACGAATATTTTGCATCAGTGTTTACTGTGGAAAAGGGCATGGTAGATATAGAATGTAGGGAAATAGATGGTGACGAGGAGGTACTGGATGTCCTGCAATGCACAGAAGTGGATAACTACCCAGGGCCTGATCAGGTGTACCCTAGAACTCTGTGGAAAGCTCAGGAAGTGATGGCTGGGCCTCTTGCTGAGATATTTGTATCGACGATAGTTGCAGGTGAGGTGCTCGAAAACTGGAGGTTGACTAACGTGGTGCCATTACTTAAGAAAGGTGGTAAGGACAAGCTAGTGAACTATAGACTGGTGAGCCTGATGTCGGTAGTGGGCAAGTTGTTGGAGGGAATCCTGAGGGACAGGATGTACATGTATTTGGAAAGACAAGGACTGATTAGAGGTAGTCAACATGGCTTTGTGCATGGGAAATCATGTCTCACAAATTTGATTGAGTTTTTGAAGAAATAACAAAGAGGTTTGATGAGGGCAGAGTGGTTGACGTGATCTATATGGACTTCAGTAAGGCATTCGACAAGGTTCCCCAGAGGAGACTGGTTAGCAAGGTTGGATCTCACGGAATACAGGGAGAACTTGCCATTTGGAATTAGCCATTGGCTCAAAGTTATAAGATAGAGGGTGGTGGTGGAGGATTGTTTTTCAGGCTGGAGACCTGTGACCAGTGGAGTGCCATGAGGACTGGTGCTGGGTCTAATCATTTTTGTTATTTATCGAAATGATTTGGATGTGAGCATATGAGGATATTTAGTAAGTTTACAGATGACCCCAAAATGGGAGGTGTAGTGGACAGCGAAGAAGGTTACCTCAGATTACAACGGATCTTGATCAGGTGGGCCAATGGGCTGAGAAGTGGCAGATGGAGTTTAATTTCGATAATGTGAGGTGCTGCATTTTAAGAAAGCAAATCTTAGCATGACTTATACACTTAATGGTAAGGTCCTAGGGAGTGCTGCTGACCAAAGAGACCTTGGAGTACAAGTTCATAGCTCCTTGAAAGTAGAGTCGCAGGTAGGTAAGATAGTGAAGTAGGCATTTGGTATGCATTCCTTTATTGGTCACAGTACTGAGTACAGGAGTTGGGAGGTCATATTGCGACTGTACAGGACATTGGTTAGGCCACTTTTGGAATATTGCATGCAATTCTGGTCTCCTTTTTATCAGAAGGATGTTTTGAAACGTGAAAGGATTCAGAAAAGTTTTGCAAAGATGTTGCCAGGGTTGGAGGATTTGAGCTATAGGGAGAGGCTGAACAGGCTGGGGCTGTTTTTCCTGGAGCGTCGGAGGCTGAGGGGTGTCCTTATAGGGGTTTATAAAATCATGAGGGGCTTGGATAGGGTAAATAGACAAAGTCTTTTCCCTGGGGTGGGGGAGTCCAGAACTAGAGGGCATAGGTTTAGGGTGAGAAGGGAAAGATATAAAAGAGACCTATACGGCAAGTCTTTTACACAGAGGATGGTGTGTGTGTGGAATGGGCTGCCAGAGGAAGTGGTGGAGGCTCATGCAATTGCAACATTTAAAAGGCATCTGGATGGGCCGGCTGCTGGCAAGTGGGGCTAGATTGGGTTGGGATATCTGGTCAGCATGGATGGGTTGGACTGAAGGGTCTGTTTCCGGGCTGTGCGTCTCAATGACTCGAATTACATGAAAAATTCAGAAGCCTATCTCTGTGTTGGGAACAAATCTCACTGCATCTTTTAACTAAGTTCTGGGTGTTGAAGTGAGATTGTTACGAGGTCATGGGGTGTTACCTGTTAAGGGGAATTATTGCTTCTTAATGACTTTATATAAACTGCATATCTCCCCTCATTAATGTGCAGCTTCCTATCCTACAACCCACTGCAAGTAAACTTGGAGCCAAGGATTTCTTGACATAGGAGTTGGAGCGGGTATCTGATAACTTCAGCCCACAGGGCGCCACCAACTTGGTCACCACACAAAGCATTTCAGGGCATGAAACGTGGACAACAGCCACGTGCACCCTCCATCCATGGATATTTGCATCCAATAATTACCTAACCTTCGTGACCTTTGTGACACCGCTCCCATTCAGGTGTGTCCCATTGCAGGACACTTCAGACGTCAAGACCTGCATCACAGAGTGTACTGCCAACTTGCATTGAAAGACTGCTACAAGAACATTTTGCAAGGCCAGAGACCAGCTCATGGATTAGACCAGGCTAGCACTCAGAGTTTCACACTTGCACTCATGCACATCCTGCCTACCTGCATGCTTTCAGCATCCATGTCTTGCCTTGCTTCGCCTTGCTTTGCCTTTTAGCATCATCAGAAAACAGGCAGTTTATCGTGCTATCAGCAGTCTGGAGTGAAGGGGGCAGCCATGTCTCAAAGTTGTAGGAGATCTGTTCTCATCAGAATCTATGCAGGCACCCATCAGACAGGGGCTCCTTGCACTGTAAGTCAAGGGCAGCCTCTGATACTGGCCCACAGGATTGTCCACAGTCAGGCATCTGGGTGAAGAGTTCTTGGCTCAAGGGTTTGTGTCTCTGGTAAGTGGTTCACCGTAGCTCCTAGTAGCTAGTTTGAGGGGTATGGCTAACACCATTCAGGAGGTGTAGAGGCATCGGTCAGAGGTCAGAGCTCACAGGGGGTGGGGCCAATGACTCTTGGATCCGTCCAGAGAAATTAAAGTGAAGGGAGTGGGTGGCATGTTGGGGTTTGCTGCCACAGGAAGGAGACTTGGGAACCTCTTCTTGGTATCTTGGGGATGCAGACTGGAGGGAGGGGGATAGCAATTGTGAGAGGGTCAACAGTAAATGACGCTGTTTGGTAAAGCCTGATTGGAGTGACACAGTGGCTCAGTGGTTAGCACTGCAGCCTCCCAGCGTCGGGGAACAAGGTTCGATTCCAGTCTCAGGCAACTGTCTGTGTGGAGTTTGCACATTCTTCCTGTGCCTGCTTGGGTTTCCTCTAGGTGCTCCGGTTTCCTCCCACATGCCAAAGATGTGCAGGTAGGTGTATTAGCCATGCTAAATTGCCCATAGTAGGATAAAGTGAGGACTGGAGATCAGAGTCGAGAGTGTGGTGCTGGAAAAGCATAGCAGGTCAGACAGCATCCGCAGGAGAATCGACATTTCAGGCATAAACTCTTCATCAGTGTTAGGTGCATTAGTCAGGGGAAATGTAGAAAAATAAGGGAATGGGTTGGGGTTGGTTACTCTTCAGAGGGTTGGTGTGGGCTTGCTGGCCTGAAGACCCTGTTTCCACACTGTAGGAATTCTATTTTCTAAGTTCTAAGAAAGGGATAATGCAGGATGGTGTGTTCATCCACTCAGGAGTGAAATGTTTCTTCAGAGGCCAGCATCCTATCACCAATCACTCTTCATTTACAAATGCATAACCTTTGACAATAGCACTGTCTCTCACTAAGCCAGGGGCTCAATATCCCTGGTCTTCTGCGAGGGCCAGGATTCTCTCCTCATAGTGGGTGAGGTACCAAATGCCAGGCACCTCTCTACTTGTCCTTGCTCCTTCTGCTGAGTGCAAGACTGTTTTCTCTTGTAATGACAACAAAGGATGGATTGAATGAGGTGAAATTGGGTGGATCAGCTGTTAGTGCTGGGGAAGATGGTGAGGCACCCATGGTGAGTGAGCAGGCAGTACAGAAACAATACAGAGTAAGCAGTGTCGGGGGGATTGGGAAGAAAGAATGAGGGAAGGTGTTGCATGTAATTGTGAAAGTGTCAGATCAAGAGCCTTGGTGGGAGATTGGCGCAATAGTAGAGATAAAGTGTGTGTGGGGTAGCAGAGTGTAGCACTTACCCTGGCAGAGCAGTAAAGGTCATTGAACATCTTGTGGCATTGCTGGCCATTTCTCCAGAACATAGACACAGCACTGACCCAGATGGCAATCTCAAACCAGAATCTGCTGGTGGAGCATCCTTTGCCAGCATTCCAGAAAGAGGAAAGCGCTCCTCTGGATCAGCCCATCCAGGTCCCAGTTGGAGAACGGCAATGTCATTTGTCGTTTCTCCAATATCGATGAGGGGAGCAGTTTTGGAATGCCAGTACTTGTCTGTGTGCCCAGTGGCCTTTAAAAGATGGCAGGTGGTGC
The DNA here is from genome assembly GCF_020745735.1 of Hemiscyllium ocellatum. Taxonomy (NCBI): domain Eukaryota; kingdom Metazoa; phylum Chordata; class Chondrichthyes; order Orectolobiformes; family Hemiscylliidae; genus Hemiscyllium; species Hemiscyllium ocellatum. The sequence continues at coordinate 66,542,916 of NC_083402.1, read as the reverse complement.
CCAGGTATCCAAATATATGCTGATTGGCAAGTTCCTCTGGGAATACTGGGTGGTAGAAAGGAGGTGGATTGGGGCGAGGGAGAGCCGTAAGGACAGAGTAGGCAGATTTTGAGGCGAATTAGTAAGATGTGGTGAGAGATCTCCCTCGGAGTCATGGAGAAGAACCCTCCATGAAACTTGATGAAACTGACACTTAGGACTGAATCTCTACTTTATAATTTCTACATTTAATAAATATAAATGTGTCCTTAAAAATTAGTCAGAAGCTCTTTTCTTGATTTCTGACTAAGTGTTTTTGTCTTTCTGAGTATTGTTTTGGTTATGATGGTAGCCAATGAGTACCGTTTCCTTGATTGGAATATTGACATGGTGTAAGGAAAAATAATGTGGACACTGGTTAGAATCTGGAACGCACTGCCTGAAAAAGAAGCTTTTGAAGGGGTTTTTGGATCACTGTCTGAAAAGAACAAAGTAGCAGGGCTAGAGGGAAAAGTGGGAGGATGAAGAAGATGTTTGGTATGCTTGCCTTTATTGGTCAGTGGATTGAGTGTAGGAATTGGGAGGTCATGTTGTGACTCTACAGGACATTGGTTAGGCCACTTTTGGAATACAGCATTTAATTCTGGTCTCCCTGCTATAGGAAAAATGTTGTTTAACTTGAGATGGTTCAAAAAAAATTTACATGGATGTTGCCAGGGTTGGTAGGTTTGAACTATAGGGAGCGGCTGAACAGGCTGGGACTATTTTCCTTGGAGCATCGGTGACTTTATAGAAGTTAATAAAATCATAAGGGGCATGGATAACATGAACAGCCAAGATCTTATCCCCAGGGAGGGAGAGTCCAAAACTAGAGAGTTTAAGGTGAAAGGGGAAAGAGTTAAAAGGAACCTAAGAAGCAATCTTTTCATGAGGAAGGTGGTGCGTATATGGAATGAATTGCCAGAGGAAGTGGTGGAGGCTGGTACAATTACCACATTTAAAAGGCATATAGATGGGTACATGAATAGCAAGGATTTAGAGAGATATGGACCAACCACTGGCAAATGAAACTAGATTAATTTGGGATATCTGATCAGTATGAATGAGTTGAATGGAAGGGTCTGTTTCCATACTGCACAGCTCTATGACACGCATGGGTATGCTCCTTCAAAGGCAGAGGACAGTTAGGATCAGAATAATGATGGCCTGTGCTATAGCAATCCCATGATTAATGATTTAACAATGAAAGCTATATCACATAAATCTTCAGTGGTATTTAAAATAATTTTGATACTTGATATTGAAACAGTTAATTAAGATATCATTTTCTAACCATTGTCCTTCCTCTTGATTTTTTAGAACTCAAGTTGCTCTTAACCAATTACTACTTATGTTATAAAGTTAGCCAAGAAAGCACTAATAATCTATGTACATAAGTACAGACAAAATAAAACAAATAAGTAATTTAGCCAACTAAACACACTCTGTCAATCATGTCTGCAAGATCATGGATGATCTGATTGTTTCCGTCATCTCCTGAAACCTAATCCTAACCCTTTTACTCCTTTGTAAATAAAAACTCTACCTAACACTGCCTTGAATATATTCAGTGACCCAGCCCTCCTTGCCCACAGGATTATTGTGACTGTCATTAGGTCAGTGAGCTGGACTTATTAGAATATGAGTTTTCAAAGTGGGGCTGTTAACCTGGTCCAATCAGGTAGCCCTGGCTGACAGAAACAAAGAGAGTCAGCATAAACAGGGCCGTGGAGGGGGTCGTTAGGGCCGACTGCCTGCCCCTCTTCCGCGGTTACGTTAGGGCCCGGGTGTCCTTGGAGAAGGAGCACGCGGTGTCCACCAACACCCTGGAGTTGTTCAGGGAGAGGTGGGTGCCGCAGGGAGTGGAGTGCATCATTTCCCCCTCCAACACTATTTTGATTTAGTCCCTGCCCTCCCCTTCACTGTTTTTGATCACACAGCTTTGCCCTTTGGTGTGAAGGGCACTGCTTGTTACCTGCCACTCGGGTGTTTTCCTATTTTTTCCTGGTGGTGGAAATTAAATAAAGATTTGTGCACTTTGTGTCTCTCACTGTGTCTCACACCTGCTTAAAAAAATAAAAAAAAAATAAAAAAAGAAAAAAAAATACAACCAGGAGAAAGGGCACTGCTTGTCACTGGCCACTCGGGTGAAAAAAAAACAGAGAGTCAGCATAAACAGGTCCAGGCAGTGGGCCGTGGAGGGGGTCGTTAGGGCCGACTGCCTGCCCCTCTTCCGCGGTTACGTTAGGGCCTGGGTATCCTTGGAGAAGGAGCACGCGGTGTCCACCAATACCCTGGAGTTGTTCAGGGAGAGGTGGGTGCCGCAGGGAGTGGAGTGCATCATTTCCCCCTCCAACTCTATTTTGAGTTAGTCCTTGCCCTCCCCTTCACTGTTTGATCACACAGTATTGCCCTCTGATGTGAAGGGCACTGCTTGTCACAGGCCACTCGGGTGTTTTCCTATTCAATTTTCACCACCAGCAAAAATAAAGATTCATGCACTTTGTGTCTTTCACTGTGTCTCACACCTGCACACACATAGAAAAAAAGAAAAAAAAAGAAAATAGGAAAAAAGAAGAAAAAAGGAAAAATAATTTTAAAAACTAACAGGCGATAAGGGCACTACTTGTAGAGAAAAAAGGAGTGCCTGATCACACACATTGCCAAAAAAAAACAAAGAGAGTCAGCATAAACAGGTCCAGGCAGTGGGCCAAGGAGGGGGTCGTTAGGGCCAACTGCCTGCCCCTCTTCCGCGGTTACATTAGAGCCTGGGTGTCTCTAGAAAAGGAGCACGCGGTATCCACCGACACCCTGGAGTTGTTCAGAGAGAGGTGGGCGCCGCAGGGAGTGGAGTGCATTATTTCCCCCTCCAACTCTATTTTGATTTTATCCCTGCCCTCCCCTTCACTGTTTGATCGCACAGCATTGCTCTTTGATGTGAAGGGCACTGCTTGTCACAGGCCACTCGGGTGTTTCCTTTCTTCCTGGTGGTGGAAACTAAATAAAGATTCGTGCACCTTGTGCCTTTCACTGTGTCTCGCACCTGCACACAAAAATAAACAGGACTGTTAAATCAGCACTACCACAGTTAGGCAGTACTGTGGGGGTGAAAGAAAATAAACAGAAGTGTTACAGAGCTTTTGCTCACTCTGAGAGCTGGCTCTTGAGGGAGCTGGATCAGTGTAAAAAAAAGTTTAAAAAAAGAAAAAAATAAAAAAAACACAGAGAGTCAGCCATTCTGACACTCAGAGCTGGCTCTGTGGGAGCTGGATCAGTGTCAAAGACTTTCCACATATAAATAAAGGATGACTTTTTGGTGACAGGATACTGGACTCTGTGGAGTTATTTTAAGGGTCAAACAATCTCAAAAACTAGTGACTTTTTAAGAGAAGAAATTCTTTATTCACATCTTAAATGAAGATCCCTATTTTGAAACTATGTCCCTTAGTTCTAGATTCGCCCATGAATGGAAACATTTTCTACTCTGAGCTCCCTCAGAATCTTATATGTTGTGTTTAATAAGTGTCAGGTTTGGAGTCAGTCTCCATGCTATAGGTTGTGTGGTCAAGTTTAGAATTTAGCATAAAATTACACAGAAAGTGCTGCATTATCAGAAGTATGATCAATTGGTTCCAGTGTAAATTCTGCCCTTACGACTGTAATAGAGCCCACATCTATTTGAAGATGAGCAGAGACGTTCATTTGGTGCCCCAGCTAGTGTGAATCCTTCAACAAAATTCACTGGAATAGATTATGTGGTCATTGTCATTTAGCTGTTTATCACTGTGAAAAAAGATATGTATAACTTTTCTGTATTTTACAACAAACTACACATCAAAGTTACTTAATTGGTTATAAAGTGCTTCAGAATGTTATGAGATTCTGAAAATTTAATATAAATATTCATCTTTCCTTATCAGTTTGGCTGTAAAGGATTATAAGAGCAGGCAGCTTTGCTCTGCTGACTGTGTTGATCTGCTAAATAATCAGCATCCTCTTTCTCCTGTGGTATAAATTGTTATGCTCGTTGTAAATTTGACATTGTGATGTTTGCCCTAACAAATGTAAGACAAAGGACTTTGGCAACATACCTCTCTTTTCAGCAATGTTCAATTTTTCAAATCTTTTTTCTCCTTAGGGGTCAAGTTCCTGCAGAGGCAGAACTCAATTACTTACAAGTTGCCAAATTATTAGAGATGTATGGAGTTGACCTCCATCCAGTTTTTGTAAGTACCATATTCATAAATAAGACTAAAGGAAATTGTAATTTTCGTTTTGTTTTCTTTCCTAGTTAAAAATCACACAACACCAGGTTATAGTCCAATAGGTTTAATTGGAAGCACACTAGCTTTTGGAGCGCTGCTCCTTCATCGGTTAGGTGTGGCCCACGACCACCTGAAGAAGCTCCAAAAGCTAGTGCTTCCAATTAAACCTGTTGGACTATAACCTGGTGTTGTGTGATTTTTAACTTTGTACACCCCAGTCCAACACTGGCATCTCTAAATCATTTTCTCTCCTAGTAAGATTACAGTTTTATGATTTTGATGGCCCTTAAATGCTTTGCCCCAGTTGCTCTGGTGCCTATTCCGGTAGCTAAGGTGTGAAGTTCATAGAGATAAACCTTGTCCTGAGCTTACTCGATGTCAATGTATGTATAATTTCAGGACCTCTGGATAATAATGCAGGGATCATAATCTTGTGACAAGATCTAGCTGTGGTGCTGCTGTCACTATTTTGTTTAAGATAAATTGATACCTTGAAAACAGTGATTAGCCACTAATAAATTCAGCATTAAATTTTGAAAACAGTTTTAGCCCAGAGATTGATTAGAATATAATACTCAGTACATCATGAAGTAGTTGAGATGAATAGTATAAGTGCATTTAAGGAGAAGCTAGATAAATACATAATGAGGAAAAGGACAGGAGACTATACTGCTGAGGTGAGATGAAACAGGATGAGAGAACTTTTTGTAGTGTATTAACATTGACCTCTAGAGCATAGTGGCTTATTTCTGTGGTGTGAATTCTACATAACTCAAAACCTGGTGTCTTCCTAGTCACCTCATGCAAAAGAGCCATTGGGAAATTTTATCCTAAAAATTAAGGGAATATCCTTCCATGATGTATAATGGAAGAAGATCTATTATCAAAATACAGTGTGTACTGTAGTGTAATGTAACAACTCATTCTCTCTGTATCTGTGTGGGTTTCCTTTGGGCTCCGATTTGCTCCCACAATCCAAAGATGTACAGGATAGAGAATTGGCCATGCTAAATTGCCCATAGTGTTCAGGAATGTGTAGGTTAGGTGCATTAATCGGGGGTAAATATCAGACAATAAGGTAGGGGAATGTGTCAGGGTTACTGTCTGGAGGGTCAGTGTGGACTTGTTGGACCAAAGGGCGTTTTTCCACACTGTCGGGATTCTATGAAAAAAAGAGGCTTCTTCTTTATTAACCAACCAGGCAAGATTCTACTCACCTGCTTGTATTTTTATCTATCCATTCATGGCTAAAAGATCATCTGCAGTGGCTTCTGTTCTGGCACCTGTACCATTATCTCTGAAGTTCCACAAGGAACTCCCCGTAACTCCTCCTATTTCTCATTCACTTTGGTGACATCAACTGAAAATACAACCGAGGGTTGATTCCAGATGGTATGAAGTTAAATACAATGGATGCCCAAAGAGACATGGGAAGTTCATGTGTATAGATCTTTAAAATGTCATGAACAAGTGCAGCAAATAATCAAGAAAGTTGATGTAATGCTGGTCTGAGGATGGGAGTACAAAAATGCAGAAATTATCCTGCACTTCTACAAAACCCTGGTTAGAATCCACTGGAGTAATGTGGGCAGATATGGGCACTACACCTTAGAAAGGATATATTGGCCTCAGAGGGAGGATTTGATCCTGGACTTCAGTGGTAATATAAATTAGGCCTGTTTTCTCTTGAACTTACACAGTTAAGGGATGATCTGATTGAAGTCTGAGAAAAAGGAACTGATCATCTGTGACCAAGATGAGGAGAATTGTTTTCACTCAGAGAGTTGTATATCTTTAAAATTCTCCATCCCAGGGAATGTTGATGCTTTATCACTGAAAATACTGAGGGCTGAAATAGTGGGCTGGATTTGTACCATCCCCGTGCCAGGAATGTTTTCAGTAAGGGGTGGGGAGGGCCCATAAAATATGCCAAGTAGCCAAGCCCACCTCCTTGCTGCCCTGACTGATTCCCCATAATATTGAGGAAGAGCAATTTACTCACTGGGATGCTGACTCTAGGCCTGATGCTGAAGCCCAAAGTAGGAGGCAGTTAAAGGCTTCAGTCAAGATTAGAGTGGTGCTGGAAAAGCACAGCAGGTCAGGCAGCATCTGAGGAGTAGGAATATCAAAGTTTCAGGCAAAAGCCCTTCATAAGGACCTACGTCTGCCTACTTAAAGGCTTCAGTCTGCCTCCACTACTGTCTAATGCTTTGCTGTGGTTGATGGGTCAGATACAAAAAGCTATTTCTAAAATGATTTAAAATTGTTTAATTAAAAAAGTGGGACAGAAAGAGGGCATATGAATTACAGGGTGCTCTCTGGATGTCAAGAACATCCCCCACTTATTCATGTGCCAACCTCCCTCACCGCTTCTATACCTAACCCATCCTGCTCTAAAAGCCTGGGACCGACTTCACTCCAGTTGCTATTGTACCTCTTTGAAAGGTGCTTCTTACCTCCCCGGACCCTAACGGTCAGATCAGTGAGAGAGCATGTTTCTTTTGAGCTGAGTTTGAAATAAAACATCTAAATGTCGTCACAGGAAAGGCATGAGTTGATTGGTAGTAAAAGAAATGCAAAGAACTGCGGATGCTGGAAATCTGAAACAGAAACAGAGAGTGTTGGAGAAACATGTCAGTTCCTGAACTGCTAAAGAGTCACTGGGCCTGAAACATTTTCTGTTTTTCTCTGCAGATGCTGCCAGAGTTGCTGGGTTGCTTCAGAACTCCATTTTTGTTGTTCATGAGTTGATTGGTGTTGAGCTACTGTTTGGGAATGTATTCCAACTGCAGTAAAGTTCTAATCCAGCAGAAAGTAAGACTTTATAGGCCCAGGTGTGGGAGCAATTTGTGAGTAAGGGTGAAGAATGTCCACTTTCTATTAATCTCTGAATGATAGTTAATTATACAAGAGTGAGGTTAAATTAACCAAAAGTTGCCATAGACTTACCAGACCACAGGGCTGTTCTCTGCTTAGAGAGAGACAACTGGTGATGGTTTAACCTGAGGGCCACCAATCGGCAAGAGGTGAGGATGGGAAGGAGAATCCTTCATGGTAATCTCAGCGATGCAGGAATTGAACCCATGCTGTTGGCATCATTATCACAAACCAGCAGTCCAACCAACTGAGCTAATCAATCCTGCATAGTTAACAATTTAACAAGCTTACAGTTTGGCTGATGAACTCAGCCAAGCGGAATGCCCCTCTCATCCACAGGGAGTTATCAGTGCTTCTTGTGACTTAAGCGACTCCATGTGCAGGAAGTGTCACTAGCTGCAGAAGCTGGAGCTCCAGATTTTAAAGCTTGGGCAACAGTTACACTCACTGAGGCAAATAGGACCATAAGACATAGCAGCAGAAATTCGGCCATTCAGCCCATCTAGTCTGTTCTGCATTCAAAAGAACTCCCCTGGTCCTCACCTTCCACCCACCAACCTCCATATACATCGCATCATTCTCCACCATTTCCACCACCTACAAACAGACCCCACCACCAGAGATATATTTCCCTCCCCACCCCTATCCACATGAAGACCGTTCGCACCGTGACTATCTCGTCAGGTCCACGCCCCCCTCAATAACCTACCCTCCGCTCCTGTCACCTTCCCTTGCCACCACAGGAATTGCAAAACCTGCGCCCACACCTCCCTCCTCACCTCTGTCCAAGGTCCCAAAGGAGACTTCTACATCCATCAAAGTTTCATCTGCACTTCCACACATGTCTTGACTCTATCCGTTGCTCCCGATGCAGTTTCCACTACACTGGGGAGAGACAGGATGCCTACATGCAGAGCACTTCAGAGAACATCTCCAGGACACCCGCACCAACCAACCCCACTGCCCACTCCGCCGAGGACATGCAGGTCCTGGGCCTCCTCCATTGCCAATTGCTTACCTTCCGATACCTGGAGAAAGAACACCTCATCTTCTGCCTTGGGAGCCTCCAACCCCATGACATCAATGTGGATTTCACCAGTTTCCTCACATCCCCTCCCCCCAGCTAATCCCAGTTCCAACCTTCCAGCACCATCCTCATGATCTGTCTCACCTGGCCATCTTCCTTCCCACCTATCCACTCCACCCTTCCCTCCGACCTATCACCATTATACCCACCTCCATCCACCTATTGCATTCTCAGCTACCTTCCCCCGAGCCTCACCCCCTCCCATTTATCTCTCCACCCCCGAGGCTCCCAGCTTCATTCCTGATTAAGGGCTTTTGCCCGAAACGTCAATTTTCCTGCTTCTCGGATGCTGCCTGACCTGCTGTGCTTTTCCAGCACCACACTCTCAACTCTAATTTCCAGCATCTGCAGTGCTGACTTTCACCTGATAGGTTTCTCAACTCATTATCCCACTTCCTCCCCATAACTCTTTATCCCCTTGACAATCAAGAACCTATCTATCTCTATTTTAAATGTATTCAGTGATGTGGCCCCCACAGCCATCTGTGGCAATGAATTCCTTAGACTCATCACTCTCTGGTTGAAGACGTTTCTCCTTATCTCTGTTCTAAAAGGTCTTCCCTTTATTCTGAGCCTGTGCCCTCAGGTCCTTGTCTCTCTTACCAATGAAAACATCTTCTCAACATCTGCTCTGTCCTGACCATTCAGTATTCCATATGTTTCAATTAGATCCCCCGACATCCTTTTCAACTCCATCGAGTACAGAGTCCTCAAATGTTCCTCATATGTTAAGCTTTTCATTCTTGGGACCATTCTTATGAACCATCTCTGAATGTGCTCTAGGCCTAGCACATCCGGGGATATGGGGTCCAAAACTGCACATAATACTCCAAATGTGGTCTGACCAGAGCCTTACAGAGCCTCAGAAGTACATACCTGTTTTTAAATTCAAGTCCTCTCAAAATAAATTCCTATCTTATTTACAAGGAAAAGACCTGAGTGGATAGCATGTTCAGAGTGGTGGTCAAATCACAAGGAAGGGGCAAGCAGGCGAAAAGGAAATGGATAACCGCAAGGCAGTAAACGCTATAAAGGAAACAGGCAGGTCTCCCTCCCTCTGTTTTGGATACTGGTGAGAGTGATAGATTCTTAAAACAATGCAGAAAGAGCCAGGCCCACAGCACCATGGATGGTTTAACTATACAGGACAGAGGAAGAAGCTTGAATGGCACTGTTCAGAGGGGATCTTTTTAGTTAGGAAACAGATTGATGTTTCTGCAGCCATTAATGTGACTCCAGGATCATTTTCTGCCTCCCTTGTGCTCGGGTTGAAGACATTAAGAAACTGCTGCAGGACCTTCATCTGTGGGAGGGCAAACAGCAAAAGGTCATGGTCCACATTAGTACAAACTTCACAGCTAGGAATGGAATGTGGTGCTGCAATTGGAATTTGGAGAGCTGGATATAAAATTAGCAAGCACGACCTCAAAAGTAGTAATGTTCCGATTACTACCAGTGCCACTTGCATGCGAGCAGAGAAACAGGAAGGTAAAAGAGATGAATGTATGGCTGGAAAGATGTCGCAAGAGGGAATGTTTTAGATATCTGGGATACTGGTGCTGGCTCCGGGGGGAGGTTGAACCCATACAAGCTGGATAAGTTGTATCTGAAGAGAGCCAGGACTGCATTTTTCTTATAGTATTGGAAAGGGTTTAAGCTAAAACCTTAGGGATATGGGAACAAGGAGACAATGTTTGAAATTAATATCAGGGTGCACAATCTCTGCTTGTAACAGAGATCTGGCTCAAGAAAGGGCAGGTCTGAATATTAATTATTTCTAAATAATAAAGGGGATTAAGTTAAATAAGAGAAAGTGTGGTTATGATAGGTGTTGGGTAGTAAATACAGTTATAAACTAGGCTGAAGATTGAAGGTTTAGAACATAGAACCTAGAACATTACAGCACAATATAGGCCCTTCGGCCCTCGATGTTGCACCAACAAAGGGCCCTAAATAAGTACGTAAGAGAATCCTTATGAAAAAAGACTGGGGGCAGCTAACATCAAAGGAAATCCCAATGTCTTTCGTATGCAGATCAATAGTAAAAGAGCGATAAAAGGAGAGTTATGGCTGAGTACGGCCATAAGGAGGATTTATACATGGAGACAAGATGCAGGACTGAGATGTTAAAGGAATACCTTGCATCTGTCTTCACCTATGAGGCAGATGCTGTCCAGGCTATAGTGACAGAAGATGCTCAGTCACTTGAATAATTTAACATTGAAATGGAAGAGGTATTGGATAGACTACCTACACTTCAGGTTGACAAGGCACTGGAGATGGATGAGATGCATCCAAAGGTAGTCAAGCAAGTGAGATTGGAAATTGCAGAGCTCTGATTATAATTTTTCAGTCTTCCCTAGATTCAGAGGAGGATCCTGAGGACTGCAGAATTGCAAACACGCTGTTCAATAAAAGATTGCCAAGCTAGACCAAACAATTACAAACCAGTCAGTTTAATTTTGGTGGTGGTGATATCTATAGAAACAATTATTTGGGACAGAATTAATAGCCATGTGGAAAAATATGGGTTCATTCAGAAGAGTCAGTACGAATTTGTTGAAGGAAATTCATGTTTAATTAAATCACTGGAAATTTGTGAGAGGTAACTGAAAGGATGGTGATGCAAAGGCCGTGGACTTGCAAAAGGTGTTCACTAGAATGCCACACAACAGACCCATGAGGAAAGTTATAACTCATGGAGGAAGAGGAACAATAGTAACATGCTTAAAAAATTGGCTGAGGGTTATAATAAGTACTTTTTGGGCTGGAAGAAGTTTCGCAGTGGAATTCTCCAGGAGTCAGTACCTTTGATTTTCCTGATATCTATTAATGATCCAGATCTTGGTTTGCAGGGGACAATTTCAAAATTTGAAAACCACACAACATTGGGAGGATTATAAACTGTGGGTGTGAAAGAATAGAAATTCAAAAGGATATTGTCAAGTTGAAGGAATAAGCAGATAGGTAGCAGATTGGGTTCATTGTTGAGAACTGTGATGTACAAAGAACATAGGGAGGCAGTATGAAATACAGGCTACCATTGTAAAGCACAGCTAGAATCTTAAAATCATATCATAGAGAAGAGGCCTTTCACACCATAGAATCTTCACTGACAGAAAATGACTCTAAATCTACACTCCTTTCACTCCCCAGCATTTGGAGTACAGCCTTGAATGTTATGACAATTCAAGTGATCATGCAAGTACTTTTTAAAGATCATCAGGTTTCCTGCTCCAACTATCCTTCCATTCTAGATTCAAACTAACCTCTAGGTGAAAAATATTTTCCTGAAATCCCCTCGAAGCCTCCTGCCTTTCACATTTATGTCAAGATGCTGGTATTGGACTGGGATGGATAAGGTCAGAAGTCACATGACATCAGGTTATAGTCCAACAAGTTTATAACCTGGTGTCATGTGACTTCTGATCTTTCACTTTAAAATTAGGTTCCCTTACTATTGACCCTTCAACTAAGTGAAGCAGCTGTTTCTTATCCATCCTGTCCAAGTCCTCATAATTTTATACACCTTAGTCAGGTCCTCTGTCGGCTAAAGCAAACAACCTGAGCCTATTCAGCTTCTCTTCATGGCACACTGCTCCATCCAAGGCAACATCCTGGTGAATCTTCACCCCATCTCCTCCAATGCAATCATATCCTTTCTAAAGTGCAGCGATCAGAACTACACACAGTATTCCAGCTGTAGCCTAACCAAAGTCCAGTATAACCTTCAACGTTTGTGAGAAGATTTGTAGCTCAGGTGCTCGTTGTTGTGGTTCTGTTCACCAAGCTGGGAATTTGTATTGCAGGCGTTTCGTCCCCCGTCTAGGTGACATCCTCAGGGCTTGGGAGCCTCCTGTGAAGCACTTCTGTGATGTTTCCTCCGGCTTTTGTTTTTAAGCACAATATTTTTTTAATAGGCAAAGATTAGATGCCCATCTGATATCATTCCCGGAAAAAAAAAGCATTCTTAAAACCACGAGTACGCAAAAAAAAACTCTAGTTACTAACAAAAGTTCTCAACATACAATTCATACAATACAACTATATGTACAGGCACTTTACACATCATTTTCACATATGTACACTTCAATATATTATTATATAGACAATTTGCATTCTGTGGGTATACACATTCACTACATGAGGGTTATTGCTAAGACAAGACATGCCAGGTAAGTGAGGGCTGTCTGGTGACAGGATGGAGCTCCATTCCGACCCTCCTCAGTCCTGGGTGAACTGCGCAATTTGAGAACATTGAGGTGCAGTGCTTTCAGGTCCTCCAAGGCCCCATGGGCGGCCATGAAGAATGCCGGGTCCCCTGTCGTCAGGAGGTCGAAGACACAGGACTGGAAGTACACGTCCTCCACCTGGAGGATCTCCCGGCACTTGGCTGTTGCGCTTTCCACAATGTATGCCTGGCGGGGGCGCTGCAGCCTGGCACCAGATGGCCTCCTGGGTAGCATGTGCTCCTTGATAAGCTCGTTATGGGGGCAGAGCTGCAGGCACATGTTCTCATCCGCGTAGTTCAAAGTCTCTTCGGGGACCCTGATGGCAAAGGTCAGGTAGTCACCCACCTGGCGCACAATGATGGTGATGCCAATATAGTAGGCTTGAATTTCCACCTGGGCACTGCCCGTCTTCTCAAGTATTCTCAGGCTGTTCTCACCTTCCTTCTCACTACCACCTGTCGTACCATCCACAAACGCTGACGGAAGGTCATCTGTGGTTGCTTGATAAACCTTCTGCTCTGTGCAGCCCTGAAAGCTCTTGAATATGATTGTAATCTTGCTAGTGGCTGTGGCGCTGGAGCCCTCTACCACCGGTACATTGGTGACCTGTACAGACAGGTAGACGTTGTCGATCAGGGGCCAAGCTCCCTCTACCTTGCAGGTCTGAAACTCGTTCCGAAAGGTTCTGAGGTGGGGGTCCCCAAACAAGCCGCAGTGAGCGAAGGAGAGGGGCTGCGGGCCGGCGCCTCTCAGCGAGCTGCCTTTGCTCCGGTAGCGGCAGAGTTCCGGGACACGGCTCCTCTCTGTAGCCACCGGCCTGTCCTCCGGCATTTATAGTGGATACGGATGGTTAGGTGTCTTCCTGTTTGTCCTATGTAGTGTTTTGTGCAGTCCTTGCATGAACCAACATAGTGTACAAAATCCCATGCAAGAACTGCACAAAACACTACATAGGACAAACAGGAAGACAGCTAACGATCCGTATCCATGAACACCAACTAGCCATGAAACGACACGACCAGATAGCCTTAGTAGCCACCAAGCAGATGACAAACAACATGAGTTCAACTGGGACAACACTACTATTATAGGACAAGCCAAACAGAGAACAGCCAGGGAATTCCTAGAGGTAGATTCTATCAACAAACACATCGACCTGGACTCAACATACCGACCACTGCACCAGACAGCTGGAACTGACAACCGGAAACAGCAGAGACAAACCACTATAAATGCGAGAGGAAACATCACAGAAGCGCTTCACAGGAGGCTCCCAAGCACTGAGGATGACATCTAGACAGAGGACGAAATGTTTGCAACACAAATTCCCAGCTCAGTGAACAGAACCACAACATCCAGTATAACCTCCTTGCTTTTATAATGATGCCACCAGTGATAAAGGTAAATGTCCTGGATGCCTGCTTAATTACCCTATTAACTGACCTGTTACCTTCAAGAATCTGTAGACAAGCATCCCAAGATCCCTCTGTTCCTCTGAACTTCCTAGTGTCATTGAGTATTCCTTTGTGTTAATACTTCTTCCACTTCACACTTATCCATGTTATATTCCGTATGCCATTGTTGTACCCATGTGATCAATCTATCTATATCTTCCTGTAACCCAAGACTTTCTTCCTTACTGTCAACCGCCTGCCCAATCTTCCCGTTATCTACAAACTCTCTTCTTATCCCTCCTCATGTCTTTTCCATATCATTTATATAATTATGAACAATAAAGGGATCTCGCACTGATCCTTGTGATACATCACTGGACACTAACTTTGAGACACAAACAGTCTTCATCCACCAACTTCTGTATCCTACCACTCAGCCAATTTTGAATCTACCTTGCCAAGTTACCCTGGATCCCACGTGCTTTTACCTTCTTTATCAGTATCCTATGTGAGACCTTGTTAAAGGCTTTGCTGAAGTAGAGAAAACAGTTAATAAAACACACAGTTTCTGTAATTCATAAATAGGGGCATTGAGTACAAGAGCAGGTATGTTATGCTGAACTAAACTCAGCTGGAGTATTATATACTGTTCTGGGCAGCATACTTCAGGAAACATTGGAGAAAGTCTGGAAGAAGTTTACAAGAATTGTTCAAGGAACAGAAACTTCAGTCTCACAGATATGAAGGACCATATAGTCTCCTCTGAACCACAGTCAAAGTGTGTGACATCAGCAGTCATCACTTTCTCCTTTGGTCCATAACAATGCTGTGATCCTGAGATGTTTACAGTCCCAGTTGTGCCCATTCATGACCGTGTCCTGGTGCTGCGAGTGCTAGAGCTGCCAGCCAGTTAGATTGTAGTAGTTCTCGAGGCAGACATTTGGTGTCTCTGAGGTGCAGACCTCTGATCTTTAGCCTGATAATACTGCCCTCAGTGTGTTGTTGCTGGAGCATCTTTTTAAAATGTATTCTACTTGGAACACCCCCAAGACCCTAAAAAAGGTTGATATTGCACAATGATCTACTCCTGCTATGTCTAACATTATGAATAGTTTTCATTTCTCGAGTGACAGTGTCTCTTTTCCTTCCTGCTGTTCAAATACTGTTAACTATCATGACATCATTTACTCGTGGGAATCCATACACAAGTTATGGATAGCATAGCACAGGTAACAGAAACAATGAGCTGATAATAACAGATTTATTCTATAGTTATTTTATATTCAACTTGTCCTGCCCTGGCATCTCATATTCTAAGTTTCAACTCACTGAGGTTGGTTAATTGTAAACTTGCACTATCTTTAACTAGTGGAAGAACATACATCATAAAGTCGCACAATACAAGGTTATGAAAACATTTGGAGACAGACTTCTGAGTTTAACCCAACAGCATTAACTTATATGTATATATGCAACTAAAACCTATAGCAGGACAATAACAATCCAAACAGGAGATATACAGATGATTTGAATATTTTAAAATAATCTCTACTAATATCTTATTAAATTCTAGGGCGAAAACCAGACGGAGTATTTTTTAGGATTAACGCCAGTTGGGATTGTTGTTTACAAGAACAAAATCCAAGTTGGAAAGTATTTCTGGTAGGTAACCTTAAGTATATTCTGATTTTTATTTTTTTGCTTCACTTGTTTTATTTTGAACTTAAAAGGTTCTCTGTTTGGTAACAGGCCACGGATAACCAAGGTGAACTTCAGAGAAACCCAGTTTGAGCTAAGAGTACTAGGCAAAGATGTAAGTATCATAATGCCATGACATTTTTCTATTTTCCTTGACATCAATCCTTAAGGCTCTTCTTCATAAACTGATTCATAAATTAGTCCTGTGCAGAGTGACCTTTGGGGTTGACTGGAGATTGTAACATTTGGGCTATAGATACTTCCAATTCTGCCTAAGAACAGGAGACGAATGTTTTTAGGATATAGCAACAGGATGGACAAGTTCAATAGCTTGATGAACAGTGAGTTTGGAGCAGACAAAGAGTTGAATGTGCACCACTTCGCTGTTAGCAGCTGTAGATCAGCCAATCTACAGCCCATGTATTTAGCATTGCACTGGAGGGGCAAGGGCTTGCTAACATTTATATTCATTTCCAGTAGAGATGTACTTTAATGGGATGAGCTCTAACCTTCTACCCCAAGCATATTTCAAAGACATAGATATTAAAAATCTTGTAAACAGAGCCCAAGCCTTTTGCTCACTTGGCAAGGTTGACACAGAAATAAATTAGATTACAATATTTATTCTGATCAGGTAATTGGTCACTTTATACGATAAAAACTTGCATGTGAGCCAAAGGTCATCATTTTAAACCTGAAAATTATCTCAAATTTACTCTTCAAGGAAACATATCTCAAAGTGAGAATCCGAAGTTCAGCAAGTTGTTTCATACTGCTGCTATGAATTGGCTATATGAGTGAAATTGTCCGCTGACCAGATGCAGCCATCAGGCCAAGATGACATTCTGCCCACCCTACAATTGAGCAACAATTGAATGTGAGTGTATGAATGTATGAATGTCAGTGCCCGTGCTATTCCAGGTATGTTGGCTATAGGTCCCAGTGATTGGTTGTTTGAATCAAACGTATTCCATTGATTATTCTTAATAGCAGACTATACTCAACTAGCCATCATTTGCAAAGTCCAAAACAAAATGTCTTCTGTTAGCTTTGAGTTGAGTACATAACATGGCACATATAAAGTTGCTAGAAGTGACATACATTCATATGCATTGCAAACAAAAGAATATATTCAGGCTGTATGCCTTTTTTTAAAATTAGCTTGGAGCTTGGGCAACCTAAGTTTCCCTATTACTATCACCATGGTTACATCTCAAAAATAGGTGGCAGTTCAGAAGACTGAACAGAATTCCTAAAATTTTAAGGAAGGAAATTTTGCATCCAAGGCAATGTTAGCAAAAAATATATAAAAACAAATCAAGAAAGTTTTTCAGATACTCAAAAAAACAGCTTAAAAAGTAAGTGTTAGTCCTATAGAAAATAAGTCTGCAGAACGAGTAATGGAGGATGAAGAGATGGCAGATGAATTGAATGGATATTTTGTGCTGGTCTTCACTAGAGAGTACATAAGTTGCATCCTGGAAATAGCTGTAAATCAGGAATTGAAGGGAAAGAAACAACTCAAAAAACTTACAATTACCAGGGAATTAGTGTGGAATAAATTGTTAGAACTGGGAGTTGACAAGTCCCCAGGTCCTGATTGATTTTATCCTAGGCTCATAATTGCCAGTGAAATAGTTGATGTGTTGATTTTGATTTTACAGAACTCATTAGATTTGTGAAAGATTCCTTTAGGTTGTAAAATAGTTAATGTAACTCCTGTATTCAAAAAGGGAAGGAGACAGAAACCAGGAAACAACAGACAAGTTAGCTTAGCATCTGTCATAGGGAAAATGTAAGAAATTTTTACTAAAGACAATGTAACTGAGCACTTGGATAAGTTCAACATAATTGGGCAGAAGCAACATGATTTTGTTGAAGGGAAATCATGTTTAATTAACTTATTTCAGTACTCAATGAAGCAATTTATGCTGTAAATAAAGGGGGACCAGAGGGTATATTGTACCAGGATTTTCAGAAGGCAAATGATTTTGACGTCATATATACTTGCAGAAAGTAAGCTCATACAGTACAGAAGAGGCCCTTTGGCCCATTGAGGCTGTACTGTCAAAACACACTAAATCTACACTAGACCCATAGACTTGCATATTATGAACTTAAGTGCTCATCCAAGAACTTTGTGAAAGGTGTGAGGTTACCTGCCTCAACAACTTTCCCAGGAAGTATATTCCAGATTTCTATCATCCTCTGGGTGAAAACATTTTTCCTCAAGTTCTCTCTAAATCTCTTGCCTTTCACTATAAGTGTGCCCCTTTGCTATTGACCCTTCAATTAAAGAGAATAACAGCTTTATATCCACCCTGTCCATGCCTCTAATAATCTTACACACTTCTGTCAGGTCCCTCGTCAAACGTCTGAGCAGCAAAGAAAACAGCTCAAGCCTATCCAGCTTCTCTTAAGATGCTAAATCCCAAGCAATATCGGATCTCGCCTGTACCCCCTCCAGCACAGCCACATCCTTCTTATAGTGCAGTGACCAGAACTGCACACACCCCAGCTAAGGCTGAGTCAATGTTACGTACAACTGCAACATGATTCCCTGCTCTTATAATCTATGCTTTGGCTAATCAAGGCAAGTGTCCCATATGCCTTCTTAACTACCATGCGATAGGGTTAGGGATTTATAGAAAACACACCAAGATCTCTCTGTTCCTTTGAGCTTCCTGATGTCCTGCCATTCATTGTATATTCCCTTGTCTTGTTACTTCTTCCAAAGTGCGTCACCTCACATTCATGGTTTGGGATACCATATTTGCATGATAGAAGAATAGCTTGCAAACTTTGTACACCCCAGTCCAAAACCGGCATCTTCAAATCATTGCTAACAGGAAGCAGAATATAGGAATAAATAGATCTATTTAAGGCTGGCAAGATGTCATGAGTAGTGTGTCACATGTATCCGTGCTGAGACCTTAGCTCTTTACAATTTATTAAAATGATTTGGATGAATAGATTGAAAATAAAGCAGCCAAATTTGCTGATGACACAGAGATAGTTTGGAGCTTTGGAGGGTTCGTAATAGAGTCATAGAGTCATAAAGATGTTCAGCATGGAAACAGACACTTCAGTCCAACCTGTCCATGCCGACCAGATATCCCAACTCTAGTCCCACCTGCCAGCACCTGGCCCATATCCCTCCAAACTCTTCCTATTCATATGCCCATCCAAATGCCTCTAAAATGTTGCAATTGTACCAACCTCCACCACTTCCTCTGGAAGCTCGTTCCATACACATACCACCCTCTGTGTGAAAAAGTTGCCCTGTAGGTCTCTTTTATATCTTTCCCTTCTCACCCTAAATCTATGCCCTCTAGTTCTGGACTCCCCGACTCCAGGGAAAAGACTGCCTATTTATCCTATCCATGCCCCTCATAATTTTGTAAACCTCCTATAAGCTCACCTCTCAGCCTCCGATGCTCCAGGGAAAACAGCCCCAGCCTGTTCAGCCTCTCCCTATAGCTCACATCCTCCAACCCTGACAACATCCTTGTAAACCTTTTCTGAACCCTTTCAAGTGTCACAACATCTTTCCGATAGGAAAGAGACCAGAATTGCATGCAATATTCCAACAGTGGCCTAACCAATGTCCTGTACAGCCGCAACATTATCTCCCAACTCCTGTACTCAATACTCTGACCAATAAAAGAAAGAAACCTTCCCATCGCATTCTTCATTATCCTATCTACCTGCAACACCACTTTCAAGGAGCTATGAACCTGCACTCCAAGGTCTCTTTATTCAGCAACACTCCCTATGACCTTACCATTAAGTGTATAAGTCCTGCTAAGATTTGCTTTCCCAAAATGCAGCACCTCGCATTTATCTGAATTAAACTCCATCTACCATTTCTCAGCCCATTGGCCCATCTGGTCAAGATCCTGTTGTAATCTGAGGTAACCCTCTTCGCTGTCCACTACACCTCCAATTTTGGTGTCATCTGCAAACTTACTTATACTCACATCCAAATCATTTCTGTAAATGACAAAAAGTAGAGGGCCCAGCACTGATCCTTGTGGCACTCCACTGGTCACAGGCTTCCAGTCTGAAAAACAACCCTCCAACACCACCCTCTGTCTTCTACCTTTGAGCCAGTTCTGTATCTAAATGGCTAGTTCTCCCTGTATTCCGTGAGATTTAACCTTGCTAATCAGTCTCCCATGGGCAACCTTGTTGAATGCCTTACTGAAGTTCATATAGATCACATCTACTGCTTGCCCTCATCAATCTTCTTTGTTACTTCTTCAAAAAACTCAATCAAGTTTGTGAGACATGATTTCCCACACACAAAGCCATGTTGACTATCCCTAATCAGTCCTTGCCTTTCCAAATACATGTACATCCTGTCCCTCAGCATTCCCTCCAATAACTTGCTCACCACCGAGGTCAGGCTCACTGGTCTATAGTTCCCTGGTTTGTCCTTACCACCCTTTTTAAATAGTGGCACCACGTTAGCCAACCTCCAGTCTTCCATCACCTCACCTGTGACTATCGATGATACAAATATCTCAGCAAAAAGCCCAGCAATCACTTCTCTAGCTTCCCACAGAGTTCTAGGGTACACCTGATCAGGTCCTGGGGATTTATCCACCTTTATGCGTTTCAAGACATCCAGCACTTCCACCTCTGTAATATGGATATTTTGCAAGATGTCACCATCTATTTCGCTACAGTCTGTATCTTTCATATCCTTCTCCACAGTAAATGCTGATGTAAAATACTCATTTACTATCTCCACCATTTTCTGCAGCTCCACACAAAGGCTGCCTTGCTGATCTTTGAAGGGCCCTATTCTCCTTTTGTCCTTAATGTATTTGTAAAAACTCTTTGGATTCTCCTTAATATTATTTGCCAAAGCTATCTCATGTCCCCTTTTTGCCCTTCTGATTTCCCTCTTACATATACTCCTACTTCCTTTATACTCTTCTAAGGATTCACTCGATCTATCCTGTCTATACCTTACATATGCTTCCTTCTTTTTCTTAACCAAACCCTCAATTTCTTTAGTCATCCAGCATTCCCTGTACCTATCAGCCTTTCCTTTCACCCTAACAGGAATATACTTTCTTTGGATTCTCATTATAAGGAGCTACAAAAGGATATAGACAACTTCAATGAGTGGACAAATAAATGACAAATGGAGTAAAATGTGGGAAAGTGTAATACTGTCTTAGGCATGTATCCTCTGGAATCATAAGCTAAGAGCCCAGTGTTGGAGGTAATATATGTTGGCATGGATAGAGAATCAGCTCATGGACAAGAAACAGCGAGTCGGGATAAAAGTTACTTTTTCAGGTTGGTGACCTATAACCCAGTGGTGGGACTGTAACTGTTTACAATATATATTAATGATTTGGAGGAAGGAAATGAATGTACTGTAGCCACATTTGCAGATGGTATAAAAATAGATGGGTAAGCGGGTTGCAAGAAGGAAAATAAAACAGTTTACAGACAGGTATTGGTAGGTTCAGTAAGTGGGCAAAATGTTGTCAAATGAAATATCATATAGGAAAGTGCAAAGTTGCTCATTTTGGACGGGCTTGTTTTGGGTAGCATAATGGTTAACACTACTGCCTCACAGTGCCTGGGTCCTTGGTTCAATTTCAGCCTCAGGTGACTGTATGTGGAGGTTGCACATTGTCCCTGAGTCCGCGTGCATTTTCTACGGGTGCTCCAGTTTCCCCCGAAAATCGAAAGATATGCAGGTTAGATGGATTAGCCATGCTAAATTGATCATAGTATTCAGGAATGTGTAGGCCAAGTGTGTTGGCCATAGTAAAAATACAGCTTATGGGGATAGGGTGGGGATCTGGGTGAGATGCTCTTCAGACGGTCAATGCAGACTTGATGGGCTGAATGGCTTCTTTCTGCATTGTAGGAATTCTATGACAACAAAAGAAGAGTATTGTTTATATGCCAGTCAACTACAACACACAGTTACAATACAAAACAAAGAAAACCAGCTTCCTGGTACAGCAGGTAACCAGGAAGGCTAATGGAACATTGGCCAATGTTTCAAGAGGTTGGAGTATAAGAGTAGGGAAATCTTACGGCAACTATACAAAGTGCTGGTGAGATCACATATTGAGAAATGTGAGCAGTTTTGGTCCCTTTAAACAAAGATATTATTTTAGAGAATTTCAGAGTATTATTTCAGTTCAGAGAAGGATCATGAGGATAATCTTCAACATGGAGGGATTGCCTTATGAGCAAAGTCTGAACAGATTGGGACTCTATTCACTGGAGTTTAGAAGAATGAGAGATGATCCACTTGAAACATATGGGATTCAAAAGCAGCTTGACAGGGTAAATTATTTGAAGATATTTAATCTCTCATGGGAGAGTCTAGGACCAGAGGACATAATTTTGAAATAAAGGGGCACCAGTTTAAAACTGGGATAAGGGGGAATTTCTTCTCTCAATGGGTTTTGAGTCTTTGGAGCTCCTTGCTACAGAGAGATGGAGGGGCTGATTCCTTGTGTACATTTAAGGCAGAGAGATCCTTGAACTGTAGGGGAATCAGGAGTTACAGTGAAAAGGCAGGAAAATGGTGTCAAGAATTGTCAGAGCAGGTTTGAGTGGCCGAACAGCCTACTCTTGTTCCTATTTCATCTCATCTTGTGGTCTTTATTGCTTTAACATCTAACGTTCTTCTCCGGGATTACCACTCCTCAATCTAAAGAACCCCCTCCCATTTTGGGATTGGATCACCCTCTTTTCCCTTGCTGGGATCAAGGATCAAGCAGCTACCAACTTTCATGGTGCTCCCTGCCTGACTGGAAGCCACGTCTGGTTTCTGGGTGGGATCCTGTCGAACATAAATGCACAGTGCTCAAACTCTACAATGAACAAAAAAATGCAGACTTCTAATCGAAACTCTACACTGTCTCCATGGAAACCTGCCCCTGCCAATACTGGGTCACTGATCACAAGGTGTAAATTAAAGAACCCGACCTCTAAACAAATTATTCAGAAAAACCTATCAATCAGAGGCTTGACTCCAGATGGGAGGATGTTCTTTGAACTGTGACCAAGACAGCTTGTGAGATTTCTCAGCTTCCACTGCATCGACCTAAAACAATAATGCAGCTCTCAGGATTTAATTAAACTAAGCTCATTGTGTTCAACATTGAATAGAGGTAATCTCAATGCTGTGAATGTGGGGATTTACAAGGCATTTATGTTTTAAATATCTCCATTAACTTAAAGTTGAACAGCACGATTGAGTGGGGAGATTGTGGTGAGACTCAATCTCTCCCCGCATTCAGTCCCAACTGCTTCAGTTGTCATGGAGTACCCAAATCGAAAAGAGCAATTAACAGTTCTCATACCTTGACACAGGAAAAGAGATTGTTGCTCTTTGAAGATGGATGCAGAAACATGGGAAGGGGGAGAGGGAGAGATAGAGAGAGAAAAACGAAAGGGTGCCAGTAAGAATTGGTTCTGTCTTCAAAGGGAGGGAAGAGCACTGACAGGACAGTTGGAGATTTAGTGACCCTGGGCTTGTGGGGAGTGATTTTGTGGAGCCCGCAAGAGCAGGAAAAATGGTAGTTTATGAACTAATTTCGCAGAGGATCATATCCCGGCACCTTTTATTTACATGTGGAGTATTCTTGACACGGATCCAGTTCCCTCAGATCCAGCTCTCGAGCGAACAGGATGCCTGACACTTCTGTTCTTTTCTTTCCTGTTCTTTTTTTTTTCTTTCTATTTATTTTCTTCTTTGACACTTCTGTTCATTTTTTCTTTTTTCTTTAATTTCCACCACCAGGAAGAAAGGAAACACCCAAGTGGCCAGTGACAAGCAGTGCCCTTCACATCAAAGGGCAATGCTGTGTGATCAAAAAGGGGAGGGCAGGGACGAAATCAAAATAGAGTTGGAGGGGGAAATGATGCACTCCACTCCCTGCGACGCCCACCTCTCCCTGAACAACTCCAGGGTGTTGGTGGACACCGCGTGCTCCTTCTCCAAGGACACCCGGGCTCTAATGTAACCGTGGAAGAGGGGCACGCAGTCGGCCCTGACGACTCCCTTCACGGCCCGCTGCCTGGACCTGTTTATGGCCAGTTTGGCCAGGCCCAGGAGCAGACCCACGAGGAGGTCTTCAGACCTGCACTCCCTCCTCCGTACCGGGTGCCTAAAGATCAGGAGCATGGGACTGAAATGCAACCAAAAGCAGAGGAGAAGGTTTTTGAGAAAATCAAAGAGGGAGTGCAAACGCCCACACCCAATACACACATGGTCCACGGAGACACTTCTGTGTTTTTTTTACCCCCACACTACCGCCTAACTGCGGTAGTGCTTATTATTTTTAACCCCAGCACCCATGGTGTGTGTGTGCAGCTGTGAGACACAGTGAGAGACATAAAGTGCACAAATCTTTATTTAATTTCCACCACCAGGAAAAGTAGGAAAACACCCGAGTGGCCTGTGACGAGCAGTGCCCTTCACATCAAAGGGCAATGCTGTGTGATCCAAACAGTGAAGGGGAGGGCAGGGACTAAATCAAAATAGAGTTGGAGGGGGAAATGATGCACTCCACTCCCTGCGGCGCCCACCTCTCCCTGAACAACTCCAGGGTGTTGGTGGACACCGCGTGCTCCTTCTCCAAGGACACCCGGGCTCTAATGTAACCGTGGAAGAGGGGCACGCAGTCGGCCCTGACGACTCCCTTCACGGCCCGCTGCCTGGACCTGTTTATGGCCAGTTTGGCCAGGCCCAGGAGCAGACCCACGAGGAGGTCTTCAGACCTGCACTCCCTCCTCCGTACCGGGTGCCTAAAGATCAGGAGCATGGGACTGAAATGCAACCAAAAGCAGAGGAGAAGGTTTTTGAGAAAATCAAAGAGGGAGTGCAAACGCCCACACCCAATACACACATGGTCCACGGAGACACTTCTGTTCTTTTTTTCTTTTTTTTAGTGCTTATTATTTTTAACCCCAGCACCCATGGTGTGTGTGTGCAGCTGTGAGACACAGTGAGAGACATAAAGTGCACAAATCTTTATTTAATTTCCACCACCAGGAAAAGTAGGAAAACACCCGAGTGGCCTGTGACGAGCAGTGCCCTTCACATCAAAGGACAATGCTGTGTGATCAAAACAGTGAAGGGGAGGGCAGGGACTAAATCAAAATAGAGTTGGAGGGGGAAATGATGCACTCCACTCCCTGCGGCGCCCACCTCTCCCTGAACAACTCCAGGGTGTTGGTGGACACCGCGTGCTCCTTCTCCAAGGACACCCGGGCCCTAACGTAACCGCGGAAGAGGGGCAGGCAGTCGGCCCTAACGACCCCCTCCACGGCCCGCTGCCTGGACCTGTTTATGGCCAGTTTGGCCAGGCCCAGGAGCAGACCCACGAGGAGGTCTTCAGACCTGCACTCCCTCCTCCGCACCGGGTGCCCGAAGATCAGGAGCGTGGGACTGAAATGCAACCAAAAGCAGAGGAGAAGGTTTTTGAGAAAATCAAAGAGGGAGTGCAAACGCCCACACCCAATACACACATGGTCCACGGAGACACTTCTGTTCTTTTTTTTTTTTTTTTTTTTTTTTTTCTCTTTTTTTTTTTTTTTTTTTCTTTTTTTTTTTTTTTTTAACCCCCCACACTACCGCCTAACTGCGGTAGTGCTTATAATTTTTATCCCCAGCACCCATGGTGTGTGTGTGCAGGTGTGAGACACAGTGAGAGACAAGGTGTACAAATCTTTATTCAATTTCCACCACCAGGAAAAGTAGGAAAACACCCGAGTGGCCTGTGACGAGCAGTGCCCTTCACATCAAAGGGCAATGCTGTGTGATCAAAACAGTGAAGGGGATGCTCTGGTTTTTTTTTTTTTTTTAGCACCCATGGTGTGTGTGTGTGTGTGCAGCTGTGAGACACAGTGAGAGACATAAAGTGCACAAATCTTTATTTAATTTCCACCACCAGGAAAAGTAGGAAAACACCCGAGTGGCCTGTGACGAGCAGTGCCCTTCACATCAAAGGACAATGCTGTGTGATCAAAACAGTGAAGGGGAGGGCAGGGACTAAATCAAAATAGAGTTGGAGGGGGAAATGATGCACTCCACTCCCTGCGGCGCCCACCTCTCCCTGAACAACTCCAGGGTGTTGGTGGACACCGCGTGCTCCTTCTCCAAGGACACCCGGGCCCTAACGTAACCGCGGAAGAGGGGCAGGCAGTCGGCCCTAACGACCCCCTCCACGGCCCGCTGCCTGGACCTGTTTATGGCCAGTTTGGCCAGGCCCAGGAGCAGACCCACGAGGAGGTCTTCAGACCTGCACTCCCTCCTCCGCACCGGGTGCCCGAAGATCAGGAGCGTGGGACTGAAATGCAACCAAAAGCAGAGGAGAAGGTTTTTGAGAAAATCAAAGAGGGAGTGCAAACGCCCACACCCAATACACACATGGTCCACGGAGACACTTCTGTTCTTATCAGTCAGCCAGGGCTCCCTGATTGGACCAGATTAACAGCACCAATCAATGAATTTATATTCAATGAGGTCCACCTGGCTGACCTCGTTACAATCATTACATCCCCCCTCTGAGTCCAAATAATTAAGCCAATTCATTTTTTTTTTGGAGTTCTTCCTGGGATAATTTAGCACTGGATCAGGTTCCCTTAACTTTGCCTCCGATATTGTGCAGCGTGTAACAGACAGTAGCAAGCCTCTTGCACCCAGAGCACCTCAGAAGAAATTCATTCTCATCTTCAGATGGCCGAGGTGTCAAGATGATGACATCTGCATGTCCATCTCCGATTCCAAGATATCTTCAACCCTGGGTGGAGAGGGGTAGCCATTGGATTCCGGAGCAGTTGGAAAGGCAGTTGAAGGGTCGGGCACATTTTACTCCCACCCATTTGCGAATTTGCTGCTTATGTGGTCCAAATGCTTATTCAGGAACGTCGCACTGATCTGAAGTTTATACATCACTGGACATCGAACACGCCTGTCACCCATGCAGGGCCATTCATAGACTCATAAAGTCATAGAGATGTACAGCACAGAAACAGACCTTTCAGTCCAACCAGTCCATGCCAACCAGATATCCCAACCCAATGTAGTCCCACCTGCCAGCACATGGCCCATATCCCTCCAAACCCTTCCCATTATGTATATCCATCCAAATGTCTTTTAAATGTTGCAATTGTACCAGCCTCCACCACATCCTCTGGCAGCTCATTCCATACGTCCCACCCTCTGCATGAAAAAGTTGCCGCTTAGATCTCTTTTATATCTTACCCTCTCACCCTAAACCTTTGCCCTCTAGTTCTGGACTCCCCGACCTGAGGGAAAAGACTTTGCCTATTTACCCTATCCATGCCGCTCATGATTTTATAAACCTCTTTAAGGTCAGCCCTCAACTTATGACGTTCAAGGGAAAACAGGCCCAGCCTGTTCAGCCTCTCCCTATAGCTCAAACTCTCCAACCCTGGCAACATCCTTATAAATCTTTTCTGAACCCTTTCAAGTTTCACAACATTCTTCTGATAGGAAGGAGACCAGAATTGCATGCAATTATCTAAAAGTGGCTTAACGAATGTCCTGTACAGACACAACATGACCTCCCAACTCCTGTACTCAATACTCTGATCAATAAAGGAAAGTATACCAAATGCCTTCTTCCTATCTACCTGCAACTCTATTCCTGTAGACCCTACACCAAACTTTGCCCTCTGAAGTAACATGTTACTCTCATGTAGTGGATTCTTGTGTGCAGCATTGGCCTTCCTAATGCCATTTCACCCTCCCCCCACCAGGTCCAGGAAGATCAGATTTAACCTGGTGTGGAGTGTTCTTCCCATGAGCAATGGAGCTATCCATGCAGTTGCATGAGGGGTGGTCCTAGAATCAAATTGGAACCAGGACAGTTGGTATCTTTCTGCCAGACCATTGGATGATGGATGGTATAGATCTAACCTTATATATCAAATACCATTCAATTTAAGGAAATACTCAAATTCCCTGCTGGGAAATGATAGCCTGTTATTATTCCTTAACTAAATCAATCAACGCTTGAAAGGTTTTAGTATCTGCTGCCTCAGGGAATGTTAGGCTCCTCATAATCAAAAAACCTGCAGGTCCACAACCTGTCAACAGAATTACTCATTGCTTTTCATCTGTCTCAAAGTCAGTTGTCTGGAAAAAACATAACTAGTTCTTTTCACGTACTCAGCCCAGTCATCGATGGCAGGATTGATCATATCAAGCTTTCCAAATAACAGCATGATGCCAGAAATACTTACTCCAACTCAAAGATGACTATTCCAAGTGAATTTTTTCAGGAGCATGCTCTTCTCTCATTGGCACTGAAATAACTCCACACAGGCCAGTATCCCATTATCAAGTCACCCTTTATTTGCATATGGAGAGTCCTTGACACTGATCCATCTTGAGGACCAGCTCTCAGAGTGAATACCCTATTTATAATCTGTCAGCCAGTATTCCCTGATTGGACACAGTTAGTAGCCCCAGTCAGGGAACTCATATCCATAAGGTTCACCTGGTCAGTTTGTTTAAGTAGAATGTGAAATTTAGCTTTCTCAATAGCAGGTTGAGATGCAGGGACAAAATCACTAACATGTAAACTCTCCCATTTGGAATACATTTACATGTCATGAATAATGATTAAACGATAAGATTTAGGAGCAGAATTCAGCCATTTAGCCCATTGTCAGCTCCACCATTTGATCATGGCTGATGTATTTCTCTACCCCATTCTCCTGCCTTCTTCCCATAACCCCTGATCCCCTTACTGATCAATCTATCTATCTCTATCTCAAATACAGTCAATGACTTGGCTTCTATAACTGTCTGCAGCAATGAGTTCCACAGATTCACCACCCTCTGGCTGCAGAAATTCATCCTCATCTCAGTTCTAAAGTGCCGCCCCTTCACTCTGAGACTGTGCCCTCAGTTTCTAGTCTCTTCTATTAGTGGAAACATCTTCTCCACGTCCATTTTATCCAGGCCTCTAAACCTATTGTATACAGACACAGAGTCCTCAATCTCTCCTTGTATATCAAGACTTTCATTCTCAGAATCATTCTTATGAACTTCCTCTGAACCACCTCCAATACCAGCACATCCCTCATTTGATATGGGACCCAAAACTGCTCACAATATTCCAAATACAGTTTAACCAGAACCTTATACAACCTCAGCAGTACATCCCTGCTCTTCTATTCCATTCCTTTTGAAAAGACTACAACCATTGTATTTGCCTTTTTAACGACCAGCTGAACCTGTATGTTAACCTGAAGAGAATGCTGAACTGGGACTCCCTAGTCTCTGTGTTTCAGATTGCTAAAGCCTTTCCCCGTTTAGAAAATCATTTCCATATGTGTTCTTCCTATCAAGTGCATAATCTCACACTTTCAACATTGTATTCCATTTGCCATTTCCTTGCACAGTCTCCTAGCCTGTCGAAGTCCTTCTGCAGTCTCCATGGCTCCTCAACACTACCAGTACCTCTACATATCTTTGTGTTCTCTGCAAATTTAGCAACAATACCTCAGTTCCTTTGTTCAGATCATTAATGTATATGTGAATAGTAGTTGTCCCAACACTAACCAATGTAGAACTCCACTAGTTATTGGCTCCCATCCTGAAAAAGAATCCTTTATCCCCACTCTCTGTCTTCTACCAGTCAGCCAATCCTCTGAGCATGCCAGTACCTTGTCCCTAATGCCATGGGCTTTTATTTATCAGCCTCCTGTGTGGCACCTTGTCAAAGGCCTTCTGAAAATCCAGATAGATCATGTCCAATGACACTCCTTTATCTAACTTATTCATTACCTCCTTAAAGATTTCTAGCAGATTTATCTGTCTGGGGGCGGCACGGTGGCACAGTGGTTAGCACTGCTGCCTCGCAGCGCCAGAGACCCGGGTTCATTTCCCGACTCAGGTGACTGACTGTGTGGAGGTTGCACATTCTCCCCGTGTCTGCGTGGGTTTCCTCCAGGTGCTCCGGTTTCCTCCCACAGTCCAAAGATGTGCAGGTTAGGTAAATTGGCCATGCTAAATTGTCTATAGTGTTAGGTAAGGAGTAAATATAGGCGAATGGGTGGGTTGCGCTTCGGTGGGTCGGTGTGGACTATTTGGGCTGAAGGGCCTGTTTCCACACTGTAAGTAATCTAATCTAATCTTATCAGGCATCACCTCCCCTTCATGAACCCATGCTGACTCAGCCTCATTTACCATGCATTTCCAAATACTCTGCAATCTCATTCGTAATACTGGATATTTACCAATGACCAATGTCAAGCTTACCGACCTATGACTTCCTGTTTTCTGTCTCCCTCCCTCCTTAAACAGGGTTTTTGTAACTTTCCAGTCCTCTGACTCACTCCCTGACTCCTGTGATTCCTGAAAAATCACCACCAATGTCTCGACAATTGCCTCTACTATCTCGTTCAGAATTCTGGTATAGTCCGTCTGGTTTAGGTGATTTATCCACCTTCAGACCTTTTAGCTTCCCCAGTACTCTCTCCTTAGTGATGCCCACTTCACTCCCCTATGCCCCCTGAATTTCTTGAAGTTCTGGTATGTTGCTGGTATCTTCCAGTGTGAAAACTGATACAAAGTACCTATTCAATTCCTCGGCCATTTCTTTGTTTCCCATTACTACTTCTCCAGCCTCATTTTCCAGTGGTTTAATATCCACTCTTGTCTCTCCCTGACCTTCTTTATGTCTTGAAAAAAAAACTCTTACAATCTGTTTTTAAATATTATCAGCTAGTTTGCCCTCAGCATAAAACTTCTGTGTATTTATGTCTTACTATTGAGATAATGTCAGCAATACAAAAGAATTTCATAGCTCCCAGTTTCCAATTGTTCTACGATTGTTTCCGCAGTCTTGTGTATTTGTGTTTTCCTTATTTAAATGTTGAGACAAGTGAGGGCAGTAGGAGAATGGTAGCTTGCACGAAGCCTCAGGACTAGCAGAGGTTGTGTGTGTGTGTGTCAGTGGTGAGGTGAGGTCAGGGGGCTGTGGACAGTATCAGAATGAAGGAATGGAGCAGGGGTCCAAGGGGAGACAGGGGTTGGGGATGCAGTGGGGTGGGGTGGGGGTGTGGGGTGCGTTGGGGGGTTGGAAATATGGAAGGATGAAGTGGAAAAGGCCTGACCTCCTGGGTGTTCTTAGGGTCAGTAATTGTTGGAAGCAGTCAGTCAAGGAAGGAAAATTTGAGGACCAAAGGGTGACATCGGTACTGTCCAAATGTGGATCCAATTCAGGGTGTTGGCAGACAGAGTCCTCATAGTTCACCTACAGTTTTTCAATTGTCCTTGCTGAAAGCGGTCTTGGACAATATCCTTTCCAGTACAAACATAAAAGACCATTTACGCCTGCAAGTTCAGCCATGTCCCACAGATAATGCTATTATGTTCGGCTCTCTGACTAAATTAGCCTCAACAAATAATGCTGATGCTTAAGTAAACAAAAATGAAGTCACTGTTAAGTGCCACTGTCATGCTTTGAAATGTTAAGTGAATGAAAATGGAGTTGGGCAGGTCAGTTTTGCCTTGGATGCAGAACAGGGGTCTCTGCATTGCCAGCAAACACCATTGAGGAGTATCCCCTGCTGTGGAATTCCACATGTTCCCCGAGCATGCTGCTAGTGTTTTAAATTTTATTTGCAATCTAATGAGAAATGGCAGAAAGCAAGAGAGCAGATGTTTGACCATCAGGAATAGCTTGCTGAGGAGTTGGTGAGATTGGCCTTGCTAGTGAAAGTTAATTATATATTTCTCAGACTGAGTGGTACAATGTTGAGAGGATACCAGAAGATTTAAGTTGCTGTGGCAAGGAGAGATGAGCCTGCTACAAGTTTGAGAGTAATTGGAGGCTTATTCTTTAATGCTACGTATCTGTCAGAAATCTGATGTAAAGTAAAAACATTTTGCATGGCCTGTTTGAATTGTTAATTTGTTGATGCAAAAGTACTTCTTCTACAGTTTGATGTATTAATTACCTGCTAAGTTATGAAGAGTCTATGATGATTTAGTTTGTTGCTACAGTAAAACTCAAAACCATTATTCCCATTGGTTGTTAGAAAATGCACCTCTTTTTTTCTTAAAAAAGGTTACTGGTTCTGCATTTCTGAGGTGAGATTCCACTCGTGTCTCCTTTGGTAAAATACAGACCTGTATTCAATTTTGACCATTCTTTTGTTAGTTATAACTGTCAGAGGGAGGTAAGCAACACCCCCCTCACAGCAGCCAGATGCTGGGTTCTGCCATTGAAAGTTTCTGACAGCTTTTTGACAGCTGCTGTCAAAGGTTAAGTACATGAATTAAGTGTGATGTGTGGATGCTGCAAGGGTAGGCAAAAATAAACTTCAGAGATAGAGAGTACCACCCAATGTCATATATTTTTCTTTAATTAATTACAATGACAATGACCTGGTAATTGTGATGGGAGTAAACTGGTTTCCAAGCATCAAATCTTTTGCAGAATTAGACCAATTCCAGAGATCTTTGAAAATTTCGGATGGGAGCCAAATGTAGCAGCTCACCATCCATTTCCATAACCCCCATTTTTTGCAGCCAGGAGGAAGGAGCAAGCATAAATCACACAGGGGGGGAGCACCAATACTGTGGCCAGCATCATTAAAATCAGATGTTGGGTACTACTGTCCGTCTTTGAAGCTTATTTTCCACTAAAATACTTAGAAACATTTGGAGGAGTTTTGTTAACAGTGGTTCACGATTATTGATTAATGCAGTCAAGCTACACAAAGCAGCATTGTTTATGTGTCAGGGATAGACAGCTATATTTTACTTTGCATATTATTTCAAATTGCAGTCAACTCTCCCACCAAGGTTTCTAATTAAAATACCTGCAATGGAATTGGGTTGTGGCCCTTGGTCAAGGCCCACATTTTTAGTTGAGATTTGCAAATTAAATTTTACTGCTCTTTCAGCAAATAAACTCAATCTCTTAACTGTCCTATGACTTGGTACATAAAGAAGAACTCTTATTCAGAACAGCAATATTAATGTTTCATGATTCCAGACTTGATTCCGATTATATCGGAAATATCCTTAGTCTTTATTAACCCTTTGTCTTAAGTTCTTGTAGATTATGCATACGCTTTAGTTTCCATTTTGTTTATTCCTTATTTGCCTTTGAATGTGACTTTTGAACCACCTTGCTTTCATCTTTCTACCTTTTTTTCCTAAGTCAGCTGAAAGGTTTTTAGAAAAGAGGATAATAGACAATGTAATAGTAAGGGGGAAAGCTTTTTAGGCTTTATTAAGAACAGGAGGATCATCAAGACTGTTCTGAGCCAATGAAAGATGATCAATGACAATATTGAAAATATTAACCTGTTATGAGTAACATTGTTAATATTAAAATTACTGAGGATATTGAATTAGATGCCAACAATTCCATGCATAGATCTGGCCTGGGTCATAGCAACATGAAGGCTCTTCCAGAAGTGCAATAATATGCAATCCTCTTGCCCGTACTTTTACTAAAGACTAAATATAGGTACTGTTTCTTCAAACTGTGATCATGTTAACTGTTCCAACATTTAAAATGTTTGAAAAACAAAACCAGCTAGCGATAGATCCATTACCTTAACTTCAGAAATAGGTTGGCATTGAGAAGCATGTATAGATAGTGATGATCTCTATCACCATTTAGAACAGCATTAGTGAAGACACACAGTACTATTTGTGTGAAAGAAAGTTTTCTGCAAAATTGAGTTAATTTGAACCCAAATTTGGATGATCTTTCTTCTTCACTGTAATATATTTTTATTGTGAGTCATTAACTTTTTTTTTCTGCTACTTTCCTTTTCCAGTTCACTCCTTCCAGCTAACTCTGCCCTCTCATTTTTTTTTGCAATTACCCCTATTTAGGTTTAGCACAGCATTTCTGATCTGAGTTTCTAACTCTCAAACTGGTTGTTAAATTTTACTGGTCACTATTTTCTAAGGGATTTTTTATTGAGATCATTTATTAAACTTGCCTCCTTACACATTACCAGATACAAAATTGCCTGATTTTTTTTTGTTGGATCCACAACATTTCATTTCAGGAAATTGTTCTGAATACACAATCTGAATTCTTCCTTGTTGCTATCTTTGCCAATTTGATTTTCCCATGATTCCCAAACTCACCCATGATTAATATGCTGTCATTTTTAAATACCTTTTTTATCTCCTTGTTGAAACAAAATTCTCCCACCACTCTTTCCTTCTGTTTGTCCTTCCAAAAAGTCCCATATTACTGAATATTTAGTTCCCAGCTTTGATCTCCTCGTAACTATAGCTCTGTAGTGGCTTAAATTGATGTCTCTTTCTTCTGAGACTATTCCCTCTCTCAGCCCCTTAAGAATCCTATTTCAATGAAATCATCTCTCATTCTTCTGAACCTGAACTCCAGTGAGTTGAGTCCCAACCTGTTTGCCTTTGCTTATAAGGCAATGCCTCCATATCGGGGATCATCTCAGTGAGACTTCTCTGAGCTGCATCCAAAGAATTAATATCTTTCCTTAAATGAGGGAACAAAAACTGCTCATAGTACTCTAGAGAAGGTCTCATTAGCACCTTGTATGGTTACAGTAACCCCCTTTAAATAAGGGCCAACAACCCATTGACCTTCCTGATTACCTGCTGCACCTGTGTGTTAGCTTTCTGTGTTTTGTGCACAAGTACTCCCAAGCCCCATTGTGTTGTAGCTTTCTGCAATTTTTCTCCATTTAAATAACATTGTTCTTTTGTTCTTCCAAAATGAACAACTTCATATTTTCCTACATCATACTCCATTTGCCTGCTTACTTAAGCTATCAATATCTCTCAATGTAACAAAATAACATTGTTCTTCCTAATTGTTTGTATCTCTCTTGCAACTTGATTTTCCACCTAGTTTTGTATTATCTGCCAATTTGACAATGGTACATTTGCCTCCTTCCTCCAAGTCATTAATGTGTATTGTAAACAGTTGTAGTCCCAGCACCAATGCCTGTGGAAGGCAAGGACTGCATTACTAGCAGTTTTTAAAGTGGTCATGGTGATAAACCTTTCAACATCCAACTCCTTGAAGCCTGGAGTGAGCATATCTGCATCTCTCGCTGTTTGCCATCTGTTATTGCATAAGGGAAGCCTCTGTTTTTGTCTGGGAGAAAATGATGGAGTGAGTTCATAGTTTCACTCGAGTCAGAGGTCTCCCCTATGTCGTAGACATTCTTTACAGTGCTACATGTCAACTCTTCCTATATTGGAACCAAAATGGATTTTATTCCCTCAGCATCCAGCTGGTGTGTGAACATAAGCAATGAATCATTAAGTACAGTGCCAAGAATCCTGACGAGAGTTAAGATGTTTTCATTTTTGTGGGATTCCTTTATGTAAACTGCATTTGAGTCATCACAGCAAACAAGATCTCTACAACAGTGACCACTGAGGAGATGGCTAATAACTTGTAGTATTTGACACAAAAATTGGAGGTGTTGTGGACAGCAAAGAAGGTTACCTCAGATTACAATGGTATCTTGATCAGATGGATCAATAGGCTGAGGAGTGGCAGATGGAGTTTAATTTAGATAAATGCAAGATGCTGCATTTTGGGAAAACAGACCTTAGCAGGACTTATATACTTAATGGTAAAGTGCCAGGAAGCGTTGCTGAACAAAGGGAACTTGGAGTACAGGTTCATATCTCCTTGAAAGTAAAGTTGCAGATAGATAGGATAGTGAAGAAGATGTATGGTATGCTTTCTCTTATTGGTCAGAGTATTGAGTATAGGAGTTGGGAGGTCAAGTTGCGGCTGTATTGAACATTGGTTAGGCCACTGTTGGAATATTGTGTGCAATTCTGGTCTCATTCCTATCGGAAGGATGTTGTGAAACTTGAAAGGGTTCAGAAAATATTTACAAGGATGTTGCCAGGGTTGGAGGATTTGAGCTATAGGGAGAGGTTGAATAGACTGGAGCTGTTTTCCCTGGAGCATCGAAAGCTGAGGGGTGACCTTATAGAGGTTTATAAAATCACGAGTATGAATAGGGTAAATAGACAAGGTTTTTTTCCCTGGAGTGGGGGAGTCCAGAACTAGAGGGCATAGGTTTAGGGTGAGAGAGGAAAGATATAAAAGAGACCTAAGGGGCAATCTTTTCATGCAGAAGGTGATGCATGTGTGGAGTCGGCTGCCAGAGGAAGTGGTGGAGGCTGGTACAATTACAACATTTAAAAGGATCTGGATGGATATATGAATAGGAAGGGTTTGGAGGGATATGGGCCAGGTGCTAGCAAGTGGGACTAGATTGGGTTGGGACATCTGGTCAGCATGGACGAGTTGGACTGAAGGGTCTAATTCCATGCTGTACATCTCTATGACTCTATGACTCTATTTACAAAACTTCACAATTGTTTGGGATCATTCCCTACCACCAACTAAATGGCAATGGGCTGAGGCTTTTTAAATTATTCATTCAGTAGGGACATTACTGGCTCAGCTGGCATTTCTTACCCATCTCTATTTGCCCTGGAGGAAGTTAAGCATCAACCATATTGATGAAGGTCTGGAATGATTATGTAGATCAGACCAGGTAGCAACTGTAAGACCTTAAGACCATAAGAAATAGAAGTGGGAGTAAGGCCATTCGGCTCATTAAACCACTCCACCATTCAATCATGGCTAATGGGCATTTCAGTGCCACTTACTTGTACTCTCCCCTTAATTCCTTGCAAGATTAAGAATTTATTACCTCTGCCTTGAAGACATTTACCTCTGGCCTCCACAGCGCTCCATGGCAATGAATTCCACAGGCCCACCACCCTCTGGCTGAAGAAATGTCTCCGCATTTCTGTTCTAAATTGACCCCCTCTAATTCTAAGGCTGTGCCCATGAGTCCTGATATCTCCACCTGATGAAAGCAATTTCCCAGCATCCACCCTTTCTAAGCCATGAATGATCTTGTAGGCTTCTATTAGACCTCCCCTCAATCTTCTAAACTTTAATAAATACAATCCTAGGATCCTCAACCGTTCATTATATGTTAGGCCTACCATTCCAGGGATCATCCGTGTGAAGTTTCCTCCCCTAATAGGCATTATTGAACCAGATCAATTTTTCCCCAACATGGTCCTCATTGGATTTTTAATCCCTGATTTTTATTGAATTCAAATTCCACCATCTGTGATGGCAGGATTTGAACCTGAGTTCCTTGGGTTTCCAAATTAATAGCCGAATAATAGTACCACTAAGCCATTGCCTAGAGGGCACACAGAGGAGGATAAGAGAGGAAGTATTCGAGACAGCCCTTCAGTCCAACTCGTCCATGCTTTATAAAGGACTCATTTGAATATGTAATTAGTAATATCTGCCTCCTTGCCTTCACAGCATCCAATTGGACACAATGCAAAAATCGACATTCCAAACCAAATTTATAAATGGAAGTGTTACTTTGTTTTAAAATAAAACCATTCCATTTCTGCATCCTGCTAATGCTTATTTTCCTTTGCCTGTCCAAGTGCTGTTACACAGTGCTACCCCAGTAGTTGCAGCATGATGTGCGGGAAGCTGATGATACTATCAGGACACCATGCAACCATGTTTCTATAATGGCAACGGATCTTAACCATGTATCTCAATTTGCGTTTTTTGATCATCTGTCTTGTTGTGAATGCTGCATGTATTCAGGTACAAACCTTAAACTTTGTCTTTTTGAGATCATTCCATTTCAGAAGCAGATTCAATACTCAATGATGAACTTCATGGTCATATTCCCAACATTTCAGGTTAAAAATATATTCTGCAGCTGCTCTGTGATATCTATGACTCAGCACCAGGAAGTCATTATACCATTTGCAAATCATGTCATTGGCTGTTGGAATGCATGCTTGTTCCCCTAACCACTGAGCCCCCTATCACTATTGCTCTCCCACTTGTCTTCCTTTCCTCTTTGTGAAGCTGATCCACCTGTGATGCTGTAGATTTGGTTCTTGCTGCACTTCTACATTGTCATCATCAGATCCAGAATGGAAAATCAATTAGTGAGCAAATTCTTTTCAATGGATGCCTGCATGGTCTGCCCACTTTTCTTGGACTGTTTAATTGTTACCTATTCCCCTTCTACCTGCATATTCCCAAGTTGTTATCATCTCCATAAATGTGCCATTCATGTAGCTCTCTGCTTCACTGATCCACCACAGACACTGCAGCCTCTCTTTCTTGCTGCAGATATGATTGTCAGGGTCAGGTGAAGTGTCTGTGTCTTCCATATGATGGACTCTGTGCTTGGCCAATTTTTCCTGCCATACCTAAACTCTTACTGTTGAACGGTTTACTATAAGCTGGAGTATACGATTAGAAAGCAAAATTACTCACACTCACTCACTAATCAGTTCCTTCTCCTGTACCTATAAACTGGATAGTGGAGGATAAGAGTAAAAACCAACTTTTTTTAATAAAGAGGAGCACCTCACTCCCCTTCTCAGCTCACTCCCTCAACTCACCAAACTCCCAAAACTCTGTTCAAGCTGTACTCAATACTAGGTTGACTGAGCTGCTGTATTTATTTAGTTGAAGAGCTTAGCTGACTCCATTTACAGAAAATCCATACAGAACTAATGTATTTAATTAACTCACTATAGCTATCCCAAGTGTTTGCATATCTCCATTTTAAATCCCTGAATTTAAAGTGTAACTTTCAGGTAAATCTTAACTATTAAATCTTAAATACAATGAATTTGATTTTTTAGAAAGGGGTTCAGATTCCATTAATTCATCAATGAGCACACTGTTCGAGCTGCAAGTTCAAAGGGGAGGCCCAGTGATACTATTGCTATATTATTAATTCAGAAATCCAGGTAATGTTTTGGGAGCCTAAGTTTGATTCTCACTATAGCAGATGGAGGAATTTTGAATTCAATAAAAATCCAGAATTAACAGTCTAATGATGACGATGAAACCCATCGTCATCATGTTGGAAAAACCCATCTGGTTCACTAATTCCTTTAACGAAGGAATCTGCCATCCTCACCTGGTCTGGCCTACATGTGACTCCAGACCCACAGCAATGTGGTTGACTGTTAACTGACAATTAGGGATGGGCAATAAATTCTGGTGTAGCCAATGATACTGTAATGAATAAATAAAAACAAAGTTGGGCCTGTGTCGCAACAAGGTCTGTGCATTGGTCACTCCCACCAATACTGTAATCGACAGTTGTATATACAGGAGGGAGATAGGTGAGGATGAGGTCTAGTAAGTTGTTTTCCTCTCTCTTGTCAGTTCCTTCATCACCTGATGCAGACCTAGTTTATCAACTATGCCTTTTAGGACCCAGTCAGCTTGGTGCCACACAATGAAGTCCCAGACCCCAAGTATATTCTATGCCCTTGCCACCCTCAGTGCTTTTTTCATTTGTTATTCCATTTGGAGGAGTACTGAATCATCAGCTGGGGTTGGGGGGGCGGTGGTGGTGTAGTAAGTGATAATTAGCAGGCAGTTTCCTTGCCTATGTTGACCTGATACCATGAGACTTCATTGTGTTGAGAATAGATGTTCAGGATTCCCATTGAACTTCCTCACATTTGTTTAGCAATGTGTTCCCACATCTGATGGGTCTGTCTTGCCGAATGAGCATACCCATGGCTGGTGATGGTTCCAACTGCAAGGTACCTGTGATGTCAGTGATACCTGAACTCTAAGGGTTTATGAGGAGAAATTACAAAACCCAGTTCTATTCCCAAGATTCTAAAAGGTCAGGAATAATATATCGACCATTTCAATACTTTATGGTAAACAAATATTATTTCCAATAAGTTTGAGAATGTATTGCTGGGAGCATAGTTAAAAAAAATTGAAGACAGACATTTCAGAAATAAAATTTCTGTTTACACTCTAAGTATGTTGGAAATTTGGAACTTTTTTCTATAATGACAATTGACAAATGGTTAACTTTCTTTCCTCACACATGCTGCCAGACCAGCTAAGTTTCTCCAGCATGGTCTGTGTTTCTTTCAGATTTCCAGCATCCTCTAGATTTTGCTTTTATTTCAGGTTCATTATGTTCAATACTTGTTAGTCCTATCTTCCCGCTCAGCTCTGGAAGATGTCTGTGTAGAATTCATTGGCTTGAAAATCATATTGAGGATTACGGAAAAATAAATCGAATTAAGCATTCTTAAAATTTTGCTTTCAAGTTCCAACTGGAGAGAATATTTGATTTTAAATCGTGGAATTGAGGAAATATGTTAACTGAAGCCACAACCCAAGGCTCATAGCTAATGCAAAATTAAAGTAGCATGTTAGAGAAATTGAGAATTCATTCAGAAAATCATCAGTAGGCAGGTATTCCTGACTTGTTGTGGTTAGGTTATTAATGTACAAGATACACTTGATCCATAGTAATGACTTTGAATGCTGCCTCTGTGCTTTGCATTAACATTTAAAATGTTTAGCCTGCTGCCTGGCAACCTAATACTGTATACAGAGGTACCTCGATTAACCAAAGGACACGGATGGGGAATATTTCGGTCAGTTAATCGAATTCTGGATAATTGATGTTCCTCTGTACCTTCTTTATAGTGACCAATAGGCTCTGGATTAGGAGAAGTAAATTAGGTTCATTATCCCTTATTTGTTACCACATACGTTGGAAGCTTAGAGGATTTGAAATAACGCAAACCAAAGTTTAAGAATCTTTCATAGCCACCAATTTGCTTAATTTATAATTTCATTTCTTGTAGAAGGGATTTAATGTTAAAATGTTGCCAAATTAGATTTTCAGTATTGCATTCATTACTGAGGGATTAACTCTCAAACATCTTATTTCTATTTAGAATTGCTTAGAGCATATCATCAAGTGTAAGTGAATCAAATAATCATCTGGTAAATTGGCTATTTGGATTTTGTAACAGGTTTTTGGCTTTGTTTAATAACAATAACATCATTGATGTGGATTTATTAAAACCTTCACACTTAATTGCCTCATTGCTGACCTGCTGATTATCCAGTAGATCTCCACACCACTCAACAATTCTCTGCTGATCCATGTAATGATGTTGATCCTGCCAGTAGCATATGCTTGTCTCAGAGATTAAGCCATGCCTGTCTAAGTACTCACGGACGGTACAGTGAAACTGCGAATGGCTCATTAACTGAGTTATGGTTCCTTTGATCGCTCCAAACGTCACTTGGATAACTGTGGTCATTCTAGAGCTAATACAGTACATGCTGACTCATGCCGGGATGCGTGCATTTATCAAAAAAAAGAAAAAAAGGCAGCACGGTGGCTCAGTGCTTAGCACTGCTGCCTCACAGCACCAGGGTCCCAGGTTCAATTCCAGCCTTGGGTGACTGTCTGTGTGGAGTTTGCACATTCTCCCCGTGTCTGCGTGGGTTTCCTCTGGGTGCTCCGGTTTCCTCCCACAGTTCAAAGATGTGCAGGTTAGATGAATTTGGCCATGCTAAATTGCCCATAGTG
Source organism: Hemiscyllium ocellatum (assembly GCF_020745735.1). Classification (NCBI taxonomy): domain Eukaryota; kingdom Metazoa; phylum Chordata; class Chondrichthyes; order Orectolobiformes; family Hemiscylliidae; genus Hemiscyllium; species Hemiscyllium ocellatum. The sequence continues at coordinate 66,501,887 of NC_083402.1, read as the reverse complement.
TTAGCTGCATTAGTCAGATTCTGGGTCTGGGTGGGTTAATCTTCGAAGGGTCAGTGTGGATTTGTTGGGTCAAAGGGCATGTTTCCACACTGTAGCGAATGTAATCTAAATCTAATCTAATGTCATAATTGGCATTTAACATCCTCACACGTCTGTTTTACATCAAGTTGCTGTTTGAGTTATAAAGGTTTCTGTCAGACACATCTTAGCTATCTGATGATTTATAGCAGTTTGACACTGATAAATGTATGTTATGATCTATATGTAGTGTGCGAGTAACTTTCCTGGGTCAAAGTATGTTTGAGTCTAATCTTTCATAATGCAGCACTTCACTATGTTATGCAGGTTTCTATTGGCCTCATTGCTGGCCTGCTGCTATTCCAGTAGATCTCCACACCACTCAACAGTTCTCTGCTGATGCACGTAATGTTTTTCAATGATGAAACCGTACTATGTCCATCAGCAAAAGTGTGTCAATTCAGAAACATTCAGAACATCACTAAGAATCTGAACAGGGTACTGTTTCAGATTAAACTAACTGACGAAGATCTTTGCCCAAACACATTCAGCTACCTTTCTCTTTGATACTTTATTTGACTTGCTATGTGTGATCACTATTTTCTACTTTTATTTAATGTATTCTTTATTTTCCCCCGGACAAAATGATATAAAAACCGCTGCATTTAACTTGGCAGCTTAGGCTGAATTCTTGCTCAGGTCCACAGAGTTATAACAATACCCAGCTTCAAAAACCCAACACGTGAAATAGTGACAGAGAAAGGGATGGAGAGGTGTTTATGAGAATCATGCTTTCAGCCTTTGGAAGGAGCATGAGGCAGCCGCAAAGGTTGCTGGATGTAGAGGTGGGCTGTCGAAATGGCCTGTGTGCTGCAGCACTTTAAAAACAAGGAATAAAACAAAATATCTGCTTGGTTGCCTTTCCCCTTCACACTCCCTCACTTCCCCATACTCACTCTCAATGCCACAACCACACCAACTCATGCTACTTCATGCCAGCCCACTCACGGTCCCTCATACTTTGCACTTCAGCCTAAGACCTCACCTAACCCTACATGGTCTCTCATATCCTTCATAACACCTTATGACTTCCTTCCATTATTTATAGCTTCCAAGCTGATTCAGGCCAACATATTGCACTCATCACTCTCTGCCTTTACAATTTCCATGTCAACTCATTTAAATATCACCGTGGGCAGATCTCAGGATCCATGGAAAGATTAAATAAAGATCTTCAGTGTCTATTGATGAACTCACTATTAGAAAAAAATCACATTGATTAAAATCCTAATCACGACATTTAACTCTCCATAACCCTTGATAATAGTAAGTACTTGCATTCATAGTACCCATTCAAAGACTTTATAAGCACTTGGAGCTATCAATCAGACTGTGAACTGACAGGAGCCCTGCTGTGATCATGATAACTTGTGAAATTAGTCTTGCTGTACTTTAGGCTTATGTCAACAGAGTGGAATAGCAAATATTGATTTTTATTTAACCTCTGCAGACATTTTTGTATTCAAACTTTTAAAGGGTGCAAAATGCCTTAAATGCCAGGGCAACCTTATAGCTCCCTTTGGTAGCTCCTTTTCACAGTTCCAATAAACTTGATAGTTCCAATCCATTTACTGCACATCTTACAGACATTGAAATCTACTTTTGGTGACTGTAAAGTCATTCGACCTCTCCAAAAGTGCACCTAACTCCTCCCAAAGCTGTCCTTGGCTTATATCCAAAGGGTTGAAAATGTGTTGCTGGAAAAGCGCATCAGGTCTGGTAGCATCCAAGGAGCAGGAGAATCGACGTTTCGGGCATAAGCCCTTCTTCAGGAATCCCGAAAACGTTGATTCTCCTGCTCCTTGGATGCTGCCTGACCTGCTGTGCTTTTCCAGCAACACATTTTCAGCTCTGATCTCCAGCATCTGCAGACCTCACTTTCTCCTAGACGATCATATCCAAAGGGTATCATACCTCTCTAAAGAGATAACGAACTTTCCAAGAACTCCAATATGTTCAGATCACTTCCTTGCAATTCTAAAGATTTCACTTAAAAAAACTCTGATCTGTGTGAAGACAGCTATGCTTCAACTTGTGCAGTTCCTCCATGAACAACAAATGTGCAAAACACAGGCCACTCTCATTCCTGTGCCTACTTCATGTTAATGATGAAGGCTGTGTTTAAGGGCAGGTCATGTGTGGGCTTCCAGTGCCATTTTCTCAAAGACAGAGAGTCTCTGTCTGTGGAAAAATTAAGCCTTTACTGCCTGCAATATTTAATAACTGAATTAACTCATGACAACAATAATAACAATTTGCATTATTACAACATCTTTAATGTGATAAAGCATCTAATGATACTTCATAGGAGTAATTATTAAGATAAATTTTGACAACAGGCCATGCAACACATATTAGAACAGGTTATTAAAGGAGGTATGTTGCAAGGAACAGTTTAAGAGAAAAGAGGTTTTGCAGAATAATCCCCAACTTTTGGCCTAGGATTTGAGCATGCTCCTCAGAAGTGTTAGGTCTCACATTAGCAGATTGAAAGAAGTGGGAAGATCAGAATAGTTGTACTACATTGCTTATCATAACTAATGAAAGCCATTTATCTTCTCTCAGATAGGACTGCAACTCCAGTTGGAGCCATTTATTCATAGTGTTCTTCCTTATGATAAGAACATGTAGAATCGCACAAGTTTTTAATTAAGTCACATGATGTACAGAAATTATAGTGCACAAAATCATTGACATTGCTTTGAAAGCACATCACTAAGTTGTTCTTATTTCATTGTATCAATATGATTTGATCAAAATCAGACCAAACCATTCTCTCTCTTCATCCTTTGAGAATTATAACAAAAATAACTCCACAGAGGCCAGTAACCCATCACCAAGTCATCCTTTATTTACATGTGGAGAGTCCTTGACACTGATCCAGCTTCCTTAGAGCTAGCTGTCAGAGTGAACAGGATATCTGACTCTCCTAGTTTCATGTCAGCCAGGGCTCCCTGATTAACAGTCCCAATCAGGGATCTCACATTCTGTGAGTCCACCTGGCTGACCTCATTACAATCACTACAATAACTTTTAATAGTAGCCTGCACCCAAATAATAATGGTTGACATTTAAGATATTTGCCAGACTGGAGATTTTATTTCTACAGATGTTACCATATCTCATTTAATTCTCTCTTATTCATTATGACCGAATCAATCTTTCAAATCACTCCTTGAATGTGATTGCCCAAAAGACTGAATAAGTTAAGCAAGCTGCGACTAGATAGGAAGATGTATGGAAAGGTTGGCTGTCCAGTTTGAGTGGAGTAGATACAAATTATTGAGTTACAGAAGTGTATTTGAAGCATATTAGGCTGTTAGGGTAAGGAATCTGGAAACAGATTGGTAAATGGAGAAGAAAGATACTGAGGACGTTTTGAGTAAATTTCTTTTCCTAACAACACTGTGGGTTTACCTACACTGTATGGACTGTGGAAATTCAAGAGGTGACTTCCCACAATTTTCTCTAGCGAAATTAGGGATGAGCAATAAATAACGGCCTTGTCAGTGACACCAATATTCCATGATTTAAAAAAAATGGTTCAGCGGTTTTGGAGCATAAAGATGTGAGTCCTTGCCTTCCACATAAGTATTGCAAACGTTGTCTACTTTCCAACATTATTATGTTCCCAGGATTCTGAAAATGCTTTCAATTATTATGCCAGCCAAGGATATATATGGTATAGTTGTACTACATAAGTTCTCTTTTAATTCTTAGAATTAAATCTATTAATTGAAAAAATATTTATTCACTATTAATTCATAAAACATTGCTCAATAAAAGTAATGTTAAATAGTTTTAAAAAAAAACACCTCTGTTAAGAATGAGAAAAGTTTAAAATGAAAACAGTTTCTCCTGTTAACCAAAAAGTATTGATTTATGGTCTAAAATCTGTGCATGCCCTGGGTCATTAATTCTCTTGTATTGTTCTTTGACTTTGGATTTTCATGACAACCAATTGATTAGGATGATAAGACAGAAATGGGAATTTTAATTAATGTTCTGATAAGTTCATAAAATGTCACAAGTCAGATTAAGACTTCGTTCCCATGAAGCCATTCTATATGTATGATTAATCAGTGTTCTGACAGTAACCGACTTGAAAATGCTACAGGCATTGCCACATTATCAAGTTTGAGTGTGATTTCAGTAAACCTTCATTATTCTAAGCATTCACTGAACCCAAAAGACAAGAAGCTACAGTGTTTAAATATCAAATGCTAGTTTATGAGAATATGGTCATTGTTTGCTTAATTCATAAGAACCACACGTACACATTACAGATCACTTGATAAAATTATGTGCAGTAATTTTACAGAATAAAATTGAGGAGGAAAAATTGCAAGACAAATACAATTGTATACACAGCAGATCCTTTATCATCTGAAGAAGAAGAGTATGTTAATTTTACCGAATCACATTAATAGAATGATGAGCTTCAAGGAAAGATTTTATTTGAAAAAGTTATGAATGCATACCACTTGTATCCCTGGATGCCTGATAAACTTAATTTAACACATGGAATGTCAGAGTGAGTGACCTTGGGAAAAGCTAGTTTTAGCTCTTAGATGTATCTTTCAATCCAGAACAGTGAACCGTCACAATTTTCACTGAGCTGCAAATGATTACCCAGAAGCAGCTTTGTTTTTAGACAAGCCACTATAGCAAATCCTTGATTGTACAGAATTCTCTTTTATTTGATATCAGCAAAGTGCGACAGCACTCATCTATCATGCTGTGATGTAAAATAATACATCACTTTGCTATCTTGAAAATTCAATTTACTGGCTCAAGGTTAGAGTGTTGGAATTTTAAGTATTCTAAACACTTAAGTGTTTTTTTTTCCTTAAATGCATTGAAGCCGTGAGTTTGTTTTTGTTCTATGCTTGTCCAGAGTTGATAATCAGCTGCATTTTATTGTAGTAAAGAAATAAAAAGGTAGCAAGTTTAACTGAACTGTTCAGGTCCAATTTCATTCCCAACATTTGTCCAATCTTGGGAACATCTACTTCACCTCACAGATTGGGGATATTTAAACACCCATGAATGTAGCAGGTTAGAGCTGGTGAGACAGTAACATCTTGCAATTTTTAAACCCACCCCCAACCAATTTTGGGTTGAATGTAGACATATCAGGATGGGCCGAGATGTGTGGTGCTGGGCAAGCGCAGCAGGTCGGGCAGCATCAGAGGAGCTAAAGAGTTGACATTTCTGGCACAAGCCCTTCATCAGGAATGTGGGGCTTGTGCTTGAAACGTCCACTGTCCTATTTCTTGTATGTGTCCGACCTGCTGTGCTTTTCCAGTGCCACACTTTTTGACTCTGACTCTTCAGCATCTGCAGTCCTCACTTTCTCTCAGGATGGGTGACTAATAAACACTCAGGAAGTCACCAAAATAGCTGCATGTTGCCATTTTTATTGAATTTCTAATTACAACTTAGGGAGACTAGGATTCCCAGATGTCTAAAAACCTGAGAGACTCTGAATCCATGACAGATTTCACTGCTTGTGAACAAGAGGAATGTTTTTCCAGACCCAACAAACTTATTTCCATTGTGTCATCCAACTTTCATTTCCAATGTCTGAGTCAGCTCACAGTGTTCTGCTTAATCCCACACATTCCTCCAAAACCTCTTCACAGTACCACCCAGCCCCACCCCTCCCCTCAGCACCAGGTCAGGTAAGTTTATCTCTCCATGCTTCAAGCTCTCTGCCTTTATTCCTGATGAAGGGCTTTTGCCCGAAACGTCGATTTTACTGCTCCTCAGATGCTGCCTGAACTGCTGTGCTCTTCCAGCACCACTCATCCAGAATCTGGTTTCCAGCATCTGCAGTCATTGTTTTTACCTTATCACTTTGACTATCAGGTAGGAAACATATTAAAAAAAACATTGATCCTGCCATTAAGTTTGGCTGAATGTGCAGAATCTCTTTTCCTCCGAGAATAAAGACCACACTATCCACTTCTCTGTGATCTCCCTCTTCCACTATTACTAAGTTTCTCTCCAGCTTTACTCAGCCTATTCCAGAGCCTGGCCACCCCTCTCCCTCTCCATAGCCAGCTTAGCCAATTAATCAAATAGAAATCATCTAGTATTTTCATTCATTTCTGTTTGAACGTTTTGTTTATTTTATAGAGATGTGTTTCTTCTCATTTCTGGATTTGTATGATAATTATGAAACACCAAAAAGGTGAAGTAGTTTTCACCGTATGGTTTGCTTTGTTTTTGTAGTGTACTGAAACATCATACTTCTTTGAGGTACCCAATAAAGCAGCCTGTAAGCATCTATGGCGATGTTGTGTGGAACATCATACATTTTTCAGGTATGGATCATTACATTCCATTACAACTAATTCTGAACAACAAACAGAACACGAAAAGAAACTTTACTTGTGACAAGAAGCAATTAGAGATGATACTCTAGTAGATGTTCATTTGCACCTAAATTATAATCTAGGTTAAGATAAATTTAAAAGTATAAATTTAAGAAAGGACTCACAATTTCATAGTACAAGGTTTATATAGTCTGCAGAAGCAAAATACAGTTTATGATAGTCAGTTGTGTGTAAAGTCTACAATTAGACATGCAGTTTCACCACTTATATTTTAACCAAGTCATCTACATGTATAATGAGGGGCATATGGGAAGTGTAATACTGCTTTATTTGCCTTTCCTCCATCATTTAATTCACTGGTAAATAGGAGATTACATCTTGCAAAAGGGCTCAGTATATTGTTTGGTGCATCTTGGTTCAATAAAAATACAAGCTCTCTGAGGATATCACGCCATTTGTGAAGTGCAGTAGGAGCACTATTTAACATGATCCTGAGTGCGCTGTCATTGTATCCCCATTGATAGGGTGTAATTGCGTATGTGCGGTCTGCAAAATCTGTTTGGATGCTATAGAACAAAGTCCTGAACTGAGCAACAGCACGTAAAGGCAATGCTCAGAACCCTAATCTGGCACACAAAATTGGACATTTAAAGTATTTTTATAAACTAGAATAATAACGCACCTGCCCATTTGGATTCACAATTCAGTGGGATCAGTCTTTTTATTTATGTATGCCTTATATGTGGAAAGTAAACAAAGATTGGAGGAATACAACTAAAGAATTAATTCTGACTCCTTAACCCCTGGCTAAATGTGTTTTATACTTATTGTGTTCCTTTGATACATTAAGCTTGCTGTTTTAAAAAAGAGATGTTATTGCTTTAAGTGCGCTTAAATCTCGGGCCTGAAAATCTATGTATTCTTATTTAGTCTTATATCTAACTTCAGTTTCAGAAGTCAGGAGTGCTTACATGTGGTGGGCAACCTCTTGACAGAGTTGCAACTCAAGTATTTTAAAGGTGGTGTTGGTGGAGGTAATTCACAATTTAAGCCAACCACATTTGAACTGAGCTAACAGGGACAGATGGAAATATTTTCTGAGTGACCGGCAGTTTAGCTATTTTAAAGAAACTAGTCTGTAACCTTTTAGTAGAGTGTTTTTTTCCAAAAGGAATATGCATTGTGCAGATTAATCAAAGCATTTCATATCCTTACATAATCTGGAAAAAAGGTGGATGTGAGAAATATACAAATACACTGGTGTGGCAGCATGAAATGCAAGAGGAGCAGTTCAGATACTAGCACTGTCCAAACTTTACAGAACAGTGATAAAGCAGGATCTAGATGTAGTAAGCCACAGGGCATGACTAACTTGCAGGTAGGGCAGAAGCAAAGATAGTACAGGTGCCAGTCCTTTAGAGGGCAAGTTTGTGTTCTCCTGCAGGGAAGTCAGATAAGAGTTTGGGCAGTTTAGACATAAAGGCAGATGAAAGTACACAATAAAAGGTTTGTTGCAGTGGTGGTAGCCCTGCCAGAAATCATGTTGGTAGTGAGGAGAGATGTTTGGCAGCAACTTAACACAGAGCTTAAAGTTCATCCTTTCTAAGGTGGAATTGATGACCAGGACAGAATGTTTGGACCCACCCATGATGCAACAGCTGATGGATAATGCCCCAGATTCCATTGCAACTGAAACTGAAACTGCTGAGTGCTGCAGTAGTTAGTCAGACGAACATCAAGACTTCTCATCTCTTGTCCTGCAAGATCAGGCTGTTGTCATCATGAAGGAGAAAGTGAGGACAGCAGATGCTGGAGATCAGAGTTGAAAGTGTGGTGCTGGAAAAGCACCGCAGGTCAGGCAGCATCCGAAGAGTGGGAGAATCGACGTTTCGGGCATAAGCCCTTCATCAGGAATGAGGCCATCACACTCTCGACTGTTGTCAACATGGCATGCTGCTACAGATGCTGGACTTTACTATGTTTATAACTGTTTCTGACAATTCAAGGTAAAATGAAGTAAGTTGAGGAAGGGCGAGCAGGGGTGTGATTTCCTACAAACTCTGCCCAGAGACAAGCTTAAGTGACCTTGTCAGTCTTTGGGAAACAGATTGGGTCAAAATTTTTAAAGTAAGGTTCAAATTCTAACATCTGTACACAAAAGAAAAGGAAACTGACCCTGTTGTGTCTGGACACGCTGAGGCAATCACAGAGTTTTAGCAAAGAAGACTCAAACAGATGGCGCTTTGTCAAGCAAGGAAAACAGATACATTTTTGGGTTAACCACCAAGCAGATTGCTGATGAGAATAGATCCTGTCTTCAAAGAAACAAAACTCATCAAAGGAGAACTGTTCTTCTAGAAGTCCATTCCATTATGCTCGGAAGGTCAATTGAACGGTTTTTGTTAAAAATGATATTGGAAGATTCAGTCTGTTAGTGTAGGGACAAGAAATCCTGTTAAATCTGTGAGGAGATTTTATTACAAGTTTACTTTTCTGAAGAGTGTGTAGTGCAATGTATACACATGGTATGGAATTTCTGTTGTGGTAAGAAATTAATGTGAAGTATATATTTTACAGTGTAGTAATTGTTGGCTGAGTAATTTTTAGCTAATTTTGACGTTTTGTTGTTTGTAATAATAAAAAACTTAACCAATGAAGTTTTTTTTGTGTGAAACTGAGCATCTGTCCATCAGCCATTGGGGGGCAGCATTGTGTAGGCAGCAAAACATGGCCAAGCAAAGATCAATGAATTCAACACGCATTGTGACATCGAACACGTCTTCTGCAGCCTCTGCCTCCGGGCTTACATTTTCCACCAGGACTCCTGCCCATTCTCCGAGGACTCCTGTTCCCACTTCCAACACACCCCGTCCACCTGGACACCCTGAGCTGGTCTGCTCCTGCCCTCAATCTCCTCATTTCCAACTGCTGCCGGGACATTGACTGCCTCAATCTGTCCACACCCCCCCTCACCCACTCCAACCTCCCACCATCACAACACGCAGTCCTCCACTCCATCTGTCTTCAACCCCAGCTTCATCATCAAACCAGCAGACAAGGCGGGTGCAGTGATAGTTTGGTGCACTGACCTCTATATCGCTGAAACCAGGCACCAACTCAAAGACACCTCCACCTACAGCCCCCTCGACCACGACCTCACCTCCAATCACCAAACCATAATCTCCCAGACCATACACAACCTTGACACCTCAAGGGATCTCCCACCCACAGCCTCCACCTCATAGTTCAGGAACCCCGCATTGCTCGGTTCTACCTCCTACCCAAAATTCACAAACCTTACTGCCCTGGCCGGCCCATTGTCTCGGCCTGCCCTTGCCCCACCGAACTCACCTCAACACCATCCTATCCCCCCCCGGTCCAGGAACTCCCCACCTACATTCAGGACATTACCCCCACCCTCCACATCCTCCAATATTTTTCATTTTCCCAGCCCCCAACACCTCATCTTCACCCTGGATATCCAATCCCTATGTATACCTATCCGCCATGACAAAGGCCTCCAAACCCTCCATTTCTTCCTCTCCTTCATCCCCAAGAGTACCCTTCCACTGACGATCTCATTCATTTGGCTGAACTGGTCCTCACCCTCCATAATTTCTCCTTGAATCCTCCCACTTCCTCCAGATCAAAGGGATAGCCACAGGTACCTGCATGGGCCCTAACTATGCCTGTCTCTTTATCAGGTTTGTGGAACAGACAACCTTCCACAGCTACACCGGCATCATTCCCCACCCTTTCCTCCCTGATGACTGTATTGCTGCCACGTCGTGCTCCCATGAGAATGTTGAACAGTTCATCAACTTCACTAACACGTTCCACCCTGACCTTAAGTTCACCTGGACCATCTCGGATACCCCACTCCCCTTCCTGGACCTCTCCATCTTCCGTTAACGATGACTGACCTAACACGGATATCTATCACAAACCCATCGACTCCCACAGTTACCTGGATTACACCTCCTCCCACCCTGCCTCTGTAAAAATGCTATCCCTTATTCCCAATGCCTCCACCGCATCTGCTCCCAAGAGGACCAATTCCACCACAGTGCATCCCAGATGGCCTCCTTCTTCAAAGAACGCAAATTCCCCTCCCACATGGTCGATGATGCCCTGCAGTGCATCCCATCCACTTCCTGTACCTCTGTCCTCGAACCCTATCCCTCCAACTGCAACAAGGACAAAACCTTCTTGGTCCTCACCTTCCACACCATCAACCTCCAGATACATCGCATCATCCTCTGCCATTTCTGCCACCTACAAACCGACTCCACCACCAGGGATATATTTCCCTCCTCACCCCTATCTGCGTTCCATAAAGATCATTCCCTCAGTGACTCTCTTGTCAGGTCCATGCCCCCACCAACACACTCTCCACTCCCGGCATCTTCACCTGCCACAGCAAAAATTGCAAAACCTGAGACCACACCTCCCCCCTCACCTTCGTCCAAGGCTCTAAAGGAGCCTTCCCAATCCATCAGGGTTTTACCTGCACTTCGACAAACATCATTTACTATTATCAGTTCCTCCTGATCCAGTCTCCTCTACATTAGGGAGACAGGACGCCTACTTGCAGAGCGCTTCAGAGACATCTCTGGGACACACACATGAAGCAACCCCATCGCCCGTGGCCAAACACTTCAACTCCCCCTCCCACTCCACCACGGACATGCCGGTCCTGGGCATCCTCCATTGCCAAACCCTTCCCTGGAGGAAGAATGCCTCATCGTTCACCTTGGGACCCTCCAATCACATGGAATCAATGTGGATTTCACCAGTTTCTTCATTTCCCCTCCCCTCACCTATCCCAGATCCAACCTTCCAACTCAGCATTGCCCTCTTGACATGATCCACCTGTCCATTTTCCTTCCAACTTCCGTTCCTACCTCCTCTTTGACCTATCACCTTCACCTCCAGTTTCATCGACCTATCGCACTCTCAGCTACCTGCCCCCCCAAGCATGACCACCACCCCCCCATTTATCTCTCAGCCCCCTTGGGCCACAAGCCTTGTTCTTGACGAATGGCTTATGCCCAAAGTGTTTATTCTCTTGATCCTCAGATGCTTCCTGATTGACTGTGCTTTTCCAGCATATATTCTCAACTCAGAAGCACCTCCTGAATAGATACGAGTGAAATATATATGTTTGATTAGTTGATTTTTGTATCTATCACTGAGTAGTTTGTCCATACCATGTTGCTAATGCCTGAATTAGTGACTTTCACTGAATCTCATTCACATGTACCATGCCAGATTAGGTGCATGTGATCTCTCCAATTTTGGATCAAAACAGAACTCATAGCACTGACACTCCGGACACTATGGAGCCTGGTTTTGCAGCTAATGAGCAGAACTTAGCGGTGATAACAATGGATTTCACTCTCCAGTTAGAGAGCATGTAGGATGACTGTGTCACCTTTCCACAGGAAACTCAATACTACTTCATGTACCTGGATAGTGTCAGGCCTTCTACTGCATTAAAGCCTAATTTCATCAGAAATCCTGCCCCCAGGAACAACACACTAATCAGGGACGAGCAGCTCTGCAGTGTCAGCAGGAACAGTGGCCATTACCGGTATTGAACTGGGCTCTGTTCAAACAGTCAGTGATGGATATTCTGGAGATGAGGAGGTGAGGTAGAGTGGGGTTCACAGTGTGGGTGGATCAGTCACTAGCAAAAGTTGTTCCTTCACCCATACACCCATTTTCGAGGTTTGCAATTGGCCTCCAGCAGGAAGGCTTTCCATTACCCTTCCTGTTCTGGACTTAATTAGAATTGGAGCGGGGTGGAAAATGGTCTGAGCTAAGCCCTGTACCTTCCCACCCTGTCACAAGAATTATCCTGCATCCACAACACCCCAACCTTCAAACTCACTCCCGAAAGGGAATGCAGCAGATATTCAATCAAGCTCTGCACCAAGACAGAAATTGCAATGAGAGATACTGCTTATTCATTTTTAAATTTATTTCAGTCTTTTGGCTCTTCAATATTTTTTCTCTCATTGTTCTTTTTCTGCTGAGGCCATTATATATTCTGGAATGCAACTATTAGGCTTGGGGCCGTCTGTCCAAGTAATAAGGCACTGATTATTGAATTTCTGGGTCGTTCAATAGCTGAGCTTGATACTGTCCTTGTTTGTCTCCTTCCTCATATGAAAAATAGATATTGTAAAACTGCACCTTTTTAAGTATTATGTTCATTTTTCACCGCAGGGGAAGTATAATTTATCAATTATATCTCTCTAAGTAAAATCCTTCCATTTTATTTAATCAGATTACCCGAATCCGATGAGTATTCAAATTCTATGTCCCGAAAACTTATCAAGCTGGGATCTCTCGGGTACAGACATCGATACAGGTAATCAGATTTCTCTAAACAATTGCTTTGGCTTAAGGGGAGAAAATTGTACAGAGCAATTCTTCTTCTGAAGTAATCTTTTTTTTAAAAGAGGAAAAGCAACTAAACCTTGAGTAAATTTGCACAGTGGAAGCATTGTGGTATTTTTGCTTAACAACCCTGCAGTAATTGTTGGGTTTCTCATTCAAACTGGGAAACCGTTAACGGTAGACCTATTCTTTTGTATTAATAATGATTGAATCAGTTCATTTTGATTAATATTGATTCAAATAATCATATAAAACATCTTCCTTTTCAGTCATGTTCTGAGTAATAAATAGCTGATCTCTTTGAATCTATTTTAGATAAGTTACGGTTTCACAATACTTTATTAACCAAGCTAAATTTAACAACATCTTTCATGAAATTGACCTTTATTGAGTGCAATAAATCCACAGAGGCTTTGGACAAAGTCAACACTCAAATAAATAAAAACAAAACACATTTCCCTTTTGTATCACGTCACATTGATTGTGTGCTCTTGGCTCATATTATTTGTGATTAATTGATATTATTTCTCCATTAGCAGCTAAATTTTTAACTACATTAAGACAAATGACGATAAGATATAGGATCGAATTAAGACCATTTGGCACATCAAATCTGCTCCATTGTTGAATCATGCCTGATAACATTTCTCAACCTCATTCTCCTGCTTTTTCTCCATAACCCTTTATCCCCTTACTAATCTGTCTATCTGTCTCGGCCTTATACACACTCAACAACTTGGTCTCCACAGCCCTTTGCAGCAATGAACCCACAGATTCACCACCCTGTAGCTGCAAAAATTCCTGCACATTTCAGTTCTAATGGGTTATCCCTTCACTCTGAAGCTGTGCCCTTGGGTTCTAGTCTCTCCTGTTAGTGGAAACATCTTCTCCATGTTCACTTTATCCAGATCTCCCAGTAGTCTGTAAGTTTCGATGACATTCCCCTCATCTTTCTAAACGCCATTGAGTACAGACCCAGAGTTCTCAAATTGATCCTAATATGACAAGCCTCTATCCTCAGAATCATTCTTATAAATCTTGTTTTAAACTCCTCCAATGTCAACACATTCTTCCTCAGACACGGGGCCGTTATGTCTGAATCCAGCTTCCACCTCTCAAACTGCAAGGTGAATTCTGTCATTTTATGGTCATTGTTCCCTTGGGGTTCCTTCACCTCAAGGGCCCTAATATTTTTGGACTTCTTTGTCATGTTGGAACCTCCAATAGGGAGTGATGACTTTTAAAAAAATGCCAGTTCAAATAATAGCTGAAAGGAAAACCTAAAAATATTTATTAAACATAAAACCAGAAACTTGCAGGTGCTTAGATCAGAAACACATTCTGTTCTGAATCCATTTATTGCCCATCCGTAATTGGCCTGAGGGCAGCTAAGAGTCAATCGCATTGCTGCGTGTCTGAAGTCATATACCAGGTGACATTTCTTCTCCTGAAGGAAATCAGTCAACCAGACGGGTTTTTCCTCAACAATCATGATTATTATTAAATTCCAGATTTTTATTGCATTCAAATTCTACCATTTGCCATGGCATGATTTGAACCCAGGTCCCCAGAACATTTCCTGGGTCTCTGGATTAACAGTCCAGTGACTTTCCCACTTGGCCATCCCCTTCCCTGATGCTGCCAGACTTCCTGAGTTTTTCCAGCAATCTCCATTTGTGACCCAAGAATATTTTATATTTTAAAATTTTTACTCTCATACAAACTAAAAACACAATTGAATGGTTTTGGTAGACAGCTCCTGCTTTAAACTGTAAACTGAATTTCTTTTATTTTTAATACAGCCAAAAAGCCTACTCCACAGAAATCTGTAACACTGTCCTTTAATTAAGTATTCAATATTCCCAGAAATAATCCAAAAATGATTACTAGCTCCTAAGGGATTGCCTTTGTTCTTTCCCTTTTCTAGAAGTATCCGAACTGTCCTTCATAATCAGGTTTTTTGTACCTGGTGTTTCTCCCGTCTTAATCCTCCCCTCTTAATTGTTTTATCCTCACAAATTTGATCTTTCCGATTTGAACATGTGCTCTTAACCATATTCCTGCATGGAATTCTTAATGACTTTTGGTGTTTAGCTGCAGTCTCTCTCAGATCCTGACAGACGACATGTCTCTCTGAGTTATCAGGGATGTATGGTGAATCTTGTCCCCCACAATACACACCTCCATGAGGATGTGAATCGCTTGTGGGTTTTTTCTCTGTGGATGTATGCTGATTGGATTTTGATCCTGACCATATCCTGCCTTCGAAGTAAATGGACAATTTAAAATCTAACTGTTCACAACTTGATATTCTCAGCACCTTCCTGGGAATTTGGAGACTAAGGACACAATTTTCTCCTCTCAGGATGTGTTTTTTAGATTAGATTCCCTACAGTATGGAATCAGGCCCTTCAGCCCAAACCGACCCTCTGGAGAGTAACCCACCCAGACCCATTTCCCTCTGACTTATGCACCTAACACTATGGGCAACTTAGCATGGCCAATTCATGTGAATGAGGAAACCAGGGTACCCAGAGGAGGCCCAAGCAGACACAGGGAGAATGTGCAAACTTCACACAGACAGTTGCCAAAGGCTGAAATTGAACCAGGGTCCCTGGCGCTGTGAGGCAGCAGTGCTAAGCACTGAGCCACCATACCCACCCCCATGTTGAGGAAGGTTCACAGAAGGGCAAATGATTGCGTGGTTTGTTGTTTTCATTTCTTACTGAAAAGGATGCAGAGTATTTGTGTAGTTCTTTCCCCAGACTAGTTAAGGAATGGGACTTGGTTAGGGGAATAACTGCATTTCTTGTTGGAAAAGGGCACATTGCTTTTGTTATCTTTCATGTTATTTGAAGGATCTTTCATGTGTTAAACATATGGTGAAAATGTGATTCTTGATAATGACATTGCTTATTAATTTAAGGTTGTGGAGAAATTTTTTACATAAATTTAAATCTGACAAGCTTACAGTGTGTTCTTATCGAAGGATGTGATTTAATTTGAATGAGAATTGTTTTTGCAGTGCTGCAGATTATGATTTTGAGATTGAGTGCTGCGGTCATCCAATTTGACAGATCTTTCCAACTGAGAACTCTCTCAGTGCTTATCTACAGGCACGCATGCTTACATCCACGTCCATTATTTGATACATGATGTGTCATTTTAGTGTTATTCCAGTTAGTAACTGCAAACTATGATTTTGTTTAGTAAGGAGTTGGTCTTCACATCTAGAACCAGGGTAGTTGATTCATTTCACCGGTACAATCCTAAACACTTGTTATAGAGTCATAGAATCCCTACAGTACAGTGAATTCCTACAATCATGTTTGGGACCATTCTAACTTCGGTGATATAAGCAGTTTATTAATTTAATTAATTTATATACAGCAAATTTCTGTGAGTATAGTTATGCATACAATCTATATATATTTAAAGTAATAAACTTTAATAAATTATTTCTGAGCAGTGGTAAGACTGCATTTCAACTAAACCGAGACCAATCCATTGAGCTTCCACGGCCAGATCAGAATGTGAAAAGAACTCGCAGTAAAACGTACCCTAAACGGACAATTCATCCCCAACAGTCAGGTAGGTGAGTTAGTCATGTTCTAGTGACTACATTTCAACACATATTCACTGGTCGTCAGAATTGGTTGTGATGTTTAGTTTCAGCATACTTTGAATACATAAAGGTATTTTTTTCCCACTATTTTGTCTGGCCACATTTAGAGGTGGCCAAAATATATTGTTCTAACCATTGTAGGTGGACTGAAGAGTGTGGTGCTAGAAACACACAGCAGGTCAGGCAGCATCCGAGGAGCAGGAGAATTGACATTTCGGCATAACGCCTTCATCAGGAATGAGGCTTGTGGGCTGGGGGGGCATCTCTCAGCTCCCTGGCCCACAAGCCTCATTCCTGATGAAGGGCTTATGCCCAAAATGATGATTCTCCTGCTCCTCAGATGCTGCCTAACCTGCTATGCTTTTTCAGCACCACACTCTCGACCCTGACCCCCAGCAGCTGCAGCCCTCACTTTCTCCCATTGTAGGTGGACTCTTGGGCTTAATTTCTGAATGATTATACAGCTTTGGAAAATATTGCATTGTACTGTAGGTTATGTATAAAATATTTGAGAAGCTACACTGCGACGATGTAATAGTCTCTCTTTTGAGAGAATTAAATTAAATTTAAAAATTAAATTGAAAAAAATTGAATTAAATCCTCATCTTTTTTGATTCCAGTATAGAAATTTACATTCTGGGAATATATGTTCGTAATTTGTTTGTGTGCCTACTTCAATTTCAAGTATTAAAAAGTTAATGCATGTAAAATCATTATGGCAAGTCCCTGTACTGCTGGTGTGCAAAGCTATTGGATGATCTATGATGCATGATAAAAATGAACCTGTGCATGACAGGTAATGTAACACCAACAGGAACCCACATATTGGTGATAGAATGATAGACTCATACTGTAATCAATTCTGTCATGCCATAGCTACACTAAATTTCCACCAGTCCCACTGCCAAGCACTAGGCCCATAGCTTTGAACATGATAATATTTTAACTGCTCAACAAAGTACTTTTTAAAGGTGATGAGGTTACCCACCTCTACTACCGTCCCAGACAGTACATTTAAGATTTCCACCACCCTCTGGGTGAAGACAATTTTTCTCTAATCCCCTTGTCTTATATCTAATAATTATGCCCCCTTGTTATTGACCCTTCAACTCAGGGGAACAGCTGCTTTCCATTTATCCTGTCCACGCCCCTGATAATCCTATCTTGTCAGGTCACCACCTCTTTGTAAACGTCTCCTAAGAATTCAATGTCAGCTTATCCAGACTCTCTTCAAAGCTAAATTGCTTCAGCCCAGCCAACACTTTGGTGAATCTCCTTTGCACTGACTCCAGTCCAGTCACACCCTTCCTATAGGGTGGTGACCAGAACTGCACACAGCATTCCAGCTGTGATCCAGCCAAAGTCTTCTGCAGCTCCTACATGACCTCCTTTATAATTCCTCAACGGATAAAGCCAAGCATCCTGGAAGCCTTTTTAACTAATCTATTAACTTGTCCTGCCATCTTCAGGGATCTGTGGACAAACACCCCAAGATTCTTCTGTTCCTCTGAGCTTCTGAGATGATATTGAAGAGCTGAGCAGCGATGTATCAGTTTAAAAATTTAGCTGGGGTTAAATACTGCATTTGTTTACTTCCCCCAGGTGGTGTGGCTGTGACAGTTCTTTAAAATGGTTGGAATTAATCCTGTGCCCTAGTTTGTTTTCTTGCATTGATGTGCATGAGCATTTTCACCCTGTTGTTTTGTCAAAGATTTGCTGTTTTAATAATTAAGATAATTACTCGAAAAATGTATCGAAGGTGTGACAGACAACACTTGTTCAGGAATCCCTTATGTTGGTTTACAATGTTGATCATGTGACAACTGTGCATGCAATTTTCTGATTCAAAGCTACAGTATTATATCTTTGATCATTCTGGAGAGGGCATAAATGCCACTACTTGAATCTGACTGTATTATCAGCCAGTTGGCTGTGAAAGTCTGACCAGCATTTGAGAAGATCATGACAGATCAGTCTGTGGCCTCAACTCTTATCTATCTACCCTTATACTCAATGACTGTGTTGTCAATCAGAAATCTATTTAAGTGAACCTTAAAAATATTCAATGACCCTGCCTTTACTGTTCTGTGAAGAAAAGTCCACAGACCAATGACTCTCAAAGAGGAAAAATAATTATCCTCAGTTTCATCTCACTGGGAGACTCCTTAATTTTAAACTGTGCCTTTAGTTCTAGTATCTCTCCTAAGGGGTAATATCCTTTCACCATTCACTCTGTCCTTAAGGATCTTGTATACTTCCATAGATCACTTCTAGTTCTTCCAAACTCTAATGAATATCAGCCAAACTATCCAACCTTTCCTCCTGTAATGAATCAAGTGAATTTTCTTTTTACTGCATACAATGCTACTATAACCTTTCTTAAATAAAAAAAAATGCAAACTATACATAAAACTTAAGATGTGGTCTCATCCTTCCTCTATATGTCCAAAGCAAATAATTCTTACTGATATATTCCCTTCCTTTCTAATAAACAACATTCAATTTGCTTCCTTAATGACTTGCTGAAACAATCTTTATATAATTCAGGTACCAGGATACCTAGAAGCCTCTGTCTCCCAGAGTTATACAGTCTGTCTCCAGTTGAATAATATGTTGATTTTCGATTCTTTGTGTTAAAATGAATGAGTTCATATTGTTTCATACTAGTTTTGTCACAATTTTGTTAATGATCATTTTCTTTGTTGATCATTTATATGTTGACCAGATAACAATTATTGTGCATTTTTTTGCTATTTTCATGAAGAAAGGAATATTTAGAGAAATGCATTTGTGCATGTACTAATGGCTTGCTATGGTCATGTAAAATTTACTATAACTTGCTTCCACCTTTGTTGATGACCAATAAACATATTGTATAAAACAGCATTGTTTAAAAATGAGAATTCTTTCTTTAAAGTCAGAAATGAGGATCTGTGAGGATCTGTGGAATGTCTTCTCCATAAAGCAGTGGATGTTGGTGGATTCAAGAGCTGAATTATATAGACTTTAGAAAGGCAAGGGGGTTTAGGGGTTATGGGGTAGGGGAAGGGGCATGCAGTGAAGTGGAGTTATTATCACATTCAGATCAGCTATGACTTTATTAAATGCAAAAACGACTTGAAGGGTCAAATGGTCTAAACCTGCTTCTACGTGTCATGTTCCTATTTAATTCCCACATGATCATTGGAAATATAACAGAAGAGAACTAATCTGATAAGTATTGTTTATTTGAATGTTTTTAAGAGATGAAGAACAAAATTATTAGTTCCATCTTCCCTAGGTTTAAGTCATAGCTGTGCCATTTAGTTTTTACAGTGCAGTGTCTTGATTGCAGCTTTCAAGATTTATAAGGAGCCAATGGGAAATAACGTAGGCAGAGATTTATGCTTACTTTTCCCATGAGATGAAGGTTTGAACTCACTTAAAGGAAACTAGTAAACAATTATGTCTCAATTCATTTTTGTTTTCTGATCTATTTTATTCCTCTAAAGGATAGGTTACTTTGCAGAACAAATCAATTGATCTGAAATGAGTTGATCATTAGTAATTTCGTGATTAACCATTTTTTCTGTTTCTTAATTAGGAATCATTTAGCACTTGCATAAATCTTGATATGTGATATTGTTACCACAGGTCCAAACAGTGTTAGTCCTAGTCATATCAAAACAGACCGTACGGAATATGATGGCACCACCAAAGTTATTGCACCTTCACCAATGAAAAGGTAAACCTGTCTTATACTCAAGATGATTGGGTAAATCTGTACAAAGCTCTTATTTCACAACTACAATTCTCAAAAATCTGTATCCAAAATTCAGATTCAGATTGAAATTCTAAATTCAAATTCTCTTTACTTGCTTTTCAAGTTAGCCTTTGCATTTCTCAAATGTTCTATTCCTTTTTTTCAGGTTTCTTCATGGGGTTATCACGTGTAAATAATATAAAGCTGTACCAGCTTGAAGGGTGTTACTCATAGCTTCAATATTCAAGTGTATAAACATAGAAATATTCAAATTTTCCAAGTGCAAGTCTGTCTATATACTGTACAAAATACTCACATAAGTTGTGGTTGCATTCCTCAAAAAGCCAGAAAATGAAATGATTTTAAGTGAATCATAAGTTCTCATAGAAATCAATGTTAAAGTCAGCATTAGGTTCATTCGAACAATTTCTACCCTAGAAAGAAAAACATTGCAGAACACTGTGTATTCCTAACTGAAATAACTGCAAAAGAAAGTGCATCAGTAACTATAAAACAAATATAATACAGTACATCCTGACCCCTCTATAATAGTGTTTAAAATAATTTACAAAAATATTCTCAACTATATTTTAGGATTGAATAGTCTCCACCTAGTGTTCTAACTTAGTCAGTGCAGGGAGTTACTAAGTTCCTACACTGACCAATAGATGGGGCCCTTTGGTATAAGTTCAGAACAACAGTCAACAGAAAGAAATAGTTTTAATTCCAAAAGGAGTAGTCCAAGGAAATGTAGAAAGAGACAGTCAAGGTCAGGAGGGAAGAAGCAAAACTAGATGGCTGAGTGGGTGACAAAGAATTTTGGTTCAAGTGGCAATTCTACACAAAGGGGGTGGAATGTGTCTTAACTAAATTTTACTGCAGAAAATAAACATTCCAGAATAAGAGGTGAGTGGGAAAAGATTAAAGTGGGGATCAAAAAGCCATCCTGCAGTGAGACCAGCAGTGGACTGACATCACATACTGTAGCATGAAACGAGTGCAAGAAAAAAAGCTGATTGATGAGTAGAACTGGTGGATATTTTCACTTTTTAAAGTAAAAATGTTTGTGCTTAGGTCTCCAATGTTATTCTTTTCTCTTTTAAAAATAGCTAGTTAAGTATAAGATTGATATTGGTCTATTTTAAGATATAAGAGATAGCATTATGGTAGAGTACAAAGAGCAAGGAATCTAGAATATTTAACTTATTCGCGGTGATGCAGGCCGGTGATGTGTTGTTGCTGTAGCGTGTGGAAGCTGCTGGAGATGAGGGTGATTCAGAGCAAATCCATCTGTAGCAAGTGTTGCTGCTGAAGGAACTTTGGATTCAAGATGAGGAGCTGAAGTCTGAGTTATAGACCTGTCATTACCAGGACGCTTAGCTCCAGTGTGCAATTATACCCCTCAGACTGAAGAGTTCAAAGTTGATCAGGGAGAAGAGGGTGTGACTACAGATGAGGCAGCTGTGGAGACCCAGGGGAATGCATCTAAGGAGCCTCAGCTCCTGCAGTTGTCCAACAGTTACAAGGTCTGTGCAAGCTGTGCAGGGGAGAACAAGGACTGCAGGTAGAATGAGTAAACTGACAATGGCACCTTGGTACAGCATGTCATTCAAGTCGCTGAAGGAAATAGAAATAAAGTTGGGGTAGGGGACAGTAGAAATAGGGTAATAGATACAGTTCTGTGCAAATGACAGTGGAAGTCCCAAAGGGTGTGCTGCCTGCCTGGTGTCAGTATTAAGAACATCTCAGGTCTGGTGAAGAACCTGGAGAGGGAGGAGGTAACAACAACATTGATAGGACTAGAAAAGGGGTTCTGCTGAAAGAATTAGAACAGTTAGGAGCCAAATTAGAAAGCAGAGCCTCCAAGGTAATAATCTCTGGATTGCACCCTGAGCTACAGGCAAGGTGGTGTAGGGTCAATAAAATCAGGGAGTTAAAGGCACGCATCAAAGATAGTTGTGGCTGGAATGATGTTCAGTTCATGGGGTACTGCCAGCAGAGAAACAGAAATTGCTGGAGAAGCTCAGCGGTTCTGGCAGCAACTGTGCAGAGAAAAACAAAGGTAATGTTTTGAGTCTAATAAGACTTTGGCAGAACTGGGGTAGATGGGTGCTAAGCTGGTAAGATGGGCTTTGTTTAAACCATGGTGGGACCAGTGTGCTCGTGAGTCAAATAACTAGGGCTGTGGAGATGTTTCAAACTAATTTGGGGACGGGGAGGAGTGGAGGCTTTGGAAGAGTGGAAATATAAATTTACAAAACAATAGAATAGGGTGGCTTTGGACAACCATAGCCAGGTTGAGACAAGAAATGACAGCAATTGAAATATAGAAAAAAAGCAGTACATGGGGTCAAGGGCTTGGAAAATGACAAAACTGGCAACATTAATGGCTATTTCCTTGGAAGTATGTGTTGTTTAGAAGAACATTAATTAATGGTACAAATAGAGGCTAATGCTTATGATCTTACAGCCATTACAGAGACATGGTGGCAAGGAGATCAAAGCCTGGAATTAAACATTCAGGAGTATATGACTTTTCAAAAGCTCAGGCAAAGGGTGGTGGGGTGGCTTTTTAAGTACAGGATGCAATAGGTACAATAGCAAGAGATGATCTTAGTTCAGAAGATGTGGAATCCATATGGACGGAGTTAAGAAGTAACAAGAAGTAGAAGACATTGGCAGGAGCATTCTATAAGCCCTCTTAGAGGAGCTATTCTGTGGGACAGAGCATAAATCAGGAAATGATGCAATTATGTAAAAATGGCATAGTATTAATCATAGGTGACTTTAATCTTCATGCAGATTCAAAAAGTCAGATTGGTTTGCGGAAGAATTAATAGCATGTATTCAGGACAGTTTCCTCGAACAATAGGCTATGGATCCAGCCAAGGAGCAAACTATTTTAGATTTGGCAATGTGAAATAAGACAGGCTTAATAAATTAGCTCAGAGTAAAAGATCCCCAGACAATAGTGACCATAATATGGTAGAATTTAGCATTCAGTTTGAGGGGGAGAAATCTGAGTCAGAAACAACTGTACTAAAATAAAATTAAATAAGGGGAATTACTAGATAATAAAGGCTGGGCTAGAAGGAGTAAAATGGGAAAAGAGTTTAGCAGCAAAACCATTTGAAGAACAATGGCAGACATTTAAGAAAATAGTTTGTGGCTCACAACAAAGATATATTCCAGTGAGAGAGAAGGTTTCTAAGAAGGAGATAAGCTAAGCATGGTTAACTAAGGAAGTTAAGGTCTGAAGGGGAAAGAAATACACTGTACGAAAGATTAGTGGTAAGACAAAGGATTAGAGAAGCTTTTTTTTGATTGAATAAACGATGACCAAAAAATAATAAAGAGGGAAAAGGCAAACTTTAAGGCCACGTTTATGAGTAATAGCAAAAGTGTCAGGAAGAGGTTCTTTAAATACATTAAAAAGAAGACAGAGATTAAAGTGAATATAGGTCTCTAAGCGAGTAGGTCTGGGGAAACAATAGTGGGACATCCTGAAATGGCAGAGAATCTGAATAAATACTTTGCAACAGTTTTCGCAGTAGAAGATATAAAGAGCATTCCAAAATTACTGAGTGATTAGAAGACAAAACAGGGAGTCGAAATACATAGGATAACTATCATTGGAGAAAAAGTGTTAGCAAACGTATAGGGCTAAAGACTGAGTCCCCAGGACCTGAGGGGATGCATTCCAGATATTGAAGGAAGTATCTACTGAGATGGTAGTTGCACTGGTAGTAATGTTTCAAGAATCCTTAGATTCTGGAAAAGTCCTGGACAACTGCCGGTGAAACATCTTATTCAAAAAGGGAAGGAGACAATGTACAGGTATTAATAGGGTATAGCTTCATGTTTGTTTTCAGGAAAGTGTTTGTGTTTACTTGAATGGATGTAACAGAGCATTTAGAAATACAGAATATGATTAAACAAATTCAGCATGGCTTCATGAAGGAAAAATTATGCCTACTAAAATATCCTTACTAGAATATCTTGAGGAAGTAACAGGCAGGATAGTATAGAAGAGGCAATGGGTGTAATATATTTAAATTCCAGAAGTCATTTGATAAACTACTTAGACGATTATATTCCATGGTGTTGGAGGTAGTATATTGAAATGAGTATATTGAGTATTGGCTAGCTAATAGCAGATAGAGATGTGGGATAACGAAGGGGAATATACTATACCCAAGTTTATGGATGACACAAAAATAGGTGGGGAAGGCTTTCATGAAAATTACATAAAGAGTTTATGGAGGAATAGAGACAGGTTAAGTGAATTGGCAAAAACCTGGCAGATCTGTATATAATAAAATGTGTGGTTACGCACTTTGGCAGGAAGAATAGAAGAGCTGAATATCAATAAAGGATGACCGCTGAAAGCTCCATGACAGGAATTTGGTCGTCCTCCTGCGTAAATCACAAAAGGCTAGGACACAAGTTCAGCAGGAAATAGGGAAGACAAATGAAATGTTGGCATTTATTTCAAAGAATATGGAATATAAAAATTGGGAAGACATTCAATAACTTTACAAGTGACTAATTAGACCACAGCTAGAATACTACAAATAGTTTTGGTCATCTTAGATAAGGAAAGATATACCATCATTGGAGGCAGTCCAGAGAATATTCACAAGGTTATAAAGCCATAGAGTCATTCAGCACAGAAACAGACCCTTCAGTCCAATTCATTCATACCGACCAGACATCCCAATCTGACCTCGTCCCATTTGCCAGCTTTTGGCCCATACCTTTCTAAACCCTTCCTATTCATATACTCACCAAGATGCCTTTTAAATGTTGTAATTGTACTCACCTCCACAACTTCCTCTGGCAGCTTGTTCTACACATGCTCCATTTGCATTGTTCCTGGTTTGGAGAGATTTTCTTATGAAGTTGAGTCATTTGGGCCTGTATGCAGTGGAGTTCAGAAGAATGAGAGGTGACCTTATTGAAACATATAACATTCTTAGGGAACTTGACAGGGTAGGTGCTGAGAAGTTGTTACTCCTTTTGGGGAAGTTCAAGACCAGACAGCATAGCCTTAGAGTAAGGAGTCACCCAGTTAGAACAGAGCTGAGGAAGAATTTCTTCTCTCAGAGGATATTAAATCTGTGGAATTCTTTACTAGAGAGGGCTGTCGAGGCAGTGTTGTTAAGGTTGATATTGACAAACGTTTAATCTGTGAGGGAATCAAGTAATATGGGAATTGAGGATTATCAGATCAGCCATGATCTCTTTGAGTAGTGGAATAGATATTGACCAGTGATAAGGAATTTCCTAAATGGACAATCATATTAGTTAGTGAGTGATTAGCGAATGGCCTATGTTTTATTGTCTTAGGTGGGGTTGGGCAAGCTGGAATTAAGGAGTGAGACAAAGACAGAGGGAGGCAAAACCAGGTAGAACGAGGAAGCAAGGATGGTACCCTTGCACTGTCTCCTTCCCGGGACCAAGCACCTCCCTGCTACCCCTGCCAGAACATGCCCACCCAGACCCAAGCAATGTAGAGCAAAACACAACAGCTCCTGTCCCTTCAACCTGAGCACAGCAGTGCCACCTTCTGACTCACGCACAGCAGGTTTACCCCCAACATGTCCACAATGCACTCATCCCTGACCCAAACACAAAAGATTCCACCATTTTCAACCTGAGCACAGCAGTGCTACCCCTCCCCCACCCCTCCTGATCCAGGCACAGCAACACAACATTCCCCCCACCACCACCAAGCCCAGCACCTTGATTCATTCACTGTTATGTAGAGGTGCCTGTGTTAGACTGGGGTGGACAAAGTTAAAAATCACACAACACCAAGTAATAGTCCAATAGGTTTATTTGGAAGCACTAGCTTTTGGAGCGCATGATGAAGGAGCAGCTCTCCAAAGGCTAGCGCTTCCAAATAAGCCTGTTGGACTATAACCTGATGTTGTGCGATTTTTAACTTCAATCACTGTTGTCACTAGCTATTAGGGATTGATGTATTCTTCTGTCCCCAGGTTCTTTCTGGAATCAATGAAATTACAACAACATTTCTCCTTTGTGCAAAGGAGATTGAAGGGATTATTAAAAGTGGAATGCAAGATTAGCATAGGTTTATATCAGGTAGAGAAAGAAAAAGCACTTCCTTTGCCTAGTAGTACATAGACAAGAAGACATAAGTGTAAGGTTTTAGGCATGTGGGAATGTGAGTGAGAACTTTACTTAATGCAGCGAGTGGTAATGACCTGGAACAGACTGCGCATGAATCTGCTGAAACTGAAATGATCCACAATTTCAAAGAAAAATTGGATGGACTTTGAAGGAAGTAAACCTGTGGGATAGCAGGGGGAAATGGGACTGATTGGATTTCTGAATGGACAGTCAAAATAACTTAATGGGCTGAATGGTTTCCTTCTTTGACAGAAATGAGTATGACTTCTTACAGTAGTGTTATTGGAAATGGTTGATTTGTATCTAATTCTAAATCTGAGTCATAATAAGTTGTGAACATCCCTCTCTTGCCAAGACCTCAGCCTTCAATCTCCCAGCCAATATCCTATTCAGGCCAATGTGCTGCCACATAGTCTGTAATGACAGCTGTTTCAGTACTAAAAAAATGTATGTAGTTTGTCATATTATAAAATAAATAGATGTCAGATAATTAGTATGGATGGAAAGGATATAATCTAATATTATTAAATACATATGCAAATGTTTTAGTGTTGGTGGTTTTTGTTTTATTCCATTGTAATAGCCATTTTAGATCACACATTAGGCCAAAGTCAAGAAGACTCATCAAATCTTTGAAAGTATTACCAATATAAACATTAATTGGGCGAACTTTAGCATAAACATTGGTCTGTAAAAATTGGACTGTTATATGAGCAAATAGGCAAGTACCATTTAATCCACATGAGGATGATTGGAGTGGTACTTAGTCCCATAATTTATGACTCATGGGTGAGTATGCTATCACTGACCATAGGCTGATGCTACTACGTTCCAGTTACTTTTAAATATCACATTCACATGTTGAACTCAAGACACAATGGTACTCACAATTTACCCTTATTTAGTGAATAGATTTTATTTCTCTTTTCATAAGGCTTGACCCAGTTTTCAAGACCATCAATTATTTCTGGAAACAAGTTTTTGAAGCTGTCAGACAGCCTACTGGATTAGATGATTCATTTGGTGCTGAAAAGAAAGAAGCACTTAACAATCACTGGACATTGCTGTGAATACTGTCCAGGCTTCTCCGACTGAAATGTGAGTGATAGTCAATCTGGGCCAGACTGTCCCTGCTCCTGGCTGAAGGATGCTGCTGTCTGGAAGCAAACAGACTATATATGGGATAATAGTGACGTTGAAACAGAATCCATCCAGATTAAATTTAAGAATTAAGGAAACAAATTATTTCTTTGAAGTTTCTACATGTAATCATACCCTCAACACAATGTACTAATTAAATGAAGAATAAAACCACCCTAACACAAATACAGTAATCAGCAGTTGCAGAACATCAATCAAAGTGAGTCTTTGAGCACATATTTCAGCTGGAGTGCCAAGATTAATCATTTACAATGGGACTGACTTAGTGTCCAGTCTTCCTGATTGAGTCTTCCTATTTGCTGGCATCTAAATACACTTGGTGCCAGAGTGATGGTTACAGAATAACCTGAAAAATCAGGAAGACTGTTTTGGTTTTGCTTTTCTGTAAACAGGCTAGTGAACTCAACAGAGCTCGGCAAAGACTTTACATTGCAGTCATTTGAACTGTAGCCTTCAGATAAAGTAGGTTAGATAAGAAGAAAGCATTGAGCCAGAGTGCACAGGAACAGGCCATTTTAAAAAAAATCAATGACTTTTGTGACAGTAAGATCACCAACACTTTTTTAGTCTCTCAAAAATTTTTTATCATCCATCCAGTGTATTCTTCACTCTAATGATCCCTCAAATTTTACCACATTGAATATAAATGTGTCTCACAAACGCATTGGAGTGCGTCTATTGCAGGATGACAAGCCATTGGTTTGGTTCTGTTTGGTTCTGAAGTTATTGTCATAGAGACATACAGATGTACAGCATGGAAACAGACCTCTTGGTCCAACTCGTCCATGTTGACCACATTATCCTAAATTATTCTAGTACCATTTGCCTGCACTTGGCCCATATCCCTCTAAACTCTTCCTATTCTCATCCAGATACCTTTTAAATATAGTAATTGTCCCAGCCTCAATCACAACCTCTGGCAGCTAATTCCATACATATACCACCCTTTTCATGAAAAGTTTTCCCCTTAAGTTCCTTTTAAATTTTTCGCCTCTCACCTTAAATCTATACCCTATAATTCTGGACTCCCCCACCCCAGGGAAAAGTCCTGTCTATTTACCCTATGCATACCCCTCATGATTATATAAACCTGTATAAGTCACCCCTAAGTCTCCGACGCTTCAGGGAAAATAGCCCCAGCCTATTCAGCGACTCCATATAGCTCAAACACTCCAAACCTGGCAACATCCTCGCAAATCTTTCCTGAAACTTCTCAAGTTTCCTATAGGAGGGAGACCAGAATTGCACACAATATTCCAAAAGTGGCCTAAGCCCCTTTACAACAATTTAGAAAAAATACTCCAACATTGAGAAAGACACTTTTGCTCTAGTTTTCAGAATAAGATAGCTAGATATATACTTACCCAACAAGTATTTCGTTGTTCATATCAAACACAAACCACTAGAAATATCTCTCAAAAACTTTTCACAAGTGCAAATCCACAATGTCAATGATTCTGTGCAGATGCAAAGCTGCAGTATAGCAGCATTATACAAACCATGTTCCCAAATTACTAATACATTTGCTCTGAGGCAACTTCCAAATCAGACAAAGAACAATGATATTCCCACAAGTGAACATTATTGAATCTCTGTCAGAAGATAGTCTTAACATCAATCTCAGTTACTGCCATACAAAGCTAATGCAGCCAGCTATGTCAGTTGACAACTAGCTGCAACAGCTGAAAAAGATCGTCATTAGTGGGAGAACTAAATACTTCCAACAAATCTGAAAGTAAGCATGTTCTTTTTGGTCATTCAGAGAGGAATTTAGTCTCTCTAGGAATGTGATCTTAAAATCCAAAAACAAGTCATAATTCCACAACTCTATGTGAAGACATGCTAAACCATATGCATACAGGTTCTGTAGGCAAGAGAAAACCAAGCTATTAGTGCTTGGAACATAATTTTAGCCTAGCATAAATACAAACATTGATCCTTTAATCAAGTTATGTGTAACATGTTAATTCTATCAACTTCAAAAATAAAGAGAGTCTCTTCTTGCATACAAGATTCCTTCGGAATCGTGGTACAAAATTGATGCAATTCCAAAGACACTATTATATTCTAGTAACAAATCACTTCATTAAATTTTCTTTTGTATGACAAATTAAATATCACACTTGTACCAAATTAGTTGACGCATTGAACACTATATAGGTGGTGGATAGAGGGTGCAGAGAAGATCTTGTGAAGAAAGGTTGAGGGAGCTAGGGCTTTTCTCATTGGAGTGAAGAAGGATGAGAGGTGACTTGATAGAGGAGTATGAGATGATGAGAGCCATAGACAGAGTGAATAGCGAGAGACTTTTTCCCAGGGCAGAAATGGCTATCACAAGGGGGTGTAATTTTAAGGTGATTGGAGGAAGGTTTAGGAGAGATGTCAGAGGTGAGTTCTTTACACAGAGAGTGGTGGGTGTGTGGAATGCACTGCCAGAGATGATAGTAGAGTTAGATACATTAAGGACAGTTAAGCAACTCTTGGGTAGGCACATGTATGATAGTAAAATGAAGGGTATGTAGGTTAATTTGATCTGAGAGTAGGGTAAGACGTCGACACAACATCGCGGGCTGAAGGGCCTGTACTGTGCTGTACTGTTCTATGTTCTATATAAAATGGAGATTATAGACTGGTAAGGCTGACATCAGAGTAGGGAAAATGCTAGTGTCCATTATAAACATTTAATTGTAGAGCATTTGGAGAACAGTGACAGGATTGGGCAGAGTCAGTATAAATTGACAAAAGAGAAATCACGTTGACAAAGCTACTGGAATTCTTTGAGAATGTGACTAGTAATTTGATAAGTGGGACACAATGGATATGGTTAACTTGAACTTTCAGAAGGCTTTCAATAAAGTGTCAAATAAGAAATTAGTATGTAAAATTAAAGCACATTCAATTGAGGGTAGGGTACTGACATGGTAGAGAACTGGTTGGCAAACAAGAAAAAAAAATTAGGATTAAACAGATCTTTTTCTGAGTGGAAGGCAGTGACTAATGGGATACTGCAGGGATCAGTGCTTGGACCCCAGTTAGCACAATATATATAATGATTTGGATGAGGCAACTAAATATAATATCTCCAAGTTAGTAGACACCCAACACAAAGCTTGGTGAGAGAGTGAACTCTGAAGAGGATGCAGAGGTGTCAAAGTGTGATTTGGCCAAGTTGATTGAGTTGGCAAATGCATAGCAGATGAAACAAAAACAGGAAGGTTGATTATTATGTAAATGAAGACAGATTGGGGAAGGGGAGTTGCAATGAGACCTAGGTGTCTTTGTACACCAGTTACTCAAAGCATGCAGGTAGTGAAGAAGGCAGATAACATGTTTGCCTTCATAGAAATAGGATTAGAGTACAGGAGTACAGGTATTTTGCTATTTTTGTACAAGACCTTTGTTGAGACCACACCTGGAGTATTGCATGCAGTTTTGGCCCGCCCATATGAGGAAGGATGTTCTGACTATGGACGGAGTGCAACAAAGGTTTACCAGTCTGATTCCTGGGATGGCATGGACTGACATATGAAGAGATTGATTAGGACTATATTCGCAGAAATTTAGGAGAATAAGGGGGGGGCTGTCATACAAACCTATAAAGACTATACAGGGTAAACACAAGAAGAATGTTTCTGATGACTGGGGAGTCCAGAACCAGGGTTCACAGTTTAAGGATATGGGGTAGGCCCTTTAGTATTGAGAAGAGGAAATATTTCTTCATGCAGAGAATGCTGAGCCTGTAGAATTCTCTGTCACAAAAAGTATTCAAGGCCAAATATCTAATATTTTCAAGAAGTAGTTAGAGATAATTCTTAGGCTAAAGGGATCAAAGCGTATGGGGAGAAAGTGGGAACTGGTTATTGAGTTACATGCTCAGCCATGATTGTATTGATAAATGAAGCAGGCTTGAAGGCCTACACCTGCTCCTACTTTGCAATTTTCTCTGTTTCTATGACCTAGACTTGGCTGAAAGGGCTGGTAGCTCAGCATTCCTGGTTATATAGTAGTCAGACAAGATGGAGACGGAGTTTCATAATATTGATCAAAAAAAGCTTGTATTCCAATCTGGTGAGTGGCTTGTTGGCTTCTAAGGACCTTTCCCATCTCAAAGTCCATCTCCATAGCAACAAAAATCACTAGGATCTTGTATCTAGGTAGAAATGCTGACTAACTATCCTTCAGACTCCCAAACCTTATATATTAAAACTCAATTGACAGTTAAATTGTAACTGTTTACAAAATTTGATATTCTTATCACCTTCCTGTGACTTTAAAAAATAATAATCTATCCATTGTTAGCACAGGCACCTCTAACGCTATATAAATGTGAACACCTTGTATTTTCTTCCTCATAAAACAATTTAGTCTTCTCTTTAATTTTTAACGACCATACCATTCAGGTTTATTGTGTTTCAATAATTCAGTATAGACCACATGATACTCCCTCCTGATTTTTATTTCTAGATTTTACCCAAAGTTAAAAGCACAGTCCCAAAACATAGCCATCTTATAATATCTTGTGACTGTAACATTAGGTTTAGCTTGATAAGCTGTGGTGAACAAAAATGTAGTGTCATGCTTCCTGTGACCCACACATTTTGAGCTTCATTGATACAGATGTGTACTGAACAATCCCAGTAAAATTATGTTAGTCCAGTCCTATATATTTTGACTAACGATACTGGTTAGAATCTTTTGTAAGGATGGAGCTAAGATGACATTTATAAAATCTTTGATCCTTGTAGTCTCTTAAGGATAATTTCCACCCTTTGCTGCCTTACAATACTTCCTGTCTTGTGAGTAATCCTGTAAGTACTTTCTTTTCTGATTACCTGAGTGGCTTTGTGCTGTTATGTACAAGCTCCTACATTAATTTAAAATGCAATCTATTTGACCACCTTTTCTGAAAGCAGTACTGATATGCAAATATGCAAAAGTGTGATTATAACTCAATGTAGTTCATCCACTAAACAATGAAACAAATGAATGGAGTGCCATAGAGAAAACCTTTAACCTGAAATAATTCTGATATTACATTTTCTTTAAATAGCCTAAAACTAAAACGTGATGTGTGCTAATGCTGAGCTTTGACCCTAGTTTCCTGTTTTAATAATAGCATCAAATAGGAACAGATTAAAAACAACAACTAGCATTTATATAGCACCTCAAACATTGTAAAACATCCAGTGTTTATCACAGGCGTGTTATCAAAAACATTGACACCAGATCACTTGAGGAGATATTAGGGCAGAAGAGAGACAGTTTTTAAGGAGTCTTTAAATAAGTAAAAAGAAAGACAGAGAAGTGGGTGGGGGCTTAGGAAGGTAATTCCAGGCAGCTATGATTGCCAACTGTGGACCAGCTAAGATTGGAGATACCCTGTACTCAAGAGGGTGAAATTTGAGGAGATGAGAGACATCTGTGAATTATAGGACTTGAGGCAATTACTGAGAGAGAGATAAACAAGGTCATGAAGGATTTGAAAACAGGCATGAGATTTTTAAAATTGGGCTGTTCCCAGACTGGAGGGAGTATAACTAGTCAGCAGGATTTTGTGTGAGTTTGTATGCAGGCAGCAGATCTTTGGGTGAACTTGTGTTTATAAATGGTGGAAGGTCAGAAGCAGAAGGTCAGGAGAACGTTGGAATAGTTAAAACATTAACTTATATTTATAGTAGTGTTTTTTCTAAAGAACATTATCGCTAATGAAGTATGTTTGGATGGAAGTGGCTTTTATGATGTGAGAAAGTATCAGCCATATTCTGCACAGCAAAGAACCACAAACAGCAATGTGATTACAACCAGATAACCTGTGTTGCTGATGCTGAGAACTCAACATTGGTTGGATCACTGAGACTGCAATTGCCTGTATGGATTAATCCTCATTCAGAAGCCTATGGGAGTAACAGATTCTTTGTCATACAATATAAATGGGGTCTGTGTTAAAATGTGACTGGGCTTCAGTGATATCTCTACTGATATGGGAGTCAAATGTGTAGAATGTCAATCAGCGTCTGTGCATTTGTGTGACAATCATTTTTATACATTACCTTTTATAGTAGTCAGAAGTCACATGACACTAAGATATAGTCCAACAAGTTTAGTTGAAATTACAAGCTTTCAGAGCACTGCTCCTTTATCAGGTGAACACTTCACTATATCCAGTGTATCTATCACTGTGGAATTTAATTGTTCTGAAAATTGAAACTTGTTATCTTCTTCTTAGCTCCAAGGTGACCAAACAGGATAGTAGTCCAGACACACAAATCAAACCCAGTGCACCATGGAAAGAAAATGGTCCCCAAGGGTAGGAATCAACATTACAAATCAAATCGTCTTTGAAATTACCAGTTGTTCTCTTAAATACTCACCAAATCACTTAAATGATTTGAAAGCATTACTTCTGATATTTTGTAGCTTTGAATTGTATTTGGCACAATAGCAGTTTCTTGTTTCAAATTTTCAGGATGAATGCCTTCTTTAAGAGAAATAATATTGAATTATTGTATACATACTTTTCCATTTAGATCCTTTATAGACAAACCTAGGGGCAAAACAAGTTGGGAGGTAGGATGGGGGGAGGGGCTGAAGCAGTGGATGGGAGACTGATGTGGGAGAGGATTTATACTCCTTGGATTTCTGACCTCAACCCAGTTATTTTTGACTTTAATGGAGATTGAAAGGTGACTAGTGTCCAAGGTGTTGTGAAACTTGAAAGGGTTCAGAAAAGATTACAAGGATATTGCCAGTGTCGGAGGCTGAGGGGTGACCTTATAGACGTTTTCAAAATTATGAGGGGCATGGATAGGATAAATAGGCAAAGTCTTTTCCCTGGGGTCGGGGAGACCAGAAGTAGAGGGCATCGGTTTAGGGTGAGAGGGGAAAGATATAAAGAGACCTGAGGGGCAACTTTTTCATGCAGAGGGTGGTGCGTGTATGGAATGAGCTGCCAAAGGATGTGGTGGAGGCTAGTACATTTGCAACATTTAAGAGGCATTTGGATGGGTATATGAATAGGAAGGGTTTGGTGGGATATGGGCCGGGCGCTGGCAGGTGGGACTAGATTGGGTTGAGATATCTGGCCTGCAAGGACGTGTTGGACCAAAGTCATAGAGTCTATGACCCTATGTGGAAAGGGGCAGATCAATACATGGCATATGCTGGTGGGGTTGTGAGCTTCATTGTTTGTCAACTTATTGAATTTTTCTGATGTTGGCCTGCTCTCTTCAGGCTTGAGAAACCTGGGAGCTACACTGAGGTGAAAATCTGGTTGATACTTGCAATGAGTGCTTTTATACCTCCCTGCTAGATTCAGCATCTGCCTGAGGAGCCCCTGGGCTCATGTATCCTGATCCTAATGAAGATCCCCACAAACCCTCTTACACTCACTTACCAAAGCCTCTGATTTTCTCCTAAGGCCTCTGACTCCTTTCCACTGAGACCTTTAACCATTTCCAAGTCTCAGATTCCTTTGAATCTCTCCCAAGGGCTCTTTCCTTCCTCCCACAAAGCATCCAACATTTCTTCTCAATCTCAAATGCCCCTTGAGACCCCTACACTCCTCCATCTCATCGTTGATATCTCATTGGTCAAATAAGGTAATGATTCTGAAAGTGTTAATGTTGGAAACAGCATTAAGCTCCATCCAGTTTGATGATGTCATAAGAACTAGGATAAGCAAAACATTTTAGCATCACAAGATGAGAAACTATTATTCTAGGTGCCCATCATAGAACATAGAACAATACAGGGCAGAACAGGCCCTTCGGCCCTCGATGTTGCACCAACCTGTGAACTAATCTAAGCCCATACCCCTACACTATCCCATTATCATCCATGTGCTTGTCCAAGGATTGTTTAAATCTCCCTAATGTGGCTGTGTTAACTACATTGGCAGGCACGCCCTTACCACTGTGAGTGGTAATAGTCTTTGTAACAATGCCTAACCTAAGAAGGCAAATTGCTTTCATGCAATATACTACATCTTATTTAAAACAAAAGCTTCTTCTCATTGAGAAGCTCATTAGTTATGGCGCAATGGTAGTGTCCCTAACCTGAATCAGGAGGCCTGGTTGAAGTCCCATCTGCTCCAGCGGTGTGTAATAACATCTCTGAACAGGTTAAATTAGAAAAATAGAAAAATACTCATTAGTGGGTTTCCACTGCTACCATAAACCAAGTTGGCCCTTAGAGCCAGTCAAGGAAAGGGGAGGATGGCACCAAACTGACCAACCACAAGTGGTACTGGCTAGCATCAAAACACATACAACTTAATCTACCCCCAACACCCACAGCTCTGATACCCCACCCTAAGATCAGCCTGGTGCCCCCAGGACAGACGTATCTGCCCCCATAGCTAACACAGAGCAGTTTTGCCTCCACAACTGTAGAGGATATCTCGATGTATAGTTTTAGCACAACTTGCTGACTCACTGGTTCCAGATTGGACTTGCAAGTAAAATTCCGGCTTATCATGTCCTCTTCTCTCCTTTCCCCGAAAAACAAAATACACCAAATCTTTTGGCTCAATCTGACTCATTTCCAATCCTTTGTACCATGAAAAACATCAGCATGCAAGTTGCCAGAGTTGCTAACATACCGAATGCACCTCTCAATAATTAGATAATTAGATTTAAATATCTAATCGCATACTGATTTTTTTTTCGCAGCGGATTATACATTTCTCCAAGTGAACGCAACAAATCACCAAAATTCCCTCATCCTAAACGACGGACTCCTTCTGGAGGAAGCGATAATGAGACAGGTCAGCCTGGGAGACGAAGGTAAGATTTTGTTATATTTTTAAAGTTGATTCCATTGCTGCTTTGACCAATGCCTGACACCCTCAAATTCTGGAGCCCACACTACAGTCCCAAATCCTCCTATCTTCTGTTTGGACACATCCAAAATGCGTGTTACCTGAAATCATCTCACCTCTTGTATTTCTGGGTCAGTTCAAGAACATGCTGCTTCTCCCCAATGCCTGTCTAATATGTAACACAATACTCAAAAACAGTAGAACAAAATAATGGTCATGATGTATTTCAGAAAATAAATGCAAATCATGAAAGTAGCCCAGGTTAGCAAAATGTTGTGAATCTGGGGGTGTACTTGTATTTTGAAGCATAGAATGAGAAAAAGAGTGTGGTTTAGGTAACATTGCACTCTGCTCCTCATAAGGAACATGGTGAACAGCAGCTTTCTGAAGACTAGTTTAGTCACATTGACATTAACAGTAGCTTGGGAACAGCTGCACATGTAACTCCATGTTTTCATACTGACCGATGATGAGAAAAAGAGAATGAATTATAGAAAAAGGAGGAAAATCTTCTAGAAAAAAAAAATCTTCTTGGGAACGTGATGTTTTAAAACAATTACAGTGTTTATCCAATAATTATTTACAAAATAATGAATTTGATTGTTAGCTGTGCCAACCCAAGAATTTTGTATGTCATTTTGTTATGTGGCTTCCCTCTTCCTAGTACGCACATGTACTAAAACCTGGCAGCCTTCACAGAAACATGCCAATAGGTAATACAACACCAGCTAAATGAATAAGAATGAAATTAAAGACAGTTCTTAGAAATATTGAAAGTAGATGAGGATATTATAGGGTGCTGTTCTTTTTCAGGTAGTTTGCAGTGTGAAATTGTTCTGACTGGGAATTGCAGCAGTGTCATGTCATAGGGTAACTAGAACAACCTTACAAGCACTTCTTGCGCCTTGCTGTTGGAACCAGAATCAACAAATGTTAATGATGATAAAATCGACAAATATGGCAGTCCAGTGTTCTTAATTCTTTATTTGGGATGTGGCCATGCTCATAGGACCAGTATTAGTTGCTGTCCCTGTATGGCTTTGAATTTTATACCTTGCTAGGCCATTTCAGTGGGAAGTTAATAGTTAACCACATTGCTGTGATTCATATAGGGCAGACCAGGTAAAGTCTGCAGATTTCCTCCCCTAAAGGACATGAGTAAACCAGATGGGTTTTCGCAACATTGATGATAGTTTCATGGTCATTATTATTGAGAATGGATTTATTAATTGAGTGTTAATTCTACCAGCTGCTATGGGGGAATTTGAGCCCACGTCCCCAAATCATTAGCTTGAGCTTTTGGGTTGCTCTTTTTGTGACATTACCATAAGCCACCCTCTGGTAACTTATTATTGTTGATTATTCTAGCAGTCAAAGTTGTGATTTCAAATTCTGTTGTGGCAACCTGAATTTAATAAATGGTATCATTTGTGAATTAGCATGAGGAAGGTGATGATGGAACCTATCATCCTGTTTTAAAACCACAAATGCTTCACTAATATTCTTCAGAGAAGATTCATGGCTATTTCGTTTGGCCTATTTGTGACTTGAGTATCTTAATTGCAATATTTTGCTATTCACCTTATCTTATGAGAACCTGTCTTTCAATAGACCTTCAAGAAATAATTAAAGCTAATACGTTCAGGATGGTTGACGGGGTTAGGCTAGGATTAACTGTATGAATCAAGAGGGCTTGTGAAATATTGTTTAAAAGACGCTGGCTTTCAACATTTTGAAGGCTTAGGTCCACAGTTGATCCCTTTCTGCCAAATCTCATCCAGCAAGACATTCAGCTCATTATGCCTCCCTGTAAAGGAACTATTCAGCTTCTTCAAGAGTCTTATTATTTCCACATAATACAGCAATTCTTTCCACTTTAAGAATCAATCCAATCCTAATTTGAATGTTCATATTAAGCCTACATCACCCACCCTTTCAGACAGTGCAATCCACGTTATAAGCTGAATAGATTCTTAAGATTTAGGAGCAGAATTAGGTAATTCCGCCCATCAAGTTTGCTCCGGCATTCAATCATGACTGACCTGCTCCTCACCCCCATTTTCCTGCCTTTTCTCCGTATTCCTTCAACCCTTCGCCATTAAAAATCTGTCTAACTCCTTCGTAAATTTACTCACTGTCCCAGCATCAAGAACACTTTGGGGTAGCAAAATCCACAGATTCACAACCCTTTGAGAGAAGCAGTTTCTCCTCAACTCTGTTTTATATTTGCTACCCTTAATCGTAAGACTATGACCTCTCGTCCTAGAATGTCCCACAACAGGTAGCATCCATTCCACATCTAGTTTATCCACACCTTTTATCATGTTGAATGCCTCAATTTTAACTCCCCTCGATGTACATAAAAAATCCTCATGTCACCTCTGGTTCTTTTCCAATTACCTTAAATCTTTATTGTGGTTCTGTTCGCCGAGCTGGGAGTTTTTGTTGCAGACGTTTCATCCCCTTTCTAGGTGACATCCTCAGTGCTTGGGAGCCTCCTGTGAAGCGCTTCTGTGATGTTTCCTCCAGCATTTATAGTGGCTTGTCTCTGCCGCTCGGCGAACAGAACCACAACAACGAGCACCCGAGCTACAAATCTTCTCCCAAACTTTGAACCTTAAATCTTTATCCTTAGAGTACTGGTCCTTTTGGAACCATTGGAAAGCATTGGAAAGAGTTCCTGTTTACTAACTCTATTAAAGACCTTTCATTTTGAACATTGCTATCAAATCTCCTTTTAACCTTCTCTGTTTTAAGAACAAAAACCCCAGTTGTACACCTCCAAATTTCTGTATGCATAAACCCTTAATCAGAAATGCTTGTTTGTTCCATTGAAAGTAAATCCTTGTTCATTGTAGATGATTAATGTATCCTGTAGTAGAAAAAAAAGAAGTAATTTGATTTCAACTTGTTTGACCCAACCAGGAAGAACCAAAACAATGGAGGGAATATAGATTCAAAGCAACAAAAGAGAAGGTAAGTTGTTTTAAAAAATGGCCAATGTGCAATAAGTACTAGAAAATGCAACAGTGCAATCACATGACTGGTTACCGGATGGTTGTTTGTTTGTATTCAGTGACATTTTCCAAAAAAGCTGGAATTGTTGGGTGTCCTCATCCATCAAGTTTTGCAGGAGCTACTTTGAAGAAATAAAGTTATGATGTTTTGACCTTCGATTAAATTGTTAAGATCATAATTTTTCAACAAACAAGTATAGAAAGCGATTTTAAAGGATATTCTTTTCTAATGAACAATCAAAATAGAGTAGTCTGCTTTTTGTTTGGCTACTGTAATATTTTAGAATTAAAGTTAGACACGTTTCCTTGTCATATGCACCATGCTTAGATAATATATATTTCTGGATTTAAGTTGTCCCTTACAGCATTCCTTCACAGTGTAAGGGAGGAGACAATATTGTAAATCTTTACCTAAAATTGGTCAAGATCCTAAAAATGCATGAATCTAAACAAATATAGTGAATATTAACTTTAAGACTGAACAGAATCTGAGCTATTTATTTTGTGTCAAGTGTGATCAGACCTACATGCAAATGACTCAACTTTCATTTGTCAAACCAGTCATTGATCAGAAGCCAATTAATGATTCCATCCTGAATAGGATGTGTTTACCTGTTACAGGCAGAAATGGGAGTTGGGAAATATCCAGACTCAGTGTGCCTGCCTCAGAAGCAAGAACCTCAAAACATATAACTTTCATTCTGGTAGGTGGGTGGCTGGCTAGGTGAATGCAAGCTGGAGTCAGTCCCATCAGTGCTGGACATTTAGAGGTGGCACCATCATAAGCCAGTACAAAGACCTGTCATGGATTCCTGGGGCTTTGTACAAGTTTAGTTTATTCAGTATTGGGCACTGTAGTCTTTTATGTTGACATTCATTTGCCTCCTCCCCACTTCAATATCCTATTCATATCAAACCAACATTCAGTCAATGCCTCCTCCCCACCAACCTTTAAGCAAACCCTGTCATTCCATGCCCCTTTAGTCCCTATGTAAATTTAATGCTAACATTTACCTCAGCTTTCATCCTTTATCCTTACATCCTCCAAGCCAACATACCAAATATTCACCATAAACTGACTTCAGGAGGCATACTATGATGAAATGAAGTAAAGTTCTAAGCAATATTACAGATTTCATTATATATGCACATTTTCATTTGTGGAAGCCTATTCAACACATTTAAATTCCTGCAATCACGAAAACCCTTATGTAGGCAAACATTTATATTCATAACCCATATCAATTATAGCTAATCCTTCAATAAAGTCTTGGAGCTGTTAATCAAACCATGAACTTTGAGACTTGCCTTACTTAGCTAGTAACAGTCAAACAACACTAATCCCATAATGATAACCCTAGTCAAGAACCATCATTAAAACTGCTTGAACCAATTATTTTTGATGGAAACAAAGGAAAGTTTTTTTTACATAAAAGGCGGGGATTTTAATATCTTGGTAGCATGACAGTTCTGCTATCTTGTCTGTGCGTTACAAGCCTTCACATCTCGACCATGAAGTTGTGAACTGTACACTGCAGATTGAGTCCATTCTTGGCTTGGAAATTAGATCTTCTTGACCTATGCTCTAAAGTTAAATGGTTAGATTCTTGATGAATTGGGAAGTGAAAGATTATTGGTGATAGATGAATATGTGAAGTAATCAGAAAGCCATGATCCTATTGAATGGTGGAACAGATTGAGCTGTTTAGTGGCCAAATTTGTTTTTTGTTATGAATTCCTTCTGTATCTAAAAAATGTTGGTCAGTGAAGTGATGTTGCCACTGTTCACAAAGCTAAAACTGCCCACAGATTTTCTGCATTCTCTTGAGCAGTTCCTGGATATAATTTCCAGCGTTACATTTTTATACAGGGAAATGTGGCAAGTAACAATGTGCCTCTTCAAACAATCAAATTGAAGGTTCCTCACTAAGACATGCAGCCATGTCTAAACTAGGACATATAAATTAGAATATTTAATTCTGTATATCATGTATAAAAGTCAAATGAGAGAAAGAGAAACATTTGGTAGAGAGGTAAACAAAAGATATCTTTAAAATCTTCAAAAATTATTGAATTCTGAAGTAATGAGACTCCATATTTAAAAAGTTCAACATTTATATGTTTGCGACGTAGTTTGAACAAAATTAAGATTTGTCACTGCATTAAAAGTGCACTTGCTTTTGAATACACCAGCCCTATCTTTTTCTGGCATGTTAAATGGGTAAATGCAACATGTCAAACTCTTACATTGGCTTCAATGCAGAGTCTGTTTGCAGGGCTGCAGTGTAGTACAGCTTATGGGGAACATAACAAATCAGGCTGCAATTGCTGGATTTCCATCTTTGATTGTATGTGTTGAATCTGGAAGTTGCTGTCCAATTACTCTGCAGTGACTCCTGACACACAATCTGAGCCAATGTTATTGTAAATTAAATTACCAAATGTTAATCCATCTAAATCTGATGAAGTAATATTTATTTTCTTTCTGTCAAAGGTCCCGGTCCCGTGGAAACACCAGTGGCAGTGGTAGTGAGTCTGAAAATTCCAGTAGAGAGCGTAAAAGACGTAACAGGTATTCACGTAATGAATCATATGATGGATCTGCTGTTGTTGGAGTGAGTTTCTCACTTGAGGCACATACTGGAAAACTCACCAAAATGTGAATGGCTGACTAGAGACAGGCTGGAGCTGGATACATGTAAAACGTAGGTGTTGTAGTGTGCATTTTTTATTAAAGTTTTTCAAAACTTGTTTAAACGAAGGAAACAAGAGAAAATATTTCTAGTGTACTGTCCCTTCAGTGTCAAGTCTAGGTCAATGATAGTAAACTCCATTCTGAGTTAGAGGATCACAAACTCAATCCCCATGCTGGAAGTTGAGCTGTTTGTCAGATCTTAATCTACAAAATAATGAATGCACTTCAAAAATAATTAATTACTATTGAAGCCATTAGAGACATCTGAGGATGTAATGAATGCTGCATAATAAGTTCTTTCATTATGGGTATACATGAGGAATTAGGAATAAAATCTATCTGATTCAACTGCGAAACAGTAGAGACACCATGCAGTGTCACACCTCTAACCAATATGTAGCTCAATCACTCACAGGTACACTTCCTCATGCTACACCAGGTAGAAACTTCAAGTGTCCTTTGACAATCATTCACGAGTTTTCCAGATCCAATTATCTTTCTGTTCCCTCAATTTCCAAGAGGCCTGCCTGTGTTGTCCCCTTATTTCTGAACAGAAACCAAATTCTTACAAGTGTCCAGCTTGGTTAGTGGCACAAAACAATTCACCAGCTTCCTCATAGCTTCTTTGTCTCCCTGCGTTATGGACGATTTAGAAAGCATTCCCTTGAAAGTTGCTTCTGAGCTGTGAACTTTAATGAGCATGTAGGTATCTTCATTACAGAATGAGTTAGATGGATTAAAACTAATGTACCAGCAAAGTGGTAACACTGAACAAGAAAAAAATAGTTTATTCTACACAGGGCTGCACAAAGTTACTTCAAAAACGTTAGTAAGTAACTAAATGACTTCAATAAAGATGAAATATAGATAACAAAGGATGTATTACTTTTAAAGATGAAATTCAGTTTGAGCCTTTAAGATGTTGTTGAGAGCCTGTAGCTTGCAATTGAAGTGTTGTTTAGAGTGAAGGGTTGAAGTTTGAAAGTTGTATTCAACAGTTATGGTGGCTCTTGTGGTTGAATAATTAAAGGTTGCTTTATTAGGGAGACTTGAATAAATAGAATGGATCTTGGGAAATGAGTGATGGTGCTTGGTGTTTGTGTTTCACAGGTAGGCTACTTCCAGCTTGCTCAGTTACTCCCTGTTGCTGTGCTAACTACAAACCTTCCTGTCACTGTGTTAACTATAAACCTCCCTGTCACTGCGCAAACTACAAACCTCCCTGTCGCTGTGCTAACTACAAACCACCCTGTCGCTGTGCTAACTACAAACCTCCCTGTCGCTGTGCTAACTGCAAACCACCCTGTCACTGTGCTAATTACAAACCTCCCTGTCACTGTGCTAACTGCAAACCTCCCTGTCACTGTGCTAACTGCAAACCTCCCTGTCACTGTGCTAACTACAACCCTCCCTGTCACTGTGCTAACTACAAACCTCCCTGTCACTGTGCTAACTACAAACCACCCTGTCACTGCGCTAACTACAAACCTCCCTGTCGTTGTGCTAACTACAAACCTCCCTGTCATTGCGCTAACTACAAACCACCCTGTCACTGTACTAACTACAAACCTCCCTGTCACTGTGCTAACTACAACCCTCCCTGTCGCTGTGCTAACTACAAACTGCCCTGTCGCTGTGCTTACTACAAACCTCCCTGTCGCTGTACTAACTACAAACCACCCTGTCACTGCGCTAACTACAAACCACCCTGTCACTGTGCTACCTACAAACCTCCCTGTCATTGCGCTAACTACAAACCTCCCTGTCGCTGTGCTAACTACAAACCTCCCTGTCATTGTGCTAACTACAAACCTCCCTGTCGCTGTGCTAACTAGAAACCTCTCTGTCGCTGTGCTAACTGCAAAACTTGACAGAGGATATTTTTAAATCAACACATTTCAGTCATGTATTGACTGACCCTTGATACGATAATGGATAGTTGCTTTCAGTAGTAACTGGGGTACTATTAGTTCTAGCATTAATCCACTTTTAGAAGCTTCTGATAGCTTGACCAACTGTAGTTCAAAAATAAAAAAACCAGTGCAAGTAAAACTCAAAGTCTGGCAGCATCAATGGAGAGAGAATTAGAATTAACATCTAAAGGCCAATGACTCTATTTGGGATCTTCAAATTATCACTCATGACTCGCTGAGCTTTTCTATACTTTGTTTTTATTTCAGATCACCAGCATTCCAGTACTTTGCTTTTATTGTAGTCCAAAACATCAGACGGTAGTGGAAGCCATTTTAAAAAGTCACCAAAGTCTCTTTTAACAATGAGGAGGAAGTACAGTTTTCAAACCATTTGTAATATCCTCATATCTGCTTAGTATCTCTCAAGCAACAGCTGCACTTTTTCTGTGAGAAACCTGAAAAGTTGTAAAAACTGTCCCCTGGATACTTCATGAGGTCTCTGGTTGTGTTCTCTCTCACCGTGTCAACTAGCAGGGTCCAGGCAAGGTGGCTACAGACAGTCCTGATCACTGGGTTCCCAATTCACTGCCAAACTAACCTGTCTCTCTGGATGGTCAGTATCCTAAGCAGCCAATCAGAGGTACAGCCCATCCCAGTTGACAGGCAAATCAACCAATGATTGCTATTTTCTAAACAGCTACACTAGATTGAGTTAGATATACCAGATTCCCAAGTCCCTCCTATGTTA
Source organism: Hemiscyllium ocellatum (assembly GCF_020745735.1). Taxonomy (NCBI): domain Eukaryota; kingdom Metazoa; phylum Chordata; class Chondrichthyes; order Orectolobiformes; family Hemiscylliidae; genus Hemiscyllium; species Hemiscyllium ocellatum. Next base: position 66,457,188 of record NC_083402.1, on the reverse strand, counting down.
CTATCTTGTGTCAGGACTCAGGATTCAAAAGGGGACTGTCCTTTTTCTGTTGGAATTTTATTTCATTTTGGATCAGGCTGAAGGCTGCTGGAGCACAAGTAAGCTAAAGCAAAGCTTAGTTCCTCAGCTGTACTTGCAGAAGGCTTTATCTGATCTGCTTCTTCTTGACATCTAGAGGTCCCTGTAGTAAAATGGCTGCCACAGACTTGAAGCTTGAATAAGGCAGCACTGGCACAGTTGGACATCCTCATTGATGGCAGTCTGTTGGGAGAGGTGGATGGCATGGGAATATGCATATGGGAATTTGCCGCAGGAGTTTCAAATAATGTAGCAGATGTTCAATGAAGAGGATGGACCTTCCAATGTTTAAGGGCAGGTCAAGTATCATATCTGTTCTGTTCAATGTGAACCATCACGTGGCAAGTCATCTGGAAACTGAAGGTCATGGATGTCCATGTTGATGAGTTCTGTTTTCACCTGGAAGTGGCCAAAGTTTCTGTCCAGATGATATTGAATGGTGACAGTGGGTGGTAGGTCATCTCGGCCAAGAGAGTGAGAAAATGTATCTCATAGAAAACTAAGCTTTTGATACACTTTATAGACTGGAAAAAACAAATAGGTGAAAGTCATCTGAAAAAGAGTTAACAGAATGTTTTCAGAGTAATATCTTAGAACGGCATTCTGGAGCTGATGAGAGGTCAAGCAAATCTGGAACTGGTACTGTTCAACAAGGTAGGATTTCTTAATTAGCACATAGTGAAGGCCCCTCTCGGTCACAACAATCATTAATTCTATATTCGGTTTGAGAGAGAGCGGAGTGGATCCAAGGCTAATATTTTAAACTTAAATAAAGACAATTATGAGGGTATGAAAATGGAGCTCGCCAAAGTGAATGGACCAATGAAGTCAAAGGATAGGTCAATTGTCGATGGTCCCTCAAGATTAAGATGCTTCATGTCTGTCAGGCTAGATGAGTCTTCAGGTGACTGAGGAGCCATGTCTCGTATCTCAGGTTTTACTTCATGGGGGACATTGTTGCATGGGGAAAGGGCAGCCCTGTGGTGGAATTCTTCTCATTCTTCTGCCACCATTCCAGCTCATCGTCGAGTCATTGAGCCTCAAGGTGGCTTGTGTCTTAATGAATCAGGAGGTGCCATTCTGAGTGGTAAGCAGCTTTCTCCTCCAGTAAATGGTGTCAAAGCTTCCATGATTTAGTATATTCCTGAGTATCTCCTTATTCTCTTTCCCTTGGCTGTGTTTTGACCATTGTCCAACAGAGAGCTGAGAGTAGACAGCTGCCTTAGGAGGCAGTTTTCAGACATCTGGATGCAACAGCAAAGTTAGGTCTTTAGGAGTAGGGATTTGATGTTGGTAGACATGACTTCATCAATGATGCTCATTGGCCTGGCAGTCCTCCCATTTGATTTTCAGGATTTGACACAGGCAATGCTGGTGGAAGCTGTCAAACATCTGAATGTGATGTCAGGTCTTAAAGCAAGAAAATAGAGTGGTCAACACAACTGGCTTCTAGACCTGGAGTTTGGTTTACTGTGTTGACTAGGAAGAGGGTCCTACAGTCAGTTGTTGTTGAAAAACACCAGAAGTAACATTACAGAAAATCTGTAAGTTAATTGCTGGTAAGAATTTGTTTAAGACTCTCCGTAAAATGCAATAAATTAATAAAGTGTATTATTAAGCACCTGAAATGTGTGTAAGTCAGGAGCAATATAATGAAGTAATATAACTAAACCAAAATAGGGTATAGGAAGGTGAGTAAAGTTAACATAAGGGAAGCAAGTTTATGGTGAGGATAGGATATATCAGGGGAGCTCAGACCCCGTGTGTTGCACAACCTGCAGCATGTGGGAAATCTTTGACATTCCTGGCAGTCTGGATGACTACATCTGTGGAAGTGACACCCATTTGGTCATCGTTAACAGTAGGTTTAGAGCTCAGAGATTGTCGTTCACAATGAGACCAATGACATAGGTTAAAAAAAGGGAATGAGATCCTGCAACAAAAATTTAGGAAGCTGACTGGGCATCAAATCTCTGGATATTCCCAGTGCCACAGGCTGGAATAGAACAGCTCGATGCATGGCAATAGAGTTGGAGATATCTGGATCAATAGTTTTCATTCTGGGGTAGATGTGACCTGTACAAGTTCAGCAGTTTGCATCTGGACCAGAACAGGACCAACATCCTTGTGTGGAGATTAGCTGGTGTGGTTGGTGAGGATTTAAACTGATTTGGTAGGAGGATGGTATATGGAGTGATGGTACAGTAAAGGGGTGGTGTGTGGTCAAGCACAGAAGAGGAACCAAGTCAGTGAGAAGGTAGTGTGAATATCGTCAAGTTAAGTTACAAGACCGGATGCCATTTATTTTAATTGAGAAACATCAATTGTCATTTATGCTATAGCAGACTACATGGGGCAAATGGCTGAATTCTGCTCCAATATCTAATAGTCTTATGGTCTGATGGAATATTGTGAGTAAGGCAGATGTGTTGAGGGTGTTGATTAACATATGGCTTAAGTATGTTATTGGAGATATGATTGAGGAAGGGGCAGAGCTTGAAAGCTCAATATTCTCGGGTATGGAAATTTTAGACAAAATATTGAAAGGATGTAATCGAGGAAGTGGTGTTGCAATATTGATTAAGGAATTAGTTACTAAAGAATAGTCCCCTATTTTGACCACTACACTTTAAGAAGCAACTGAAGTGCAGAGCAGATTGACCAGGATCGTTCCAAAGGTGAGAGAATTCAGTTACATGTTCAGATTAAAGAAGAGGTAAGAGAAGCTTGGGTTGTCTGTAATGAGCTGAAAATGTGTTGCTGGTTAAAGCACAGCAGGTTAGGCAGCATCCAAGGAACAGGAAATTCGATGTTTCGGGCCAGAGCCCTTCATCAGGAATGAGGAGAGGGTGCCAGGCAGGCTAAGATAAAAGGTAGGGAGGAGGGACTTGGGGGAGGGGCGATGGAGATGTGATAGGTGGAAGGAGGTCAATGTGAGCGTGATAGGCCGGAGTGGGGTGGGGGCGGAGAGGTCAGGAAGAGGATTGCAGGTTAGGAGGGCGGTGCTGAGTTCAAGGGAATCGACTGAGACAAGGTGGGGAGAGGGGAAATGAGGAAACTGGAGAAATCTGAGTTCATCCCTTGTGGCTGGAGGGTTCCCAGCCGGAAGATGAGGCGCTCTTCCTCCAACCGTCATGTTGTTATGTTCTGGCGATGGAGGAGTTCAAGGACCTGCATGTCTTCAGTGGAGTGGGAGGGAGAGTTAAAGTGTTGAGCCACAGGGTGATTGGGTTGGTTGGTTCGGGCGTCCCAGAGGTGTTCTCTGAAGCGTTCTGCAAGTAGGCGGCCCGTCTCCCCAATGTAGAGGAGGCCACATCGGGTGCAGCAGATGCAATAGATGATGTGTGTGGAGGTGCAGGTGAATTTGTGGTGGATATGGAAGGATCCCTTGGAGCCTTGGAGAGAAGTAAGGGAGGAGGGAGTGGGCGCAACACATTTTCAGCTCTGATCTCCAGCATCTGCAGACCTCACTTTTTACTTGTCTGTAATGAAACAAACATCGGAAGGAAATTTGATGGATCTGCTTTAAGTCATGAATAGTCTGGTCAGAGTAGACAGAGTGAAACTGTTTCTAAAGCCAGAAAAGCCAAGCAATAAGGGCTGATGATTTAAGGGGATTGACAAGATCAACGTGAGAAGCAAAGTTTTAACTGAACTAGTGCTTGGGATCTGGAATACCCTGCCTCTGAGAGTGTCAGAGACCGATTCAATCATAACTTTCAAAAGAAAATTGAATAAAGCCCTAAATATATACTTGAAGAGTTCCAGGGAAAGGCGGGGAGTGGGAAATCATCATAGTCATCATTAGACTAGCAGGTTTTCAATCAATTAAAATGTTGTCACTTTCACAAATTCATGCCCCACAACCTGGGAATCTGGATTACCAATCCAGTGACATTATTCCACCATCTTCCCACTGCTCCCCTCCCCTGTGGAAATGGCAACTTACTTCTCACCTCCTTGTGACTTTCAAGATGTTACTTTGTCTATAGGTTAATTTCCCATTAACATTACCAGGCTCAAAGTAAGTTATGGAGTAAATAGCCTTTCATTGAAATGATAATTAATGATAACTAAGCAACCTTTGTGCCCTAGCAAATAGACAATTGTAATTGTACTGATACATTTATTAAAAGCAATGTCTTTCTTACAACTTTACAAACATTTTTCATGATACTTTCAGAGCAATAACATATTGGATCATATGGCAAGATACGAAATGCTTTATTATGAATAACAAAGTATTACTAAAGATTTATTTTGAATCATAAAAATGATCCTTTTTTAATAAAAGATATTGCATTGACAGTAATTTACTAAAACTAGAAAGCAATATGGGATATACTTGTTGCAAAAAAAGACCACAGTGTAGAATAATTGGCACATTGGTCTTTTTAATTCACTAGGAATATTCATTTACCAAATGTTAAATCCATGCAGGAAAGGCAGAGAAGCAACAGTCCACTTCAATGTACTTTAACCAACTCAAAAAAAATACATTTCAATTCACAATAATTGTGCAGTGGAATGATAAAACAGCCGAAACCATCTTATGTTCTTTTTATTGAGGAACCTAGCCTGTGCAATGTTTCATTATATCCAGCTGGTGGCCCACACTGCTTTGTTAGAATAAGGAATGACAATTATCAATATAAGATGTGCATTTGAGGGGAAATTTCTAATCGGTGTATTACATATACACTTTGACAATTCTTAATCTTGCCTATCTTCAAATTTTTAAAACAATCTAGCACAGTAATGAATGATTAGAAAAATAAGTTAAAACCCAAACACACAATTCTGCTTAATTTGCTGAATTTTTCTAGTGAGACTGAGAAGAAATCAAAAGTCAGAGATGTACCAAAAATAATTACTGAATCACTGAGCATGTGTGTATTTGGTTCTAAATGTTCTGCAATAGTGAGGCAGAAACTATTTTAAAGCAAGGAATACCTTTGAGTTCACCAATCGATGGCAGTATTAACTGTACTATTATGTTTCTTCCACTTCCTAGTTAAACTAAAATGATACTTAATTATTATAATACCAGTTAGCACAGATGCTTCAGACTCTATCTTTAACTTCAATGGGCAATCTAGAGTTAAACATTATATTGACCTGATCACCAATTAATTAGAGCAAAGTAAATTAACTCCCTGAAGGTATAGATTTTAGCAGATAAGCTGTGGTGAGTTTAGAATTTGAATCCTTATAAGATCATAAGACCATAAGACATAGGAGTGGAAGTAAGGCCATTCAGCCCATCGAGTCCACTCCGCCATTCAATCATGGCTGATGGGCATTTCAACTCCACTTACCAGCATTCTCCCCGTAGCCCTTAATTCCTTGTAACATCAAGAATTTATCAATCTCTGCCTTGAAGACATTTAGCGTCCCGGCCTCCACTGCACTCTGCGGCAATGAATTCCACAGGCCCACTACTCTCTGCCTGAAGAAATGTCTCCGCATTTCTGTTCTGAATTGACCCCTCTAATTCTAAGGCTGTGTCCACGGGTCCTAATCTCCTCACCTAACAGAAACAGTTTCCTAGCATCCACCCTTTCCAAGCTATGTATTATCTTGTACATTTCTATTAAATCTACCCTTAATCTTCTAAACTCCAATGAATACAATCCCAGGATCCTCAGCCATTCCTCGTATGTTAGACCTACCATTCCAGGGATCATCCATGTGAATCTCCGCTGGACACGCTCCAGTGCCAGTATGTCCTTCCTGAGGTGTGGGGACCAAAACTGGACACAATACTCCAAATGGGGCCTAACCAGAGCTTTATAAAGTCTCAGTAGCACAACAGTGCTTTTATATTCCAACCCTCTTGAGATAAATTACAACATTGCATTCGCTTTCTTAATCACGGACTCAACCTGCATGTTTACCTTTAGAGAATCCTCGACTAGCACTCTCAGATCCCTTTGTACTTTGTATTTTCTCACCGTTTAGAAAGTAGTCTATGCTTTTATTCTTTTTTCCAAAGTGCAAGACCTCGCATTTGCTCACATTGAATTCCGTCAGCCATTTCCTGGACCACTCTCTCAAACTGTCTAGATCCGTCTGCAGCCTCCCCACTTCCTCAGTACTACCTGCCTGACCACCTAACTTCATATCATCAGCAAACTTCGCTAGAATGCCCCTAGTCCCTTCATCCAGATCATTAATATATAATGTGAACAGCTGTGACCCCAACACGGAACCCTGCGGGACACCGCTCGTCACCGGCTGCCATTCCGAAAAAGAACCTTTTATCTCAACTCTCTGCCTTCTGTCAGACAGCCAATCCTCAATCCATACCAGTAGCTCACCTCGAGCACCATGGGCCCTCACCTTGCTCAGCAGCCTCCCGTGTGGCACCTTATCAAAGGCCTTTTGGAAGTCTAGATAGACCACATCCACTGGGTTTCCCTGGTCTAACCTACTTGTCACCTCTTCAAAGAATTCCAACAGGTTTGTCAGACACGACCTCCCCTTACTGAATCCATGTTCACTTGTTCTAATCAGACTCTGCTCTTCCAAGAATTTAGAAACCTCATCCTTAATGATGGATTCAAGAATTTTACCAACAACCGAGGTTAGGCTAATTGGCCTATAATTTCCCGTCTTTTGTCTTGATCCTTTCTTGAACAAGGGGGTTACAACAGCGATCTTCCAATCATCCGGGACTTTCCCTGACTCCAGTGACTTTTGAAAGATCTCAACCAATGCCTCCGCTATTTTCTCAGCCACCTCTCTCAGAACTCTAGGATGTATCCCATCGGGGCCAGGAGATTTATCAATTTTAAGACCTTTTAGCTTTTCTGGCACTTTCTCTTTTGTAATGGCAACGATACTCAACTCAGCCCCCTGACTCCCTTTAATTGTTAGGATATTACTCATGTCTTCCACTGTGAAGACTGACGCAAAGTACTTATTAAGTTCTCCTGCTATTTCCTTATCTCCCATCACTAGGCTTCCAGCATCAGTTTGAAGTGGCCCAATGTCTACTTTTGCCTGTCGTTTGTTTCTTATGTATTGAATACCACAGGGTTTGCCTCTAAATAAGTGGATCCTTATTTGACTTTGATGAATTCAATCTTGTCTTTTGTGTTCTAAGTCTATCGAGATTTCCTTTTTGATTTGTGTTGGTTTCAAGCACTCTGCTGCAGTTAACACCTGCCATGTTTCCATTGTTCAGATCACGACAAGAGAATGAGATGGTGGACTCGGCTCCTCAATGGGAACAAGTGCTAAGGAGGCAAAAAGAACGATCAATGGCTGATCCCAACAACAGACGTTCAAAGCATAGGTCACGATCGTACGTGTTTAACAGCCATTAATATTGAGAATCTGAAGAACTAATTATGCTAATTAATGATATATAATTTATTAGATATTGATTTCATGCATTAGGCTTTCATAGGTCAAATATGGCATAATCAAATGAAAATAATGCCCAAAAAGTATTCTTTGCTCCTAATCTCTGCAAAGATCTTCCTATTACATTAGCATGATTTTGTTTTTCTAGTCATTGCAGCGGTAATCTTTATTACCTGTCTAAGTGAAACTGCTGATTCTCATATATGCCAAATGTTGATGCCCATTCGGAACCGATCAAGCGCGGCCCAGATTTATATCTAAGAATCTTGTGGACTGCAGAGAGATACAATTTTCTGCTATTGATTTTCCTAGTCTGAATGAACAATGAGGTTCGTGGCTTGTAATTCAATTCACTCATCCCCTACTACACCTTATAACCGAGTGTACATATATAACACACAGCAGTTAGAGTGAAACATTACAAATGGTGAGACAATTGAAACAGAAGGTCTGTGTCAGTGTGAAAAAGTGCACTGGGATCATATTAAGTCAAACAGCAGAGCAGCACCTTGAGCCATAACAGAGCAACTTTGTACTATGTGTATGGAAATTCAACACCTACTTATTTTCATAGCTATAAACTAACACAAGAATTTTATCATGGAACTGTAAGAAATTTAAAAATATTTCCTTTAGTATAATTATGTAGAACCTTTGTGCACAAGTTTATTGATGTTATTTAGGACCTGCTTTCGCATCAGATCTCTCTTAAAGCTTATGCTGTTGATCTCATCTGTAGTATAAGTTAACATTGCAACTATTTAGTTAGTATATTTTCTGTAGGAGAAGTCCTGACATACAAGCAAAGGAAGAACTCTGGAAGCATATTCAGTGAGTATGAAATAATTTTGCATTCCTAATAATATGGCTGCTTTCCCCAGGTTGGGAGTTGTGTCATTCAGGTCATGGTAAACAGTAATAGTCAGGACATTTAAGTGCAAGGAGATTCACTAGACTGCAATGCAGTAAAAGTGGACACCTTGAGTTTGAGTCATGGCATGCAACCCAGACATTTTTCTTTCATTTATTTAATGTGGGTGTTGCTGGCTGGGACCAGGCTCTATTGCCCCTCTCTAGTTGACCTTGAGAAGATGGTGGTGATCTGGCTTGTGGAATCACTGCTGTCCATGTACTGTAGATAGATTGCTGAGAGGCACCACATCCACAAATACTCACTCCACCACTGACAAACAGCAGCAGCAGGGTATCCCATCCACGAGAAACAATGCAGAAACTCATCAAAGCTCCTTAGAAGGTAGCTTCCAAAACCATGACTCCTATTATTTAGGTGAACACACACAGCAGATAAATAGGAGCACCTGTGGTGTGCAAGGTCCCCGCACACCATGCTGACTTGGGAATAGCACGCTGTTTTTTTCATCGTGACTGGGTCAAAATCTTGGAACCCTCTCTGTAATGGCATTGTGGGCCTACCTACCCCAACTGGACTGCTGCAGTTCAAGAGGCAGCTCACCATGATCCTCTCAAGGACAACCTGGGATGGGCAATGAATGGCCCAGCCAATGATGCCCATATTCCATAAATGAGTAATTAAAGAGTAATGGTGTAATTCTACAAGTCCAGCCTTCTCTTTAGGTCTCAGTATGAGGCTGGACTGGAGCTTTGTTGGCAAATGGAGGAGTAGTGTTGATTTTGGAAATAATTGAAAATGGCCCTCACCTTCCACCTCGCCAACCTCCATATACATCGCATCATCCTCCGCCATTCCCAACACCTATAAACAGACCCCAACACCAGGGATATATTTCCTTCCCCACTCCTATCCACTTTTTGTAAAGACCATTACCTCCGCGACTCTGTCATCGGGTCCAAGCCGCCTAACAACCCATCCTCCCCTCCCGGCACCTTCTCCTGCCACTGCAGGAATTGCAAAGCCTCCGCCCATACCTCCCCCCTCACCTCTGTCCAAGGCCTCAAAGGAGCCTTCCACATCCATCAAAGTTTCACCTGCATTTCCGCCACATTTCACTTATTGTATCTGTTGCTCCCCAATGCTGTCTCCTGTACATTGTGGAGACAGAATGCTTACTCGCAGAGCGCTTCAGAGAACATCTCCGGGACACTCGCTCTAACCAACCCCACCACCCCGTGGACGAACACTTTAAATCCCCCTCCCACTCCACCAAGGACATGCAGGTCCTGGGTCTCCTCCATCGCCACTCACTAACCACCCGACGCCTAGAGGAAGAATGCCTCATCTTCTGCCTTGGGATCCTCCTACCCCATGGCATCACTGTGGATTTCACCAGTTTCTTCATTTCCCCTGCCCCCACCTTATCCCAGTTCAAACTTTCCAACTCGGCACCGCCCTCATGACCTTTCCATCTTCCTTCCCATCTATCCACTCCATCCTCCTCTCTGACTCATCACCATTAACCCCATTTTAATCGACCTATCGCACTCTCAGCTATCTTCCCCCCCAGCCTCACCCCCCCTCCCCCCCCCCCTCCCATGTATCTCATTACACCCTTGGCTCAGCGCCTCATTTCTGATGAAGGGCTTTTGCCCAAAACGTTGATTCTTCTGCTCCTCAGATGCTGCCTGACCTGCTGTACTTTTCCAGCATTACACTCTCGGCTCAAATTTCCAGCATCTGCCATCCTCACTTTCACCCAACGTCCTTGTGGAGCCATGTTCAGCTCTGAATTCCCTCCACCAACATTTCAACTAATGGAAATTTTATTTTGTTAGAGGCATGGAATTTCCATCTCTTTTTTTTGGGATGGTGCCTGATTATACAAATTCATACAGAACTTTTTTTATATTCTCTCATTTTTTGCCCATCCTTAGTTGCCCTTGAGAAAGCAGTGATGAGCTGCCTTCTTGAATCACTGTAGTCCATGTGCTGTAGGTAGACTCACAATTCCTTAAGGAAGGAAATTCCCGGATTTTGACCCAGCGACAGTGAAGGATAGGTGATATGGATGATTAAGATGGTGGGTGGTTTGGTGGAAAACTGGTAGATGGTGGTCTTCCCATGTATCTGCTGCCCTTGTCATTCTAGATGGAAATGGTCATGAGTTTGGAAGGTGCTGTCTCAGGATCTTTGGTGAATTTTTGCAGTGTTTCTTGTAGATGGTATACAGTACTGCCACTGAGCATTGGTTGCAGAGGGATTGGATACTTGTGGATGTGGAGTGATCAAGTGAACTGCTTTGCCCTAGATACTCAAGCTTCCTTGAGTTTTGTTGGAGCTGCACTCATCAAGGCAAGTGAGGAGTATTCACATTCCTGCCTTGTGCCTTGTAGATGGTCGAGAAGCTTTGGGGAGTCAAGAGGTGAGTTACCTGCTGTGGTATTCCTCACCTCATAGTGAACTGTGGAAGAGTCTGCTAAAGTGTAGAAGGAAGCACTGCTGATATCAAGACTTGAAACTCTGGAATTGCCTCTTGAAGTCCCTTTGATCCTCGTTTCTCCTGTTCTTTGAAAGCTACTTCCTTCTGCCCTCAAAACACAATGTGGATCAGTGTCAAATTTTGTTTGATAATTTATCTTTGAAGAAAATACATCACTTTTAAGGTGTTTTTTCTTCTGTTACCAGTTGTGCATTCTTTGTGGCACAGTGGCTCAGTGGTTAGCACTGCTGCCTCACAGCACCAGGAATCCAGGTTCAATTCAAGCCTTGGGTGACTGTCTTGTGGAGTTTGCACATTATCCCCATGTCTGCTGGGTTTCCTCCAGGTGCTTTGGTTTCCTCCCATAGTCCAAAGATATGTGGATTAGATGGATTGGCCATGTTACATTGCCCTAGTGTCCAGGGATGTGCAGGTTAGCTGGATGAGCCATGGAAATTGCAGGGGTAGGGTAGAAGGGTTGGGTCTGGTTGTGATGTTCTTCGAAGGGTTGGTGTGGCCTTGATGGGCTGAATGACCTGTTTCCACACTGGAGGGATTCTATGTATTTGACTTTACACCTGGAGTTACAAATAATTATGTAAACGATCTTCGTTAGATCAGAGAATTAAATGCTGTTTACACTTCATAGTAAAAGCAGTCAAAAACAAATTATAGCTCATAAAAATCAATCAATATTTTTATGTGCCTTTCATATCTAATCTGCTTCTCAGATAAACATCTCAATGGGAAATGTACTTTGAAGCATACTTAAAGGAAGAGAAGTGTTGGAAAATATAGGAAGAAAGTGAAGACATTAAACTCGGCCACTAATGAGTGAAGGAAGAGATGCACAAGAGACGAGTCAGAGAAACACAGCATTCAAGGGGACTAGAGGAAAAAGCAGAACCAATGCAGGATTTAAAGCCAAGAGCAAGAATTTTAAATCTGAGACATCTGGAGATGAGGAAATAGAGCATTAACAGATGAGTGGGACTTAGTGCATGCAGCAGAGATCTGGATGTATTCGAGTTTTGAAAACTGCAAGTGGAACTTCAGGAATCAAATTGTTAGGACAATGAAGTCTCAAGATAAAAAAAATTAAAATTTCAGAGGCAGAGGAGAACAAAGATGTAACAGGTAGAGAGCATATGAGACCAGATCTTAACTCAAAATGCAACAAAATGCCAGATTTTGATATAGTCTATGAAAACTTTAATCGGTGACAAGAGACAAGTAAATGTCTTGTGAGCAAAAGATAATAATTTCAGTCTTCCTAATGTTAACTGTAAGTCAAAATTTCTTCAAGATTGAATATTAAGCAAGTTGAGAGGGAATAATAGTGAATGAAGGGTAGGATTAGTTACTTTCCATGGCAATGAGGAAGCTAACTCCATTTCTGGAGATGTTGTTTCTGAGGGGCAACATGTAGCTGAGGAAGAGCAAGGAGCTAAGCATAAAACATTGATAAACCTCAGAGGATACTATGCAGAGAACAAAGAAGCTGGAAATATTCAGTTAAAATTCAGAGACATAAGCATGGAACTATACTCAGTAGAACAACAGAGAAAAGGCATTGGAAGAAAATTAGGAATAATATGTGATTAGGCTTAGAATTTCACTGGTGATTTTTTTTGTGCTGCTTTAATACATTGGGAAGGATAAAGCTGGATTAGAGGGATAAATTGATTAATGACCGTGGGTTTCACATTTGCTGCTATAAAATGCCTCTTTCAGCCTTTATAACCTTTGCTGATTCATCAGTGTGTGATTCAAACACTGATTCATTAGCAGTTCAGTCAAAAGATTATTGAAATGACTAGCTGAAGTTTAAGAACCTTCAAAAACAATTTGGGTAGTGAGGAAGTAAAGAATTCCACAGAAAAAAAAACTGTTTTAAAATGTCATTTTTCCAACCAGTGATGTGCATTCTCAATGAAAACAGGGCTTTCTTTTACATTCATAGGATATGAGTATTGTCATTTATTATTCTTAATGCCCCCAGAGGGTGTTAAGAGATAACCACATTGCTGTAGGTCTGGAGTCACGTGTAAGCTAGACCAGGTAAGGGCAACGGATATCTTTCCTAAAGGTCATTACAGAACCAGATAGGTTTTTTTTCCTGATAATCAACAATAGTTTTACAGTCATCATTATACTCCTAATTTCTGATTTTTGTTGAATTCAAATCCCATCATCTGCCATGACAGTTTTTGAATTCAGGTCCCATGCACATTACCTGAGTTTCTAGATTAATAGTCTAGTGATAATACCACCCCTTGAGTGGTATTGAGCATATTGTACCCAAACAGGTAGTTTGTAAGTCCTCCCATGCTTTATTCAAATGGCAATCAATCTTGGAGAAAGCAAGGGAAAGGTAACTACATCAAAAATTAACAGAAAGGATGACTGAGGTAAGCTTGAGATGCAGATAAAATAGTGTATTTCTTTTATAATTCCTTTAATTTTTGTTGAAATTCTGTTTGTATACTATACATACACTTAATGGAATAGCTCTAATTTTCTCTTGAATTCTGTTTTCTAGGAGAGAACTGGTAGATCCAATTGGTTTAACAGAAGAAGAGCTGAAAGAGATACCATACACCAAAGTAGAGTGAGTTTGTTCAACTTATACAGCTGTGCTTTTTATTTATTGTGCCTTATTGTGGCTCATATATTAAGTAAAGGACAAATAGTTCAATATTTTAAATTAAATTTCCCTAACCTAAGCATTAAAGACAAAGTTTGGGAGAATTTGAAATTAGATTATAATATTGTAGATCGTAATGTATTTACTGGTTTTAACAAAGTATTTACATCATGGAAAGTGGGTACCGCTTATTACTTACTGCTTTTATTGTCCATCCCTAATGCCCAGAGGACAGTTAAGAGTCCACCCACATTGCTGTGAGTCTGGAATCACATGTCAGCATATTTCCTTCCCTAAAAGACATGATGATAAACCATGAGAGTTTTCACAATTCCAGCTTTTTATTGGATTCAAGTATCGGATTACTAAATATCACTGCATCAACACCTCCTAGTAAAAATACTACATTGTCCGTTGTACCTAGATTGAGCAGGGATGGGACAGGGAGCTGTATATAGTTACTGGTCTTGATCATTAGACTTGCAATTGTACAGTGCCTTTCATAACCTCAGAACATCCCAAAATACTTTACTGTCAATCAAATACTGCTGAAGTCTAGTCACACTTGTAGGTAACACAGCAACCAATTTGTACACAGAAAGGTACAATAAGCTGTATAACGTACTAATGACAGAGGATTTAATTTATTGACATTTTCATCTACATCTGAAAAGACAGCACCAAGCAAAACATAAAACCATAAGACATAGGAGCAGGTATAGGCCATTTAACCCGTCACATCTGCTCTGATCTGATCATCCTCAACTGCACTTTCCTGCCTTTTTCCCTTGATTGTCCGTCACTGATGAAAAATCTGTCTCTCAGCTTTTAATGCACTTATTGACCATTCATCTAAAGCCCTATGTGGTACATATTTCCATAGATTTACCAACTTGTTACAGAAGAAATATCTTGTCATCTCTGCCTCAATGGGCAATCTCTTATTGTGAGATAATGCCCAATGGTTGTAAACTCTTGTACAGGTAGAAACAACCTCTCAGCATCTATCCTGTCAAGTCACCCAAGAATATTGGATGTCTCATCACCAACAAGTCACCACTCCCTCAGTGTTGCATGAGAGCCTCAGTCTAGATTTCAGATTCAAGTTTCGGGAGTGAGACTAGAAGTTGCAACATTTGATTCAAAGACAGCAGTGCTCCACATTGTCCTAACGCTGACCTATAATTGTGTGTGGACTTTGGCTAGTGGCATGATTTAATTTGCATAGTACCTCAATTGAATAGCTTGATCACACTCAGTAGGCTCACACTTGCAGATTAGCCACTTAGTTGCTATATTGGAGAGCAGCTAAACCCAGGAAATTGTACCCTGACTGAGCCAGAAAAATGAGAAAATGATGGTGAGAAGAGAGTTCTGTTAATGTAGTTCAATGAACGTTTATACAAGATTTTAAATTACATAAAACGTAACACACTTTAAAAAATTTGTATGAAGTTTTCTGTTTCTCAGTGAACTTTTTTGTCACCAGGACTCAAGGTAACCCCATACGCATCAGGCATTCACATTCACCTCGAAGTTTTCGTCAGTATCGACGCTCTCAATGTTCTGATGGAGAACGATCTGTTCTTTCAGAAGTAAAGTATGTATTCTTGGAAATTGCAAATGCTACAATTGCCAATGACATCCTTCATGATTTGAGGCGAGGATCAATTGCAAAAACAATTCATTTTGTTCTGAGCCATTTAAAAATGGTTTCTAAAACAATCCCACTTTAAAGCATCTGAGATTGTAAGATTTGTACTGATCTCATTTCTGAACCATAGGCCAATGTGGCACTGGAGCAGTTGTACGTTGCTGGGAATTCTGTCTGAAAGGATCATTGAAGATTCCTTATGAAATCTATTGTTGTTCAAAGATCCATTGAAACGTCTGCACACATCAATCAATCTATTCTGTGTTGTATCAAATAATTTGATGTGCAACTTGGTTTTACTTTCCCACAAAAAAAATGTATTCTGATTTGGGTGGAACTGAGAAATAAGAAAGGGATGATTACCTTACTGGGATTGTATTATAGACCCCCTAATAGTCAGCAATAAATTGAAAAACAAACTTGTAAGGAAACATGGCTTAGAAATGGGTAAGACTTGCAGCTTAATGTTCCAGGATACAAATGCTACAGGAAGGATAGAAAGGGAGGTGAGAGAGAAGGGGGAGTGGCATTTTTGACAGGGGATAGCATTACAGCTGTGCTGAGGGAGGAAGTTATTTGGGTGGAAATGAGAAATAAGAAAGGGATGATTACCTTACTGGGATTGTATTATAGACTCCCTAATAGTCAGCAGTAAATTGAGATACAAATTTGTAAGAAGATTTCAGTTATCTAAGAATAATAGGGTGGTTATGGTCGGGGATTTTAGCTTTCCAAACATAGACTGGGACTGCCATAGTGTTAAGAGTTTAGGTGGAGAGGAATTTATTAAGAGTGTACAAGAAAGATTTCTGAGTCAGTATGTGGATGTACCTATTATGCAAAACTTGACCTACTCTTGGGAAATAAGGCAGGGCAGGTGACTGAGGTGTCCATGGGGAAGCGGTTTGGGGCCAGCGAACATAATTCTATTAGTTTAAAAAATATTGATGGAAAAGGATAGACGAGACCTAACAGTTGAAACTCTAAATAGGAGGAAGGCTAATTTTGATGGTATTAGGCAAGAACTTTCGAAAGCTGATTGGGTGCAGATGTTCGCAGGTAAAGGGATGGCTGGAAAATGGGAAGCCTTCAGAAATGAGATAACAAAAGTCCAGAGAAAGTATATTCCTGTTAGGGTGAAAGGAAAGGCTGGTAGGTGAAGAGAATGCTGGATGATTAAAGAAACTGAGGTTTTGGTTAAGAAAAAGAAGGAAGCATATGTCAGGTAAAGATAGGATAGATCGAGTGAATCCTTAGCAGAGTATACAGGCAGTAGGGGTATACTTAAGAGGGAAATCAGGCAGGCAAAAAGGGTTCATGAGGTAGCTTTGGCAGATAGGGTTAAGAAGAATCCAAGGGGTTTTTACAAATACATAAAGGGAAAAAGGGTAACTAGGGAGCAAATACGGCCCCTCAGGGATCAGCAAGGCAGCCTTTGTGTGGAGCCGCAGGAGATAGGGGAGGTACTGAATGAATATTTTGCATCGGTATTTACTGTGGAAAATGACATGGGGAAATAGATGCTGACATTTTGAAAAAATGTCCATATTACAGAGGAGGAAATGCTGGATGTCTTGAAACACATAAAGGTGGATAAATTCCCAGGACCTGATCAGGTGGAAGCTGAAAAATGTGTTGCTGGAAAAGCGCAGCAGGTCAGGCAGCACCCAAGGAGCAGGAGAATCGACGTTTCGGGCATAAGCCCTTCTTCAGGGCTTCTGCCCGAAACGTTGATTCTCCTGCTCCTTGGATGCTGTCTGACCTGCTGTGCTTTTCTAGCAACACATTTTTTAGCTCTGATCTCCAGCATCTGCAGTCCTCACTTTCTCCTAATCAGGTGTACCCTTGAACTCATGTGGGAAGCTTGGGAAGTGAATACTGGGCCTCTTGCTGAGATATTTGTATCATCGATAGTCACAGGTGAGGTGTCAGAAGTCTGGATGTTGGCTAATGTGGTGCCATTATTTAAGAAAGGTGATAAGGATGAGCCAGGGAACTATAGACGGGCGAGGCTGACATCAGTGGTGGGCAAGTTGTTGGAGGGAATCCTAAGGGACTGGGTGTATATGTATTTGGAAAGGAAAGGACTGATTAGGGATAGTTAACGTGGCTTTGTATGTGGGGAATCATTTCTCACAAACTTGACTGAGTTTTTTGAAAAAGTGACAAAGAGGATTGATGAGGGCAGAGCGGTGGACATGATCTATATGGAGTAAAAAATGAGATCTGCAGATGCTGGAGATCACAGCTGCAAATGTGTTGCTGGTCAAAGCACAGCAGGCCAGGCAGCATCTCAGGAATAGAGAATTCGACGTTTCGAGCATAAGCCCTTCATCAGGAATAAGCTTATTCCTGATGAAGGGCTTATGCTCGAAACGTCGAATTCTCTATTCCTGAGATGATCTATATGGACTTCAGTCAGGCATTCAACAAGTTTCTGCATGGGAGACTGGTTAGTATGGATAGATCTCGTGGAATACAGGGAGAACTAGCCATTTGGATACAGAACTGACTCAAAAGGTTGGAGACAGAGGATGGTGGTGAAGGGTTGTTTTTCAGGCTGGAGGCCTGTGACCAGTGGAGTGCCACAAGGATCAGTGCTGGGGCAACTACCTTTCATCATTTATATAAATGATCTGGATATGAACATAGGAGGTATAGTTAATAAGTTTGCAGATGACACCAAAATTAGAGGTGTAGTGGACAGCGAAGATTACCTCAGATTACAGTGGGATCTTGATTAGATGGATCAATGGGCTGAGGAGTGGTGGATGGAGTTTAATTTAGATAAATGCGAGGTGCTGCATTTTGGGAAAGCAAATCTTAAGCAAGTCTTATACACTTAATGGTAAGGTCCTCAGGAGTATTGCTGAACAAAGAAATCTTGGAGTGCAGGTTCATAGCTCCTTGAAAGTAGAATTGCAGGTAGTTAGAATACTGAAGAAGACATTTGGAATGCTTTCCTTTATTGGTCAGAGCATTGAGTACAGGAGTTGGGAGGTCATATTGCAGCTGTACAGGACATTGTTTAGCCACTTTTGGAATACTGCATGCAATTCTGGTCTCCTTCCTATTGGAAGGATGTTGTGAAACTTGAAAGGATTCAGAAAAGATTTACAAGGATGTTGCCAGGGTTGGAGGATTTAAGCTGTAGGGAGAGGCTGAACAGGCTGGGACTGTTTTCCCTGCAGTGTTGAAGGCTGAGGGGTGACCTTATGGAGGTTTATAAAATCATGAGAGGCATGGATAGGATAAATAGACAAAATCTTTTCCCTGGGGTTGGGGAGTCCAGAATTAGAGGGCATAGGCTTAGGGTGAGAGGGCAAGATATAAAAGGGACCTAAGGGGCAATCTTTTCATGCAGAGAGTGGTACGTGTATGGAATGAGCTGCCAGAGGATGTGGTGGAAGCTGATACAGTTGCAGCATTTCAAAGGCATCTGGATGGGTTTATGAATAGGAAGGGTTTGGAGGGATATGCGCGAAGTGCTGGCAAATGATACTAGATTAGGTTGGGATATCTGGTCAGCATGGACGAATTGGACTGAAGGGTCAGTTTCCGAGCTGTATATCTCTATGATCCTACTTAAACAATTAAATGGTCAAAATGTTGTGGTTACATGTTTGCTGAATACAAAGTCATCAACCTCACGCCACGATTGGTAAACTAAATGTAGGATCAGTGTATTTGAAGATATATTCAAAAATTGCACAGCAGATAGATTTACCATGAAGATTCAGCAACTTTTGTCACAGCAGAGCTGCTACTCTCTCATTGCTGCAAGCTGGACTGTGTAAGGGCTACTGATCTTACGCCCTACATCTGATTATTTGCTCATTTCCTTCAATGATATCACAACATCACATTTTTACAAGATAATAGTGGGTGGTACAATGGTTCAGTGGTTAGCACTGCTGCCTCACAGCACCAGGGACCCAGGTTCGACTGTCTCTGTGGAGTTTGCAGATTCTCCCTGTGCCTGTGTGGGTTTCCTTCAGGTGCTCCAGTTTCCTCCCACAGTCCAAAGTGCAAGTCAGGTGAATTGGCCATTCTAAATTTCCCATAGTCAGGGGTAAATATAGGGTAGGGGAATGGGTCTGGGTGGTTTGTTCTTCAGAGGGTCAGTGTGGGCTTGTTGGGCTGAAAGGCCTGTTTTCATATTGTAGGGAATCTAATCTATCTATTGTGAGTGAAAGTACATCTACATTAAGGTAGTTTCAAGAATTTTTTACACAAAAATACATCTCTACTTAAGAATTTAGAATGGAAGAATTTAAGAGTTTGAGTCTGTATAACAATTAGGTAGTTTAGCAATCGTCCCAAACTTCAGCACAATATGATCTTCCTGAAATCTGCACTTATCACATGGGTGTTGACATCTCATGTATTGTTGGAGGGTTTTTTTTGTAGTTTTCTACAAACTCATTCTCCAAGCTCATTTTCGGATGTTTTCTAAGCACGCTTGGAGTGTGAGTATTTAGGACTCTACATTCCCTTTGTTGACTCCTGTTTTTCCTTACCATTGCCCATAAGATTTTACGACTTCATAGGATCTAGGCTCACTCCATATCCTGGATGCTTCTGTGCTGACCAGATTCCCTTGGTAGGGTATATAACTCTGATCCATTCTGACCTTCACACATAATCAAGAGTTTCATTTCTATTTGTCACTCGTGCCAGCGATCATCAATCTCCCTTATTTATTCAAGACGAACAGGCTTGTTTTTGAGAATTTGGATGTGATGGCTTGGCAAGGTTGTTCTAATCTGCCATAATTTCCACTGGTAACAAACCACATCAAGATGTTTTGCTCCTAAGTGTTCAATAACAACATGGAGATCATGTTTTGTTTCCCTGTGTTTCATAGTTAATACCTTAATGATGCAAACCATTGTGAGCAATGCCATTCCATCTGCAGTAGTATGGCAAAGATATCTCATAATTTATTCCCATTTAGAGATGTGTCTTTCAAAGGGCTGTCTTTTTATTGTGGACAATTATCAGAAATGATCTTTTCACAAGTACTGAACAGAACAAATATTGTATTCATTATGTCTTCCATGAACATATTCGCGATATCCTCCAATTGTCTGACAATTGGGAACTTGGGAAAGTAGTCAATGATTAGGAGGAAATTGTCATCACGATGATAAGTTTTGAATGAATCTCAAAAATTTTAGACCAAGGGTATGAGGGAATATTGTGAGGATTTGAGGTTTCTTTACATTGTTGAGGTTGATGAGTCTCATGGTCACAAGATTGAGATGTTGAAATGTCAGTAACCCTGCTACTGCTGGTTCCACTTATGCCCACTGTTAGCTTGCTGTAGTTTTGATGCAGATTTGCTATGCCTGCACTTCAATGTCAAATGTATCAATGCAAGGACTAGGTGACCCATTATATACTGTTGGTTTAGCTGTTGTAGGTTGTATCATTGACTTCTTATGAACCAGAAACATATCCTTCAGGATTCTGACTAGTCAGATGTTTGTACCTGCTCCGGTGTTAACTCTGGCTGTGAACATGTGTTTGCTGCTTCTCTTCAGGCATATGATGCTGATAATAACCAAGGTTCTGGACTGTTTGATTTCACTTGCATATTGTATCACACTCACAATGAGGAAAGCTTGTCCACCTTCCAGCTGGAGACATTCCCACACTGAATCTACATATAGATCTGTCTGGCTGCTAACCTCATGAATATGCTTGTAATTATATGGGTCCCAAGTATATCCCTGTTGCCAGTACACTGCACATGATTTTTATTTGGTTTTGAGTTGTAGTCTCTGGTTGCAACTCCAGAACCAGGTTTACTACATAGGTGAGCCCAATGTCGTTTTAAAGTCTTGATCTGCAAAGGTGTTGGAACACAGGTCAGGCGCAGCAAGGGATGTGGCAGATTACACATTGCGTACAATTGGCTAGCTTTCTGGGTCCAGCTACTGCATCAATATTGGTAGCTGCATTTAAAGCTTGCAATTGTTGTTTGGCTGCAATGGCTTTATATTTTCTAGTATTTTTTTTAGCAGTACGTTGATATTATCAGTTTTTTTTTACCAAGAAGTCTTTTTGAAAGGTTTCAATCAGTGTTGAGGGTACACCAGCTTCATCACTCAGACTGTGAAACATTTTTTTCATTCATTCATTGTACGTGAGTGCTGCTTGCTGGGCCAGCATTTGTTTTCCATTGCTAATTGCCCTGGAGAAAATGGTGGTGACCTCCCTTCTTGTACCGCTGCTATTTTCATGCTGTAGGCAAATAGGAAGTGAATTCCAGAATTTTGACTGAGCAGCAGTGACAGAACAGCAATATAATTCCAGGTCAGAATGGAGTGTGGCTTGGAAGGTGCTGTTGGAGGAACCTTGTTTGAAAAGTTACTATAATGTATCTTGTAGATTGGAGACACTGCTGCCACTATTCATTGGTGGTGGAGGGAATGGATGTTTGTGGGTATGGTGCCAGTCACATTGTCTGCTTTGTCCTGGATAGTGTCAAACTTCTTGAGTGTTGTTGGAGGCAACTGCGGAGTATTCCATTACACACTTGACGTATGTTTTGTAGATGGTGAGCAGACATTAGGAGAAAGAAATTGAATGACTTGTTGCAGGATTCCTAGCCTCTGACCTGTTCTTGTAGCCACAGTATTTGTATTCAATACTGTCTGATCAAGGCGGACTTTTGAAAATGGTAATGATAATGACATTGAACATTATTGTCGATAGTTATATTCTCTCGTGTTGGAAACAGTCATTGCTTGGCACTTGAGTGGCACGATTTTTTTTTAGATTAGATTCTCTACAGTGTGGAAACAGGCCCTTTGGCCCAACCAGTCCACACTGACCTTCCGAAGAGTAACCCATCCAGACCTATTTCCCACTGACAAATGCACCTAACACTATGGACAATTTAGCATGGTCAATTCACCTAACCTGCACAAGGAGTCATAGAGTCATAGAGATGTACAGCATGGAAACAGACCCTTTGGTCCAACCAGTCCATGCCAACCAGACATCCCAACCCAATCTAGTCCCACCTGCCAGCACCCGGCCCATTTCCCCATCCAAATGCCTCTTAAGTGTTGGAATTGTACCAGCCTCCATCACTTCCTCTGGCAGCTCATTCCATACACGTACCACTGTCTGTATGAAAATATTGTCCTTTAGGTCTCTTTTATATCTTTCCCCTCTCACCCTAAACCTATGCCCCCTAGTTCTGGACTCCCCGACCTGAGGGAAAAGACTTTGCCTATTTACCCTATCCATGCCCCTCATAATTTTGAAAACCTCTATAAGGTCACCCCTCAGCCTCCAACGCTCCAGGGAAAACAGCCCCAGCCTGTTCAGCCTCTCCCTATAGCTCAAAACCTCCAATCCTGGCAACATCCTAGCAAGTCTTTTCTGAACCCTTTCAAGTTTCACAATATCTTTCCGATAGGGAGGAGACCAGAATTGCATGCAATATTCCAACAGTGTCCTAACCAATGTCCTGTATAGCCGCAACATGACCTCCCAATTCCCAACTCCCAACTCAATACTCTGACCAATAAAGGAAAGCATACCAAACGCCGCCTTCGCTATCCTAGCTACCTGCGACTCCACTTTCAAGGAGCTATAGAATTGCACTCCAAGGTCCCTTTGTTCAGCAACACTCCCTAGGACCTTACCATTAAGTGTATAAGTCCTGCTAAGATTTGCTTTTCCAAAATGCAGCACCTCGCATTTATCTGAATTAAACTCTATCTGCCACTTCTCAGCCCATTGGCCCATCTGGTCCAGATCCTGTTGTAATCTGAGGTAATCCTCTTTGCTGTCTACTACACCTCCAATTTTGGTGTTATCTGCAAACTTACTAACTGTACCTCATATGTTTGCATCCAAATCATTTATGTAATTGGCAAAAAGTAGAGGACCCAGCACTGATCCTTGTGGCACCCCACTGGTCACAGGCCTCCAGTCTGAAAAACAATCCTCCACCACCACCCTCTGTCTTCTACCTTTGAGCCAGTTCTGTATCCAAATGGCTAGTTTCCCCTGTATTCCATGAGATCTCACCTTGCTAATCAGTCTCCCATGGGGAATGTTGTCGAATGCCTTACTAAAGTCCATGTAGATCACATCTATTGCTCTGCCCTCATCAATCTTCTTTGTTATTTCTTCAAAAAACTCAATCAAGTTTGTGAGACATGATTTCCCACACACAAAGCCATGTTGACTATCCCTAATCAGTCCCTGCCTTTCCAAATGCATGTACATCCTGTCCCTCAGGATTCTCTCCAACAACTTGCCCACCATCGATGTCAGGCTCACTGGTCTATAGTTCCCTGGCTTGTCTTTACCACCTTTCTTAAACAGTGGCACCACGTTTGCCAATCTCCAGTCTTCCGGCACCTCACCTGTGACTATCGATGATACAAATATCCCAGCAATCACTTCCCTAGCTTCCCACAGAGTTCTCGGGTACACCTGATCAGGTATGGGAATGTATCCACCTTTAACCATTTCAAGACATCCAGCACTTCCTCCTCTGTAATATGGTCATTTTGCAAGATGTCACCATCTAGATTAGATTACTTACAGTGTGGAAACAGGCCCTTCGGCCCAACAAGTCCACACCGACCCGCCGAAGCGCAACCCACCCATACCCCTACATATACCCCTTACCTAACACTACGGGCAATTTAGCATGGCCAATTCACCTGACCCGCACATCTTTGGACTGGAGGAGCACCCGGAGGAAACCCACGCAGACACGGGGAGAACGTGCAAACTCCACACAGTCAGTCGCCTGAGGCGGGAATTGAACCCAGGTCCCTGATGCTGTGAGGCAGCAGTGCTGACCACTGTGCCACCGTGCCGCCCAAACAGTCTGTATCTTTCATGTCCTTTTCCACAGTAAATATTGATGTAAGATGTTCATTTAGTATCTCCCCCATTTTCTCTGGCTCCACACAAAGGCTGCCTTGCTGATCTTTGAGGGGCCCTATTCTCTCCCTAGTTACCCTTTTGTCCTTAATATATTTGTAAAAATCCTTTGGCATCTTTGGATTGTGGGAGGAAATCGGAGCACCCGGAGGAAACCCACGCAGACACGGGGAGAATGTGCAAACTCCACACAGTCAGTCGCTCTGGGCTAGAATCGAACCTGGGTCCCTGGCGCTGTGAGGCAGCAGTGCTACCCACTGAGCCACCGTGCTGCCCTAATTATTTGCTACTTGTCAGCACAAGACTGGATGTTGACCAGGGCTATTTGTATGTGAACAGGGACTGCTCATGTACCTGAGGTGTCATGAATGGACTACCAACCACCGCCACGAGATCCGGCACTGCCAAGACCAATGCAAGGCCCAACTGTGAATGCACCTCCGCCTCCCTTGTTGCTGCAGCTGCAGCCACTTCCACCCCCTCTGACATCACTTCTGCCACCTAGGTCACCCCTGATGCCACGTGTTCAGCGACTTCCGCTCCGACTAATACCGTTGTGGCCACCACTTTCGCCCTAACCAACGCAACTTACCTGCACACTGCCAGCACGCCTACCCCACCCCCCCCACCCCCCCAAGGATCCCACTGTCACAATCCCTGACCCCCAGAACCCTGAGGGGAACATCACCCCTGCTCATGACTCCATCCCACTCCCCCTACTACCACGCTCCTATAGTTACAGGCTCTGTCCCCACTCCCAGCTCCACACCTATACCAGGTCCTAGCTCCTAGTCCTGCCAAGGTTTCACTATTCCCCCCAGAACTCCCCCTTACTGAGGACGGATGATCAGTCCTTAGCAAAGACCTTACTTTTATCTCCTTCCATCCACGCATCAATGAATTCAATATGCAACGTGACTTCGAACACTTCCGCCGCCTCCACCTCCGAGCTTACTTTTTCAATCAGAACTCCTGCCCACCTTCCGAGGACCCCTTCGCCCGCCTCCAACACACTCCATCTACCTGGACGCCTCGTGCCAGTCTATTACCCACCCTTGATCTCTTCAGTTACAACTGCCGCCGGGACATTAACCGCCTCCACCTGTCTACCCCCCTCCCCCACTCCAACCTCTCACCCTCACAACGCGCAGCTCTCCACTACCTCTGCTCCAATCCCAACCTCACTATCAAACCAGCAGATAAAGGGGGCGCAGTGGTAGTCTGGCGCACTGACCTCTACACCACTGAAGCCAGGCATCAACTTGAAGACATCTCCTCCTACCGCCCCCTCGACCATGACCTCACCCACCTCCCATCACCAAACCACCTCTCATCACGTCAGGAGATCGCTCACCTACAGCTTCCAACCTCATAGTCCGGGAACCCTGCACTGCCTGATTCTACCTCCTTCCCAAGATCCACAAGCCTGACCACCCTGGCTGACCCATTGTCTCGGCCTGCTCCTGCCCCACCGAACTCATCTCCACTTACCTTGATACTGTCCTATCCCCCCATTCCAGGAAATCCCCGCATACATTCCGGACACTACACACATCCTCCACCTTCTCCAAGATTTCCATTTCCCCGGTCCCCAAAGCCTCATCTTCACCATGGACATCCAGTCCCTCTACACTTCCATCCACCATGACCACGACATCCAAGCCCTGCGTTTCTTCCTCTCCCGTTCTTCTCTCTCATTCGTTTGGCTGAACTGGTCCTCACCCTCAACAATTTCTCTTTCGAATCCTCCCACTTCCTCCATACGAAAGGGGTAGCCATATGGGCCTCAGCTATGCCTGTCTCTTTGTCGGCAACGTAGAACAGTCCATCTTCCATAATTACACCAGCACCACTCCCCTCCTCTTCCTCCGCTACATTGATGACTGTATCGGTGCCACCTCATGCTCCCACGAGGAGGTTGAGCAGTTCATCACTTTCACCAACACATTGCACCCCTACCTTAAATTCACATGGACCATCTCTGACACCTCTCTCCCCTTCTTAGACCTCTCCATCTCCATCAACGATGACCGACTCAACACCGACATTTTTTACAAACCCACCGACTCCCACAGCTACCTGTATTACACCTCCTCCCACCCTATCTCCTGCAAAAATGCTGTCCCGTATTCCCAATTCCTCTCCGTCTGCCATATCTGCTCCCAGGAGTACCACGGTGGCTCAGTGGTTAGCACTGCTGCCTCACAGCACCAGGGTCCCAGGTTCGATTCCAGCCTCGGGTGATTGTCTGTGTGGAGTTTGCTCATTCTTCTTGTGTCTGCGTGGGTTTCCTCCGGGTGCTCTAGTTTCCTGTCACAGTCACAAAGATGTGTGGGTCAGGTGAATTGGCCATGTTAAATTGCTCATAGTGTTAGGTGCATTAGTCAGAGGGAAATGGGTCTGGGTGGGTTACTCTTCGGAGGATCATGTGGATGTGTTGGTCGGAAGGGCCTGTTTCCATATTGTAGGGAATCTTAAAAAAAACAACCAGATGGTTTCCTTCTTTAAAGGCTGTAATTTCACCTCTCACATGGTTGAAGTTGCCCTCCAATGCATCTCATCCACATCACGCACCTCCGCCCTCCAACCGCAGCAACGACAAAACCACCCTGATCCTCACCATCCACCCCACCAACCTCCACATAAACTGCATCATCCGCCGACATTTCCGCCTAAAAACGGACCCCACCACCAGGGATATATTTCCCTCCCCAACCCTATCCACTTTCCGCAAAGACCGTTCCCTCTCTGACTACCTGGTTAGGTCTACGCCCTGCAACAACCCACCCTCCCGTTCCGGCACCTACCCCTGCCACCACAGGAATTGAAAAACCTGCATCCACACATACACCACCGCCCCCACCCCACCCCCCACCCGGCCCCAAAGGAGACTTCCTTCCACATCCATCAAAGTTTCACCTGCACATCCACCAATGTCATTTATGGTATCCGTTGCTCCCGATGCGGCCTCCTTTACATTGAGGAGACTGGATGCCTTCTCGCAGAGCGCTTCAGGGAACATCTCAATGACACCTGCACCAATCAACCCCACTACCCCATGGCCGAATATTTCAACTCCCCATCCCACTCTGCAGGTCCTGGGCCTCCTCCACTGCCACTCCCTCACCACCTGACATCTGGAGGAAGGATGCCTGGAGAAAGAACACCTCATCTTCCACCTCAGAACCCTTCAACCCCGGAGCATCAATGTGGACTTCACCAGTTTTCTCATTTCCCTTATCCCCATCATACTGCTGTTCCAAATTTCCATCCTCATGATCTGTTCCATCTATCAATCTTCCTTCCCACCTATCTGCTCCACCCTCCTCTCTGACCTAACACCTTTACCCTCACCTCCATCCACCTATTGCACTCTCAGCTACCTTCTCCCCAGCCCCACCCCCTCCCATTTATCTTTCCAACCCCGATGCTTCCAGCCCCATTCTTGATGAAGGGCTCCTGCCTAAAACGTTGATTTTCCTGCTCCTCGGATGCTGCCTGACCCTCTGAGCTTTTCCAGCACCACTCTAATCTTGACTCTAATCGCCAGCATTTGCAGTCCTCACCTTCGCCCTGTGTCATGAATACTGTTGACTATCATGAGATCGTGAGCAAAAGTCCCCTTATAATGGAGGGAAGGCCATTGATGAAATTGCTGAAGATAGTTGGATCTAGGACACTAACCTGAGCATCACCTGCACAGACATACTGGAACTGTGATGATTTACCTCCAATCACAACAGCCACCTTGCTTTATGCAAGCATGACTTCAACTAGTGGCAATGTTTACCACAATTCCAACTGGTTCCAATTTTTCTAAGGCACCTCGATGCCATAGTTGGTAAACTACAGCCTCAATGTCAAGGACAGTCAGAGTGATACAGCATGGAAACTGGCCCTTTGGTCCAACTCATCCATGCTGACCAAGTTTCCCAAAATAAACTAATCCCATTTGCCTGTGTTTGTCCCATGCCATGCTTCCTAAATTCTCATCCAGATCACTTATATAAATTACAAACACAGCCCACCACCAATCCCTGCAGATAACTGCTGGTCACAGGCCTCCTGTTCAAAACCAACCCTTCACTAACACCTTCTGACTCCTATTGTCAAGCCACTTAGCAATTCAATAATCCAATTAGATATCCAATTAGCAAACTGTCCTCATGTGGATGGAGGTAATATTTTCGTAAAATTATGGGAAATGCTGAAAGTACCATTCGGGAGCAAAGATACATTGAAACAGCTTTCTGTTCAATTTTCCTTCTTTGTCTGACATGATGTATTCCCCAGCAGAACCTGACAGATTTTTTTATTTTTAAAATGCAATTTGACTGGAAAAAATGTTTTCTTTTTAACTCTTGGCCAAAACTAACCAGTGAGTGAATGTAATAGTTATGCTTGAGTTTAATAGTCAGTGCTTTACATACAAGTATGTTACAGTGAAACAATGCTTTCTCTGTAGTTTATTGTTCAATCAAAACAAATTTCTGAATGTAAAGCCAGCATTCAGAATTGGCAATGCCCACTGCATTCTCTAGCTATCCACCAAAGATTTGGTGGGCTCTCTGTATTCTTTCAGCTCCCTTCAAACGTGTGTAACAACCGTGTGATCTAACTTTACTAACTAGTCCACCATGTGGAATCTTGTCAAAGACTTCACTAAAGTTATTATCGACAACTTCTACCACTATGCCCTTATCTATCTTCTTGATCACATCCTCAAAAAATTCAAACAGGTTTATGAGACATAATATCCCAGGCACAAAGCCATGTTGACTAACCTGAATCAGTTCTTGCCTTACTCTCACTTCCTCACTGAACTTCAGCTCTTTTTTGTCTAGTTTTGGACCGAGGTTGTAATGAAGGCAAGAGCTGAATAGCATTGCTGGAGTCCAAACTGCCTCTCAGTGATCTGGTTACTCCTTTCGTTGTGCTGCTTGACCATGACTTTTTCCATCACTTTGCTGATGATCGAGAGCAGATTGATACATTGCAATTGGAACTCAAATTGTGCATTATCGAACAGGTTATTGCCAAGCAAGTACTGCTTGATAGCATTGTTGATGACACTTTCAATCTCCTTGATGATGTTGCAGAGTAGATGGATAGGGCTGTTCAGTGATTGCCCTATAGTGTTCTTTTTTTTTAGCAGGGTTGGACTAGTAATCCAGAATCTCCCACACATCATCTCTACACATTACAGAGAGTGTCAGGTTGTTGCTTGACTTAGGTGTTAGTTAGCTTTCTCAGTCTTAGTACAAGCCTCCAGATTATGGTCAGGAAGACTTTGCTGGGTTGACATGTTTAATTCCTTCAGTTAGACGTTGTAGCAGTATAATCGTTTGGGTTAGTTGAGAGGGTAGTTAAGAGTTAGCCACATTGCTATAGTCTATTGTCAGATGGAGGCCAAACTAGGTAAGCATAGCCAATTTCCTTCCCTGAAGGACATTTGTGAATCAATTGGATATTAATGACAACAGACATGATATAGAGTCATAGAGATGTAAAACACAGAAACAGACCCATTGGTCCAATCGTCCACATCAACCAGATATCCCAACCTAATCTAGTCCCATTTGCCAGCACTTGGCCCAAATCCCTCTAAACCCTTGCTATTCATATACCCATCCAGATGCCTTTTAATTTTTTAAAATTTTAAAAGTATACTTTATTCATAGAATTTTTTTAGTACATATACAATTGGTGAAGCACTTCAGATGTATACTGTATTTACTTTCAGAGAACAAATTGAATCATTCATGCTCACAATTCCCTATGTTTACTATCGGCCTCTTGGCATTCAGCTGAGGCATCAGTGGGGCCCAATTACTGCATGGACCCCCATCATTCTTCAGCAGAAGGGCTTTACACTGTGGTCCTTTTTTATTATTTCAAAACTATACTTTAATCATAGAGATCTTTGGTACCTGTACAGTTGATGATGCCATTTAGACGTATACTTTACATGTCATAACATACAGAGAACATACTGAGTCATTGGTATTTACAATTCTGCATGTTAACCATCCAGCCTCTTGGTATTTAGCTGAGGCATCAGCAGAGCCCAGTTACTGGATGGGCTCCCTGTTGTTCTTTGGCAGAAGGACCTTATATGGCGGTCTTTCCCCACCGCATCTTGGCAGCAGCTGCCCCAAGCTTCAGCGCATCCCTCAACACACAGACCTGGACCTTGGAATGAGGCAGTCTGCAACACTCAGTCGGGGTTTACTCCTTCAGCTGGAAGACCAGCAAGTATTGGGTCTACCAAAGAGTGTCTTTCACCAAGTTGATGATCCTCCAGGCGCAGTTGATGTTCACATCAGTGTGCGCATCACAGAGCTGCTGGGACGAACCTTGACAAACACCACTGCATTCTTCTCCAGACTTCCTTTACATCGGCACATTCCAGAGGGAGGTGTGTGACAGTCTCATCCCCCCCACAGCTGCTTCGAGGGCAGCGTGCGATGCGGCTGAGAGTCTGGGCGTGCATAAAGGATCTCACAGGCAGAGCCCTTCTCACCACCAGCCAAGCCATGTCTTGGTGCTTGTTGGAAAGTTCTGACGATGAGGAATTCTGCCAAATGACTTTGACAGTCTGCCCAGGGAACCGCTCAACAGGATCCATCTTCTCCTTTTCCCGACGGACAGTACGTGCTGACCATTTCCTGATGGACTTGTGGTCAAAGGTGTTTTTCTTCACAAATTTCTCCACGAAGGAAAGGTGATATGGAATGGTCCAACTACTTGGAGCGTTCTGTGGCAGGGAGGCCAGGCCCACCCTTCACACAATATTGGCGAGAGGTAGAACCCCAGTATGTAGTGACACTTGGTGTTTGCATACCAAGGATCCACGCATAGCTTGATGCAACCACACACAAAGGTGGCCATCCAGGTGAGGGTAGCACTGGGTGTGTTTTTTTCCTCCTTTGCCTAGATCTTTTACATTGTGTCCCTTTGGACCTGGTCCATCTTTGATCTCCACATGAAGTGGAAGATGGTGACTGTGGCAGCACAGGTTCAGGCATTAGATCAGACCTGTGCCATATATAACAACACTGAGAGTACCTCACACCTAATGACCAAGTTTTAACCTGTGATGGAGAGCAGCCATTGCTGCCATCTGCCTAGTTTCTGCCGCTTGGTCGACCCAGTTTCCAAAGAGCATGGCCTCACTCTTGCCTCAATTTACCTTGTCCCCCGAGGCCCGTTCAAACTGGTCACAGATGCACATGAATCTGTGCATGGACAGTGGATCTGAGCAGAAAATCGTGACGTCATCCATGTACAGGGAGGCCTTAACCTGTAGGCCCCCGTTGCCAGGAATAGTCATCCCCCGAGGCTCGCATCCTTCCTGATGGACTCGGCCACTGGCTCTATGTAGCACACAAACAAGGTAGGAGAGAGAGGGCAGCCCTGCCTGACTCCAGATCGGACTGGAAAGCTGTCTGATTCCCACCCATTGATTGAGACTGCACTGACAATGTTGGTGGAGAGCAGTCGGATCCAATTGCAGATTCCCTCCCCAAAGCCTATTTTGGAGAGGACGTCTCTTCTGTACGTGTGGGATTTCCTGTCAAAGGCTTTCTCCTGGTCCAGGCTGATGAGGCATGTATCCATGACCCCTTGAACTGCACATAGGCGATCATATCCCTGAGGATATGAGACTCTCAGTGATCTTCCTGCCCGGTACAGCGCAGGCTTGGTCAACGTGAGTCACCGGTCGCAGATGGCTTTTAAATACAGTAATTGTAAATTGTACCAGCTTCCACCACTTCCTCTGGCAGCTCATTCCATGGCTAGCTTTTAATTCCAGGTGCTAGTGAATTCAAATTTCATCAGTTGGCATGGTGGGTTTCAAAGCCATGTTCCCAAAACATTAGCCTGGAATTCTTGATTCCTAGTCCAGTGACATTACCACTGTGCCTCTGAAGGGATAAATGGAAATGTGGAATTCAAAAGAGCAATACATAAAGCGTAATCATATTGAACGGTGGAGGGACCCTGATGGGCCAAATGACCTTACCCTGCTTCTATTGTTTGCTTTCTATTTAGCAATTATTGTTTCAGGAAATAAAAACAGGAACTCTCTCAAATACTACCTGATGGAAGCTTGAGAAATGCAGTGGCTTCTGGTCACATGGTCTGCATCCTGTTTCCTAAGACATTATATATTTTCTCGTAAAGTGATATAACAGCATTAATAGTCCTGGTATAAGCCCATTAGCAATTAAGGAAAAAAATGCAATCTTTTGAGTGATTGCTTCCTCTGGAACTGCACATAAGCAGAACTCACAATGTTTAAAAAGGATGGGTAGGGAGAGAAAATTTGTATAAATTTCTGTGGAGAATAATAGGAACAAATTTTATGCTGGATAGAAGTTCTGCTTAATCCTTGTCTTGCCTCCAGCTCATAAGCCAGGATCAGGTTCATTTAACTATTTTGGGAGCTTGCATATCATGACACAATTTTTAACATAGAAATTGTAACTCCACTCCCAATTTAAAATATGCTATTTCTGTTCTACAGTCCAATGCATTCTGATTGACTGCCCTTTCAAATTTAAAGGCATTCCCTTGCAACATGGTGGGAGGCAGGGGGTCACAGTTGTTAATTGCTATGCTGTTTCTAAGGTTCAATAAGCTGTAAAATATATTTTCCTTATTTGAACACGTTCATAAAGTGTACACTCATGTGGATGGAGGTACTTTTGTAAAATTATGGGAAATGCTGAAAGCACCATTTGGAAGCAAAATACATTGAAACAGCTTTCTGGTCAACTTTCCTTCATTGTTTGACATAATATATTCTTCGGCAGAATCTGACAAATATTTCCTTTTTTTTATTTTTAAAATGCAATTTGACTGGAAAAACTGTTTCCTTTTTAATTCTTTTAGCTAAAATTAACCAGTGCGTGAATGTAATAGTTATGCTTGAGTTTAATAGTCAGTTCTTTAAATACAACTATGTTACTGTGAAACAATGCTTTCTCTGTAGTTTATTGTTCAGTCAAAATAAATTTCTGAATGTAAAGCCAGCATTCAGAATTGGCAATGCCCACTGCATTCTCTAGCTATACACCAAAGATTTGGCAGGCTCTCTAAATTCTTTCAGTTCACTTTAAACATGTTTAACAACCTTTTAGTGGCAATTTAAAAATGAATTTAATGTTTCATTTCATGAATTATGTTTTAAGATAGGTTGTGCCATTCTCTTATCATGGAAACGGATGAGAGAATTAGTAATGAAACAGGCAATGATTCTGTTTGTGTCTACGCATTGAGCAAAAGCAGCCAAATGTAATTTATTTGTCTGCTATGAATAGTTACCCACAAGCATGGTCTGGTTTCACTGAATATCCACTCTCAAAATCACTTGTAGCTTGAAACCCAAATATGAGATAACTTTGCAATTGGACCATATTACAGAAAAATCCTTTTGAGCATGAACTTATAAGATGCATGTTGTTTATACTAAAGACAGTATTGTTGTGAATGTTTTCTCAATATAATCATCTGTTACATTAAAGATTATCTAAAGCCTGAAGAATCTAAAACAAGTGTTTTACTTTGGGACTTAGCAATTGATCCAATTCGAGTTACAGCCAAAATCGCACCGTTTTGAAAACCATATTGTTTTTGAATGGTTCTGCTCAAACACATATTTGCATATTGCCAAATGTAAACTGTGTAATGAACGATCAGGCAATCAACATTTTAAAACAGGATTTCTGAAAAACCGTACTTTAAACTTACAATTTTTAAATACATCAAGAAGTATTAATACAGCTGACAATGGGCTTGCTAGATAAGTATTTTAATCAGTGTCACTCTACAACAGTGAGTAGCCCAATTTTAAAGCACTGAAATTACATTTAAATGTACTGAATCCTTTGTTAGTTATATTAAAATACAGAATCAGTTTCTATTTTTTTTAATTCAAAAGCTTTTCAAATGTGCCTATCAATGTCCTTTTAACCTAAAAAAGTATTTGAAGTTTTCCCAAAGGCCTGCAAAAGAATGGAGTTAGTGAAAATTCCCAAAGTGATTAATTCATCTTGGCACATAGCCAATTTTGTTGGGATTAGGATTGTTGCGCTATTCTCCTGGATTCAGTGCATGTAATTCTTTAATGATTTAATCAGATCAGGAAAGGTGAATACATTTGTACATTCATCCTGCTGGGCAGATCATTGTAACCTCTCACTCTACTTTGTCAAGCCTACTGAATCCCATCATTCTTCACATTCACTTACCATGATAACATACCCATCCTCTCTTTCCGTGTACTCCCTCACTTTCTCATCCACTGCGATTTACTCTTAGCTTTGTGTAAATCAAGCCTTTCCCTGGTAGTCACTCTCATAAAGGCAATGCACTATTGAGTGAATACATGTTGGTACAATCACTCCAAACATGAAGTACAGGGTTGTGCAGAAATTTCAGAAGGGTGAAAGGGGGGAGATACTAAATGAATGTCTAACATCAGTATTTACTGTGGAAAAGGATATGGAAGAAACGGACTGTAGGGAAATAAATGGTACATCTTGCAAAACGTCCATATTACAGAAGAGGAAGTGCTGGATGTCTTGATACGGGTAAAGGTGGATAAATCCCTAGGACCTGATCAGGTGTACCTAGAACACTGTGGGAAGCTAGAGAGGTGATTGTTGGGCCTCTTGCTGAGATATTTGTATCATCGATAGTCACAGGTGAGGTGCCGGAAGACTGGAGGTTGGCAAACATGGTGCCACTGTTTAAGAAAGGTGGTAAGGACAAGCCAGGGAACTGTAGACCAGTGAATCTGACGTCATTGGTGGGCAAGTTGTTGGAGGGAATCCTGAGGGACAGGATGTACATGTGTTTGGAAAGGCAAGGACTGATTAGGGAAAGTCAACATGGCTTTGTGCGTGGGAAATCATGTCTCACAAACTTGGTGGAGTTTTTTGAGGAAGTAACAAAGAGGATTGATGAGGGAAGAGCAGTAGATGTGATCTATATGGACTTCTGTAAGGCGTTCAATAAGGTTCCCCATGAGAGAAGGTTTAGCAAGGTTAGATCTCACGGAATACAGGGAAATCTAGCCATTTGGATACAGAACTGGCTCAAAGGTAGAAGACAGAGGGTGGTGTTGGAGGATTGTTTTTCAGACTGGAGGCCTGTGACCAGTGGAGTGCCACAAGGATCGGTGCTGGCTCCTCTACTTTTTGCCATTTACATAAATGATTTGGATGCAAGCATAAGAGGTACAGTTAGTAAGTTTGCAGATGACACCAAAATTGGAGGTGTAGTAGACAGTGAAGAGGGTTACCTCAGATTACAACAGGATCTTGACCATATGGGCCAGTGGGCTGAGAAGTGGCAGATGGAGTTTAATTCAGATAAATGCGAGGTGCTGCATTTTGGGAAAGCAAATCTTAGCAGGACTTATACACTAAAGGTCCTAGGGAGTGTTGCTGAACAAAGAGACCTTGGAATGCAGGTTCATAGCTCCTTGAAAGTGGAGACGCAGGTAGATAGGATAGTGAAGGCAGCGTTTGGTATGCTTTCCTTTATTGGTCAGAGTACTGAGTACAGGAGTTGGGAGGTCATGTTGAGGCTGTACAGGACATTGGTTAGGCCACTGTTGGAATATTGCGTATAATTCTGGTCTCTTTCCTATCGGAATGATGTTGTGAAACTTGAAAGGGTTCAGAAAAGATTTGCAAGGATATTGCCAGGGTTGGAGGATTTGAGCTATGGGAAGAGGCTGAACAGGCTGGGGCTGTTTTCCCTGGAGCGTCAGAGACTGAGGGGTGACCTTATAGAGGTTTACAAAATTATGAGGGGCATGGATAGAGTAAATGGGCAAAGTCTTTTCCCTGGGGTGGGGAGTCCAGAACTACAGGGCATAAGTTTAGGGTGAGAGGGGAAAGATATAAAAGAGACCTAAGGGGCAACCTTTTCACGCAGATGGTGGTGCGTGTATGGGATGAGCTGCCAGAGGAAGTCATGGAGGCTAGTACAATTGCAACATTTAAGAGGCATTTGGATGGGTATATGAATAGGAAGGGTTTGGAGGGATATGGGCTGGGTGCTGGCAGGTGGGACTAGATTGGGTTGGGATATCTGGTCGGCTTGGACGGGTTGGACCAAAGGGTCTGTTTCCATGCTGTACATCTCTATGACTCTATAACCTGAGACCATCCTCCACATATTCCCATCAAACAACCTCCAAGGAGGAAGTGCTCAAAATCGTATTTTTTCTGGCTTGGCCATCAGAAACAGGGATCTCCTAATCCACTTTCCAGTCACAATTAGAGATCAGGGACCCACAAATTATAAACCCTCAGTCATGTAAAAGCAAAATACTCTGGAAATTGGAAATAAAAACAGAAATGCTCGAAGTCATAAGCAGGTCAACTGCAATGTGGAGAGAAATGGAGTCAGCATTTCAATTTGATGACCTTTCATCAAAACAGTCAGTTAGAATAATTGAATCCATAGAGTGTGGAACCTGGTCTTTTGGTCCATCAAGCCCACACCAACTCTCTGAAGAACATTCCACCCCCTATCTTATACCTGTAACTCTACAATTCCCATGGCTAACCCACCTAAGCTTGCACATCCTGGACACAGTGGGCAATTTATCATGGCCAATCCATCAAAATGCACATCTTTAGACTGTGGGAGAAAACTGAAGCGTCCAGAGGAAACCCTTGCCGACCTGGGGAGAATGTGCAAACTCCACACAGAGAGTCATCTGAGGCTGGAATCAAACCTGGGTCCCTGGCACTGTGAGGCATCAGTGCTACACGGAGCAACAGTGCTACCCTCTGTTATGTTGACTTGATTACATTCACAAAACATGTTCATCCTCAGAGATTGTTTGATGGGAATCTGTGGAGTACGATCTCAGGTTCTCACACCCTTCCTGGATGTGTGCACAACATTGTACTTTAGGTTTGGAGTGATTGCACTAACATGTGTTCACTCAATAGCCACTTATCTGGCCTTGACCAATTTATACATTCTCTCTTTACCACAACCATCATACATGCAGCAGGAATCCATAAAACTCATGGATGACAAACCTTTAAGAGATTATCATTTTTCATCCTAGGATACATTGTCACAGGAATTGTATACCACGCACCCAGCACATTCTCATCAGTGAGACAGAGCTGGGATTTCACCTGCTGACTCATTTCACAAGTGAGTGAGAGCAGGAGGTGGTAGGGACAGCTTGTGGAGTCTGCATCAGAGTTCAAATTTTATTGTTGAACAAGAGCTAATCATTATTCCAACTCTATTCCGCTATACACCACTGCTGAAAGGGAGGATCATTGAGAAGCAGCACAGAATGAATCATGTACTGACACAAAATTGTCTGACAATTATTGCAGAGAGAATAGATGAGTGTGCCACCCATGTGTTGACTCATATCCAGGACATTGCAGTGGTATCTTGCTATATGTATTGAGTAATCAGCTTGGTACAATATCAAATACTGCAATCACACCAAAATGGCGGCGGAGTACGACTCCAGCCAGAATGTGTCTGCTCCATCCATTCCTTTTGCTATTTTCTCTGTATTGTGTTTTTTTTTTACCAACTTCTATCCATTTTCTCTTCTGCAAGATGCCCAGAGCAGAACGGGGGTGGCAGCCACGGAGGTGGGAATGGTGGTCAACAGGCCCAGAGTGGAACGAGGGACAGCTAATGGTCTAGAAAGGAAATGGAGCAGGGGATGGCCAGCGATCTGAATGGAGCAGGGACAGCCAGCGACCCAGAATGGAGTGATAATGGCCAGCAACCTGGAATGGAGTGGGAATGGTCAGTGAATGGGAATTTAGTGGGAATGGCCAGCAATCCGGAATGGAGCAGGGATGGTCAGTGACCAGGAATGGAGCGGGAATGGCCAGTGATTTGGAATGGAGCAGTGACAGCCAGCGACCCGGAATGGAGTGGTAATGGCCAGCAACCTGGAATGGAGTGGGAATTGCCAGTGATCCAGAATGGAGTAGGAATGGCCAGTGACCTGTAATGGTGCAGGGACAGTCAGCAACCTGGAATGGAGTGGGAATGGGCAGGCACCCGGAATGGAGTGGGAATGGTCAGTGAACCGGAATTGAGTGGGAATGGCCAGCGATCCGGAATGGAGCAGGGATGGTCAGTGACTAGGAATGGAGCGGGAATAGCCAGTGATTTGGAATGGAGCTGGGATGGTCAGTGACCCAGAGCAGAGCATGGACAGTGGCCAGTGGGCCTAGAGTGAAAGTGGCCACTGGCTGGGAATTGGAGGAGTCCTTCTGGACACCCTTTTGGAAACACTGTATTATCTATCTATTTAGCTTTATTTCTTATTTTCCTAACTTACACAATGTATATTGGCAATGTAGTGTAACTTTTTTCCTTTATTTTCTCTATTTGCTGTACCTTTCATTTGTACCCAGGTACTTTGTACCTAAGATGCTGTTGTGTGTTGGCGACTTAGTACACTTTTCACTGTACTGCAGTTCTTTTGTAACTTGAGTATGTGTGACAATACACCTAATTCTTACACATGACCTTAGTCTTACATTCTCTAAATGTCAATGTGTTTGCCACTTTAAACAGACTCTCATGAGAAGATAATCATAAAAGGAGACATGAAAGTGGGAACACTACTCAGAGTGCTTTCATTTCTCACCTGTTGCCACCTTCTTACTGAGTAGCCTGTATGTTGCCCTGTGACCTGATGGCTGAGTTTAGCTCTGTACAGGTTCAGGTGAAAGAAACTTTTCTGGACATTTCATACACTTCAAAATCTCAAAGTTGTCTGGCAGCTCCTCAGTATTCAGAGTAGTGATCTCAGCAATTTGTCTGTAGTTCTGCCAATATTACTAGGGTTGAATGATACAGGTAAGAAGAGGAATAGAAAATCTTTATAGTTGCACAGGAGTGTGCATGTGGGTGTTTGAAGAAGTGTTGTACTGTAAAATATCTGTTCTTTAATTTAATGTGGAGGTGCCGGTGTTGGACTGGGGTGAGCAAAACTACACGACACTAGGTTATAGTCCAGCAGGTCTATTTGAAACTACAAGCTTTCGGAGTGCTGCTACTTCATCAGGCAAGAGGCACATTGCTCTGAAAGCTTGTACGTTTAATTAAACCTATCGTACAATAACCCGATGTCGTGTGATTTTTAACTTTATTCTTCAATAGATCACATGAATTTATTGATCTTTCCTTATGTTCCAATCTTGCCTATTTTTGTTTGCTGTATGATAAGTCATAATTTTATTAACTGGTAGACAAATGGGAAAACATGAAATGGTAATGACCAATGGGTAATCTACACGAGGTAGTTGGTTGATTGCAGGACTGTTCTGTGTCAGGGGCATTAGTGAAGGCAGGAAGAGGAGCCGTTGCATCTGCTTTACATGTTGATACACTGGTAAACTTCAGTAAACCATCTATTAACAAGGACAACACAGTGGAAAAACTGGTGCTGTATTGCCCTCATTGGGTTCCTCTTCTTTATCTACTTACTCCCTGAAATCCAAACTTCTCTGCTACACAATGCTGTGTAACATATGATGACTAGTCTGGATAGCCTGGCTGGTATGTACTGAAGGCTGCTTCTGGATCTGTCTGGACACTGGAAACATACTTTCTGCACATGGATAGTTTGATCATAAGGCATACTATATGACATTCATTGCAACAATCATTATTCAACCTCACTGGTCAGATTTTTGTTGGACATCATCAGCCTAGCTTGAAGAAGGCATCCAACCATCCCTTAAATCTGCTAGCATTTCAAATATATCCGAGATGTTAGAGTAACAGAAACATTATGGATGCACTGTGGAAATCTTATGCCCAAGAGTTGGAGGACTTGAGCTATCGGGAAAGGCTGAATGGGCTGGGACTGTTTTCCCTGGAGCATTTGAAGGCCGAATGGTGACTTTGTAGAGATTTATAAAATCATGATCGGGCATGGATAGAGTAAATAGACAAGGTCTTTTCCCCAGGATGAGGGACTCCAGAACTATAATGCACAGGTTTAGGGTGAGAGGGGAAAAATTTAAATGGGGCAACTTTTTCATGCGAGGGTGATGTATTTATAGAATGGGCTGCCAGAGGAAGTGGTGGAGGCTGGTATAATTACAGCATTTAAAAGGCATCTGGATGACTATATAAATAGGTAGAGTTTGGAGGGATATGGACAAAGTGCTTGCAAATCGGACTAGGTTAAGTTAGGATATCTGTTCAGCATGGATGAGTTGGATGAAAAGGTCTGTTCTGTGCTGTACATCTTTATGACTCTATGAATCTATCTGCAGAAATGCCTTCTGTCATTGCACACCCAGTCATGTTGATGGAGTGGGAGACCTAGTATTTGGCACATACTGATGGTTAACCTGAGGGTGCTGGAATTATGATAATTTTATAATCAATGAGATTCTTCACCTGTGGAAAAACATCCAGAAACACAAACCAAAGCACCCACTCAATCTGGTTGACACGATCACTGGTAACTCAAAGGTGGTCACATAATTGCCAGCCTTTGCGTCATCAGTCACTTGTCTTATGTATTTGTAGATCTCCACCTGAAGGGTTTTGGCTGAGAAGGATTGGGAAGCTGGAAAGCTTTGGTCACATTGTTGATAGTGGGGGGATTCAGCAATTGTAATGCCAATAAACATCAATGGATCATAGTTCAATTCTCTCCCATTAGACAAGGTTAATGCCTGGCATTTGTGTGGCATAAATTTTGCTTGCCACTTGTCAGACACAGCCTGAATGTTGTCTAGATCTTGCTGCAGTTGGACATGGTCTGCTCAGTATCTGAGGTGTCACAAATTAGGATTAAACATTGTGCAATCATCAGTGAACATCCCCACTTCTCATTCTATCATAGACAGAAGGTAATTAATTCATTAACTAAAGATAATTGAGCCGAGGACACTACCCTAAAGAACTCTTGCAGAGTGTGATGAAGCTGAGATGATTAACCATCAACAACCATAACCTTCTTCCTTTGTGCCAAATATGCCCCCTAGTCATGAAATTCCCCAAACTAGGGAAAATACATAAGACAAGTGACTGATGACGCAAGGGCTGGCAATTATCCATGCCCTTCATGGTTTTATAAATGTCTAAAAGGTGACTCCTCAACTTCCTACATTCCAGTGAAAATGTCCTAGCTTTTCCTTATAAATCAACCCTCCATTCCCAACAACACCCTGGTAAATTTCCTTTGAATCCTTTCCAGCTTAATAATATCCTTCCTTTGACAGGATAATACAATACTCCAGAAGAGACCTCACCAACGTCTTGTACAAGCTCAATATAATGTCCCAACTCCTATATCAAAGGTCTAAGCAATGAATGCACGTGTGCTAATGCCTTCTTAACTACCTTATATGTTGCAAACTTCAAAGAATTATGTACCTGAACTGCTCAGTCTCCCTATTCTACAACATTACCCAAGGCCCTACTTTTAATTATATGTCCTGTCCTTGTTTGTTTTACCAAAATGCAATACCTCACCTTTTCCCGAATTAAATTCTATCTTCAGTCTTCACACCATTGATCCAATTGGTCAAAATCTCTATTAATCTTAGATGACCTTCAGTGATGTCCACAATGCCACCAATTTTGGTGTCATCCTCAAATTTAATAACCTTGCCTTCCATATTTTCATCTAAATCATTTACATAACTGATAAACAAAAGTGGATCCAGCACCAAGTCCTGTGGAACACCGCTGGTCATAGGCCTCCAGTAAAAAAAAACACCTCCACCTTTATTCTCTGCCTCTTGCCATTAAGCCAATTTTATATCCAATCAGAATCCCATGTGTTCTAACTGTACTATCTAGTCTACCATATGAACCTTGTCAAAGGCTTTACTCGGGTCCAAAGTAGGAGAAAGTGAGGACTGTAAATACTGGAGAGTCAGAGTCAAAAATGTGGCACTGGAAAAGCACAGTAGGTCAGGCAGCATCTGAAGAGCAGGATAGTCGATGTTTCAGGCTTCACTAGTTTCCAAATCTCCCCTCGTCCCACCTCTTCCCAGATCCAACCCTCCAACTCAGCACCTCCCTCTTTACCTATCCTCCTGGTCCATTTACCTTCCCATCTGTCTACTCCACCCTCCCCACTGACCTATCACAATTACTACCACTTGCATCCACCTATCGCTTTCCCATCTATCTTCCCCCAGCCCCACCCCCACATTTCTATTATCTCTTAGCTCCTTTCCCCCTCCAAATTTCTGATGAAGAGCTTATGCGTGAAACATTGACTCTCCTGCTCTTCATATGCAGCCTGACCTGCTGTACTATTCCAGCACCATACTTTTCGCCTCAAGTCCAACGTAAACAATGTCTACCACTCTGCCCTCATCAATCTTCTTGGTTGCATGTTGTGTTGGAGTATGATTCTGCATCTGCTGATGGCCCTTAGCACCTTTTGAATGCTCAGTGCTGAATTGCTAGATCTGTTTGAAGTCTGTTCCATTTAGCATCATGATCGTGCAGCACAACACAATGTGTGGTATTCTCTATGCGAAGACAGGACTTTGTCTTCACAAGGAATGTAGGGTGGTCATTCTTCCTGATACTTTTGTGGATGAATTAATCTGTGGCCGGCAGATTGCTGAGGACATGATCAAGTATGATTTCTCTTCCTGTTAATTCCCTCACTACCTTCTGTAGATCCAATCGAACAGTTATTTCCTTTGGGAATCACCTGGTTCAGTAGTGGTGTTTGCAAGCCACATTATGAGATAGACATTGAAATTGAAATCATTCATCCATGTACATTTTGCGCTCTTGCCTCTATTTTTGTTCAACGGTGAAGATAATTCATAAACCAATTGGGAGTAGGTGGTAACCAGCAG
The DNA here is from genome assembly GCF_020745735.1 of Hemiscyllium ocellatum. Lineage (NCBI taxonomy): Eukaryota > Metazoa > Chordata > Chondrichthyes > Orectolobiformes > Hemiscylliidae > Hemiscyllium > Hemiscyllium ocellatum. Next base: position 66,414,288 of record NC_083402.1, on the reverse strand, counting down.
GAGGTTCACTGCTCATGTTTGATCTGATGGCATGAGATTTCAAGAGTTCCACAGTCAAAGTTGAGGATTCTCAGGGCAACTCCTTCCCACCTTCTACCATTATGCTGCCAGCTTGGTTGGTCTGTCCTGTCAGTGGGAAAGGACGTATCCAGTGATGGTGATTGTACTTTCTGGGACATCGATTGTAACTGTTTGCTCTTCTTCATTTTGTGCACGTGTGAACTTTATTTTTTTAACGGTGATGGATACTTGTGACAAATCGAATATTTTCCTCAGGAATTAACTATCCTGTCAGCAGTAAGTTAATCTAGGCTCCAGCTAGCACACTCAAATAAAAGCAAAGTACGAGGGATGATGGAAACTTGGAATAAAAACAGAAAATGCTGGAGAAACTTTGCAGGTCAGGTAGTATCTGTGGAGACATAAACAGAGTTAACATTTTGAGTTCAAAGAATCTAAGATGAATCTTTAAATATAAAATATAAACTTTATTTGACTGTACACAGATGCTTCCAGGCCGGCTGAGCATGTCCAGCATTTTGTTTTTATATTGGAGACAGCATAGTTGATGTAGAATCAAGCTTATTTTCTTAGACCCCAACAACCAAAGAACACAAATCATCAGCTTGGCATTTTACCATTTCCTACATCCAGCTAATGATCACTTGTCCACTTTTCATTGTACTCACTTAGCTCACTCGTTATCCATCCTAGGACCCTGTCCATTGACTAGCATTCAAACTGGAGTTGGATATTCAAACTTACTTTACAGCTCGTGCTGATAAAAAGGGGTTGCAGCTTATCTTCAGTACATTGGAACTTTTCATTCAACTATTGCTGCATATTTCTGATGCATTTGGATTTGGAAGACCCAGTCAGAAATGCAGAGCTGTGTCAGTGTGTAGAAAAGTCAAAGTCAGAAGTCACATGACACAGGTTATAGTCTAACAGGTTTATTTGAAATCACAAGCTTTCGGAGCAATGCTCCGAATTTCAAATACCTGTAAACCTGTTGACTACAGCCTGGTGTCATTTGACCTCTGACTCTGTCCACCCCAGTCCAACATCAGCACCTCCACGCCGTAGAAAAGTCAAAGTGGAGAAGCAATCTGATATTAATTTCCACTTTGCAGAAGATGCAGGTCATTAGGTTTTGAATTCTTGGTGACTGTAAACAGTGCATCATTTCATATACACTGAAGTATTTGTGATAGTTGTGGCATTGTAACAAAGCTAATTTGATTATTGGCCAATGGCAGTATTCATAGAAATTGCACTTCTTCACAAAATAAGATGAAATAATGTAGACTTCTCCACTTTCTTTCAGTGCCAGGACTGACCTGGTGCCACCACTGCCTGTGACCCGTGCTTCAGATGCTCAGGACCGTCACGGATCGTCTTCCACATTAAATCAGGTAAGTTTAATTCAAACCATTAAAACCATATTAACAAAGCTGTGTAATGTCTTTGAGCAAGTCATAGTGAAGAAACTTTTGGCAGCATTGAGCAGGTTCCAGAATGTAGAGACAATGTTGGAAAGTGTCCTACTTTTCATCAGCAATGATTGAGAATTTGGACAAAAACTTTTATTTTCCACGCAAGCACAATTAATGTTTGAGTGCAAGTTTGCTGCATGTTCCAGGTGAAAGAGATTCCACACTGTGAACAGATACTAGGAAAATGATGAACAGAATTCCTGTCAATGTAATACTTTCATTTTAATTTCCTGAAGTCTGGCTGGAATATGATGTGCTGTTGTTTAAGCTGGTACAGGAATATTCAACCATGGTTTTACCATATCAATCATCACCAAAAGTCAGCCTTACCTAAATAACCCTCGTCAAATAAGTAACATACATTGGGGACCAGTTAAAGATGGCAGAGTTGGGTATTAACCTTGTGTACTTTGGAATAATCAGGACATTTTGTTTTATATATGTGTGCTGAGGAAGTAGAAGCCCTTATATATGTGTGCAGACTGACAGTGGCTACATTCAATAGTCTTCAAAAATACATAAACTGTCATGATTCTCAATTAACCATCATCCATGCAGTGAGAACATGAGTATAGGTCACCCTGCATGCAGGGCCACTCATGCATTGCATGCATCTCCACAGGGTGCATCTGATGACTCTTAGCTTCATTTCTTAGCACTGACTCACTGACTGCGATTACTCGAAGGCTGCCAGCCTCATTGGATGAATCAATTTTTGTCGCAGAGGGAGAGGAAAGCAGCTTGTCATGGTTCAGAGCATTGAATAGTTAAGGGAGTGAATGTGTCATTGTGCAGCACCACGCTATGTCAATGTCACACCTCCAGCAAGTGTTAACAGCTTATATGGCAAACATATTGCAGGGAACTTAAACAAATAGCAATGTCCGAAACACAAGGGGCTAGTACTTAATGGAATCATTGTGGACCACAGTATCTTTGGAGATACTACTGCAGGCAGTCAAGGGACTTGTCTGCTTACAATTCAGGGCTTGACCATGATCAGACAGGAGTTTGGTCCAACCAGGATCTGGGAATCTTCTTAATCCAGTGACGAGGTCACAGTCAGCCCTGCAGGTACAGTTCATCCAGTCTGGCGATGACAGTTAGGTCAGTCGGATCCTGTGGAAACATCAGTCGGGGCTGGACCAGGTTTTCCAGGAGGGGCCAAAGAAAAGGATTGACGCTGATGGAATTGAATGGGAGAGCTGTTAGTGGTGACGCAAGGGTAGGAGAGGTGGTAGCTATCCACAGCAAGTGAGTAAGAAGCACAGAACACAGGAGTGATTACTGGTTTGGGAGGAAAAGCATGGTGAGAGTTGTTGAGTGCACATGATGTGTGTGAAAGTCCGAGTTGTTGCCCATCAGCTTTGGTGCAAAGTGTCTTAGAGTTAGGGTAAGTGACAGTCCTGGAAGTGTAAAGTAGCAGACAGATTAGCGATGCTTATTCTTGCCAAGTGTAGAAGATCATTAACCTGTGTATTGTGTTTCACCTCAGGCACTGCTCTGGCCTGAGCTGCTATTACAGTCCAGGCTGGCAGAGGCTGATGGCATAGCCTCATTTGATAGTCAACAGGAAAAAGCAATGCTCACATATCCACATGACATCTGGATTCCTGTCAGTGCACTGATGCGCTAACTTGCCTCTCTGTGCCATGTCCTTGAGGGTAACAGTACAGGACCACAGCTTGAAGGTTAGTTCCTGGCTTGCAGCATCTGAAGTGCTGTGGCGCTAGGGATTAAATACAGCACTGGTGCTGCAAACATTGCAAAGTGCTGGCAACAGTGAACACTTCCATTTTTCCTGTTATGCAATTGTACAAAATGGACGCTGTGAGTCCAGTTGCATAAATAATAAAATGAAGAATGGAAGATTGTGTGAAAAAAGTCACTGTGGGCCATGGCAGACTGGATGCCACAATTTTACTAATAATGCATTAGTATTTGGAGAAAAAATGGAGTCAAACTGGGAAACGACTCAAATCTAATGTAGCATATCTGATTTCTTGATTCCTTCAAATTATGCTAAATTGTTTCTGGAAGAATGCTACATTTCTCTCGAAGCTGGAGGGAAATGCTTTACCAGGGTATTTTGTTCAATGCTAAAATATTCCTGATAACTGTACCACAAAAATGAAACAGACACATTTTTCTGTTTTGTTTAAAAGATAGTCAAAGCATGAAAATATTGAGTGTTTTCCAGAGAGGTGATAAGTTATTTTTTGTTGTTGTAGAAACAGTTGTCAAGTCTGACTTTTACTCTGGCCAGAAAGAAGAGGAAGTCCAAGTCTTAACATGTAGAGAGGACTTGGAATTTCTGAAGCAATGGTTAATATGTTTTTGTTGCTATCTCGTCTGGTTCTTCAAATGTCTGTTTATGTTATCTGGGATAAGAGAAATGGCCCAGAATTATGTTTGGAGAATGCAGTTCATTACTGTATTAAAGGTGCCTATTCGACCTTTTAAGACTGTGTTATTACTTTGAAAGACTGAGCCATTCAACTTAAACCCTGTCCTTATTTACTAGCTTTGTCTTTTTCAATCAGTGGATCTAGTTCCTGTTTAAAGAGAATGCATTCTGCTTTGAACATTCTGATGAAGAGTCATCTAGACTTGAAACGTTTTTGTTTTTTCTCCATGGATGCTGTGATCTCCAGCATTTTTTGTTTTCAGTACTATTTTGAGCATTGTTTCTGACAGGGCACTTGATGCATATTCACGATCTAGGGTTATATCATTTGGATATCAACTCAGTGGGCTGTAAAATCAGTTTTACTAAATTTTTAAAAACATCGAAATTTAAACTGCTGGAAATCTGAAACAAGACTCTTCTGAAGATGAGTTGAGAGAGTATTGCTGGAAAAGCACAGCAAGTCAAGCAGCGTCCGAGGAGCAGGAGAATTAACATTTGGACATAAGTCCTTCATCAGGAATTCAACAGGAACATTCCTGGTGAAGGGCTTATACCCAAAACGTTAATTCACCTGCTCCTTGGATGCTGCCTGACCTGCTGTGCTTTTCCAGCACCACAATCTCGACTCTGACCTTCAGCATCTGCAGTCCTCACTTTTTTCCTCTTCTGAAGATGGGTCATACTAGACTCGAAGCATTAATGGTTTCTCTACAGATACTGCCAGATTTGCTGAGTTTCTCCAGCCTCCTCTGTGTTTGTTTCAATTTTAACTAGCTTTACCAGATTAGTTTATCTCTACTGCACCATAGCACTGACATCCTCCTTAATGTAAAGCACCCAAAACTGGAACAACGGTATAGAGTTTCTGTTTTAGACACATTCTACAATCCTGTGGCAAATAATCTTGAAACTTTCCTTGGTTCTGAGGTGAAATTATTGTTCAAGTTCCTTCTCATTTATTTGCATAATTATAAATTGAAAGTCTTCCATGAACCAGTACAACGAGGGCAGCATGATGGCTCAGTGGTTAGCACTGCTGCCTCATAGCGCCAGGGACCCGGGCTTGATTCCTGCCTCGGGCGCCCGTCTGTATGGAGTTTGCACAATCTCCCTGTGTCTGCGTGGGTTTCCTCTGGGTGCTCTGGTTTCCTCCCACAGCCATGCTAAATTGCCCATAGTGATAGGTGCATTAGTAGGGAGTAGGGGAATAGGTCTGGGTGGGTTACTCTTCGGAGGGTTGGTATGGACTTGTTGGGCCGAAGGACCTGTTTCTGCACTGAAGAGAATCTAATCTAATTGACACTTTGTACAGCAGATTTATTTATTTGTTTACTTTTTTTGCACTAAAGGACATTCCTTGATGTCTATAAGATTGGTATCCTTCTGTATTATAGTCTTATTAGTGCAAGTGAAAACAAAATGTGCATTTTTACTAAATTCACCTGGTCCTCTATCTGTGGGTAATTTGATTTTAAATATCTAAAATGACTTTAAATTTAATACAGTACCATTTACTAGTTTCCATAGAGTACAATGTCAATAGTTGCTCCATATCAAACCCACTCATGATTTTGAACCTTTATTTTTGTCATTAAATCAGTTGTTTTGTTCTAAATATTATATGCATTTAAGTAATGAGTCATTATTTTCACCTTTTAACATTTTAAAAATCCTTTGACCTCATTGACTGCTGTTTTCTCACATTTGTAGATTCTGCCCTTTTGTGTCCCATGCTGGTGAAATTATGTAAATAGCATCTTGCTGCCATTGTTCCCCTCTGCAGAACCATCCCTCATTTTTAAGTTTAAAGCATGCTGTATATCCTTACTATTTTGATTAGCCATGACACCGATCATAAACAGCTCCAAGTGAAGCCTGTCCCATTGGAACTAGCTCCCTTCTACTCCAGTGCTGGTGCCAGTGCCTCATTGTTACAATTCACTGGGAAGGACATTATAAACAAGCCCCATGCTATCCCCAGGGTCATCACAAGAAGTAAAGATTTTATAAAGTACACAACAATCCCCAATTTACATGAATTTCTAACCCAGATTGATAGAAGACATGGACCAGGTTTCTATACTGTTCAAGAGTCACTATTTATGGCAAGTAATTAAACTTCAGCTACAGCTGTTAAACAGTTCTAATCCATTGGCATTTAATACTATTGATTTAAACTCTAATCCTTCTAAGTTCCCCCTTACATACACAGACAGACGTGATGAAATATGTCATGGATAGAGAGAGAGACTGGACAGAGAGCTCAGTAATCTTTGTTCCCGCACACCATTGTTGAGATGATCCTTATATACAGTTACCTTTCTCTGGTTGTTTCCACTGGCTAGTGAGTGATACAGGTGGCTTGTACTCTCGGAAAAGACTTGGACTTATCACAGTTTACAACAATTGTTACAAGAATTCCTTTTCAATTGCTTTGTTCAAATATAAAGTTAAAAATCACACAACACCAGGTTATAGTCCAACATGTTTAATTGGAAGCACACTAGCTTTCGGAGCGACGCTCCTTCATCTATCACCTGGTGAAGGAGCGGTACTCCAAAAGCTAGTGTGCTTCCAATTAAACCTGTTGGACTATAACCTGGTGTTGTGTGATTTTTAACTTCGTACACTCCAGTCCAACACCGGCATCTCCAAATCATTTGTTCAAACAGTTATTTACATGATGCCTACAATGGGTGTCAAGTGACTTGCTTTCAAAACAGCAGCCACTCTTTCAAACACAATTTTTAAAAAAAGTTTCAAAACACAAAAGTAAAAAGATGCAGTCTGTACACCATGAAATGAAATCTATGCCATTTGGTATGCTTTCCTTTATTGGTCAGAGTATTGACCACAGGAGTTGGGAAGTCATATTGTGGCTGTACAGGACATTGGTTAGGCCACTGTTGGGATATTGCATGCAATTCTGGTCTTCCTATCAGAAAGATGTTGTGAAACTTGAAAGGGTTCAGAAAAGATTTACAAGGATGTTGCCAGGGTTGGAGGATTTGAGCTATAGGGAAAGGCTGAACAGGCTGGAGCTATTTTCCCTGGAGCGTTGGAGGCAGTGGGTGACCTTATAGAGGGGCATGGATAGGACAGATAGACAAAGTCTTTTCCCTGGGGTGGGGGATTCCAGAACTACAGGGCATAGGTTTAGGGCGAGAGGGGTTAGAAATAAAAGAGATCTAATGGGCAACTTTTTCACACAGAGGGTGGTACATGTATGGAATGAGCTGCCAGGGATGTGGTGGAGGCTGGTACAATTGCAACATTTAAGAGGTATCGGGATGAGTAAATGAATAGGAAGGGTTTGGAGGGATATGGGCCGGGTGCTGGCAGGTGGGAGGGATATGGGCCGGGGGCTGGCAGTTGGGACTAGATTGGGTTGACATGGACGAGTTGGACCGAAGAGTCTGTTTCCGTGCTGTACATTTCTCTGACTCTATTTGCCCCCACCTCAGATTCTGGGCTGCACATTTAACTCTTTGACTTTATTTACCCCATTCCATTTGTCCATGGCTCAGATAGTAATCCGGAGATTATTAGTTTGGAGTTTCTGCTTTTTAACGTAGCTCCTGGCTGTTCAAACTCTTTCAACAGAACTGTCTTTCTAGTTCCAGTAAAATCATTGGTACTAATGTAAATGACAACAAATGAATAATTCCTCTTTCATTCCCAGTTCCTCTCCACATGTGAGGAAATTTGCTTAACCATGGCACCCAGGCAGGCAGCACACTTTGGGACTCCCACTTGTGGCTACAGAAACCAAAAACGTTCCCTATAAGTATACTGTCCCTAATCACCACTCCATTCCTATTGCATCCCTCCACATGAATGGCTCCCTGTATCACAGTGCCATCAGCAGTTCACTCATCCTTCCTGCATGCCCTTCTCTTGGCCACACAGCCTGCAAGAACCTCATAACTGGTGGATAATTGTAGAGGCCTATGCTCTTCTAACTTTACCCCCAGGTCTCCATATCTGTCTCTTCTCCCTGATCAAATTTGAAGTGATTAATCTGAAGGGGGTGACCACCTCCTGGGAGCAAAGATTCCAGGTAAGTTTCCTCCTTCCTGATGTAGCACAACGTCTGCAGTTCAAATTCCAACTCCTCGATTCAGATCTGAAATCCTTCAAGCTGCAAACACTTACTACAGAATCACCTCAGTCTCCAGCAGATGCCACATGCTGCAGCAGCTCATGGTCCTGCCATCACTATTGTATTTTGTGTAATTAATTACTGAAATATCCCCACTCTTTCCATTATATTGTATATTTTATAAATTGTATCAATCTTATACTAATGAAGCTACTTTTAAAATAAAGAGAGAAAGGACTAAAGAGCTCAATGCAATCTAAAGAATTTGTTTACAATAAAGATTAGAAATACCTGACAATCCTATCTACCAATCAGCTCTCTCCCTGCGCTCACATGTAGTTCATGATGTCTCTCTCTGTTACTGGTTTCCCTGCAGATGGGCCTCTTGATCCACAGCTTTTATCACCTCCCATTTATCTCGCACTCTGGAGACTTTCCTTCTTGCAGTAACCTTACTTGAAGCAGCTCTATCCCCAACTGCGCCAAATTCCCTCCTGAAATCACACTCCCAGGTGTAATCACTAGGCCACTGTCTCACTCAGGTAAAAGCTCTTTCACACTGATCATGGGATTTAAAAATCCCTTTATGAGATAAAATTTTGATCACTTTTTTTAAAAAATCAGTCTGTTTATCAAGAAATATATCTGGGACAGGTGAGACTTGAATCCAGAGGGAGTACATTCAGGAGTACCATAGCACCACAGCACCCAAGCAAATTCAATTTGTCACTTTCCTTTCTTTCAAAATTAGTCACTTTTTATGTCCAGTGCACGGTAAGCACTTCATTCAGACAAAGGATTTCTGGTGTTTGATTGATAATTGTCACCATTTGGTTACTGCCATTTAGTTAGATTATTTTAACTTAAAGCTCAAGATTTGAATCTGAATGTTACTGAAAATTGAAACTGAAAAATATGTGTAAGTTGAATTCCCACTTTAAATCAAATTCTTAGATATACTCCCACAAGCAAAGGTTCCCTTCACTGATAGGCTTTCTCTTGAAGGGTCAAAAATAGCGGGTTTCACTTTTTAAAATCTTTTATGGTCAGTTTTGTGTTCAGAGCTGACTTTTGGTCTTATGTTTTTAAGTCAGTATAAAATATTCCACTTAAAATTCCTTTATCTTTATACTGACTTTGGGTATCTAATGTTGATATTGCCTCAAACAAGCAGAAATTCACATCAATATTTTCACTGTGGCATAACCAATGAATTAATTAAAGATTTACTGTTACTTTTTAAATTTGTATTATATCCATATCTATATAAATTATAGGTAATTTACTATTTGTAAGCTTTGATCACTTCTGTCTTAATTTAGTCTACTGTAGGATAACTAAAAATATGTTTTCCATAATTACTACTTTATAAAAAATCATTCCTGGCTTGCATGCTAGCCCAGCATACTTTCCTATTATTTAGCAGTTTATGGCGTGCTCCCAATATGCTCAAGTATAATATATCCAGAGTGGCATGGATCTACGTGGATAATTTAGTATGCGTTAGATAGATACCACTGTTGTATCCAGCACAGATTTTCAGCCCTACAAATAGGATGTTGTTGAGTTCCATGGCCTTTGCTGTATTCAACGCTGTCATTGATTTTATAACATCATGTGGAATGAGTTGAATTAGCTAAGGACTGGCATCAGTGATAGTACAGATCTCAGAAAGAAGTAGGGATGGATCATTCATTTAATATGTCTGGCTAAAGGTGGTTGCAAATGCTTCAGCTTGGTCTCTTGGACTGCCATGCAAAAGTGCATCTCTTGAGAATTAGGATGCTAATGGTGAGACAACGCCTCCCCCCCATGAATTGTTTGATGCCATCATGATTAATGACTGATGTGACAGCTGCTTATGCTGTTTCACCTGCAAGTAGTCTGTGTTGTAGTTTCACTAGATTGACACCTTACTTTTAGGTCTGCTTGATTTCAGGCATGCCCTTGTGCACTGTTCATTGAATCAAGGTTACTCACCTTGATGGGAAATGCTAGTCCAGGAGATTACAGATCACAATGGTTTATGATACATCCTGCAGGAATTTCCAATTTTGTGCTGTAAAAATTGCTGTTTAATAAGTAGATGAATAAGCATTCTTTTTTAAAAATTTCTTTGTAAACAGAAGCGAAATAAATCTGAAGGTTGTACAACAGAAGGAAAGACACACACTTCAAGTGATGACTGGGATTCAAAATTCAGTGTTAAAACTTCGAGAACTATGCAGACACCACGGATCAAGACTGAGACCTGACTCCTTTAACTTACTAATTGAGGAAAGCTTTGGGCATGCAATGACATAGGAACAATTCTACTATAGCATTACCATGAGAGACTATTTGTTTTGAGGCTAGTATCTTGGACTGTCTTTCTGGAATTTATGACCATCATTTTTATATTGATATCAAATAATTTTCTGGATTTATATATTCCAAATTTTCTTTTAAAGTTTGATTTTCTATAGCAATGTGTCAAACGCTGTTAAGTAACTGAATACTAAATTATATTGAAAACAGACTTTGGGACCAAGAAAATATATTTTCTAAAACATGTGTACAAGCTTTTTCTACACTTTGGAATGTAAAGAAACGTTTGTAAAACATTGATCATCAATGTACATGGGCAAACAAAACATTTAAATTTAATTAATCCTGGCATGTTTAACTACTGCATTTAGTGCATTCTACATTTCTCAACGATATGAACAAGTAAAAGTTGTTTTATGTCTTATGGAAGAATAGCTCTTGCTATTTCAGTACACCTTAAAAGTATTACCTTTACTGTATTGAATAGACTGTTCTGATGAAAATGCTTTATTTCCATCTCCAAGTGTACTGTCAATATATAAATTATACCATCTATATGAGGTGCTTCATAAATGGGCTTGCAAAAAATAGATCACATCTTATACTTCATTAAATTAAAACTCGAATGAAGTGACTAACTTCTTTTAAAGCTTCTCCAGATAAGAGAAATGCTGAACAATTGAGTGCTAGATGACAATAATTCATCTTCACTTGTTCAGAATGTAACTATTTGCTTTATTTTTGCTGTACTTAATCTCTATTAAGTCTCTATACTAATTTCTGTGCACTGAAATATCAATTATTTTACATTGTACATGTGATCAGAATTTCTTGCATATTTCTGAAAGCATACAGTGCACTCTTCTGTAAATATTTGTACATATGGATGCGACATTAACAGTGTTGTAAAATATTTCTTCTAAAAGGTGTAGTGAATATAAGTTAGTGGAGCCTATCTACTGTCGTTTGGGCATTAGGTATTGGAATCAGCAAATTTGTTTTTCCATCTAGATTGTTTAGGATCACAGTGAATATAGTTAAATATTTAAAGTGAACCAAACAGAAAAAAAAATGAAAACAGATAAACTGCTTTATTAGTGAAACATATCTGGCCCTGGATTGCATTTTTAATTCAGAACAAAATAACAACCATATTGTAAACAAGACTTTATTTAAAAATGCTAATGCTGTCCCATTGATGCCCACTTGTCAGGGAGACTCAAAAAAGGGACAATAAATTTAAAAGCAGAAAGTGCTGGAGCAACTCAGTAAGTCTGACAGTATCTATGGACAGAGAAACAAAGTTAATGTTTTAAGTTCAATGACTCCTCTTCAGAATTCAATAAATATAAGGTAGTCATTAATGAATTTAATGGGAACTCAGGAGAAATGTTTTTACTTAGAAAGTGTTTGGAATGCAGAACTTGTTAGCATAAGAAGTAGTAAAAGTATAGATCTATTTAAAGGATAATTAGTCAAAACATGCAAGATAAAGGAATAAAAGATTGTGATGTTGGAGTTAGATGAATAGGCTGGGATGAGGCTTTTGAGGAGTATCAATACCAGCATAGATGATTTTGGCTGCATGGTCTTTTCTGTGTTGTACATCCTATATAGTTGAACTAAAACAGTGTAGAAAATGCAGACTACAAGCCAACTGTTGCAAATCTAATAGAGGTTTAAGTGAACTAACACAGCAGTGTTAATCCCTGTTACCTATTAATAAGAGTTGATGTGTGGTGCTGACCATTTAGCACATACCACTAATTGGATCCAAATCTCAAAACCCACAGAAAACTGATGCTCATTTTGACTAAATACAAAGCAACTCTCATTCTTGCAATACGATGTCAGTATTTTTTGCGCAATGCAATTCTCAATTGTGATCACTTTCTGTTGCCAATCCTGTTTTGATTTTCTATATAATCATAATGACTACTACCAGTACTTCAGAAATGTAAGGATGATTTGTAATTTGTAGAGTTGCTGGGATTGAAAGGGCTGTCAAACAGAATACCCATATGCAAGGCAATGATATGTTAGATGAATAAACTTCCAGAAAATTAAACTGGAACTTATGGTAATTGTCGTAATGTATTTTGCATGTTGATTTGAGTTTGGTTAGTGGAGAGGAAAATAAATCAGGTTGTAAGACGGATCTCTTCTGTACAGATCTTTTCTGAGTATTTAACAATATCAGTTTGCTTATGTATGTGTTGTTTGTTCTGTCACAAATCTACAAGTTCCTTTTCATTACAAAGAGTAGCATATTCCAGGCCCATCTGAGTATTTTAATCTGTTTCTTTTCAACCACTTCTCATAGATCAAGTATCTTAAACTAGCTATCAATTTGATTATTTTTTTCTATGATGGATTCGATGTTACTGAACAATAACTTCTAGCTATACTGCCTCCCATTTCATAGTTTTGCTCTTACCAACTTATCTGCTTCCTTAGCACCTGAGTTCTAAGATTGAAGATTGCTTCCACTGGTTTTGAAGCCTTACAATAAAATTTATTCAAGACTAAACAATGAAAAGTGTTACATAAAGCTGTTATATGAATTATAATTTATTATTAAAATCAAACTCCTCCTTGATGTGTGTTGGCGCTGAACACATGGAAGAGCTGGTGATGTTAATGAGGACAGGTTGGAGGGACAAGTTGTACACAAATGTCCAAGATGCATCTCTTTCCTTCCAAGTTTCTAATTGATTGTTCATTTCATAATTGTGCTGAATAAAAGTTAGGTTCTTCAAATTTGTTGTATAATAGCATGTTAGCCATTGATTAAGCTGAATTTAAATGGAGATCTCTGGATTGGGGCTTTTGAAGAATTCTGCCTATAAACAGCTTCAAAAGTAGATACTGAATCAGTGACAAGGATAACTGGACTTGTGCTGCCATGCATATTATATGTTATCTGAACCATTCCTCCCTTGTATTGGAGCACCTGACCTTGGAGTTCCTTGCTTTGTACTTCCACCGTGCATCGTTGGAATCATATTCTGAAAAGAGATTGCCTGCTTTAAAAATGGGGAGAATAAGTAGAAACTGTGATCGCACCTTTGTTTCATTGGTTTGAATTGTGTTTCAATTCTGTTCACATTTTGTGCAGGAAACCAAAGTATAGAGTGACTGGCCTGAACAAGGATTTTATTTTAAAGGCAAAGTATTGCAGATGCTAGAAAGATGTAACAAAAACAGAGAAGGTCAAAGAAACTGAACAGATCTGGGCAGCATCTGTGGAGTGAGGAGCAAAGTTACTATTTTTGGATCACTGACTCTTCTTCAAAACTGAAGGTTAGTCAGAACCCAGTTCTGTAGATGAGTCATACTGGACTCAAAACCTTAACTCTGTTTCTCCCTCCAATTATGTTGCCAGACTTGCTGAATTTCTGCAGCATTTTCTGTGTTTTAAGAATTGTATTTTGTTATTCAGCAAATCACAACCATAAAGAATACGAAGAACTGCATTATAAATGATTTAAGATTAATCTCAATTAAGCACTGGCATTTATACCAGTATCTTTTAATGTAGAAAAATGTACCAAGGCACTTTACTGAAGAATAATTAGACCCAAATTAAATAATAAAATAAAAGAAGGAACCGCTAGATATGCTGACTAAACATGGTCAGAGCCCATTTTTAAGAATATTTCAAACAGTAGAAATGTATGAGTTAGGGAGTCAATTCCAGAGGTTGGGTCTGGATGACTGAACACTACAAAAGCTGAGGTGGAGGACATGTGGATAGACAAGAGACTGCAACTGGAGGAATGCAGTGTTCTTGTAGGTTGTCAGGCTGGAGAAAATTGTAGAGTCAGAAAAGTATAAAGCCATGAAGATATTTTAACATGAGATTGAGAATCCTAATTTGATGCAACAGGGACTTCACACTTACAGCACCCAGAGGTTTTGCTTTTGGGACTGAAGGCTGGGAATGACCTGGAGAACACCTGGAGGTCAGCCATAGTCAGGTGCTTGTGTAGCAAAAGGCCAATGCTTCAGGTTAAACGCTTTGTGTGTGAACCTAATATCACATTATTTCAGTGGTTTGGACACATCTGAAGGCAAGTGCTTCTTACTCTGGACCCATCGCTGTTGGGTCCACATATTTGAAGTTGGCTGAATCTCTGAGGAAGAGGTATTGTATCCTCTGGCTCAGCACCCTCAGTAGCAAGAGCAGCACCTCTAGGAGGAGTGGCAGCTACAGCATCCTATATAGCCAGATATAACTAGATAAGCCAGCAGGATGAAGAGAGTGCAGAACTTAGAAGAAGGCATTATCCTGAATATAGCTCCCAATGTCAAGGAGCAACTTTCTCAACCTCGGTTACCAGCAGTGCCCCTGAAGACTGCAGCCCTCATGTTAGGGAGTAGCAGACGTATGTATCCTTTTGGACGAAGACCAAAAGCCAACTGGAGCAGTTTGCCACCATTTGCCTGTAACAGTTAAGATGACCACAGTCTTCCATTTCCATCCATCAGTCCAAGGAGTAGCAGATAAGTATGGGACATCACAATCTGCAAGCCATAAACTATAACCCAGGTCCTGGTGTAACATTGTCAGGATCATCCAAATAAATTAACATTGAGATGGATGCAGCCAGTCAAACCCAGAGGACTGTTTGCCCTCCCCTCTTTTGCCAGGTTTCCACACAGCATTGCGGACTGCACTTATGATGGTCAAGACACTATAGGAGCAGGCAGATTTTTTATCAACTGTGTAAGGGTTTCCATTCCTTCAATGTGCATCAGGCCACTGCAAGACGATACTGCAAGTGTGCCAGGTACACAGGAAACCACCACGCTACATACATTGTCTGACAGTCTCAGGTTCCACTGATCTTCCCAATACCAGACAGTTTCTTGGAACAAGGGATACTTGCTCAAAACCTGTCTTCTATCCCAGTGAGGAACACCATCACAGAGGCACATTAGCAAATCCACCTAACAGGGCCACAACTGAGCAAGCCATTGACTTGTTGTTTGACAAGACATTGCTGTGTCCTGCACAATTTGGCACTTCAGAGATCACTGTAGCACCAGGGGAAGGTGGAAAATACCAAGATCTTTGGAGGAAGAAGAGATAAACAAACATCCTGAATTGATGTTGATACCTACAACTGGAGACCTGCAATGACCTCATCAAGGCCTGCTTTAGACGAGTACTATCATGTAGCATTGCAGTCATCCCATCACAAACCGTATGGAGGTAATTTCCCTACATATACCCCTCCATTCATTGACAACAGGCCTACCCAACCCATTACAGTCTTTGAGTAATCTTTTGAGAAACTAAGGCCATTCACCAGCTGTACATTACCTGTCTTATGATCCTGGTTAATGATAACACAAGAGAAGTCAAATCCCAAAATGAAATCTGGCTTGATAGACAATAAATTTTGTTTTTTTTTGTTGGTTACCATAGTGGTTAGCCATCAAAACACATTCACAAAAGGCTAAATTTAAACAACATTAGCCTATTACTCAAAAGTAGAAAAAAGAAAACAAAGCTAGATATACAAAAGACCGTTAGAAAAATCTTAACTCAACAACGAGACAAAATTTTGACCTGTTCCCCAACACTCCCTTTTCAAGCACTGCTGCCTCACAGCGCCTGTAGACCTGGGTTCAATTCCTGACTGAGGCGACTGACTGTGTGGAGTTTGCACGTTCTCCCTGTGTCTGCGTGGGTTTCCTCCGGATGCTCCGGTTTCCTCCCACAGTCCAAAGATGTGCGGGTCAGGTGAATTGGCCAAGCTAAATTGCCCGTAGTGTTAGGTAAGGGGTAAATGTAGGGGTATGGGTGGGTTGCGCTTCGGCGGGTCGGTGTGGACTTGTTGGGCCGAAGGGCCTGTTTCCACACTGTAAGTCTAATCTAATCTAAAAAAAAAGATACTGAAATCCAGAGAAATATCACTTGTCAAGCCCACAAATCATAACTCCTGATCACCTACAGCCATAGTGAAATTCTAATTACAACATGACTTTTTTTTTAAAAAGAGGAGTCAGCCAAAAGATGACTGTGGATGTCAACTCAGTGGTTGTCTAGAGAGAAATTGTGGAATGTCAGACCTTATGGTGTTAAAGACGCTTCACAAGGAGAAATGCACTACAATCTGAACTGTAAGTTTCTATGAGTATCTCTCACTGTCAACATGATGGTTAAAAATGCAGTATTATAGATGAGAGAAAAGTTTACATTGCCCCTTTCAAGAATGTTTAAGGAGTGGTGTTAAAAATGAGCTTCGTCCATGGGCTGTGTGTGCTGGTGAGCTGAGGTGTTCGGTGTGTTAGTGAGCTGATGTGTTTGTGTTAGCGAGGGTCTAGATTAGAATGGTGCTGGAAAATCACAGCAGTTCAGGCAGCATCCGAGGAGCAGTAAAATTGACGTTTCAGGCAAAAGCCCTCCATCAGGAATACAAGCAGACAGCCTGAAGGGTGGAGAGATAAGTGAGAGGAGGGTGGGGGTGGGGAGAAAGTAGCATAGGTGAGTGGGGGAGGGGATGAAGGTGATAGGTTGGGGGGAGGGGAGTGGATAGGTGGAAAAGAAGATAGGCAGGTAGGACAAGTCATGGGGACAGTGCTGAGCTGGAAGTTTGGAACTGGGGTGAGGTGGGGGAAGGGGAAATGAGGAAACTGTTGAAGTCCACACTGATGCCCTGGGGTTGAAGTGTTCTGAGGTGGAAGATGAGGCGTTCTTCCTCCAGGCATCCGGTGGTGAGGGAGCAGTGGTGAAGAAAGCACAGGATCTCCATGTCCTCAGCAGAGCGGGAGGGGAATTGAAATGTTGGGCCACAGGGTGGTGTGGTTGATTGGTGCAGGTGTCTCAGAGATGTTCCCTAAAGCGCTCTGCTAGGAGGCATCCAGTCTTCCCAAAGTGGAGAAGACCGCATCGGGAGCAATGGATACAATAAATGATATTAGTGGATGTGCAGGTAAAGCTTTGATGGATGTGGAAGGCTCCTTTAGGGCCTTGGATAGAGGTGAGGGAGGAGGTATGGGCACAGGTTTTGCAATTCCTGCAGTGGCAGGAGAAGGTGCCAGGATGGAAGGGTGGGTTTTAGGGGGGAGTGGACCTGACCAGGTAGTCACAGAGGGAATGGTCTTTGCGGAAGGCGGAAAGGGGTGGGAAAGGAAATATATCCCTGGTGGTAGGGTCCGTTTGGAGGTGGCGGAAATGTCAGCGGATGATTTGGTTTATGCGAAGGTTGGTAGGGTGGAAGGTGAGCACCAGGGGTGTTCTGTCCTTTGGAAGCCGATTAGTAAGTGAGTTCAAATAGAAATATCACAGAAGAATTTCAGATACTCTGCAGAACCAAGACATCGAAAGTTGAACTATCTACGTTTCACTGTCCAGTTGAAGTTGAGTGCTGCAGATATGTTAGACTATAAGACCAAAAGGCACAGGAGCAGAAATTAGGCCAATCAGCCCATTGAGTCTGCTCTGCCATTCAATCATGGCTGATAAGTTTCTCAACCCCATTTTCCCACTTTCTTCCCGTAACCCTTGATCCCCTTGATACTCAAGAACATATCTATCTCAGTCTTAAATATACTCAAATATATATGTTCTGGCCTTTTAAAAAAATTCCATAATTGACCAAAATCCATCAGCCTCTAATTGAAAATCCAAACACCAAATGATAATAACATATTGTATACCTTTCATCACAACTGAGTTATGATATCATATCAAACATAATGCCAATATCATTGAAATAGACATTATCCATATGGCAGTAACAGGACAGTAAGCATAATGCAATCCCCTTTGTGCAAGTAAAACTGTTTCTACACCTGCTTTCTCCGAGCTGTATGGGGTGCTATCCTATCATTTCACCGGGACAATCCTGTTCTGATCCAGGAGAATCCTATATTGGATGTGTTCTGGGTTGTAATGCTGTAAGGATTCTGTCAAGGATTGCTGAGTTGGTTATGTTAGTGCTGTCAATTGGAATAGCAAGTTGGGGAGGAACCTAAAGAGAAAGGAATGTACCTGGCAACAGAATGTGTAGCTCAAATAATAGCTGTCTGGGAAACTGCCAGACAATCAGAGAGAGAGTGGTGGCTAGCAGCTGACAGATACAGAGCTCACAAATTGCCAGACCTCAACAGATCAGTATAATGTTTCCAAAGTTGGATCCACATGTTTGGACAGACTGTGGTTGCTTAGCTCCTCGGTAAACTCAAACCAAGCCAGTTTTGTATGTGTCTGTTCTTCTCCTGCCTTTCTCACCAAATTTGACTTATCTGTGTTCCCTGTTTTACTTGGTGGCATGGTGGCTCAGTGGGTAGCATTGCTGCCTCATGAAGACAGGGACCCAGGTTCAATCCCAGCCTTGAGTGACTAGCTGAATGGAGTTTGCACATTCTTTCTGTGTCTGCATGGTCTTCTACTGGGTGCTCTGGTTTCTTCCCACATTCCAAAAATGTGCAAATTAGGCAGATTGGCCATGCTAAATTGTCTGAAGATAGATAGGCCAGGTGGATTAACCATAATAAATGTGGGGTTACAGGGATAGTGGTTAGAGGGTAGATCTGGGTAGGATACTCTTTGTAGGGTTGGTGAAGACTGGATGGGTCAAATAGCCTCTTTCCACACTGTAGAGATTCTATGTTCTCCATTTAAATTATATTTATCCCCTCTATTCTTCCTGCCAAAGAGCATAACCTCATATTTTCCCAAATTATACTTCATCTGCTAAGTTTTTGCTCATTCATATAACCCATCTATATCCATTTGCAGACACTTTGAATCATCTCATCCTTCCCTCTTCCATTCCCACTTATTTTTGTGTCATCTGTATGGTTGGTGACAATACATTCATTTCCCTCATCCAATTCATATCAACATATGGAATTTTTGACCATACCGAAAGCTATGTGTCATTAAATGTACTCGAAGCTGAGATAGACATATTTTTATTGAAGAAGGAAATCCAAGGCTATGGGAAAAAGTGGAATTGACCTTCACTTGATTATGCCTCTTGTTTACAAAAAATATTTGATACAATATCTAAAATGATTGCAAGAAGATCAAGTGAAGGATTCTAATTTGGGTTTTATAACAGTGTTTGAATTGAGATTTGTAGAATTTGGAAATCAATGTTCATAGAATAAATAGGCAATTGTCTGAGTATGAACACAGCATATGAACTAGAATTAAATCATCCAACCACTCAAGCTTGCTTTGACATTCAGTAGCATTATGGTTAGTCTATGTGTATTTTGAACTCCACATTCTTATCTATCTTTGAGTCCCTAACCTAACAAGGATCCGTCTACCTCCATCATAAAAATATTCAATGCTTCCACCTCCACTATCATCTGAAGTGGAAAGTTCGACAGTTGCACAACTCTCTGAGAGTAAAACCATTCACAACATCTTTGCCCTAAACAGGAGACTGCATGTTTTTACACAATGGCCTGAGTTCTGGACACATCCACAAATGGAATAATCCATTATACACCTTCCCTGACAAGATCATTTCGGATCTTATATACTTCAATTAAGTCACTGTTCACTGTTCAAAACTCCAGTGGAAATAAGCCCAATTTGTCCAATCTTTTATCAAAAGAAAATCTGTTCCTTCCAGTATTAATCTAATATAAACCTCCTCTGAACCACCTCCAACCAATTTAGAACGTAGAACATTGAACATAGAATCTAAGTACAGCACAGAACAGGCCCTTTAGCCCACGATGTTGAGTCGAGGTTTAATCCTAATGTAAAATATAATAACTTAACCTACACACCCCTCAACTCACTGCTATCCATGTGCATATCCAGCAGTCGCTTAAATGTCCCTAATGACTCTGCTTCCACCACCACAGCTGGCAACACATGCAGTCACAACTCTCTGCGTAAAGAACCTACCTCTGACGTCTCCTTTATACCTTCCTCCTAATACCTTCAAACTATGACTCCTCGTACCAGTCAATCCTGCCCAGGGGAAAAGTCTCTGGCTATTGACTCTATCTATTCCACTCATTATCTTGCATAACTTAATCAGGTCTCCTCTCTTCCTCCTTCTCTCCAAAGAGAAAAGTCTGGGCTTATTCAACCTTTCTTCATAAGGCAAGCCCTCCAGTCCAGACAGCATCCTGGTAAACCTTCTTTGCTCCCTCTCCAAAGCCTCTGTATCTTCCCTATAGTAGGGCGACCAGAACTGGACACAATATTCGAAGTGTGGCCTCACCAGGAACTTGTAGAGCTGCAGCAAAACTTTGTGGCTCTTAAACCCAATCCCCCTGTTAATGAAAGCTAAAACACCATATGCTTTCTTAACAACCTTATCCACTTGGGTGGCAACTTTGAGGTATCTATGTACTTGCACACCCAGATCCCTCTGTTCCTCCACACTGCCAAGAATCCTGTCTTTAATCCTATATTCAGCATTTGAGTTTGACCTTCCAAAATGGATCACTTTGCATTTATCCAGGTTGAACTCCATCTGCCATTTCCCAGCCCCGGTCTGCAAATTTACTAACCCACTCCTTAACCTCCTCATCCAAGTCATGTATAAAAACTACAAACAGCAGAGACCCAAGAACAGAGCCCTGCGGGACCCCACTCAACACTGACCTCCAAGCCTTCTGTCAGCCAGCCAATTCTAAATCCAGATAACCAAAATCTCCCAGTATCCCATATATCCTGGCTTTATGAATGAGCCTACCATGGGGAACCTTAACAAATGCCTTGCTGAAGTCCATATACACCTCATCCTCTGCTCGACCTTCGTCAACCTGTCTTGTCACCTCCTCAAAGAACTCAATAAGATTTGTGAGGCATGACCTGCCCCTCACAAAGCCATGCTGACTGCCTTTAATCACACTATGCTTTGCCAAATAGTCATAAATCCTATCCCTTCGAATTCTTTCCAAAACTTTGCTGACCACAGACTGGTCTGTAATTTTCCTATTTCCCTTCTTGGAAAGTGGAATAGCATTCGCCTCCTTCCAATCCTCCAGTATGACTCCTGTGAGGAGTGAGGAGGCAAATATCCTCACCAGCAGCTTAGCAATCTTCTTTCTTGCTTCCCGGAGCATCCTAGGATAAATCTGGTCTGGCCTTGGAGACTTAGCAATCTAATGTTTCCCAAAATTTCCAACACTTCAACTTCATCAATCTTGATCTGGTCAAGACTATCCCAGCTCCTCAAAGTTTTCATTCACAACAAGGTCACTTTCCTTAGTGAAAACCGAAGCAAAAAACCCATTCAGGGCTTCCCCTATCTGCTCAGACTCCACCCACAAGTTCCTTCGCTATCCCTGTTCGGCCCTACCTTCTCCCTGATTATTCTCTTATTCCTCACATATGAACAAAATGTCTTTGGGTTTTCCCTAATCCTTCCTGCCAAGCCTTTTGTCGTGCCCCCTCCTGGCTCTCCTCAGTCCATTTCTGAGCTCCTTTCTAGCAAGCCTGTAATCCTCAAGCTGTGCTAGATCCTTGTTTCCTCCACCTTTCTTTTGTAGGAAACTAAAAATGTGTACAATACTCCAGATGTGGTCTCACAATGACCTCTATATATAAAGGACAAAGAACTATACAACACAGGAATAGGCCCTTCAGCCTTCCAAGCCTGCACTGACAAATTATGCCCTTCCATACTAAAACTGTCTTCACTTACAGGATTCATATGCTTCTATTCACTTCCTGTTCATGGTCTTCGTCCAGATGCTTCTTGAATGCTGCTATTGTGTCTGCTTCCACCATTTCCTTTGGCAGTGCGTTCCAGGCACTCATCACTGTTTGTGTGAAAAACTTGCCTTGCATGTCTCTTTTAAACTGCACCTTAAACCTGTGTCCCCCACCCCACCCTGGAAAAAAAAGCCTCATACTTTCTATTCTATCAATGCCATTCACAATCTTATAAACTTCTTTCAGGTCACCTCTCAATCTCGCATGTTCCAGTGAAAACAAACCCAGTCTACCCAACCTTTCATTATAGCTAAAATCCCCCATTCCAGGCAACATCCTAGCAAACCTTTTCTGTACCCTCTCCAAAGCATCCACATCCTTCTAGTAGTGTGGTGACCAGATCTCTATGGCATATTCCAAGTGTGGCCTCACTAAAGTTCTATAAAGCTATAGCATTGCTTAACTATTCTTATACTCCAATAAAAGCAAGAATGCCATAGGCCTTCTTTACAACCTAATCTATCTGCAATGTCACCTTCAGCGACCTGTGGACCTGCACACCCAGATCCCTCTGCATATCAATACTCCCAAAGGGTGCTGCCATTCACTGTATAATTTCCACCTGCACTTCACATTCTGAAATGCATCACTTCACATTTGTATAGATTAAACTCCATCTGTAGCATAAAATCATTACTTTTATTCAATCTTCTCATAATAAAGGCTAGCATTCCATTAGCCATCTTGATTATTTTCTGTACTTGCGTACTAACCTTTTATGACTCATGCATTGACACATCTAGACATCTCTGCACCTCAGAATCCAGCAGACATTCTCCATTTAGCAATGTTCTGTTTTTGTTATTACCAAAAAAAACTTCATATTTTCCCACATTGCACTCCATCTGCCAGATTTCTGCCCACTCACTCGACCTAAATATAACCATCTGGAGTCTCCTTATGGTTTCTTCACAGCATACTTTCCTACCCATTATTGTCATCTGATAATTTAGCTCCCATGTCTTCATACAACTCATCATGTCATTAATCTATGTTGTAAAATGGTAAGGTCCCTGTAGTGACCTCTAGAATATTGTGATCATCACATTCTACCAAAAGGCTCAGTTATGCATACTTTCTGTTTTTGGTTAGCTAGCTAGTCTTATATCTATGTAAGTGTATTATCCCCTACATTACCTTGCACAAGAATCTTTTATATAGCACTTTGACAAATACCTTCTGGAAATCCAAGGAGGTTCCCCTTTGTTCATAGGGCCTGTTTTTCTGCAAAGAACTACAACAAAATTGGTTAAGCATGATTTCCCTTCACATAACATTCCATGTTTGCCTTTGCCATGTCAAATATCAGGCTAAGTGGCTGACAGTTTCCTCTTGTCTACTTCCCTCCCTTCTTGAATGGAATTTATTAGGTTTAACTTAATTAGGTTGAATTTAGAGGTTATCTTTTATACTTTCCTGTCAAATGGAACATCTCCAGAATCTAACTAAGTTTAGAAGATTAAAAGCAACGCACCTACTACATCATTAGTCACCTCTTAAGACATTTTGATAAATGCCATCAGGACCTAGGGACTTGTCAGCCTACAGCTCCATCCTTTGCTGAGTATCCCATTCCCAGTAATTGTAATTTCACCAAGTTCAATCATCTGATTGGCCACTCATGTCTGCACAATTTTATGGTTTTTAAGATTGATGCTTTCCTCAATTCTTTGTCGAACAATTGGTGATGAGTTCTTCCCTCCACGTTTTTCATTAAAATAGATAATAATAGTTATTCTCAGTACTCTGATAAATAACCTTAAGCTCATTTATCTCCTCATTTACTATTCCCAGATTACTCTAGCTAGGTCCACTTTCATGCCATTTATTGAAATGTAAAATATTCATAAAACTGGATGTAAAATTCAGTCATGTTTTGGTCTCTGCTATGCAGGAGTGTGTTGATTCTGAGGTCATTAACTTATCTTGTCACATTACAAAATACCAAGTCAAGGATAACCTGCTTTCTGGTTCAATCCAGAATGTGCTGTGTTGAGAAACTAACTCGATAACACTCCATGATTTCCTCTTCCAGGCTTCCTCTTATATTGTGATTACTGTTTGGGGACCTGTAGACCACTTCCACCAGCAACGTCTCTCTTCTAATATTCCTTATCTCTCCCCAAACTGATTCTACATCCTGATCTCCTGAACCAAGTTCATATCTAACTGCTGCACAAGTGCAATTATAGTCATAGAGATGTACAGCATGGAAACAGACCCTTCGGTCCAAACTGTCCATGCTGACCAGATATCCCAACCCAATCTAGTCCCACCTGCCAGCATCCAGCCCATAGCCCTCCAAAGCCTTCCTATTCATATACCCATCTAAATGCCTCTTAAATGTTGCATTTATACCAGCTTCCACCACATCCTCTGGCAGCTCATTCCATGCATGTACCACCCTCGGCGTGAAAAAGTTGCCCCTTAGGTCTCTTTTATATCTTTCCCCTCTCACCCTAAACCTATGCCCTCTAGTTCTGGACTCCCCAATCCCAGGGAAAAGACTGTCTATTTATCCTATCCATGCCCCTCATAATTTTGTAAACCTCTATAAGGTCATCCCTCAGTCTCCAGGGAAAAGGGCCCCAGTCAATTCAGCCTCTCCCTTTAGTTCAAATCCTTCAACCCTGGCAACATCCTTGTAAATCTTTTCTGAACCCTTTCAATTTTCACAAGATCTTGATAAGAAAGCTTTCCAATTATCTATATCCAGTTTGATCTTTTTTTTGAATGTCATACAATCCTCCATATGCTAGACCTAATCCTTGTCATAATGCACCCACATGTCTATAATGGCTGTTGTCTCATCTTTATTCACTTCAATTCATTTACTTTGTTATCAATGTCACAACATTCAGAGATAGAGTCTTTTCTCTTTTTGTTATCTTTGTCTAGTCATCCAGTGTTAGGTGTTCTTAAGTTTATTCTCTCTGCCATTCTCTGACCCCATCTCCTATTTCTCTATTTTGTTTTCCTCTGTTGACTTTACCCTTTGGTTTGTTACATCTACCCAAATGTGATCCCTGACCCCACTGAATTAGTTTAAAGCGCTCTTTACCTTTTTAGTTATACATTTCGTTAGAACGTAGCACAATTGAGGTTCAGATATCCAAATGATATAGTGCACACATTCTCAGTACTGATCCTCACTTTCTACAAACTGGAACCTAATTCTCCCATCCCAGTTTTTGAGCCATGTATTTACTTCATTAACTTTGTATGCTGTGGTGATTATAACAAAGTCAGCCAACCAGACCTCACAGAACATGAGTTCCCTGATTGGGACCATTAATCTGATCCAATCAGAGACAAAAAAGGGTGAATGCCATTCAGGTGTTTCCTTTCTTCTGGTGGTGGAAACCGAAGGGGAAAAAAAATAAAAAAAAAGGAAAAAAAAAACAAAAGAGACACCTGCACTCACAACATGGGTGCTGGGGAAAAAATAAGCACTACCACAGTTAGTGTAAGAAAAGGGAAAAAAAACAGGAGTGTCAGAGGTTCTGAAAAAAAAAGGGTGAATGCCATTCGGGGGTTTCCTTTCTTCCTGGTGGTGGAAACCTAAGGGAAAAAAAATTAACAAAAAGGAAGATAAAAAAAAGAGAGACACCTGCACACACACACATGGGTGCTTGGGAAAAAATAAGCACTACTACAGTTAGGCGGTAGTGTGGCGTTTTAAAAGAAAAAAATAAACTGGAGTGTTGGAGGTTCTGTTCACTAAAAAAGGAGAGAAAAAAAAAGTGAATGCCACTTGGGTGTTTCCTTTCTTCTTGGTGGTGGAAATTTGAATAAAGATTTGTGCACTTTGTGTCTCTCACTGTGTCTCACACCTGCACACACACAACATGGGTGCTGGGGGGAAAAATAAGCACCACCGCAGTCAGGCGGTAGTGTGGGGGTTAAAAAAATTTTAAAAAATAAACAAGGGTGCCAGACATCCTGTTCACTCTGAGACCTGGCTCTGGGGGAGCTGGAGTCAGTGTGAAGTCAAAAAAAACAAGGGTGTCAGAGAGTCTTATTCTCGGGATTAGCTCTGAGCTGGCTTGTCAGAGCCCATGTACTGTGCCCATGTAAATAAAGGGTGACTTGATGGCAGGATGCCATAGGTACTCTCTGTGTAGTTATTTCAGAGAGGCAGTAATTAATCAAGAACAGTCAGCATGACATTTTAAGGGGTGGGCACGTCTGACCAATTTATAGAGTCCTAGAGCAAACAAAAAGGGTGAATGTTCCCCTTCACTGTTTGATCACGCAGCATTGCCCTTTGATGTGAAGGGTACTGTTGTCACTGGCCACTTGGGTGTTTCTTTTCTTCCTGGTGATGGAAACTGAATAAAGATTTGTGCACCTTGTGTCTCTCACTGTGTCTCACACCTGCACACACACAACATGGGTGCTGGGGACAAAATTAAGCACTACCGCAGTCAGGCGGTAGTGTGGGGGTAAAATAGAAAAAGAAAAAAAAGACAAAAAAAACAGGAGTGTAAGGGATTCCATTCACTCTAAAAAAAGAAAAAATAAACCGGAATGTTCCAACTCTATTTTGATTTAACCCCTGCCCTCCCCTTCATTGTTTGATCACACAGCATTGCCCTTTGATGTGAAGGGCTCTGCTTGTCACTGTCCACTCGGGTGTTTCTTTTCTTCCTGGTAGTGGAAATTGATTAAAGATTTGTATAAAAGATAAAACAAAAAAAAGGGTAAATTTCAGTGATACTGACACTGTGGTACTGACTCCGAATGAGGCAGCATTATAGTTAAGTACTGTTTGTGTAAATGAAGGATGACTTGGTGACAGGATACCAGCTTCTGTGAGTTACTTTAGTGCTGACAAGAGTAAAGCACAGTCCTGAAGAAACCTGGTCATAATTATTGTCTTTGAGTTTGGGAAAGCATTTTTTATATCATGTTTTTGTTTGAGAAGCTTGACTCCTTCAATCCTGCCATTAAGGACTGGGCTCAGTATGTGGAAAGAATGCATTATATTGTCTGAGCAAATGACATTGTGGCAGAGATAAAGACAGCCAATTATTCTCCTGATTTGGAGATGCCGGTATTGGACTGGGGTGTACAAAGGTGACACCTGATAAAGGAGCGACGCTCCGAAAGCTAGTGTGCTTCCAATTATTCTCCTAACAGCCTGTGGTATTGTATTTTTTTTCTCTGTCATTAGGAGCCTAATGTGCCCTGAGGCACAGGATGTTAAAACCTTCCAAGATTTGACTGAGATAGTAGTTAAGGAATATTATGACCCCAAGCCTCCTCTACCTCCGCGTTGGCATCATTTTTACTTGTTAATTGAAGAACCAGGGGAATCTGTATTGAAATTTTTGACTAGGTTAAGACAATTGGTAGAAGCCTGTGAATTTGGGTTTAACCCTTAATGACATGCTTAGAGACCATCTTGTATGTAAGCTTAATGATGTAACTATGCAAAAACGCCAACTACCTGTAGCCCAACTGGATTTCAAACAAGTGCTACAACTGGCTTTATCATAGGAAAATACGGAAAGTGGAGCATATGAGTTGCAGGGTATTCTGATGGAAGTGGACACCCTCACCAATCTGGCTGAACTTGGGAACATCACTTGAGTGCAGACAATTGCATAGCCTCACTCAGCACATATTCTGATCAGAGGGACTCTAGGCTGGCCCACAGCAAAATTCCAAAACAAAGTCAATGCTTGGACAAATGGTTAAAAGCCATTGTATTTGTTGCCAGTATGCAGACTTGAGACTGCAAAGGAGTCCTACTAGATATAAACTGAGTAGTAGAAGCCATAGGCCAGTATCCCGTTCATACCATGAAAAGTGTGTGGTGCTGGAAAAGCACAACAGGTCAGGCAGCATCTGAGGAGCAGGAGAGTTGACTTTTCGAGCATAAGCTCTTTATCAGGAACGAGAATTCTCATTCCTGATGAAGAGCTTATGCTCGAAACATCGACTCTCCTGCTCCTCAGTTGCTGCCTAAGCAGCTGTGCTCTTCCAGCACGATACTGTTCGACTCCGATTTCCAGCATCTGCAGTTCTCACTTTATTATAGCATGAAAAGTGCACCTAGATCTTGTTTGGAAGAGTTAAATTGCTTAGCAACATCCAAATGAGGACCAGTATAAATATCTGGTTAAATTGTCATCCGGTTTCAATGAAGGTCGATACTGGCACGGCTGTATCAGTAATCACAGAACCAGTTTTTAACAAAATTTGCTCTGGACTCCAGCCTTAACCTTTGCACCAGACCTCAGCTAGGCTGAGAACCTAAATGGGGAAACTTTTGCAGATTAACTTCAGTTCAGTCTCTTATGAAAAGCAGTTGGTTACTCGTGATCGTAGTAAAAGCTTCAGGCCTAACCTTGATGAGATGAAATTGGTTGCAAAAGATTCACCTAGATTAGCTCAACATTTATCAATTAAAAAAATGGCTGCCTGAGTGAGGACCTAATTAAATACCTGGAAGTCTTTCAGGAAGGGCTATGGGCTATCAGTAGGGTCAAGGCCACCGTGTATGTTGACTAGGAAGCAATTCTACAATGTTGCAATGTCCGTCCAGTGCTATTTGCATTACATGCAAAATTTGAAGCAGAAATCAGAAGGCTGGAAAGTGAAGGAATCATCAAACCCATCCAGTTTATGAAATGGGCAGCATTGGTCGTACCAATTGTGAAGCCCAACAGGTTGATTCTCCTTTATGGGAATTTTAAACAAATAGTAAACCACTGGATAAAAATGCAATCTCTTGCATCAAGAATTTATGCACAAAGCTGGCAGGGGGCTGTCATTTACAAAGGTGGGCATGAGCCACGTATGCTCTCAATTGTGGTTAGATGAAGATTTCCAAAAGTATGCAACAGTTAACACCCATTGGTGTTTGTACCAATATATGAGACAGCCATCTGAGGTATTGTCAGCTTGTACCATTTCACAGCAGATTTTACAAAGTTTACCCCAGATCACCATTTATCTAGATGATGTGTTAATAACAGGGAAAACTAATAAGAAACACTTAGATAACTTGAATATACTCCTAAGTCATTTTTTCAAGGCAGGCATATACCTGAGAAGGGAAAGATATGTGTTCCAATCCCCCCAAGTGACCTACTTGGGCTATAGAGTCAACAAGACCAGGGCACACCCATTGGAGGATAAAGTGAGGGTGATCAAAGGTGTCCCAGTTTCCACATCTGTACATCTCCCAAGCTTAGGTCCTTCCTTGGGCTGGTAATTGTTATGGAAAGTTTGTACATAAGCTGGCCTCCAACTTCTGCAAAACGAAATTGATTATAGGGGAACAGTTCCCTATTTGTCACTGTCATCAGTAGTGGCTGGGGCTTCTTCAAGACTCCCATCTGCAAGTAGGCCTGCAACAGATCCATTTTTGGGCATTTCTTCCCCCCTGTCAGTCCATTGAACAGGTGTGGAGCGGGGTATTGATCCACACTCAGGGCTGGGTTGAACCAACTCACTGCGCCATCTGCTTTTAAGATGAAAATGATGGGAGTGACCCATTTGCTGGTGATTACTGGCTCTAACACTCCCAGGTTCACCAGCCATTCCAATTCCACTTCCACTTTAGGCCAGATGGTGAACGCTATTGTTTGTGCCTTCAGACTCCTTGGATAACCCTCCCACTTCAACTCAGGTATAAATTCCATTCTTTTCATTTCCCCCAAAGTTTCCTTGAAGACATCCTTATACCCATTCAATATCTCTTGCAAATATATTTTTGAGTTGGCCAACCTATTAACTATGCCCCAATTTAACTTTAATTTCTGTAACCAGAAGTGTCCAAATAATTCAGGACAGTCATCTCTCTCAATGTAGAGAGGCAGTTCAGTTCACAGGTGCCTTAGTTGTACCTTTACCAATATATAGCCCTTCAGTGGCACCACTTGTTCTGTCTATGTCCCTAGTGTAATCTTGGCAGGCTCCAGTGCCTTTAACATTTCCCTATATATTGATTCAGGAATCATAGATACTGCTGCACCCATATCCACTTCTAGCTTTACAGTCTTACCATTTGTTTTGATGAGAACCCAGAAATGATCAGCTTCATCCCACACTAACTGCAGTTTAACTGAAACTCTGCTGACTCTGGGCCTTCTGCTTTTCCTGCAAACCTGCCTGGCTCCCAGTCTACTCCCTGGCTGGCAGCATGTACCTTCAGCCTTGTTCTCTGAACTATCTCTGTTGGACAGCCCTTCTCTTGCTTGAGTTGTACGTGACAATTTTGGGCAATATGATCTACTCATTTACACCTGCAATATTAGGTTTCTCGAGTCCAACACAATGGCTCCCTGTGACCAGTCTTGCCACATTGGTGGCATTCTGTGATTGGTACCACCTTCTGCTGAGTTTCTGGTATACACTCTGCATCTGGGCATCATCACTCAACTGTGTTGCTTCACTGGTGGCCAAATTCATCAAGGTAGCAATTTCAAAAGCTGCCTTGAAATCCAGCTGTCTCCTTGGTAGTAGCTTCCTTTGGATGGCTTTGTGTCAGAAGCCACAAACCAAATGTTCCCAGAAGACATCTTGGAAGAACCCTCTAACACAATGTTCTGATAACTTCTTTAAGGTGGCCACAACTTGGGCAATGGACTTTCCTTCAGGCTGCACCCATGAAAAAAATGGAAATGTCCCCCGATCATCAGTGGATTTGGTACAAAAGAAATTTCCAAAACTTTGCACTGCTCTTGGTGTATCTTCTCAATGACTGTTTTTGGTTGCACCAGTCTCCTTAGAACTATTAAGGTCTTGCTCCCAATGCTGCTCAAGAAAACTGGTACCATAATGTCTTCAGCTACCATATTGTATTTAAATGCATTCAGTGTACAGCATCCAATATTCTGTCTCTTCATCAAGTGATACTATTACTCCAAATTGTCCCACCATTTTGATTTTCCGCTGGTGGGGATTTTTCCTGTCACTTGAGTCTAGTAGGTGTTCACAGCCTGAATCCCCTCAGCACAGAAGAGGTCCTTTGACCCATCGAGTCTGCACTGACTTATTTACACTAATTCCACTTAGACCATAACCTTCAATGTTATAACATTGCAGTGCTCATCCAAGTACTTTTTAAATGTTGTGAGTTTGCTCGCCCTCCTGGCAGTGCATTCCAGATTCCCACCACACTCTGGGTGAAAAATATTTTCCTCAAATCCTCTCTAAATCTCCTACCTTTAACCTTAAAATGATGCCCCTCATCATTGACCTTTAAACTAAGGGAAACAGCTGCATTCTATCCATGCTCCTCATAATCTTATACACCTTAGTCAGATTCCCTGTCAGCCTTCACTTCACGAAAGAAAACAATCTGAGCTTATCCAGTCTTTCTTCGTAGCTAAACTGCTCCAATACAGGCAATGCCCTGATGAATCTCCACTGCACCCCACCAGTACAATCTCATCCTTCCTGTAATGTAGAGACCAGAACTGCACACAATACTCCCACTGTAGCCTGACCAAAGACTTGTACAGCTCCAAAGTAATCTTTCTGCTCTTATAATCTATTCCACGACTGATAAAGTAAGTCTCCCACCTGCCTTGTTGACTACGTGAACGTGTCCTGCCACCTTCAGGGATTTGTGGATGAGCACCCCAGGATCCCTTTGTTCCTCTGAGGTCAGTGCCTTGCCATTCGTTGCACAATCCTTTGTCTTGCTACTTCTTCGAAACTCCATCACCTCACCCTATCAGAGCCTTCTGCCTATATCCTCCTGTAACCTAAGACTCTCTTCCTCACTGCCACCCACATAATCTACATGTCATCATCAAACTTACTTGTCATCTCCCGCAACATCTCTTCTGTATCATTTATATACATTATTATTTATATATATTATGAATAGTAAGAGTCCCATGACTGTGGTATGCCACTAGACACAGGCCTCCAAGCACACAAAAAGCCTTCTACCTTTACCATCTGTCTCTTATCATTAAGGCAAATTTAGGACCGTCTTGCTAAGTGACCAATGTGCTTTTATGTTCTTTATCAGTCTCCTATGTAGGACCTATCTAAAGCTTTATTAAAATCTATACAAACTACATCAACAGTACTAACCTCATTTATACACCTGGTCATCTCCTAGAAAAATTCCATCAAATTGTGAGGCATGGCCTCCCTTTGACAAACCTACACTGACTATCCCTGATCAAGCTTTGCACCTACAAGTGGAAATCAATTCTCTCCTTCAGAATTTTCTCCAATAGTTTTCTCTATCACTGATGTGAGACTCACTGGACTATGGTTCCCTGGTTTCTCCCTACCATCCTTCTGGAAAAAGTGGAACCACGTTGGCTGTCCTCCAGTCCTCTGGTATCTCCCCTGTACCAGAAAGGAATTAAAAAATTGTATCAAAGCCCCTGTAATTTCCTTTCTCATTTCCCACTGCAGCAAATACTATTCAGTTGTTCAGTTTTAAGCCCACCAAAACATCTAATACCTCCTCACTCCCTATGCCAATCTACTCAAGAACCTCACAGTCCATCTCCCCAAATTCTGTACCTTCTTCTTACAAGTGAAAACAGAAGTGAAATATTTGTTTATCACCCTAACAATGCCCTCTGGCTCCACACACAGATTACCCCCATGGTATAAAATGAGCCCTACTGTCTGCCTGGCTATCCTCTTCCCTTTAATATACTTACAGAATACCTTGGGATTTTCACTCTAATTGCTTTTCTGCCCATGTTTTCTCAGGCCTTGTCTATGCTCTCCTAGTTGCTTTCTTAAATGCTCCTCTGCACTTCCCACTAGGGCCTCTGTTGATTTGCTCCTTTTTTACCTGCTAAAAGAATTCTCTTTGTCCAGCGCTGAATATTCCTCAACACCCAGAGTTCTCTAAGCTTGTTGCTCCTACATTTCACCCGAAAGGGAACGTATTGGTCCTACACTCTTCCCATTACCTTTTTGAGCACACCCCCACTGTTCAGGTGTGAATATCATACAAATAGCTGTTCTCAGTCTATTTTGGCCAAATGCTGCCTTACAAAAATAAAACTGCCTTACACCAAACCAAAACCATTATCTTTTGCAGAATGTTTCATTGCCTTCCCAGAACAAACTTAAATTGTACAGTTTGTGTCACTGTCACTAAATGCTTCCCCGTTGCCACCTCAGACACCTGTCTGGCTTCATTTCCCCAGAATTACTTTCAGCACTGCACCATTTCTTATTGGATCTTCTATGTTGACATAAAGACATATTATAACTGATTGAATTGGATTTCCTTAATGAAAGGTGTGATGATACCTTCTGGAACAAAGTGTCTAGCTATGTCTCCCTCTCCCGGATGTGTTGCAATGTTTCTAGAACCCGGAGTTGGAATTCCTGGAGGTTTAGACATTTACTTCAGACTTGTTTGCCCTCGATCATTTCAGAGACCAGAAACTCCCACTTTCAGCAGCTGTTACACATTTCCTGTTCCACCTTTGTCTTTGTGCTGCTTAGTTAAATGTAATCACTTGGAATTAATTGCTATTCTTAACCACAATTTGAAAATATGAATTAAATGTTGATACTACATACAATTGCTATACACCCCTTAATTAAACGGATGACTAGGTCTAAAGAGCCCTGAAAAATACATGAAGGGGATCAAATGGAGGACAGAATTCTCCCCATATCTTTCCACTACTCTTTCCATTTCTTTAGACTCTATCCTCTACTTTGATTAGCCCCCAAACCTCCCCCTACAATCCCAATGTCTTGTTTGCATGGATCTGCCCTCAGGACAGCTGACTTATTTTTTGCTATTAACAACTAACATTAATACATACTCTTCATCAATAGCCATTCTGTCCTAACATTAGCACTGCCTTTGCATTTTTCTGTGGGATTCCTGTACCTTTAAGAGCTATCATTGCACTTCTCAGGTCCATTTCCAGGATGCTTGTGCACCTCACTGCAGCACCGGCAACTCTCATTGTAATGCTGCTGTGATAACACTGTGCATTCAAGGACACACTGACAGCTTCTGGATTGGACCAGGCTTCATCTTCAACCACTTCATCTGCTGTGAAGCATTCACTCACTGAGCCTAAGGGGTAAGGAGGTTATATGTTGGTTCAGAGTTACCAGGCTCATGTTACTTCTGTCTTGCCTTGTCATTTAGCACAGACACAAAGGAAGGTTTTGATTTATTCATTCGGAGCATTTGTCCGTCACTGGGAAGGCCAGTATTTATTGCCTATTCTTAAGTGATCAGAGAGGTAAGTATGGCAGTTTTCTTCCCTAAACAATGGTTTCACAGTCCTCATTAGACTCTTAATTCCAGCTATTGTTGTATTCAAATTCCACTATCTGCCATGGCACGATTTGAACCTGGGTTCTCAGAATATTACCTGGATCTCCCACCTCCAATCTTCCTCCTCCACTTGATCACCTCCCACCAGCCTCAGACCCACCTCTTGCTAACTGCCAACATGACATTGGCTGCTTCAATTTCTCCACCCCCCTTGCCCACTCCAATCTCCCCCCTTCCAAACATGCAGCATTTCACTCTCTCCACACCAATCCCCATTTCACCATCAAACCCCTCCATTGGTAGTCTGGAGGATGGATCTCTACTTGCAGAGGTCGAATGCCAGTTCTCCGACACCACGTCCTCCCTCTGTCTTGACCATGACCCCACTACGACCCATCAGGCCAAAATTACTCACACTCTCCATGACCTCATTACCTCCAGTGATCTACCTTCCACTGCCTCCAACCTTATAGTTCCCCAGCCCTGCACTGCCTGGTTCTATGTGCTCCCCACGATCCACAAACCCAACTACCCTGGCCGACCCATCATCTCTGTATGCTCCTGCCCCACTGAACTCATCTCATCTGACCTCGACTCCACCCTCTCCCCCTTGGTTCAGACACATGGAAATAGTGTAAAATACGTGATGTGAGCACTGCTGATAACATGACAAGTTTAGAATGGGAGCAATGGCCTAGTGAAATTATCATCCCTATCACACCTACATCCATGACACTAACCACTCTCTCCACCTCTTTAGTAACTTCCAGTTCCTCAGCCACCAGCTTTATCTTCACTATGGACGTCCAGTCCTTATACATGTCTATACCCAACAAGGATGGCCTTCAGGGCCTCAGCTTTTTCCTATCCAA
This sequence comes from Hemiscyllium ocellatum, assembly GCF_020745735.1. Taxonomy (NCBI): domain Eukaryota; kingdom Metazoa; phylum Chordata; class Chondrichthyes; order Orectolobiformes; family Hemiscylliidae; genus Hemiscyllium; species Hemiscyllium ocellatum. Next base: position 66,379,144 of record NC_083402.1, on the reverse strand, counting down.
TAGACCCATCCAGTCCCCCTCCACCAATATCGTCCTCCACCTCGCCAAATGGGGAGGCACGGTGGCACAGTGGTTAGCACTGCTGTCTCACAGCACCAGAGACCCGGGTTGAATTCCTGCCTCAGGCGACTGACTGTGTGGATTATACACATTCTCCCAGTGTCTGTGTGGGTTTGCTCCGGTTTCCTCCCAGACACAAAAATGTGCAGGTTAGGTGAATTGGCCATGCTAAATTGCCCGTAGTGTTAGGTGAAGGGATAAATGTAGGGGAATGGGTCTGGGTGGGTTGGTGTGGACTTGGTGGGCCGAAAGGCCTGTTTCCACACTGTAAGTAATCTAATCAAACTGGTCTTCACCCTTAATAAATTTTCCTTCAACTCTTCCCATTTCCTCCAAATCCAGGAGGTGGCCATGGGCACCTGGATGGGCCCCAGCTACGCTTGCTTCTTTGTTGGCTATATCGAACAGACCCCCTTCAGTACTTACACAGGCACTGTGCCCCAATCTTCCGCCATGACATTGCTGACTGCATGTCCTGCAACGTCCTGCACCCACGCTGAACTGGAACAGTTCACTGACTTGCCCCACAACTTTCACCCCACCCTCAAATTCACTTGGTCCATCTCGGACATCTCCCTTCCCTTTCTTGACCTCACCATTTCCATCTCTGGTGACAATCCCCGATGGACATTTACTATAAACCCACAGACTCCCATAACTACCTGGCCTACAACTTCTCCTACCCAATATCCTGTAAGAACTCCATCCCATTCTTCCAATTCCTCAGCCTCTGCCGCATCTGCTTGGACAAGGAGACATTCTACTCCCAATCATCCCAGATGTTCACATATTTTGAAAAATGTGCTTTCCCCCCACCTCATCCCGAAGCCCTCCACCATACCTCCTCCATTCCCCACTCCACTCCTCTAAACCTCCCCTTCAAACGCAAAAAATATAAGGCCCCCCATTGTCCTCACCTACCACCCCATCAGTTTCCACATCCAATGTATCATCTTTAAACACTTCCGCCAACTCCAATTAGACCCCCCTCCAACCAAGAACATCTTCCCCTCCCCACCCATCTCTGCTTTCATCAAGGACTGTTCCCACTGACAGTCCCAAGTTTGCGCCACTCTCCCCACCAAATCCCCTGATGCCCCAGGTACCTTTCTCTGCAACCAGAAAAGCTTCAAAACCTGCCGGTACATCATCTCCATCCAGGGCCTCAAACAGTTTTCCAGGAGAGGCAGAGGTTCATCTGCCCCTCCTCCAATCTAGTTTACAGTATCCAGTATACCTATTGTGTTTTTTTCTACATCGGTGAGAAAAATCAGGGCACGTTTCACTAAGCATCTCAGCTGGGCCCACAGAGGCTGACCTGTCCTCCCAGTCACCTCCTATGTTAATTCCCTTCCCCACTCTCTTTTCAACATGACCATCCTTGGCCTCCTCCATTGCCACAGTGAATCAGACCGCAAATTGGAGGAACAACACTTTATCTTCCGCCTTAGCAGCCTACAATCTGGATGACTCAACATCGAGTTCTCCAGTTCCAAGTAACCTCCCTTCCTGTCCCCCAACTCCCTTCCCAGACACTCCATCACCCCTCCGTTCCTCTGATCAACCCTTCCTTCCAGCTACCAACCAGATTCATTCCTCCCATCGACCAACCAGGTCTGTGTTCACCTATCCCTAACTCACCACCCCACCCACTCCAACCTAACCTCCTTTATCTGCAACTTTCCTTACACTCACCCCCAGTCCTGAAGAAGACTTACACCCAAAATGTTGACTTCTCCATATCCTGATGCTGCCTGGCTTGTTGTGTTCTTCCAGTCTCCTGCTTGTCTACCTTGGATTCCAGCATCTACAGTCTTTTGTCTCTGGATTAATCATCTAATGATAATTTCACTAGGCCATTGTCTCCCATTCTAAACTTGTCATGGTTATCAGCAGCGCTGATATTTTACACTATTTTTACACACAATATAGTGTATTTTACACTATTTCCATGTCCACTGTGGTTCTGAAGAGTAAGAGGTATGACTTAAGCATAAGACTCTGAGAGACCTTGACCAAATAGGTATGGAGAGAATGGTTCCTTTTATCAGAGAATCTAGAAATCAGAGAAAGAAATGGAGGCTAGAGAACTCCAGGAGATATATACGGATGTTTTAAAACAGTTCATGTTACAGAAGAGTAAGTGTTGGAGGTCTTACAAAATATAAAGGCAAATAAGTTTCCAAGAACTGACCTAGTGTACACCAGCATGTTTTGGGAAGTTAGGGAGGAAACAGTGGGGCCTCTTGCAGAAATATTTGTATCATCTAAAGCTACGAGTAAGTTCTGGATGACTGGAAGGTGGCTAAATTTATGTCTTTGTTCAAGAAGGGATGTAAGGAGAAGCCTTGGAACTACAGACCTTTGAATCCGACTTCGTATGGGTAAGTTATTGGAAGTGATTCTGAAAAATGGGATTTATATATGTTTGGCAAGGCAGAGAATGATTAGGGAAAGTCAACATGGTTTTGTGTGAGGCAAGTCATGTCTCATAAACTTGATTGAGTTTTTTAGAACATGGAACATAGAAAAGTACAGCACAGGCCCTTCAGCCCACGATGTTGTGCCGAGGATTAATTCTAATCTAAAATAAAATAACCTAACCTACACTCCCCTCAATTCACAGCTGTCTATGTGCATTGCAGCAATCGCTTAAATGTCCCTAATGACTCTGCTTCCACTACTACCACTGACAACTTTCGCATAAAGAACCTACCTCTGACATCTCTATATCTTCTTCACAACACCTTAAAACTATGACCCCTCCTGGCAGTCAATCCTGCCCTGGGGAAAAGTTTCTATCGACGGGCGGCACGGTGGCACAGTGGTTAGCACTGCTGCCTCACAGCGCCTGTAGACCCAGGTTCAATTCCCGACTCAGGCGACTGACTGTGTGGAGTTTGCACGTTCTCCCCGTGTCTGCGTGGGTTTCCTCCGGGTGCTCCGGTTTCCTCCCACAGTCCAAAGATGTGCAGGTCAGGTAAATTGGCCAAGCTAAATTGCCCGTAGTGTTAGGTAAGGGGTAAAATGTAAGGGTATGGGTGGGTTGCGCTTCGGCGGGTCGGTGTGGACTTGTTGGGCCGAAGGGCCTGTTTCCACACTGTAAGTCTAATCTAGACTCTATCCATGCCTCTCATTAACTTGTACACCTCGATCAGGTCATCTCTCTTCCTCCTTCTCTCCAGAGAGAGCTCAGTCAACCTCTCCTCGTAAGACAAACCTTCCAGTCCAGGCAGCATCCTGGTAAACCTTCTTTGCACCCTCTCAAAAGCCTCTGCATCTTTCTTATAATAGAGTGAGTAGAACTGAACACAATAATCCATGTGTGGTGTCACCATGGTTTTGTAGAGCTGTAGCAAAACCTTGCGGTTCTTAAACTCATTCCCCCTCTTAATGAAAGCCAAAACACCATATGCTTTCTTAACAACCTTATCCACTCAGGTGACAACTTTGAGGGGTCTATGCACACCAAGATCCCGCTGTTCCTCCACACTGCCAAGAATCCTGTCTTTAATCCTAATTCAGCATTCAAGTTTGACCTTCCAAAATGCATCACTTTGCATTTATCCAGGTTGAACTCCATCTGCCATTTCTCAGCCCAGCTCTGCATACTGTCAATGTCACGCTGCAGCCTGCAATAGCTCTTGATACTATCAACAGCACCTCCAATCTTTGTCATTGACAAACTTACTAACCCACCCCTCAACCGCCTCATCCAAGTCATTTATAAAAACTACAAAGAGCAGAGGCCCAAGAACAGAGCCCTGCAGGACACCATGCACCACTGACCTCGAGTCAGAATACTTCCCATCTACAACCACTCTTCTGTCAGCCAACCAGTTCTGAACCCAGACAGCCAAATCTCCCTGTATCTCATTCCTCCTCTCTTTATGAAGAAACATGGGAAACCTTACCAAATGCCTTGCTGAAGTCCATATACACCACATCCACTGCTCGTTCTTCATCAACCTGTTTCGTCACCTCCTCAAAGAACTCAATAAGATTTGTGATGCATTAACTCCCCCTCACAAAGCCATGCCGACTGCCTTTAATCACGCTATGCTTTTCCAAATAGTCATACATACTATCCTTCAGAATTCTTTCCAAAACCTTGCTGTCCACAGATATAATACTGACTGGTCTGTAATTGCCAGGGATTTTCCTATCTCCCTTCTTGAAAAGAGGAACAATATTCGCCTCCCTCCAATCCTCCGGTATGACTCCCGTGGAATGTCAGGAAGAAAAGATCTTCGCCACTGGCTTAGCAACCTCCTTTCTCACTTCCCAGAGCAACCTACGATAAATCTGTTCTGGCCCTTGGGACTTATCAATCTTAATGTTTGCCAAAATTTCCTGCACATCAAGTTGCTTGATCTCGATCTGTTCAAGTCTGATTCTCCACTCCTCAAAGGTCCCTCAGTGAAAACAGAAGCAAAAAAACTATTTTAGGGCCTCCCCTATCTGCTCAGACTCCACACACAAGTTCCCTACGCTATCCCTGATCAGCCCAACCTTCTCACTGATCATTCTCTTATTCCTCACATATGAGTAAAATGCCTTTGGGTTCTCCTTAAACCTTCCTGCCAAGCCTTTATGAGGAAGCAACCAAGAAGATTGATGAGGGCAGAGTGGTAGACATTGTTTACTTGGACTTTAGTAAAGCCTTTGGCATGGTTCTACATTTAGACTAATTGGCAACGTTAGATCACATGGGATTCAGGGTGATCTTGCTAATTGGATACAAAATTGGATTAGCGGCAGGAGATAGAGAGTGATGCTAGAGGGCTGTTTTTTGAACTGGAGGCCTATGACCAACAGTGTTCCAAAGGAATTTGTACTGGGTCCATTTTTGTTTGTCCTTTACAGAAATGATTTTGATGAGAATAGAGAAGGCATGGCTAGTAAGTTTGCAGATGACACCAAAATTGGTGGTATAGTGGGCAGTGAAGAAGATCATCTCACATCACAAAGAGATCTTGACCATTTGGGTCAATGGGCTGAAAAGAGTGGCAGATGGATTTTAACTTGGATAAATGTAATGTATTGCATTTTGGTAAAATAAACAAGGGCAAGATTATACAATTAAAAGTAGGGCCTTGAGTGGTGTTGTAGAACAGAAAAACCAAGGGGTTCAGGTATCTAGTTCTTTGAAATCTGTGTTACATATAGAAAGGGTGTTTAAGGCATTTAGAACACTTGCATTCATTGCTCAGACCTTTGAGTACAGCATTTGGGATGTTATATTGAGGTTGTACAAGATGTTGGTGAGTCCTCTTCTGGAGTACTGTGCACAGTTCTGGTCTCCCTGTTATGGGAAGGATATTGTTAAGCTGGAGAGGGTTCAGAAGGGATTTACCAGGATGTTGCCGAGAATGGAAGTGTAAGTTATAAGGAGAGGCTGGATAGGCTGGGACCTTTTTCACTAGACCATAGGAGGTTTGGCGTGATCTTATAGATGCTTATAAAATCATAAAGGATATAGATAAGGTGAATGGCAAGTGTATTTTCCTTAGGGTGAGGAATTTCAAGAATGGGGACATTTTTTTAAGGTGAGAGGAGAAAGATTTTTAAAAAACTGGAGGGGTAATTTTTTTTACACAGAGTGGGTTCGTGTGTGGAATTAACTTCCAGTAGAAGTGATGGATGTGTGTACAGTTAAAACGTTTAAAAGAGACGTTTAGATAAGTACATGACTAAGAAATGTTTGGAGGGATATGGGCCAAGCACAGCCTGTGGGACTAGTTTAGTTTGGGATTATGTTCGGCATGGACTTGTTGGACCGAAGGGTCTGTTTTCGTGCTGTATGACTCTATAACTAGGGATCACTGTTTAGAAGTAAGAGGTTTCCCACTTTAAACAGAGATGAGGTGAAATGTTTCTGTCAGAGAGGGGCATGAGTCTTTGGAATTCTCTTCCTTAAAAGATGGTGGAAGCAGAATTTTTGGATATTTTCAAGAAAAAGGTGGATAGATTCTTATCAAGCCAGAGGCTGGCAGGAATGTGGATTTGATGTTATGATGACATTATCTTAAACGATGGAGCAAACCTGAGGGGCTGAATGGTTTAATCCTTTCCCTTGTTCATATGTTCATATGTTCAATGATGCAATTTGGACTCAAATTGACATTTTGATTGGAGGCTTAAGGGAGGAAGTCATGACAACTTCGCTGGTAGACCAGACCTACCAGACAGTGCCTGAAACAGCGAGATTTAAGATGTTCTTTAAGTCCGAATGTAAGCCTGGGCTCCACATTTGGGCTTGGGCCTCACTTATCCAGGGTAGCCCCATCTGACCCCATTGCCCCAAGTCTGAACTAAAATTAGTGTCTACTGGGACATACTCTCTACTCTTCGTTCCCCAGCTGCTGTATCTTGCTGTCAAATTCTCACACCCAGCTGTCGGTCAGGTTGTAGCTCTGACTGTGTTGATTGGGTCAGGTTGCAAATTTTGGAGCTCCAGCCCTGCAGGCTATTTGCTTTGAGATTTCTGTGCACTGTTCCCATTCCTCTCTACATTAGAATTGGGCCAGGGAGTCTCTGAGTGAGTAATAGCAAAATCATAGTGTAGGAGGCACACAGCAGTAAGTTCTGACCTTAGTGTTCACCTTCTCACCTATCCCACTCACCCTCCTGTAGTCATTATTTATGTGGGAGATGAGGAAAAGAAAATTCAATCCCTGCAATTTGTAGGTACCAGTTGACTACTGAGATATAAAATGAAACTTGCAACTAAAGCCCCTAATCAAATTTCTGAGTCGCTATATGTGTCATGATGTTCATTCAATATAATTTATTCTTACATTAAATACCATTTATAATTTTGTCAACTTTTTCTTTATTATCTTTCATAAACTTGCTTTTTCATGACTGCGTGTGTGCTTTTTGATCCCAGATTAAATAGGTAGCACTTAGTATCTGTAACATATAAGGGTTTCAACTCAATGCACATTTACCACTGTTGCCAGAGAAAGGTAACACGAAATGAGAGTTTATAATTACATAATGGCTACATAAATTATACTACAAACTTTCCTTTTACAATATTTCTGACTGATACATTCTTGTAGGCAGCTATTAACACTGAGTTAGTCACTTGCAACTGACATAATTCCATGGTAACAATTGCAAATACATACCAGTAGTTGTTGCAAACTTTGAGTTTAGACATCTCTGGGCCAGAATTTCAAGCACATGTGTTCAAACTTGGGTCCATCAACGACCTCAGCTGTTGGCTGCTGTATAATGTATATTCTCTTGCTAAATTCAATCAATTTGAATTCCTTGGCAAGCTCCCCCACTAAGGACATGTTTTGAATATGCACCTTTGCCAAAAGCTGTCACTGCCAACACAAGGGTGGGGTCATTGGGTTCATCCCATTCCCTGAACTCCCCCACCTCAAAGGTCTCATCAGCTCTCCATCAGAGTATTCAGATCATAATCCTAAGCACAGTCCACATATGCTCTTCATTATCAATCCTGCACTGTTTACTAAAATATTGGGAATGAAATGACAATGATGGGAGCCTTCATTGCTCACTTGATTTTATAAAGGCCGAGAAAAGCCTGAAGCACCAGGAATTCATTAAGTCTGGGAGCTTGCCTATTTTCTGAATTTTCTACCATATATCTGATAGAAATATAATATTCTCACTGCAACTTTATATTGTAAATAAGTGTTTCTCACTCATCAGCTCATCAATGTTTGTAAGTGGATCCAGTCCACTATAATCTGGACACTCCAACTTTTCTGTAATCTATCAGAAGTCACACCCTATTAAGTGCAAACTGAAATTTTACCAGCCAAGAAAATGAATTTATTTACTGAACAGTGGAAATTGCAAAGCACAAAAATATGATAAAGTCTAATGAGTACAGAGTATTATACATACATCAAGTAAGCAAAACCAATAATGGTTCAATTATCAATTTAGTTTTGTAGTCACATAGTCATAAAGTCAGACAGCATGGAAACAGACCTCTCTGTCCGATCAGTCCATGCCAAACATAATCCCAAACTAAACTAGTTCCACCTGCCTGCTATTCTTGGGTATTAGCCATGGTTTTTGTTGACTGTTCAGGGAATGTCAAACTCACTGCATGTGCACTTGAATGTTTGCCCTGTATGAATTGCATGCCTGCTGTTAACCTTTTCCTAACCAAATGGTGTAAATTGTATCTCTATTCTAACTAAACTAATAAAGGTAGTGGTTTGGTAATACAGACTTGATTCTTGTCCTGTTTGTGCCAAGCCAACGACTGTTCTCAAGGACAGTAAGTGCGCAACACTTCTTAATTGTTTTGAGCATTCCCACACTCTTTTTGTAGGCAATGAGTTCCAGATACCCACCAGCCTTAGGATGAAAAATATTTCCTCAAATCCCCACTAAGCCTCCTGCCCATAAAGCCTTCCTCTCCACATTTTAAGAATTCTGTGGCCTCTGTGCCTTTCATGTTTTGTGTATCCCAGGTAGTATTGGGTAATTGAAATCCCGTACTCTTATTACTTTTACACTTCATGGAGGTTGCCTTACGTATCAGTCTTCCCATCTCTCTCTGACTATTTGGGGGTCTATAATGTACCACCAGTGAGTGTGATGGCTCTATTTTTGATTTTAAGTTCAATGGCCTCATTTGAGGTGCCTTATAAGATATCATCTCTCTCTACTGCAGTAATTGATCCCTTGAACAATATTGCAACACTGCGTCTTCTACATCCTGCCAACTGACCTGAAGCTTCTATATCATGGAATAGGCTCACCATGATGTTGAATGGTTTTTCTGTCTCCATGCTCACTTCTTCAGCAGGAATCCTATCTCTCCTCATCCACCCAAATCCCGTTCCAATGATCCCTTCATCTACCACCAGTATTCACCCTCCACTTGGACCCCTTCCTCTCGTCTCTTACTTGACCTTGACCTCTTCATTAAAAACTGTCAGCGTGACCCTCAGCCGTATCAATCTCTCTGCTCCTCTCACCTATTCTAACCTGTCTCCTTCACTTTCTCAGTTCCAACCCTAACTTTGTCACCAAATCCACCACAAAGGGTGATCCCGTTGTAGTCTGGCTCGCTGATCTTTATCTTGAAGAGCCTCAATGCCAACTCATGGATACATCTTTCTACCTCTCCTTGGACCATGACTCCACACCTGAACATCAAGGCATTTATTCCAGGACAGTCACCGACCTCACTACCTCCGGATATCTTCCCCCCACTGCCTCTCACCTTACAATGTCCCTACTCTGCACAGCCCACTTCTGCCTCCTTCCCAAAATCCACAAACCAGACAATGCCCGTCGACCCATCGTATCAGCCTGCCCCAGTGAGCTCATTTTCTCCTACCTTGACTCCATCCGCTCATCATTTGTCTGGATTCTGCCCATCTACATCTGCAATTCTTCTGATGTCCACCACCATGTTGACATTTTCCAGTTCCCGGGCCCTAACTGCCTCCTCACTTCAGCTTTTATAGTCTTGAACAATTCCATATTCTGTTTGAGGCAGCAGGTTTAGACCTAAAATATAGATGTGTTTCAGTTGGGTAAAAGGGAGCTGTTCCAGTGGGACAAGCTCCATTTGAAGTGAACTGGGGTCAGTATCCTGACAAATCAAATAACTGCTGCTATAGGATTCATGGGAAGAAGTAGTGCTTTGAGAGAAAGAAAATTTAGGTTTACAAAGCATGAAGGTATGGCAGCATTACAGCGGAGCTATTTGGATAGCGATACTCAGAGTGAGACAGGAAAGGAAAGAGTATACAAACGTAGAAAAGCAGCAGTACATAGGGTTAAAGAGGAAAAACAGTTAAACGGTGACGTTAGTGGCTCTTTATTTGAATGTACATAGTATGCAAAATAAAATAAATATATTTTAGGCACAATTGCAATTAATGGGTATGATCTTATGGTTATTGTGATGACACGGTTACAAGGAGATTAGAACTGGGGACTAAATATTCAAGGGAATGTGACGTTTTGAAAAGATAGGCAGGAAAAGAAAAGGTGATAGGGTTAGTATGGGATGGAAAAGGACAATAGCAAGAAATGATTTTTTTATTGGAAGATGTAGAATCCATTTCTACAGTGACATTGATAATGTCACTGGGCTACAAATGCAGACCACCATGTTAATGACCTAAGTACATGAAGTTTGAATCCTACCATGGCAGTTGGTGACATTTTGATTCAATAAAAATATCTGATAGCTAAAAAAAAAGATAGCTTCATGACAACTATTTTACACTATCAATTGTCATAAAAATCCATCTGGTTCACTGATATCTTTGGAGCTGGAAATCTGCCATCCTTACATGATCTGGCCATTAGGTCACTTTGAAATCTCCCCCCTCACCTTAAACCTAAGCCTCTAGCTTTCGGCTTTTCTACCCTTCATAAAAGAGCTTGGCTATTCACCTTATTGATGCCTCTCATGAGTTTATAAAACTCTCTAAGGTCATCCCTCAGCTTCTGAACTCCACAGAAAAAAGTCCCAGCCCATTGTGTTCAGTTCTGGTCGCCTCATTGTAGGAAGGGTGCGGAAGTTTTACAGAGGGTGCAGAGGAGGTTTACCAGGATGCTGCCTAGACTGGAGGACATGTCTTGTGAAGAAAGATTGAGGGAGCTAGGGCTTTTCTCATTGGAGTGAAGAAGGATGAGAGGTGACTTGATAGAGGTGTACAGGATGATGAGAAGCATAGATAGAGTGAATAGTCAGAAACCTTTTCCTGGGGTAGAAATGGCTATCACAAGGGGGTATAATTTTAAGGTGACTGGAGGAAGGTTTAGGAAAGATGTCAGGGGTGAGTTCTTTACACAGGGAGTGGTGGGTGAATGGAAAGCACTGCCTGTGGTGGTAATAGAATCAGATATATTAAAGATATTTCAGCGACTCTTGGATAGGTACATGGATGATTGTAAAATGGAGGGTACGTAGGTTAGTTTGAGCTTACAGTAGGATAAAAGGTTGGCACAACATCGAGGGCCAAAGGGCCTATACAGTACTGTACTTTTCTATGTTCTATGTTCTGTCCAGCTGCTCCTTATAACTCAAACCCTTCAGTCTTGGCAACATCCTTGTAAACTTTTTCAGTACCCTTTCTAGTTTAACAGCATCTTTCCTATAGCAGGGCAACCAGAATTGTTCGCAGTACTCTAGAAGTGGTTTACCAATGTCTTGTACAATTACAACAGCCATACGATTGACTCTTTGCAATTAGGTCAGGCAGCATCCAAGGAACAGGAAATTCGACGTTTCAGGCCAGAGCCCTTCATCAGGAATGGGAGGAAGAGAGCTTCTTCAAGGAAGGCATCCTTGCAAGAAGATTCGCAGTAGGTTAAAATCTTTGAGTAAAAAGTGAGGTCTGCAGATGCTGGAAATCAGAGCTGAAAATGTGTTGCTGGTTAAAGCACAGCAGGTCAGGCAGCATCCAAGGTACAGCTTCCCTCCTGATGAAGGGCTCTGGCCCAAAATGTCGAATTTCCTGTTCCTTGGATGCTGCCTGACCTGCTGTGCTTTAACCAGCCACACATTTTCAGCTCTGATCTCCAGCATCTGCAGACCTCACTTTTTACTCTTTGCAAGTAGGAATGGGCAATAAATGCTGGTCTCGCCAGTGATGTCCACATCCCTGTGAATGAACAAGCAAAAGGTAGAAAATTAAAAGGGAAATAAGACACTGGTAGGAGTGGCCCTCTAATTATAGCTATATCATGGGACAGAGAATAAATCAAGAGATAATGAGGCAGTTCATCAACCATGGATGACTTTAAACTTCATGAGATAATAAAATCGGCCGAGGTAGGCATGAGGAAGAATTCAGAGTATATTCAGGACAATTCCTTAGAACAATGTGTTATGTATCAAATGAGGAATCTGGCCATTTTAGATCTGGTGATATGTAATGAAGCAAGTTTAATAAATGATCTCAGAGTTGAAGATTCCTGAGGATACAGTGACCATTATATTTTAGAATTTACCATTCAGTTTGAGAAGGTGAAACCACAAGATCATGGACTACAAGAGATAGGTGCAGGAGTAAGCCATTGAGCCCATCAAGTCTGCTCTGGCATTCAATGAGATCATGGTTGATCTGATAACCAACCCCACTGTTCTGCCATTTTACCATGATCCTTGGTTGCCTAACTAATTATAAATCTGTCTACCTCAACCTTGAATAAACTTAATAAGCCAGCCTCAACAGGCCTTTGAGTAAGCAAACAGCTGTGCTAAACTTAAATAAGAGTAATGACAAGGAGTGAGGACAGAGCTGACTGGATTGGATTGGGAAAGGAGTTTAGCAGTAAAGACAGTTGAAGAACAATGGCAGACATTTAAGAAAATAGTTCATGGCTCACAACAAAGACATATCCAAGTTAGGAAGGAAGATCTAGGAAGGAAATAAGTTAATCATGGTTAACCTGGGAAGTTAAGATAGTAACAAATGTGAAGAAAAAAATTACATTGTGACAAAGATTATTGGTAAGCCAGAGATTTGGAAAGTTTTAAAATAAAACCAAAAATAAAAAGGAAAGAAGATAAACATTGAGGGTAAAATTGCAAATAATTTCAAGACAGACAGCAAGAGCATTCAAATATATATACACACATATTTTTAAAAAAAAGGCCAAAGTTATCACAATTCTCTTAGAAAATGAAGCTAAGAATAGGAAAGGCAAACCGGGAAATGACAGAGAAATTGAATAAATACTTTGCATCAGTCTTCACAGTAGAAGGGATAGTAGTAGTGGATTCCAAAATTGCTCAATAAGCAAGGAGTAATAGGAGAAGATTACAGCTGTGGAAAAGATAGTATTACAGTAGTGGAAAGGATGATGGATGAAGACACGCCATCTGAAGTAGTTTGGGCTGAGCTTAGAAGTAGGAAAGGTGAGGTCACCCTGTTAGGAGTTTTCTACAGGCCTCCTAATAGTCCTAGAAATGTAGAAGAAAGGATTGCAAGGATGATTCAGGAGAAGAGTGAAAGTAATAGGGTGGTTGTTATGGGGGACTTTAACTTTCCAGATATTGACAGGGAAAGCTATAGCTTGAGTACTTTAGATGGGTCGGTGTTTGTCCAATGTGTGCAGGAGGGTTTCCTGACACAATATGTAGACAGGCCAACAAGAGGTGAGGCCATACTGGATTTGGTTCTGGGTAATGAACCAGGCCAGGTGTTAGAATTGGAGGTAGGTGAGCACTTTGGGGACAGTGACCACAATTCAGTGACTTTTACTCTAGTGATATAGAGGGATAAGGGTGCACTGCAGGGCAAGAGTTATAGCTGGGGGCAGGGAAATTATGATGCGGTGAGGCATGACTTAGGATGCGTGGCTTGGAAAAGTAGGCTTCAAGGGATGGGTGCAATCGATATGTGGAGCTTGTTCAAGGAGCAACTATTGAGTGTCCTTGATAAGTATGTACCGGTCAGGCAGGGAGGAAAGGGTCGTGTGAGGGAGCGTGGTTTAATAAGGGAATTGGTATCCCTTGTTAAAGGGAAGAGGGCGGCCTATGCAAAGATGAGGCGTGAAGGTTCAATTGGGGTGATTGAGAGTTATAAGGTAGCCAGGAAGGATCTAAAGAGAGAGCTAAGAGCAGCAAGGAGGGGATTGGTAGGATTAGGGAAAATCCAATGGCTTTCTATAGGTATGTCAGGAATAAAAGAATGACTAGGGTAGGTATAGGTCCAGTCAAGGATAGTAGTGGGAAGTTGCATGTGGAGGCTGAAGAGATTGAGGAGACACTGAATGAATACTTTTCGTCAGTATTCACTCAGGAACAGGACATTGTTGCCGATGTGAATATTGAGTCACAATTAATTAGAATGGATGGCTTTTACGTATGTAGGGAAGAGATGTTAGAAATTCTGGAAAGGCTGAAAATAGATAAGTCCCCTGGGCCTGATGGCATTTATCCTTGGATTCTCTGGGAAGCAAGGGAGGAGATTCCAGAGCCATTGGCCTTGATTTTTATGTCCTCGTTGTCTACAGGAAGAGTACCAGAAGACTGGAGGATAGCAAATGTGGTTCCGGTGGGTCTCACTTCTGTTGTGGGCAAAGTCTTAGAGAGAATTGTAAGGGATAGGATTTATGAACAGCTGGATAGGAATAAGGATAGTCAGCATGGTTTTGTGAAGGGCAGGTCGTGCCTCACAAACCTTATTGAATTCTTTGAGAAGGTGACTAAGGAGGTGGATGAGGGTAAAGCGGTAGATGTGGTGTATGTGGATTTTAGTAAGGCGTTTGATAAGGTTCCCCATGGTAGGCTACTGCAAGAAATACGGAGGTATGGCATTGAGGGTGAGTTGGAGGTTTGGATTAGGAATTGGCTGGCTGGAAGAAGACAGAGGGTAGTAGTTGATGGTAAAGGTTCATCTTAGAGTGCAGTTACTAGCAGTGTTCCGCAAGGATCTGTTTTGGGACCATTGCTGGTTGTCATTTTTATAAATGAACTGGAGGAGGGGCTAGAAGGTTGGGTGAGCAAGTTTGCGGATGATACGAAAGTCGGTGGAGTTGTTGACAGTGAGGAAGGATGTGGCAGGTTACAGTGGGATATAGATATGCTGCAGAGCTGGGCAGAAAGGTGGCAAATGGAGTTCAATGTAGGTAAGTGTGAAGTGATTCACTTTGGTAAAAGTAACAAGAAGATGGAGTACTGGGCTAATGGTTGGATATTTGGTAGTATGGATGAGCAGAGGGATCTTGGTATCCATGTACACAGATCCCTGAAAGTTTCCACCCAGGTAAATAGTGCTGTGAAGAAGGCATATGGTGTACTGGCTTTTATTGGTAGAGGAATTGAGTTCCGGAGTCCTGAGGTCATGTTGCAGTTGTATAAGACTCTGGTGCAGCCGCATCTGGAGTATTGTGTGCAGTTTTGGTCGCCATACTATAGGAAGGATGTGGAGGCACTGGAACAGGTGGAGAGGAGGTTTACCAGGATGTTGCCTGGTATGGTAGGAAGATTGTATGAGGAAAGGCTGAGGCACTTGGGGCTGTTTTCATTGGAGAAAAGAAGGTTTAGGGGTGACTTGATAGAGGTGTACAAGATGATTAGGGGTTTAGGTAGGGTTGAACATGAGAACCTTTTTCCACGTATGGGGTCAGCTATTACGAGGGGGCATAGCTTTAAATTAGGGTGTGGTAGGTAAAGAACAGATGTTAGGGGTAGATTCTTGACTCAGTGAATCGTGAGTTCATGGAATGCCTTGCCAATAGCAGTGGTGGACCCTCCCTCTTTATGGGCATTTAAACAGACATTGGATAGACATATGGAGGATACTGGGCTAGTGTAGGTTAGGTGGGCTTGGATCGGCGCAACATCGAGGGCCAAAGGGCCTGTACTGCACTGTATTTTTCTCTGTTCTATGTTCTATAAGAGGAAATCACTACAATAGCTATCACTAGAAAAACGTGGTAGTGAAACTAACGCGGCTAACGAACGATAAATCCCCTGAACCTGATAGAATGAATCCTAGGACATTAAAACCAGAAACAGTGGATGCTCTGATACTAATTTTCCAAACTCTAAATTAGTTAGATATTGTACCTATACTTAATAAAAGAATGAAGGATATTAAACTAATTAATGCAGCTGGGTTTACTATTTGCCGGTGTAGTTTTATTCATTCATGTAATTTCACTTAAGCACTGTTTTGACATATAGTTTCTTAAAGGGTTAATGATATTTAAGAAGTACATACTAATTCAGGGACCTATTTGGTGTCCCATAATCTATTCCGGTCCAGATGATTGGTAAGGGCTGATTAATATTATAATGTTTCATGGAGACGGGATGGCGGGGGTGATATTGTTCTGTACACTATACTTATTCAGAGGTAAATACTGCTGTAGCAAGGACTAATAAGGTGTGAAAATACAGTAATGGGTTTGAAAGGGTTGTTTTGATTAGAAA
Source organism: Hemiscyllium ocellatum (assembly GCF_020745735.1). Classification (NCBI taxonomy): domain Eukaryota; kingdom Metazoa; phylum Chordata; class Chondrichthyes; order Orectolobiformes; family Hemiscylliidae; genus Hemiscyllium; species Hemiscyllium ocellatum. Next base: position 66,363,174 of record NC_083402.1, on the reverse strand, counting down.
GGGTTGTTTTAAATTTGGTTTATCTTATGATTAAATTTGGTCTATTTTATGACTTTAGAACTGAGGTTTTATGAATGAATGAAACCATGTTATAGTAGAGTCATAGAAATGGACCCTTCAGTCCAACTTGTCCATGCCGACCAGATATCCCAACTTAATCTAGTCCCACCTGCCAGCACCCAGTCGATATTCCTCAAAACCCTTCCTATTCATATACCCATCCAGGTTCCTTTTAAATGCTGTAATTGTACCAGCCTCCACCACTTCCTCTGGCAGCTCATTCCATACACGTATCACCCTCTGTGTGAAAAAGTTGCCCCTTAGGTTTCTTTTGTATCTTTCATCTCTCACTGTAAACCTATGCCTTCTAGTTCTGGATTCCCCCACCCCAGGGAAATGACCTATTTATCCGATCAATGCCCCTCATGATTTTATAAACTTCTATAAGGCCATTCCTCAGCCTCCGATGATCCAGTAAAAACAGCCCCAGCCTATTCAGCACAAATCCTCCAACTCTGGCAACATTATTGTAAATCTTTTTGAACCCTTTCAAGTTTCACAACTTCCTTCCGATAGGAAAGAGACCAGAATTGCACGCAATACTCCACAAGTGGCCTAACCAATGTACTGTATTGCTGCAACATGACCTCCCAACTCCTATACTCAATAGTCTGACCAATAAAGGAAAGCATAACAAATGCCTTCTTCACTACCTATCTACCTGCGACTCTACTTTCAAGGAGCTATGAACCTGCAATCCAAGGTCTCTTTGTTCAGCAACACTCCCCATGACCTGACCATTAAGTATATAAGTTCTACTAAGATTTGCTTTCCCAAAATGCAGCACCTCACATCTATCTAAATTATACTCCATCTGCCACTCAGCCCATTGGTCCATCTGATCAATATCCCATTGGAATCTGAGTTAACCTTCTTCGCTGTCCATTACACCTCTATCTGCAAACTTACTATCTGTACCTCTTATACTCACATCCAAATCATTTATATAAATGACGAAAAGTAGTGGATCCAGCACTGATCCTTGTGGCACTCCACTGGTCACAGGCCTCCAGTCTGAAAAACAACCTTCCATCATCACCGTCTATCTTCTACCTTTGAGCCAGTTCCATATCCAAATGGCTAGTTCTCCCTGTATGCCATGAGATCTAACCTTGCTCATCAGTCTCCTACGGGGAGCCTTGTCAAACGCCTGACTGAAGTCCATATAGATCATGTCCACCACTCTCCCCTCATCAATCCCCTTTGTTACTTCTTCAAAGAACTCAATCAAGTTCATGAGACATGATTTCCCACGTACAAAGCCATGATGACTATCCTTAATCAGTTCTTGCCTTTTCAAATACATGTACATCCTGTTCCTCAGGATTCCCTCCAACAATTTGCCCATCACTGATGTCAGGCTCACCGGTCCATAGTTCCGTGGCTTGTCCTTACCACTTTTCTTAAATAATGGCACCACATTAGCCAACATTCAGGCTTCCGGCTCCTCACTTGTGACTATCAATGATGCAAATATCTCAGCAAAGGGCCCAGCAATTACTTCCCAAGCTTCCCACACAGTTCTAGGGTACAACTGATCAGGTCCTGGGGATTTATCCACCTTTATGCATTTCAAGCCATCCAGCACTTCCTCGTCTGTAATATGGACATTTTTCAAGATGTCACCATCTATCTCCCTACATTTTATATCTTCCATGTCCTTCTCCACAGTAAACATTGATGCAAAACACTCATTTGGTATCTCCCCCATCTCCTGCAGGGAGTTATGAATTAATGAAACAGGAACGCAGTGTTTGCTTATGAATGAGTTAGTAAAGGAGTTATGAAAGAGTTGACATGAAGTACTTGTGAGTGGGAAATATAAAGCACTTGTGAGTGGGTTAGTGAAGGGACTTAGAATATAATATCTCACAGTCCCCCCTTTTGATTCTACTGAGATCTTTTGCAGGGAATCACACAATTCTTATGCTAATACAAATATACCATCTGAGTCTCCCAGACAGTGGAGGAGCTTGTGAGGACAGGGCTCATCTTTATGGTGCCTGTTCCATTTATAAGGATCCATTGGCCTAATAACTGAGTCATTCTGATGGCATTTGGTAGCATGGTCCTTACCCTGCAGGTCCATGTTGGAGGTGGCACATTTCTGTGATTACTTCCTTGGTGAAAGACAGCCACGAAACGCACTGCTTCTGGGAGTCAGAAACATATGTGGTCCTCTGCCTCTTCTCTAGTGAGCATCTTATACCCTGATGTTTTGCTCCTTTCCCCTGTGATATTTCTGCTAAAGGGGATGTGCAATTGAAGGGCCTGTACCTAAGATCATTTGGTATACTCAGAGACCTTCCAAAGTGCGTAGCGAAATTGACCATGGCTCAGCACCTCTTCTACAAGAATCGAGCTTCCCACTAATTCTGCAGCAGCAATAAATAATCAAAAGTGAAAATTGAATGATGATGCTTTTCAGTAGCACCAGCAGATGTTCTTTATATCGCTGCACACATGTTCTGCTCCCGATGTTTAGCAGGAGTAGCAAGATTCAAAATGGCAGGCATCAAACTAGAGCTGATCCATGTCACAATCCTCCCACTTCACCTGCTTCTGCTGCATGCATAGGAGGCCCTTGTTATGAACCACTACATTACAGTCCATGTGGATCAGGTTGGAAACTGTTTGGAGTGAACCTCTCAACATTTTCTTATTTATCTTGCCCCGGAGCAGTGAAACCAGCAGATGCTATGGAGCTATATTTTGCAGCCAAGGTCCTCTGGAAATGGTATGCCAGATCTGACAATTATCTTCTCAGATTTGGAGGAAACAGAAGAATTTAAATGCAAGCAGAAAATTTTGACAATGCTCACAAGTTGGACATCATTAGTGAAGAAAGGAAAGTAGAAAGAATACTTCAGGTTCGTGACCTTTCAGTTCCAAGAAAGGGTCGCAACTGAAATGTTAATCCTGCCATAATTTCACCACTGAGACTGCCTGACCTGCATCACGGGTTCCTGCAGTATATTGTTGGGAAGCATCACTTTTAGAGCTACCTACTGTAGAGACACACAACAACTTCAGAACGGTTGAATGGTATCATAGTTCTTCAATTTTCTGGATGAAAATCTCTCCTGATATAAGAATGAACCTGGTAATAAAACTGGTTACGTTATAGTTTTCGGAAATAGCTTATTCATATCAATGAGCTGTCAGTTCATGCAGACGCCTCTGGAAACCCAGGCAGAATTGAACCACAGGAACCTTCCAACATTTTTACGTCCTGTGACCTGGCCTTCCAAATGCACCCGCCAATAATACGTATTTTCAATCAACCTGTTCAGACAGGTTATGACACTTGTCTGGGTCAATTGCATCAATGAGCTGAGGAGTGACAGATGGAGTTTAATTTAGGTGAATGCAAGGTTTTACATGTTGGTAAAACAAACAAGGGCAGAACCTATACAATCAATGGTAGGGCCCTGGTTAATGTTGTAGAACAGAGAGACGTAGGGATACATGTAAACAGGGTGATTAAGAAAGCATTCAGCACACTTGCCTTCATTGCTGAGTCCTTTGAGTAAAAGAATTAGGACGTCATGTTGAGGTTGTACAGGATGTTGGTAATGCCTCTGCTGAGGTACCGTGTACAGTTCTGGTCACCCTACTATAGGAAGGATATTATTAAATTGGAGAGGGTTCAGTAAAGATTTACCAGGATGTTGCCAGGAATGGAAGGTTTGAGTTATAAAGATAGGCTGAAACTTTATGCACTGGAGCATAGGAGGTTGAGGGGTGACCCTATAGTGGTTTATAAAATTATGATGGGCGTAGAGAAGGTGAATAGCAAGAGGTTTTTTTCCATAGGGTGGAGAAGTTCAAAATTAGGGAATGTATTTTTAAGGTGAGAGAAGAAAGATTTAAAATAGACTTTGGGGCAACTTTTCTACACAGAGAGTGGTTTGCAAATGTAATAACTGCCAGAGGAAATCATGGAAATGAGTTCAGTTACAACATTTTAAAGACATTTGGATAAGTACATGAATAGGAAAGGTTTGGAGGGATGTGGGCCAAACACAGGCAAGTAAGACTAGTTTGATTTGAGAACATGGTCAGGGTGGACTAAAGGTTCTGTTTTCATGCTATATGACTCTATGATTCTAAGTGAGACTTAACACCGGATCTTTAGGTTCTAATTAACCAATGGCAGACTTCTGGAGCAAGTGGGACTTGAACACAGGCTTCCTGTCTCAGAGGTGGGGACACACCCTGCCACATCATCACAAGAGCTCAGTTACACTGTACTAGTACCTTTAACTGAATCACTAATGGGAAATGTGAGAGGAGGCTGGGGTCTGGGGCCAATCATTTGAATTTATTAAATTTGTATTTAAATTAAATTTGTGCAGAATATAAATCAACTTTTCCTGTGGCAAGTTTAGCCTTGAATTGTTATCCAGTTATCCTGTTGTCTTTTAATGTAGGTATCTGCACAGGAATACATATTAATGTTGCCAGGCCTCTGAGGTTGCTATTGTGTCTAGTTGCTGCAAGATGCTTAGGAGCCAGTGGCTAGAATGGCACATGACAACCCAGGAATTCTCATAAAGATTCATTGTTGTAGAGCAGGTAATGTCATGGGACACTCTATATTGCTTGGCAGAGCAAATACAAATGATCACTATTGACAGTAAAAACTATTGGATTGACACTGCTCAAATATTGAATTTCAATTTAATCAGAAACACCATGCAGTTTTTTTTCAAATTCAAATTATAAACTGTTTTACAAATAGGACATTACCAATATTAAACATGACCATGGAATTCATTCTTATGTGCATTTCTGCAAGAGTTTTGATACTAATAATCTTTACCTTAGTCCTATCCAGAACTCTACTGCAGTGATTTTCTTCTTTCTAGTTTATACTTCAGGAGGCAGGGAATGTTGGTGGAGTTGTTTTCTAATGTTTTTCTTGGAAGAGGTGGGAATATTTAAAGTAATGGTGATGATTTTTAAGTGACAGCAGCACACCTCCAAGTCATTGTCAGACCCCTCCAAGTGAGAATGTCCAATGCACAGTATTGAAGCTGATGTTTCAGGAGCTTTCTGTGAATGTGTGTGAAGCTAGTTTCATAAAGGACACTAGGATTTGTACGTAAGTCCACTCAGGAGTACGATGACGACAACTGATCTGTGCACTTGGACATTGCTGGCGTCGTAACTTGTGAAAGGGTGAGCTGGCAGTGTCATATCTCATCAATGCCTTTGAAAATGGTGGTTGCCAAGGTATGGGAAATTATCAACATATTCCAGAATCTCTCCTTTACCATTTGTGGAATGTGGAATATTTGGCTGATGGATTATGTATTGATATGAGTTTTGTTCTAGTAACAATCAAGGACAGGGCAAGTTTCCTCTGTGCAAAATTGAAGAGACCAAAAGTAACTTGAAAACCATATGCAAAGTGAGCAATGGCACTGTTGTCATCTGCAAGCTGTAGATTATACCAGGCATGTACTCAGATTAATTTGTGTATTTGTATAGCTTATTTAGCTCCTATTTTAGAGAGTTCCAATTTAGAACAAATCAGCGTTAAAGCAAGATTATCATTAGTTTATTGTGAAACTACTGCAACAGTAAGTTATTCAAATAAAAATAATAAAAATATTTGCTAAAAATACAAATGCAAAGATTATCAGTAGGTATGGATACAAGATAGGTATATAAATTAAAGTAAAATCAGTCTACTATCTCTGCAAGCCCATGGCTTACATGAAGATTCTCTTTCTGAAGTGAAGCGATTGAAAAATTGAAGTCAGAATTCAGCAGCTCTAATAATTTAATTAGAGGTTATCCATGTAGGTAGAATCAGTAGATAGCACAGTTTCAGGGAGTATATAAATGTATCTGCTCTTTGTTAATCCCAATCAAGCAAAATAGCTGCTGATGTTAACATTGATGAATCATTATTCCACAAATTAAGCGTTAGAATTCCTTGCAGTATCCTTCCAATCTTCTGATCAACACTACAGAAGCTGTTGAGTCGTCATACCTTTTGAGTTTTTAATAGACAGTCTGGAATTTCATGAATTATTTAATGTCCTCTTAAGGTAATACATTAGTCTGTCCAATTTTGGCTGCTGTGAGTCAACAAGAGCAGTTCTTGGTGCCATCTTGTAAAATTTTATATCCATCATAGAAAGACAGAATAGGCTTCTTTACCAAATTTATAATTATATATTTGTGACATTAATTACATTGGTCAATTTAGTTTGGGCATGGAAGACACTGACGTTACAGAATGTCCCATCTAGATAGTACTTAACACTCAAGCTACTTTAATGGTAGTGAGAGCAATTGATCTTTGAGGTGAGTACAGTCACTGACAAGTGGATTGTCAGTATCATGGGGGCTTTAACACAGCCTTGTTTAACACCATTGGCTTTGAAGGTATCTGTTTCAAATTTCCCATTCAAGACATTTGAAACTGTATCACCATGAAGCATATGCAGTCAGTAGCAACTACAATATTTTTCACATCAATATGGGCTTGACTGTGCAACATTTTTTTGAACCCAACTTTGTTTCTCAGATAAATAGTTATTAAATGTAGACAAATACATTTATGCAGATTTATTTTGTAAATGTAGTTTAGTTTCATATAATTGAATGAGTTAGAAAATTTAGTTATTTTATATTTCACACAATTGCAAGCATGGAAAAACTCACAACCTTCATTTTCCATTTTTATTTTGCTCTTTTAAAAGATGAAAGGGTGTTTTCATTTCTGCGAAGTTCCATGCTTTCCATCATTATTATACTGTTCACCTGTTCTGTATGCAGTATGCACTAGTTGTTCTGAGCTGGCAAGGTGACTAGAAGGGATGACAATGATGAGTTAAGATGAGGGAGGCATGGGAAGAGGGTGGGTTGGGCCAAAAGCATGGTTAAGGATTAGAGGGCCCAAAATATCTCAGTACAATTGGAACAAAGTCCCAGAGAACTGAGGGGGGCCTTTTAACTAGTCCACCTTGGCACCTACTTTTGGGGCAATGGGCTTGATTCTATTGTGCACCCATCTACCCTGGTACAAGTGTCATGTCATTTGGTGGTCTTTTTACTGAGGGGTGGGTGAGGTCTGGCTAATAGAGAAATTCCCTGATTCAAGCTGCCTTCCATGGTAATGAAACTCTAGACCTCAGTTTCCACCCTCCATAAAACATTTGCCCACATCACTCCAGTCTTCAGTAATATACATTAGTTCAAATTTTCAATTGGTCTCAATTATAAATTTTACATGTTTAGAACTACTTACCTTTACCATTCTCCGCAAAGCCCATCTGCCAACTGCATAAAAATAGAACATAGAACATAGAACACACAAAAAAAAATCACAGAAGTCTCTGTTCCTCTAATTCTTTAACATTCCTACAAATGGGCAGACTGGTGTTGTAGAAGAAGGTAACCCAGATTGGTTGTATTTTCTTCTGACCAACAGGCTATTCCTTTATTGTCCTCTTTCAAATGTTATAAATAATTGAATCCAAATCCAATATTAATTCAATTTATCAATGGATCTTCCTTATTCACAATATTCACTGTTTGCTGGTGTTCTTTCACTGTTCTTTTGCACAGCCATGAAATGGAGCATTTAATTGAGATTGTGTCTGCTAAATATATAGTCCTATCTAAATATATAGTAGCATAGTTCAATTTATTTTTGGACCAAATCTAATGCAGTAGATATCAGAAGCAATACCTCCTAAGTATAATCTTAAAACCAACATTCCACATTGCAATATTACGAAAACTTGAAACTGTATCTCTGAAATGTTAAAATGATCTTTATGATCATTTAGGAGTACCCAGTACTTCTGACGGATGAGCGGATTTGTAACATTACATGTATTGATTTATTCAGTTTTTTTTTGTTTCCCCTCAAGTCTTTCATGTTCAGGGATTTGATAATAGTCCTATCAATTTAACAAGCCATTTTCCTAGTAAGCGTATTATATTGTGCAGACCGTTATGCATTCAAAGTGCAGAATTCTGTGCCCTTCCCATGTTGAGAGTTTGGTGGTGGGAGGATATTTAATCTGCTGTAAGGATGGCAGGTAGGGTCCCTGGAGGGATATAGGGGTCAAGGAATGGGGTGGGGAGGTGGTAAATTCAAAAACTCTGCACTTGGTCCAGTGACTCAGCATCAGAAAGGAGCTGCCAACTGAGAGCTGTCCCTTGTCCTTGTTTCTGACCTCACCCCCATCCTCCCCTCAACCTTTGTGGCCTGCTCATTTCCCATATTCCGGGTATGCTGTGTCTACTTGGTTAAACTCTGAAGGGCCAATAGCATTATTTTTCTTATAAAATAAACTCTGCCAGTCCTGCCCTGATTCTCCCGACACCTCTATTTCCATGTCCATACCCACCCCACCACCTTCTACCCCTTCACTGATACCAAACAAAATCTCTGTGCACCAATTGGAATCAGTGGCTCATTTGCTGCTGATGTCTGAACTTCCTGCTTTGGTATCCCCAGTATATCATCAATGGCACATTTGGAATATATAATCTCACTTATATGCAAAAGAAAGTTGGGGTAGGATGCAATCTCCCGAGTGGAATAGAGTTGCTGTCTGGTCACAGGGATATAGAAAAAGTGTCTTGTCCTGGAAAAAGAGGGGCTATCGAGTCAGGTGGTGGGTGTTTCAGGTCCTGGGATTAGAGCAGGGGGTCAGGTTCTAAATGGTAGAGGATAAGTGTTCACAGATTTAGGGAGGTGTAAAGTATCTTGGGAGTTAGACTACATTTTTGACAGTCTAACATTTCCTGAGCTTCTATTTGCTGAACTGCACTAGAACCCACCTAATTCTCTGATTTAAGGATACTTTCAGAAAGTTCTAGGTGCAGGAGAAGTGGCCAGCGGAATCTTCAATTTTCTGGGCAATTCTCTTAGAATTTGCTCCGCCAACAGATTCTGCAGGCTCCCGATACACAACTCCAGTCTATGCTTCAGAAATGAATGGTATGATTAAAGATACCCAACATGGTTTTGTGAAGGGTAGGTCGTGCCCCACAAACCTTACTGAGTTCTTTGAGAAGCTAACCGACAGGTGGATGAGGGTAAAGCGGTTAATTTGGTGTATATGGATTTCAGTAAAGCATTGGTAAGGTTCCCCATGGTAGGCTGTTGCAGAAAATACAGAGGCATGGGATTGAGGGTGACTTAGTGGCTTGGATCAGAAATTGGTTAGCTGTAAAAAGACAGAGAGGATGATAGTTGATGGGAAATGTTGATCTTGGAGTTCAGTTACTAGTGGGGTACCGCAAGGATCTGTTTTGGGGCCACTGCTGTTTGTCATTTTTATAAATGATCTGGTTGTGGGTGTAGAAGGATGGGTTAGTAAATTTGCAGACAACACTAAGTTTGGTACAGTTGTGGATAGTGCAGAAGGATGTTGCAGGTTACAGAGGGACATAGATATGCTGCAAAGCTGTGCTGAGAGATGGCAAATGGAGTTTAATGTGGAAAAGTGTGAGGTGATTCACTTTGGAAGGAGTAACAGGAACTCAGAGTACTAGGCTAATGGTAAGATTCTTGGTAGTGTGAATGAGCAGAAAGATCTCGATGTCCATGTGCATAGATCCCTGAAAGATGCCACCAGGTTGATAGGGATGTTAAGAAAGTGTATGGTGTGTTAGCTTTTATTGGTAGATGGATTGAGTTTATGAGCCATGAGACCATGTTACAGCTGTAGAAATCTCTGGTGCAACCGCACTTGGAGTATTGCGTGTAGTTCTGATCGCTGCATTATAGGAAGGAGGTGGAAGCATTGGAAAGAGTGCAGAGGAGATTTATCAAGATGTTGCCTGGTATTAAGAAAGGCTGAGGGACTTGAGGCTGTTTTTGTCAGAGAGAAAAAGGTTGAGAGGTGACTTAATAGAGACAAATAAGATGTTTCCTCAGATGCTGATGGCGAACATGAGGGGTCATAACTTTAAATTGAGGGATGATATATAAGATGTCAGATGTAGGTTCTTTACTCAGTGAGTACTAAGGGCGTGGAATGCCTGCCTGCAACAGTCATAGATGTGCCAACTTTAAGGGCGTGTAAATAGTCATTGGATAAACACATGGATGATAATGGAATAGTGTAGGATAGATGGGCTTCAGATTGGTTTCACAGGTCAGTGCAACATCGAGGGCCAAAGGGCCTTGACAGTGCTATAATATTCTATGTTTTATGTTCTATCTGGGCCTCAGCACATGACCAGGAGTCTAACCTTACACTTCAGAAGCTGACTCAAAGAGGATGTAAGAGACTGAGCCGAGCTGTCCAGGGAGTTGTAAAGAAAGTGCAGTTCACACCAGGTCCTTCCCAGGGCTCAGCTGTTAAGGGGAGTAGGCCATGTTAGTTTTATGACATTCTTTACACATCCAGAAAACACATTCCATGGTAGCAGTCCTGAGCTTACACCCAGAAGCTGTGTATGAAAAGTAATAGGAAAGCACAGAAACACATCCAAGAGATGTCTGAAGAAGGGTTATACCCAAAATGTTGACTTCTCAACCTCCTGATGCTGCCTGGCTTGCTGTGTTCTTCCAGCCTCCTGCTCGTCTACTTTGGATTCCAGCATCTGCAATTTTCTTGTCTCTAGACTCCAGGTGAAGCAGAATTATGCAGGGTCAGCTTTTTATGAAATATATATTGAAGGGTTATGATGAATTAGATTTTGATATTGCACGAGGTCTATGATTCATGAGTGGGTTAGATTTCGTGAGATCTGCTGGGATGAAGAACTTATTTGTGAGACTTTTGGACAGGAAGTATTGGTGTAGCTCTGATGACTGAGTATGGGAAGTGCAGTCAGCAGAATGCTGTTAATCCCATCAGGAAGGGTTACAAATGACTTTCACAATGTGCACAATTATTGTACTTTGAGACTAAGTGAGAGGGCAGGCTAGAAAACAGGAGAAACTGCTGCTGGGGACAGGGCATATTTTCTCTTTTCAGATTACATTTTCATGCATGGCTAAAATACTAAATTTTAGCGGCAGGTGGTCAGGAAGTTCTGGGCCCTACCAGGACCTTCTGGTCTCCAATATCTGGGCAGCACTTCTCTTTCTGCAACCCAGGACCAGCAGTGGGCCTTGTCTCATCACAGCCACCAAACCTAGAGATGCCTGAGACATGTTGGAAGAATGCCCCATATTTCAGCATCATCTTCTCAAAGTTCTCCTGTAGATTGTCTGTAAAAGGAAAGGTATGCTGTTTTTCATGGATGGCAACAAGAAGCCATATCAAATCACAAAGACTGGACCAAAGCAGCTGCAGAGGTTAGCACCTGTGGGAACCAGAGGTCAGAGCAGATGCAACGCTTCAAGAAGCTGAATAGTCCACTGCACATTCCCAGAGTATGGTATTGTCTCTATCTACTCAATGCTTTATGCCCCATGTCAGCACACTGTTGGACAAGGCTGGCACACAGAAGGTTGGGTCTTCATCTCCATCACATGCCTCATGTGCAAGGAATGTTTGTTACTCCTCTGCACCTACCAATGTTGTACTGTGAACATCATTGTGCCTCTCAAACATCTGGCAGGGCTTACGTATAATCAGGAGAGGAACTAAAACATTTAAAACCACTAGTTCCCAGGCATTTTATCACAACAAGGAGAACATACGTATCTGATAACTTCTCATTGAAGGCTTGCATCGGATAAGGACCAATCACAAAAGGTGGCTTTCCTTAAAGACCCACTTTCTTTCCACCTATGCTAGATGCTCTCCCTCGCCATCTACACTTGTTTCTGGAGGTCCCCCACACACACTCCTGCTGGAAACCTGCTGATCCAGCACCCACACATTGCACTCAGTGACCATTTGCGAAGCAGTTTAGTGATTCACAGCTTTAATTGCACCATGAAGGCTAGAATATTCAATTCACGTAGAGCCAGCAATCTCATCTCACATCACTTGTTTGGGCCAATGGTAAGGTTGGGATGATATCCACCATTTGCTCCAGATGACCTTCTCAGCCCTAACCTGTCCTGGTACCCTCCATGGAATCCAGGCTCTCTGTAGATCACTCACGCAGGATTCTAGGTCAGACAGCTGTCCAGGAGCTGTATGATTGACTGCTCTTGTTGTTTCAGTTTCCACCTCCTGGTCGGCCCTCTATGTGCAATTTTCCAGGATGAGAATAGACCTCCAAACACTGGATGTACTTGCCCACAACCAAAATCACAACACATAGACCACCCCAGGACCCCTCACTGCTATCCGGTTCCACCTCACTGGAGCCATACTACACCACACTCCAGGTTCCACAATGCCACTGAGGGAGATGTTTGCCTACACATCATCCACCAGACTCTGACCCCAATCAATTCCTCTCAGAGAACTATTTCCTGAGGCTGCCTCCAGCTATTGGTTCAGTAACATTGCTCTGGTCATGTGTCCAGCTGCCTGATGCCTCTGCGGGGTTCAGGGTCCCGTGCATTATTTCAACTGGTATTCTGATTTTGGAGGAATTTTTTTTCAGATTGGAAGGTCAATCCCAGCAGCCATGTGATCATTCAATGCTGCTATTCTCAGTGCTTTTCTCTCAGTCCTCATGGACACCATTTGAATACATGACTTATCCATGACTATTCACTCATTGACTTGACCGTCTCCATTAGAAGACATGATGAGTCCAAGAAAATGGTCTGTGGGAAGGAATGTGCCTTAACCAAAGATGAGGTAGTATAGAGAAAAGCCTGTGGATGAGTGTGGGGTGCTATTGTAAGTACAAACTAATTTCAGAAAGTACTCAGGCCACTTTCATTTATTCCTATGTGATTAAATGCACAAAGGGTAAATGGTCGAAGCATTCACACTGTCCATAACTCTCTGGGTGATAAGGGGTGGTGCAGTTCTTGGTCATGCTATCGGCTTTGCAATGTTCCCATAGCATCACCCTCTCGGTATTACATCCCTGTGAATCTGACATTGAAAACCAAAATGGACAAACCAATTACACATCTGCACTCTGGCTGCAGCTGCAGCTTGCTCACGGGTTGGAATGAACTTTGTGAAGACTTCCATAAATATGAGAACAAGCTCAGTCCTGTTACTGCTGGAGTCAAAAATTGTAAGATCCATTGCATGAACATGTAGGTGTCTCTTGTTGTCCAGGGATCCCATGTTAGGGTAAAGTCACTTGCCTGCTTTGACCAAAGTACATCTCTCTCAACATCAACAGTAGTCACCAATATCAGCAGCCATCCCAGACCTCTCTGCTCTCCTGAACCAATAGCTAAGCTGGCCCAACTTACCAGAAAGTCACCCTACATGACAGAGGGCTCACCCAGAACTGGTGAAATCTCAGTGTGGCAGCATGAGATCCTTAGTGTGCCAGTTAAATGGCACAATTCGCCCCAGATCAAAATGACTGTCCTCTACATTCATCACAATGCTGACAAGAAATCAAAGGGCATTTCACTCCCTGCCAAATGATGTCAAAGCAAAGCAAACTCTTAAATTTGCCCAGTCTTCTGTGCTTTTTCAGAGTTCAATAGACGATAAACATTTGAGCCAGTGGCTATGATACTTTATTTGGCCCTTGGTTCAGTGAAATTAAGTACATAAGGAGACCTAGACTGTTGAAGAGACATAATACAACCACAAAGTGTGATATATGAGATATGAGTGAATTTGTTACATTTTTTGATATAATGTTTTGATGCTGATAAGCCAAAACAAAATACTAGCATGTTCACAAGTCAGTATTTCAAAATGACTTCAATGTTAGAATGATAAAGGTGGATATTTTCTATTGTCAACCTGCACTTACACAATGCTCTTATTTACCATGGATTGCAAATGAGCATTCCTCAAGAAACTTAGACAACGTTCAGAGGATTGAACACATTAAGTACAGTATTAGTAATTTATAAAATGGCTTTGCTTCAGTGCTGTAGGTGAATTGGAGCCTCAGTTTTCCATTATTTGTACAACATCCAAATTCAGCAGGAACATGTTGAGTAAAGTTGCACGGACATGCCATTGTATCAAAAAGAGTGCAAAACTGAACTTGTACATAATGTACTACAGTCCTGGACTTCGCTTATTTGCCGAATTCCTGCCAGAAATGGGGCAGGGGAGGACTTCCAACTATCAGATGACCTCAATGTGAACTCACCAAGTTCTGGATGGAGGCCAATTGCACATGCCGGGTAAGCTTTCAGCACAACGTCCTCACTCTGTTGGGACTCCATCCCTATGAAAGAAAATAAAATACTACTGCAACATTTAATTCATGGCAGCAATGTAAAGATGTAGGCCAATTACTTCGTAAAAACAAAGGAAAATCTGCAAATAATTATTCAGAGGAATTGAAGAAAGTAATATAACCAAACAGGGAATAAAGGATAGCATCGTTTAGCTCACAGATTGCATGCCAACTCCCTGGACAGCAATCAAGTCAGTCCATTTCCCAAATCTTCCTATAGTCCTGCCTTTTCTAAAAAGAAATTTGGTGATCTTCAGTATGCATACTGGCTGGTTGTTGCCAACAAACAAATCTGAACACCTGTGGTGAAACCAAAGTAATGATTGAGGAAAATCAAATGTGGGACTAAACCCTACTCACTTCCCACCATTTACTTGTGCTAAGATGAGCAATCACTGTATGGGCAGTTAGTGCTTTCAGGGGTTGCAGAACTAAATCCCACCAGCTACTTCTAGACACAAAAATTCAGTGGAAGCCTTGCTGGCTTGTTTTCCTGTGATGACTTACCTCAAAAACAGGCAACAATTTACCAAAAGATAAATTCAGGTTCCAGAGTATTAGTTGGAAATTTGCTCCCAGGATAAGCATTCAATATCCTGAAATATAAGCTGAAATGTGAACCGATCTAAATCGGTAACAATCTATGACAATTCTAGATGTGAAATCACATCATCCTCCTTTAATGCCTCTTCTGTGATGTCCAATAGGGTGAGAATGCACTTGTCAGGTTCTCCTCTGATTTATCCAGAAAGTCATTTGGCATGGCACCTCTTTGCACTCCTACATGGCTACCTCTGGCATTCCTGAAGGATGTCTTCTTTGTCCCCATATATTTCTCATTTGAACCTTGTTGACATCATCCAAAAAGCTTTCGATTAAAATAAAATACTGCAGGGGCTAAAAATCTGAAATAAAAACAGGAAGGGCAAGAGAAATTCAGCATTCTGACAGAATCTGTAGTGAGAGAAACAGCATTAATTTTTCAGGTGTCTCAATGAAGGTCAATACAAGTTGGAGGAACAACATCTCATTTTTTTATTTTACAGCCTCCAGTACTTAATATTGAGTTTCACTACTTGAGGGTATGAACTTAGTGCCTCATTGTTCTTATATCCCCCATCCTCCACTAGCCATGTATTGTCTGTGCCTTGTCAGCTTTGCTCAGCAGAGTGGATTCAGTTTCTCCTTTTCGCACCTAATATAAACACCTATTTTACATCTCTTTCTCTCCCGTAGCCGATGAAGAAGCAGTGCTCCAAAAGCTAGTACTTCCAAATAAACCTGTTGGACCAAAACCTGGTGTTGTATGATTTTTAAATTTGTCCACCCCAGTCCAACACAAGCAACTCTACATCATGGTTACCATAAATATTGTGGACGTAGGAACAAGTCAGACCTGAAGCTAATGCAGTGAGTGACTCAACTCCAACTCCCAAAAGCCTTTCAACCATCTACATAACATAGGTTAAGAGTATGATGCATTACTCATGCAACTGCAACAACACACAGCAAACTGCATGGCACTAGAAACTTGGATGCTTGGGCTGCCGGAACAGATGTAAAATGTTGTCCATGCAATTCCTGTCCACTTCTGGTGCAGCTTTGAACAAACACAACATTAGAAACAAGATCTGTGACACAGAAGGAAGTAATATAGCCCAGCATGTCTATGCAGGCTGTAAAAAAACCATCCATCCTGATCCCAGTTTACAGCTTTTGCTCTGTAGTTCCGTAGATTACAGCACTCCAAGTACATATCAAAGTGTTTTTTATGACAGCCATGAAGATGTTTGCTTCTAAACCCTTTAACACAGTGAGGTCTAGATGCCCAGCGTCATTAACTCCCCTTTAATCATTAGATTATAATAGAATAGAATAGCCTTTATTGTCACATGCGCTCGAATGAAAAATTTGTATTGTTGTCTCTCTGCGCCATCTTACATAATGGGTATCAAGTACAGATACTTTAAGTCTTGTCATAGAATTGAAAAAGTAAAAAAAGATTAGCATGGGAATACAGAGTTTAAAAGTCCAGAATGAAAATAAGAAATATATTTAAAGTACACAAGTTTTACACATTTTCCAACATGAGTTCATGCCTGCCGAGCTTCAGAACATGAGGCCACGCTGCCTCCACACACTGGCCTATTGCGCAGGACTTGCTCTGTTACCCGGGAAGGACCTTATGTGTCTGTAACAGTTTTACTTACTTGAATGTCTGAACCTGGTGGGCTTTCAGAGCAGCAAGGCTCAAATGTAAGGACATTTCGTTGAGATGTCACCATGTGGGGTGACGCAGTTACTTGGCTTGGTAGAAGGAGCAACAGAATGGTTCAGAGTGATCACTCCTTCAGACTTCCCCATGCAGCTAATCAATAATAGAAGATCTTAATTGACCTTTCCAAAGTTGTGAAAGGAACAGAGAGCAGTTGGATCTTGCAACAGTACAGTGTAATTAAAATTTTCCCAGCTGTCACTTTATCCTTATTCCTGAACATAATTAGCCCTCTTGTAAAAATTCCTTTGCTTCAGATTGAACAATATAGAATCAGTGAAAGACTTGCATGGTTTGTATTTTCTTTCTACCACATCTCCTCACTGCCAACTGCAATTTTTTTTATACCTGGGTTCTGTTTCATCATTTGATACATCGAGTGTCCTTACACTACCCTGCTAAAGCAGGAATGACAACTCAACACCCAACACCCACCTCCCCCACTAACCAAAATGTGCTGCTGCAAAGCATCAATCTCAGGAGTAAGTGGTGAAGGTTGGAAGAGCCTGTAATATTGGAGAGTGTTCTATTCTACACCGTTTCTCTCTAAGCACAAGCAGTGGGTGGTAAGAGATCAGTTTACTTTAAAATGATTTGGTCATAGATGAGAATATTTGTGAAATGATTAGGGTCAAGGTTGGAAACATCTGTTCAGAGAGGCTACAGAAGGTTTTTTGAAATGGAACCTTGCTAGTTATTGAGAAAAGGTACTTGCCAGCAAGAGAATAAGTTCCTTCCCAACAGAAGAACACAATTATGCCAAGACACATTTGGCGGTGGTTATACATAGCTGAAGGTTTCCCGGATGCCCATAACTGGCAGGCAATTGACACATTCTGATTTTTGATTTGTGGGGGAAGCATATGCTTCTAAAGCATTGCCAAGTAGTGAAACTGAAGTATTCTTGTATATGTGTGCTGGAGTAGGCGGGTGAGTACCAAAGGTTTTGCTTCAAGGTTAAGGTGAGCCGAAGGAAATATAAGGAGTCTGATCAATGTAGCATCTCTACAGTGGTCCTGCCAAATGTCCAAGGGCAAAACAATGCCTCCAATAAATCATGTTTTGAAGATATTGTGCAATTTTTGGGACAGACATTCTTCCAAAACTGAACTCTCAGGTATAGATCTGCTTTATGACAATATTACTTCAAAAAAGGTTCAGACTTTACCTTGTGTTGGCGTGATACAGAAAAGTTAAATATTCTTAAGAATAGTTTCTGAACATTTTCATTCATTGTAATTTTCATTTGGTTCATTTGGAAAGACTGAAGCTTACAAACATCAAATTCCTGACAGGCTCTGTGAATAGCAAAGTTCTTAACAATCACAAACTTTTATATAAATTGGTGCAAACACGTACATATATAAATAGATAAAAAGGAGGAGCACAAGCAGGATGTTTGGTCCCTAAAGCCTGATCTGCATGAAATAAAATCATGGTGGATTTGTTTGTGTTTCAAATTCCACACTTCTATCAAACTCAATAACTTTTGATTCCTCTGCCTAACAAGATTCTATCTCCATCTTACTCAAAGCCCCGATGTTATTCTGAAGCAGTGTTCCAAAGTCAAGCGACCCTCTGAGAGTTCAAAAAATGGACCAGTTTCTGAATTGTTTATGAAGAGCGAAACTATGAACATTGCAATCGTTGCAGTAGAGGTTACCGATAGCACGGTCAACTTCAACAATCTTCGTTTTTCAGGTGGTTAATACTCTATTATTCTGATTCCTTTTGACTGTGACTGAATTTCAGCATATGTGGTGAGAGACAGTGCTTTTGTTGTTCTGGTTTATTTTGCTTGGTTTACTAGTGAGCTGGCTGGTGGCACTCACAGTGACAGACTAACTTTTCCTGAACTCAAAAGCAGATGGGAAATAATTCTTCAACTCTAACCCTCACAGCATGGTAGTGCATCAATACAAATTATTTTACATAGGTACCTCAGCTTACTAGCACACACAAGAATGTGAAGCTCCACAAGCAAACATTAGACTTGAAACAAGGTTTTTAATCCCTGGCCTTGTGTATTCTACAGAGGGAAAATCAAAAGGTGTCTGCAGTTTGGGACATAACCTGCAGGGGTCACTTGCTGCTGAGCAGAGTTTCATCAGCATCCCATTATTACTGTAGTCACAAAAGCTCATCAGCAAGTATGTCCTGATTTGGAGATGCTGGTGTTGGACTGGGATATACAAAGTTAAAAATCACACAACACTAGGTTATAGCCAACATGTTTAATTAGAAGCATACTAGCTTTCGGAGCAACGCTCCTTCATCAGGTGGTAGTGGAGGGCTCAATCCTCCACTACCACTGATGAAGGAGTGTCGCTCCGAAAGCTAGTGTGCTTTCAATTAAACCTGTTGGACTATAACATGGTGTTGTGTGATTTTTAAGTATGTTCTGATTTGCCTTTTCTGCCTTTAAAGAGTTATTTGACGTTCTCTTTTCATTGTTAGGTATGAAATTCTGTGGATCTCTGTCAAGACAGCCATTTGATTCATATTCATAGCCATTTTTTGGCTATTTCAACCTTCATTGAAAGAAACATGTTCTGGAATTATTAGTGAAACGTGTCCATAATACTGTACTTCAGAGTTCTGATCCATGGCCATAACAGCTTCTATATCTCATTGGCTACCTCTTCTAAGAGTGTAGGCTGAAGTCCATTAGGCTCTGTGGCTTTGTCAATCTGCAGTTCCAATAGTTGAGGTAAAAGCAATGACTGCAGATGCTGGAAACCAGATTCTGGATCAGTGGTGCTGGAAGAGCACAGCAGTTCAGGCAGCATCCAACGAGCAGCGAAATCGACGTTTCAGGCAAAAGCCCTTCATCAGGAATAAAGCTTTCCTGATGAAGGGCTTTTTCCTGAAACATCGATTTCGCTGCTCGTTGGATGCTGCCTGAACCGCTGTGCTCTTCCAGCACCACTGATCCAGTTCCGATAGTTGCTCGAATCTGCTTCCTTAGTGATTGTGATTTTACCAAGTTCCTTTCTCCTATTTTACAGCTATGGCAAGAATGATTTTTGTATGCTTTGTGGCATAGATTGAAGCAAAATATTTGTTCGTTTCATTTGCCACTTCCTGGTTATCTATTATTAAATCTCCATTTTCACTCTACAGGGGTCCATGCACATTTTCATGAAAATGCTTTTTCACACCAGGAACATGAGTGGACATTAATTTTCAGGTTGTTCTGCTGCTGCATGTTGCAGATCTTAGTACTTCATAGAAGTTTTTATGTCACCCATTTCAGAATACAGTTGAGGTTTTACTGTAAGGGTTATCCACCAGTCATTAATCATGTTTACCAGTTTACAATGAAAGGTGTTACGGGTGGTGGGCTGTCTTTCTCTCCTGGCCAGTCAGCTTTGAGTGAATAAGCCAGTGCCCTATATTGCAGGCCCTGATCTTCTTGGTGTTTTATCTGAACACCTTGTTGGACGTATCCAGCACTGCAACTTTGAGGTGTTCGCAGCATCTCCTACTGTGAAGCAACAGTGAGGTCAGGCTGTTCCAGTCTGATCTGTAAAATTGTTTGGTAACTATCCCTTCAAGGTGAGGTGTATAGGCTGCTGACTGAAAATTTCTTTGATAGGTTTCCTCTTGGTCTGTTCTTGAGGGCTTCACATTGAAATGGAAGTTCAGCTTTGAATGAATAACCCAGTGCCTTGTGTTGCAGTCAGTACTGGGTATGACTCAAATATGCAGAGCCTCCTTTACATCACACTGGCACATCAAAATGTAGTGTATCAGATGTCAGTGCTTACAGCAGGGATACATCCAGGTTCTCTTGAAATGATCTCTTTTGTTCATTATGGACTGCTGCTTTTGTGCATAGAGTTCTCAGAGTAGATGTTCATTTTCGTTGCAACGGGTTTAGATTCAGAGCTCCCTCTCTGACATAGGCTGTTAATCAAGGCTTGAAGGAAATATTTTATTTATCGTTAATAAACCAACCATATTCCATGAAATATGGTGTGGCATGGCTTTGGTCCAGAAAACAATGATCACCTCAGTCATTTGAGCTGTTCGGAATCCTTCTAAACTGGCAATTATCATTATCAAGGAAGACATCTGCTCAGATGGCATCATGCTCATCGTTTCTCTCCTCACTATAGTGAGATGGTGCGCCTTGGAGCCAACAAGAAGAGTTGGCATAGATTAGGACCATTTATGTCAGTCCACCCTACCAGTAAGATGCAACTGACTAAAGGTATAAGGTAGTACCTCCATTTGAACACCCCTGACATACAGCCTAGCACAATTAAGAACCTTCATCAGCTTGAGATGTGCTCTCTTGAAGTCATAAGGGGGGCAGTCTTACCAGCTTTGAAAGTTGTCTGCATCAGGACTAAAAGGGGACTTGATTGATCCTCATGGTATCCGGTGGCCACACAGAATGCCATCTTATGGGTGGGACCAATTTGGAGGCCTCCTACTCTTTTATTATCTCATTAGGATTGACAGGACAATTCCTGAGGCTAGACGCTCTCTCAAAGGACTATAAACTATGTATGACTGTCAGGCAGAGAGGAGATTGTGAGTGTGCTTCAAAACAAAGATGATCTTGGAAGCCTTTTGAAAATAGGGTTGCATGTAGCTGTGTGGGGGTTGGTTCCAAAATTGTAGGGTGGAATGCTTCAGATAGGCCCCAACACTATCACCAAGAGGTACAGCAGCATTGGGGGGGCAGGGGGAGGAGGAAGCTGGGAAGGTGGTATCGGACCTCAGCAAGTACCCACCACTGTCAGCAATCAATTTGCTCCCCATGTGTATGGGCTAGTAACCACAGCCAATTGACACTGCTTCCAGCAAAATCGTTTGGAGTCTGTGGCACGGGGGGGGGGGGTTGACCTGACTCTACACAGTATCTTTAGATTTTACTCCCTATCTCTCCTTCAACCTGACTTTGTGAGAGCAAGAAGATTCCATCTAAGGTTTCAAAGAAACACATTGTTGGAGGCATGCTGCTTCTCACATCCTTTATTTATCAAGTTTGTATAATCTTCTGATGCTTCCTGCATACTTTCAGCCAGGTGCAGAGAGTGGGATGGAGGAGGTAGGATGGGGGAGGTGAAAAATCTTCAGTCCTTTAGAAAGGATGAAAATAATTTTGAATATTTCACAGTCATTCCAAAGATTATTTGTCTGTTGGATAAAGAGACAGCGGGAAGGCAAACAGAAAAGGTATTTTTGCTCGATCATTATGACAACAAACAATTCGTACCTTAATAGTATTTTAGTGCTGCTTCATTAAATACATTACCATATTTTTGAAAAGTGGACAAGACTCTATGAAGAATGTGTAGCCAAATTATTTTTCACTCAGAATAAATTTGTTTTATCTGAAATATTGTATTTGATGGTACAATCTTGAGATAATACAGGGTAAAAGGAGATGTGCCAAGAATATTCACATGAACCAGACCATGACTGTAGACCATAACATAGTACCTGCCAATTATCAACAAGTGGCTTAACTTGTTCAAGGTCAATGAAAAGTCAGTTGCCGAACTTTGCCATCTGCAGCAAATAGACCATTCAGCCACGTTCAAACATCTTGTCAGCACTGTGTGGTTGGCAAGGTGAATAATGCTCTCAAATGTTAGCAGTATGGCTCATTCCTGGCCAGCACTTTAAAAACAACTAATGTGCTGTTCACAGATAAATTAAACAGGTGAGTGATGCTTTAGTCAGCATAGCTCAAAACTTTCACCTCTTCTTTTTATCACATAGCTTGAAATAGCTCCCACTGTCACTGCATTGCTGCATTTGCAAACTAGAGGGAACTGCGGATGGCTGCTTTTGCCCAACCTGAACTCATCTTATGTGGTGTGGTAAGGGTCCATATTTATGTTACAATCATTTGATACGTGAATTCTTTGGAAAGTATGAGCATGCAAGATTTTCAATTGTAAATAATAGTTTAAATATGTTGTCACAAAGCTGGTTTCTTTTTCTCTAAAAGCTGTTCCTTTCCTCAAGGATATGTCCTTAGTTTTTTTCAGAAGTGTAATAAACAGCTCTCGGTTCCGAGAAGTCTGGTTTGGGACAGAGATTAAAGGGTATTGAGAGGCCTTTTTGTTTATATGTAAACAGTTGCGACTTCAGGCCAAGGTGGTCCTGTTTTAGAAGTTTAGAAGTGTATAATGAAAGGGGAGTGGTCAGCTCTTTAGCTGAGCAGAGCAGTTCAGTCCAGAACTAGTTGGGAGTTCAACAGTGAGCTGTGTGGAAACTCTCTCTCTTTCTACCCTTCTAACTTCAACCTGTAAGCATGTATTGCATTTGTTTTTAAGGGGGTTTGCTTATTGGGGCAGTTGTGTATATTCCAAACAGCAAAATTATGTCTCATTTGGATAGACTGAGTTCTGTAGGGGTTCTTTATTCTGTTCTTTGTCTTTCATTGTGTAATTTTGTGAATACATTTTTGCCGGTTTTAAAGCCTGGTGGTCAACCTCGCTAACTTACTCCGGATAATTTTCACTGTATACTTACCAAACAAATTGCAAAGTTATGGTCTGGGTTGCCTGCTCAAGAATGCTTTGAGTGGTCTGGCCCAGTTCTTAACAATGTAGTTTGGTGAGATACAATGAGAGAGCTCTAAAGCAAATGTATTTGACATGGATAATCAGTAGATATACAGTAGATTGACAAGCAATATTTTGAGGTTCACAATGGTTATTGGGTATTATTATAATTCAACATTGGTCTATATTTATTTTTGTGTCCAAATAGTCTAGCAACTTTTTTACCAGGCATTGCACTCCTTTTTATAGAAGGTGTGCTCTATAATGCCAAACAGATGCTAGTTTATGTAACAAATGGGAAGTCAGGTCTGCAATGTTGTGTCATTTAACCTTTTTTCTGCCTAAACTACAGGGTCACCATCACTTGTTTTTGCCCTCCTGATGAATATTTTATGATGATATTAACCTTTTTTGAAGTCAGGTTATTTCTATTCTTCTATCTCATTCCTTTGAGTGTGCTCTACCTGACCCAAACTGCACATATTAAAGACTTGTAACTACACAGTACCTTTCAATAATCTCAGAACACAAATACTTTACACAGGTACATAAGGTTCTTTCAGCTACTCTTGCTTCGCCATTCTAGATCACAGCTGATCATCTAGCTCAGTCCCATTTTCCCATGGTATTCCCATATCCCTTGATTCAATTAAAATCCAGAAATCTATTGGTTGCAATCTTGAACATAATGACAGACTTCCATAGCCCTCTGACGACAACAATTCCAAAGATTCACTCTGCTCTGTAAGAAATTCCTCAGCATTCAAGCCCTAAATAGCTTGCCACTCACTCTGAAACTATATCCCTGGTTCTGGACTTCTGCACCAGAGGGGCAGAGTAGGGACTAATCCACAGGAACCATTTTTTCTACATTACACAATGTAGCCCTTTAAATTTTTGTAAGTTTCCATCAGATCAACTCTCACTATTCTAAACTTGAGAGAATACAGACCTTGTCTCAGCATGTTCACTTAGATCAGAGCCACCATCTGGTAAGTCACCGCTGCACTCCCTCTACAGCAATAATAGTCCTTAGGTAAAGAAATCAAAACTGTACACAGTACTCCAAGTGCAGTCTCATCAAGGTTCTATATAGCTGAAGGAAGGCATTGTTACTCGTATACTCAAATCCTCTTGTTATAAAAGGCAACAAACCAATTCTTTTTGTAACTTGCATGTTTGCTTTCAGTGATGTATAAAAAGGACACCAAAGTCCTTTTGAACATCAATGTTTCCACACCATTAATAAAATATTCTGCACATACAGCATATGCATCAGCAGTTCCAGTGCAACCTGTCTGAGGACTACTGGTAAGTCAGTCAGGAGTTCAATCACTTGTCAGTCATGGCTGTAATTCCAGGTTGATAAGGGGAATTGACCAGGGTTAGTCCTGAGGGTTCTGCTCACTACAAGTCAAGGGAGTTTATCAGGAACCACCACTATGATAGAGAAGTTGGGAAAATCAATTGTGGGGATTGGAGTCAGCATGCTGCAATGGATAAATTGTGAAGAGAGGTACACAACTTATTAAGTAAGAGACTACAACACATTGGAGGAGATAGATTACTGCAGTGACCAAGTTGCAGAAACTGAGACACAGTCAGTTCTGGGTACATTACCTGGATGTTTTGTATCAGGAGAGAGTCACGCCCTTTAGGATAGGATCTCCTGATCCGGTTTGTGGTCAGGGACAGGTGAAGCAGACAAGGTGGACCAGAAGAGAAGAGCACAGGAACCTCATTGTAATTGTTCAACATGTTTGAGGAACTGCCAGCTTTGGAAGAGATTGAAGGTTTCACAGTGACCATATAATCATAGAGCAGTAAGACATTCAAGTGAGGCAAGAATATAGTGAAGAGATTGACATTGTTTCTTGCAGTGGAGGATGAGAACCCGGAAGGTCATGTTGCCTGCCAGGGCCAAAAGCCAACACATCTGTTTTGGGGAAGGATGTAGTCGATGTAATGTTTGTGAATATCAGAGACTTAGGTAGGACGAGGAAAGTGGTTCTACATAGGCAGTATGAGCAGTTAGATATCAAACGAAAAAAACAGAACCTCAAAGGTTCAGTATTATTAATTGGTTATATGACCCAGGGCAAATCAGATTAGAGAAATGAAAGCATTCCTTGAAACCTGGCATGGAAGAAGCAGATTCCAGTCATGGTTCTGGGAAAGTGGAATCTGCACCTATGGAATGGTCCTGTGCTGGGCTGGTGTTGTAGCAAGTGCATAACTAAGAAAGTGAAAAGGGTTTGAATGTAATAGTAGGGCAAGAGATCAAATTGAGGAGAATGTGGTAAATGAAAGAGGAAGACAGAAAGTGGAAAATGTTTTAACATGGAAAATGGTAAACAGGACAAGACAGGTAGGAGTAGAGAATAAATACCAAAAGCAAATCAACAGACGATACTAGAAGTTACAAAAGTAATAAAGGGACAAAGCTAAAGGTTCTGTGTCTGTGATACACATAGCATTCAGAGCAGAACAGATTAACTGATATTGCAAATAATAATTCAGTAAGTATGATCTGACAGCTACTGTAGAAACATGGCTGCAGGATGACATAAATTTGGGACTGAATATTATATTCTACAGAACATTTAACATGGTTTAGAAGCAAGCAAAAGGGGCAGGGCAGCTTTATTAATTAATGATGGTATTAGTACGATAGGGAAGGATGACCTAAGTTTAGGAAATCAGGAAATAGAAGCAGTTTGTGTCAAGACGAAAAATGATAAAGAAGTCATTTGTGTGAGTGGTATACAGGCTTCCTACCAGCAACCGCACAGTAAGATAGAGTATAAAAAAGCAATAATGGGAACATGCCATAAAGGTAAGGCAACAATCATTGAGGATTTTAATCTACATATAGATAGAAGAATTAGATTGGCAAATAGTGTTTAGAAGAGGGGTTCACTGAATGTTTTGGGATATTTTCTTTGAATAGCATGTTCTGGAACTGACTAGACAGCAAGGCTCTACAGAAGACTTGATATTGTGCAATGAGATAGAATTATTTGACAACTTAATAGTGAAGGTGCCCGTTTATTAACATTGATCATAATATGATTGAATTTTACACTCATTTTAAGGGAGAGAGGAGTAGGTCCAATACCAGTATTTTAGAATTTTTTTATCGCATGTGACTTGATTGAAACATATAAGCTATGTAGGATCTTGACAGGGCAGATATGGAAAGGATGTTACCTCTTGTGAGAGAATTTAGAACTAGAGGATTACTTTTTAAAATAAAGAAAACAACTTAAGATGGAAGTAAGGTTTTTTCTTCTTCTTGGAGAATCCCTTTCTACAGAACTAATGTTTCACTTTGTTAACTGTTACCTTCTTAATTATCTATAGAAACTCTTAATATATGTTTTTATTGTTCCAGTTCGCTTTCTCTTGTATGTTAATTTCTCCTTTTTAATCATTTTGTTTTTTTTTGTTGCCAGTTGCATATTTCCTCCTCAACTTTCTTTGTTACCTCATTAAACAAACCTCAACCAAGTTAGTGAAACAAACTTTGTCCTTAACAGATTCATGCTGGCATTCCTTGATTAGTCTACCTTGTCTAAATGATTATAGAAGCTAAAATATACCTCTGAGCCAATTTAATTGAAAATATTTCAAATCTAAAATAATTTGAACTTTTTTTTGAAGAACATTATTTGAAAAGTTATCTTTAAAATCTACTGATAAATCAGTTAACAGCAGTCTATGATTACAGAATTATTTTTCAGAGTTAATCATATTGCTTATCAAAGACCATCACAGAAACCATTCTCTGACTCCATTTACACTTCTCTTTCCTGGGGAAAGACTGCCAACATTATCAGACACCCCTCCCGGCCCGGTAATGCTCTCTTCTAACCTCTTCAGTTAGGGAGTCAGATACAGATGTTTGAACACATGCACCAACAGGTTCAAGAACAGCTTCTTCCCTGCTATTATTAGAGTGCTGAATGGATGCCTCTTGCTTCAACTAATGCTATTGTGATAATGTTAAATATTTTAAAACATATTTGTTCCTGTTTATACAAGGAGTTACTTTTTATGAGGTCTCCGGTAAGTGTGGGATTGGGAAAGTTGAAATTATCATTGACTTTGATAATTGCTGTAAGTGAATGTGCATGGCCAGACAGGCCACATTAGAATCTGTCAGTAGAATCAGTTTTAGTGATTGATCTTTAATGCTTTGCTAATCTGCAAATACACATCCTGAAACTGGAGGCAGATTATGAGTGATAATGAGGAAGAACTTCTGTTGCCTTCACCTTCATGCCCATTAATTTGAACAGGAGTCCTCTCCTCATCCCACAGACCCCTTCACCCATCTCCAAACTCTCCCTCCATCTGGACCCATTCCTCTGGCCTTGTACCTGCGCTCAAACTGATCATCAAGAACTATCAATGTGACATTGGTTGCCTCAATTTCTCTGCACACCACTCCCCTCCCCACCCCACTGAATTTCAACCTTTCTCCCTTGGACCTAGCTGCACTCCGTGCTCTCAGATCCAATCCTAATGTTGTAATTAAGCCTGCTGACAAAGGTGGTGTTGTTGTCTGGAGCACTAACCTCCACATTGCAGAAGCTGAGTGCTAGCTCTCAGACACTGCCTGCTATCTCCTACTGGACCATGAGCCGACCATAGAACACCAGGCCACTGTGTCCACAACAGTCATTAATCTCATTTCATCTGGTGATCTCCCCCCTGCACTGCTTCCAAGCTCATAGTCTCCTAACCCCACATAGCTCGCCTCTACCTCCTTCCCAAAGTCCACTAACAGGACTGCCTGGGCACAGCCAGTACTTGCGCCTGCTCCTGCCACAAAGAATGGAGGTGGCACAATGGCTCAGTGGTTAGCACTGCTGCCTCACAGCGCCAGGGATCCAGGTTTGATTCCAGCCTCGGGTGACCGTTTGTGTGGAGTTTGCGCATTCTGCCTATGTCTGCGTGGGTTTCCTCCGGGTGCTCTAGTTTCCTCCCACAGTCCAAAGATATGCAGGTTAGGTGAATTGGCCATGCTAACATTACCCATGGTGTTTAGGGATTACAGACTAGGTTAGTCTACATTAGTCAGGGGTAAATATAGAATAATGGGGAGTGGGTTTGGGTGGGATGCTCTTCAGAGGGCTGGTGTGGACTTGTTGGGCTGAAGGACCTGTTCCCACACTGTAGAGATTAAAAAAAACTCATCACTTCCCACATCGATTCACTTTTATCTCCCCTTGTCCAGTCCCTTCCCACTTACAACTGTGATACATCTGATGCTTTTGGTCAGTTTCAGCATTTTCAGCTTGTGGGCTCCAGCCACCTCCTCTTACCATGGATATGCAATCCCTTTACACATCTGTTGCCACCAGGATGGTCTCAGAGCTCTTTGCTTCTTCTTGGAAAAAAGGCCTGAACTATCCCCATTCACCACCACCTGGCAGAGCTTGTCATCAGTCCGAACAACTCCTCCTTTGACTCCACCCAGTTTCCTCAGGTCAAAGACGTGGCCATGGGTACCCTCATGGGCCTCAGTTATGCCTGCCTGTCCTACTCCGGCATCCACCCACAATTCTTTCTCCGATATGTCTTTGATATCATCAGTGCTGCTTCCTTCTCTCTCCAGAATTGAAAGAATGAATCAATTTTGCTTCCAATGTGCACCCCACTCTCACCTTCACTAGGTCCATCTCTGACTCCTCCCTTCCCTTCCTCAATCATTTCCATTTCTGGGGATTTGCTGGCCACCAGTATCCACTACAAACCCACTGACTCCCACAGTTAACCTTCACTATACATCCTCACACCCTACTTCCTGCACCCTACTTCCTGCAAACACTCTATTCCATTCGCCCAGTTCCTCCTTCTCTGTTGCAACTGTTCGGATGATGTCAACTTCCACAAGGAAACCTTTGAAATGTCCATCTTCTTCCTCAACCGAGGATTCCCTAGTTCTATGGTGGACAGTGCCAACAGCTGGGTCCAACCCATCTCCTGCAGTTCAGCCTGACCCCCTTCTCTTTCTTCCCACAATAGCAACAGGGCCCTCCCTCATTCTCACCTATCATCTGCCACCTCCTAAAGGATATCACCACTAGACACATATAACCCTCCAGGGAGGAGGGTGGTGGTCCTCACCCTCAACAATTTCTCCTTCCAATCCTCCCACTTCCTCCAGACAAAAGGGGTAGCCATGGGCACCTGCATGGGCCCAAGCTATTCCTATCTCTTTGTCGGTTATGTAGAACAGTCCATCTTCTGCAGTTACACTAGCACCACTCCCACCCCTTCCTCCGCTACACTGATGACTGCATCGACGCCACTTCGTGCTCCCATGAGGAGGTCGAACAGTTCATTAATTTCACAAACACATTCCACCCTGACCTCACATTCACATGGATCATCTCTGACACCTCCCTCTCCTTCCTAGACCTCTCCATCTCCATCCACGAGGACTAACTCAACACTGACATTTTTTTATAAGGTAAAAACAAGGACTGCAGATGCTGGAAACCAGAGTCTAGATTAGAGTGGAGCTGGAAAAGCACAGTAGGTCAGGCAGCATCCGAGGCAGCTTTCCTAATGAAGGGCTTTTGCCCAAAATGTTGATGTTCCTGCTCATTGGATGCTGCCTGACCTGCTGTGTTTTTCCAGCTCCACTCTAATCTAGATACTGACATTTTTTACAAACCCGACTCCCACAGCCACCTGGATTATATCTCCTCCCACCCTACCTCCCGCAAAAATGCTATCCCCGTATTCCCAATTCCTCTGCCTCTGCTGCATCTGTTCCCAGGAGGACCAGTTCCACCACAGAACACACCAGATAGCATCCTTCTTTAAAGACTGAAATTTCCCCTCCCAGGTGGTTGAAGATGCCCTCCAAAGCATCTCATTCACGTACAGCACCTCCACCCTCGAACCCCACCCTACGAACCGCAACAAGGACAGAATCCCCACCCCCACCCCAGTCCTCACCTTCCACCCCTCAAACTCCACATAAACCACATCATCTGCCAACATTTTCACCACCTCCAAACGGACCCCACCACCAGGGATATATTTCCCTCCCCATTCCTATCCGCTTTCTGTAAAGACCATTCCCTCCATGACTACCTGGTCAGGTCCACGTCCCCCACCAACCCACCCTCCCCTGCCACCGCAGGAATTGCAAAACCTGCACCCAAACCTCCCTCTCACCTCTATCCAAGGCCCCAAAGGAGCCTTCCACATCCACCAAAGTTTCACCTGCATTTCTACACATGTCATTTATTGTATCCATTACTCCCGATGCAGTCTCCTCTACACTGGGGAGACCGGACCATCCTCGCAGAGCGCTTCAGGGAACATCTCCGGGACACCCACACCAATCAACCCCACCACCTCGTGGCTGAACATTTCAATTCCCCGTCCCACTCTGCCGAAGACATGCAGGTCCTGGGCCTTCTCCATCATCACTCCCACACCAGCCGACGCCTGGAGGAAGAACGCCTTATCCCAACCCCGACAAAACATGGGCTGCTACCACAAACAACCCATTGTCAGCCATTAAGAATCGTCATTAAGCAGCTATTCATTCTCCCAGGTTGATCTATACCTACTCCTTTGTCTGGGCTTTATTTCTACCTACCATTTACTCCTTCCTCCTCCCCCTCACACCATCTTCAGCTCATACGTTCTATGTTCTATATACCAACCTTTACCTAGCTACAATTAGTTCTGAAGAATGGTCACAGGACCCAAAACATTAACTCTGATTTCTCTCCACAGTTGTTGCCAGTCCTGCTGAGTTTTTCCAGCAATTTCGGATTTTGTTCCTGATTCCCAGCATCCTCAGTTCTTGATTTTTTTTGAAGAACTCTGATAGTTCACTAACCCTTTCATAGGGATATCAACTCTCCTAGATGGTCCTGAGGTGCTCAGAATTAAAGATTAATCACCAGGACACTGCTGCAAGCAACTTCAGAAAAATGACTGAGAACATTGAAATTTTTTTTAGTGTTATTTGTTAATTGTAATATTGGATAAGGAAGTTGTGTAACTGGGCTTGATGATTAAAAGTGGGTCGTTGCATTTGAAATGTGCAAGAACACCCTGGTTGCAACCCGGACCCTTCCAGGAAGATTCGGCCGGTTAACCGCGCTTGTCCTTCCCCAGCTGCTGCCTGTATTTCCATCATATGCAGCTTCTACTTCAGATTCCCAGAATTTGCGGTAGATTACTTTCTAAATGAGGTTTCCATGGCAGCTCAGTGCGAAAGAAAGGATGTGCCTTTCTGGACCCTGGAATTCCCGCAGAGACTCAAAGGACAAAATCAGGATCGAAAAGATGTATTACCAGTGTTTAAAGAAAAATCAACAAAATGTGGGGTTCGCTGCACTTGTGTCTGCATTGTACAAGCGATTACATCATTATAACCTCGCTCGGTAACCGTTTAAAGGGACAGGAACTACTTGGTATCATCAAAGGAATTGTGCCAATTTATTGCAGTCAGAGCTTCTTGTTTGGTTTGTAAAACAATAATTAAATGACATTTTCTTTGCACCTTCCAACTTCAATACTATATAAATACAATACTAAAATTGTGCCATCTTGCGGATATTCCAGCAGGAGCATATACCCAAATATTTATGGATGCAAACAGAATGCACTGATGTTGATATTTTGATTGATGTTTTTTAAAGTGCAGCATATGATGTTTGCAATGATACATCTTACTTTCCAAAAGTATTTCGGAATAACGTGCAGTGCTGGCAGTTCACTGGATTTTTGATTGTTAATATTAGACTATGTGCACGCTTTTTTTCCCCTTTTGGTATTGGCTCGAGTCTGAAATGTTGCTCGATTACCTTATATAACATCAGCTCCATGAGACCCACAACTCCCAGTTGGAGTGTCCCTGGCAATGAGTCAACACAGCAGTACTGTACGGGATATAGAAAGCGGCCCGCATCCTAACTTGCTGTGGTCTCTTGTCGCTTGATTGACAGGCAGCTGCAGCGCGCGCGACGCTCTTCGAGGCTAGCAACGTTCCAAAATAGAACGCCAGTGACGTCATGGCACCAATGGGAGGAGGGGATAGGCTGGGCCTGGGTAAGCAGGTTGGGTTGAGCGGTAGCATCGCGGGTTGGTCGTCGCTGATTGGCTGCCAGTCCCAGACAGGGGGGACTTTGAGTTGATTATTCATGCAGAGTAAGCAGTCTGGCTTTGCAGCAGCACCACTACCAGTGCTGAATGTTTGGATTAATGCCAACAAGCTACAGAATTAGCTCATTGTTCCGTACACTCCAACTACGGGCACTGGGGTAGACAGTAAACCAGCTTTTTTGGGAGCTTTTCAAACGCTGACTGTACTTCATTTTTTGGAGTGCAGTAATCATTGCCTTTACGGAAAAAAAAATGCTCCCTATTTTGGGAGCTACATTGCAGATCTCTATGTAGGGTAGAAGGTGGAGCGGGGCAGAGGGCTTTGTCTGTAAGTATTGTACCGTGAAGCAATCTATTCTGCAGTTCAGCTTTTAAAAGCATTAATTTTATTTAACAATGTTGATTTTGCTCTGGACCAGCTCGTTCTCTAGTGGTAAGCGCTGTGTTGAGCTATCCTTACGAGCGTCCTTTTGTTCTTTCTGTCTTAAAAGCGAATGGTCCGACTTAGTTTTCTTTCAACCATTGCAGATTTAGAACGTGGTTTTATATTGGTTTTTGTACATTTAGGTTGCTTTAAATTCCATCTTTCTTTTGGTATTTCAGATATTAAGATCATGAAATTAACAATATGTGTTTGAAAAAAAATTGTTATAACATTGTAAATAATTATATATAAAAACTGTGCATGTTCTTTCCCTCATAGTTTGTTCCCCTTTAGGAACTGGGGAGACCTGCCTGCAGTCCCGCCTCTGCCAACAAAACATGCAGTTAGGGGTAAGGATTGATCGTCTCAAACAAAAAATGTGTAGTTATGATTTAGAGCGTTCCTGGTTAATAAATGTCAAACGAATCACATATCTGTATGTACGCTGCTGCAAATTAAAGCCGACGGTTATTCATCTCCTTAGGAAAATGGATGCTTTTATAATTGATCACCAATGATAGTTTATACATATAGGTGTGCAGTTTTTGGTTTATCTTAGCCAAACTCCTTTAGAACGTGATCCTATTTCAGGGGGGCTTAATTCGTCTATTAATTTTCATTTTCCGGAACTAGACATTTTGAAATGATATTCATTTTGAGAACGTACATTTTTAACACATATTTTCCAAATATATTGACCAGTTTGGTAATTTTTCAGTAATTTCATGCATGTATTAATTTAATAAAATCTTTTGGATTTTGGGTCTTAGAATTATTTGAATTCCTGTATTTACTCAGTAAAAGCTTTATTGTTGTTACATTGATTCTTTTGTATTTTAAACTGCAGAAAGTATACATCATAGAAACAGGTAATTCAGTCTTTTAAAGAGTCTGTGTTGGAATTTATACCCAACACTAGTCTCCTCCCATTGAATTTAACCATGTCTCAACATTTCGGCACAGCTTACTGAATTCCAATGATCAGGTTCTCATTTACACTTAAAATTATTCAAGTAGTACCATTTATTTCTTGTTAATTTTTTCATTGAGCTTTTGTATTCATTCTTAAAATAATTCTATTACTTTTGAATAGTCAGTATAGAATTAAATTATTTTTAAACTTTCAACTTTTAAAGTGTAAATCAGGTCTTATGGCTAATAATGATTTAGTAAGCTAAAAACTGTAAAATATTAAACCAATTACTCAATAATAAATTGTTCTTGGTTGATATCTTTCACAAACACTGAATTATTGGAATGCAAAAACTGTAATCATTTTTTTCCTTTTATTACTCAGAATGAATTGTGAATGCAACAATCTTATAGCATCTTTGAAGGAATAAAATCTTCCAAAGAGCATTCAGCGTGTCATTTTAGTTTATAATTTGATATAAGGTGACCAAGAATCAATTCACATGTGGGCTTTAGGGAATATTTTAAAGATATTTTAGGAGAGACTTCTAAAATTTAGAATCTTGGCAAATGAAAACATGAAGATATTCTTATTAACAAAAACTATAATGTGAGTTAATTCATTCATGAGATGTTGGTGTCAATGACTGAGGAAAGCATTTATTGCCCATCCCTAGTTGCCCTTGAGGAGGTGCTGTTTGGCGACAGTCCATTTGCAATAGGTACACCCACAATGCCATTAGGGAGGGAGCTTCAGGATTTTGATCCAGTAACTCTGAAGGAGCAGTAATAAGTCACGATGGTGAGTGAATTGGAGAGAAACATCAAGGTGATAGTGTTTCTATGTATTTACTACCCTTGTTGTTCAAGATGGTAGCGGTCATGTGTTTACCAATCTAAGCTGCTTTTTACTCTTAAACATACAATCTTTCTTGAAGTGGACCATAGTTTTCTAAAGTTTTCATCCAAATAAGAGTAACTGAAATCCCAGATCATATTTGCTCTGCCAAAAAGACACATGGGACTAGGTGTAACTGGAAATTGATGCTAGATGGTGCCTGCAGTAATAAATAATTTGAATTGGAGTCAATATAAATCAACAAGGACAGAGTTCTAGATGAGTGGGACTTGGTACAGGATAGAATATTTGGTAGCAGTGTTAAATGATCTCGGACTTCAAGAGTTTGGCCAGGAGCACATTAAGAGTTTCTACAAGTGGTAGTGACCAAGACATAAGTGATGTTTTCAGCAACTAGACTGAAATGGGTGAGTAGGGAAGGTCTATGGCAAGGAGATTTTGCAATGAGAGATTCATCTTGGAATTATTTAGGATATTATGGCTGCTAAATATCTGGTCCTGTTGACAATTGTGACTTTTCAGAGATGAAATCAATGACGAGGACAAAGGATTTGTGCAGGGGTCAAGCACAGTGGTTTCAATTCTTCCATTACTTAATATGATTGGAGACATTCAGACATGATGTGAAGGGAAGTCTTGTGGTGAATTTGGTAGACTACTTGCATATGAGCATGGTGGAGAGTAAAGAGGGGTTAGATATGGTGATGTAATTTTCAAGGACAGAGGTTGTGTTAGTCTAGAGGTGGTGTTGGTAAATTTAAAAGAGGGAGTGATTTAATTTTGACATATGGGTCAGGAAGGTAGGTTGGGTAATATTTTATTAAGCATGGTGTCAAGGGAGTGGCAGTTGGTTCTGCTGGATAAGATGAATTGGAAAAGCTGTGAGAAATTGGAGAAAACTAAGAGAAACAAAGATGCAGGGCTAAGATAGGTAGTAGCTAGGAAATGGAAGTTTGACATGATGGGAAAGTGAGTGCTGCATTGGTGGGAATGGAGAGTGGATTAATGTAGCAATGGCAGATGAAAAAAATGGCCCAAATGTTATTGACAAAGAAGCCCTTGAGAAACTTGCAGGTGATGAGGGTGGAGAGGGCAGGAGAGATGACTGGTAGTATTAGCAATGGGTACTAATTCTTTATGTGGCTAACCAGAGTAATAACAAATGACTAACTGGGTCTATGCCAGATATGCTTATACCTTAGGAATTGGAATTGAAGGAACTTTGCCAGTGGAATGACAAGTAGAATAGCCTAAATGCAGGGCCCTATGTGCTAATGGTGTAATCTCTTAGGAAAGAGGTACAGTGTATTAACTGTTGAGGAAATATATCTTAAAAGGTTTTCTTAAAAATGATTCTTAGCTCCTATTTGACAAGTGCTGCAATGTAAATAATGAAATAATAAGATTTTAAAATATGCTTATTAGGGATTATGCACTGTTTGATATTTTCAGAACGTTCCACCAGATGCTCAGGTTTCCTCTCACAGTCCAAAGATGTGCACATTAGGTGGATTGGCTGTGCTAAGTTGCCCATAGTGTCCAGGAATGTACAGGCTAGGTGGGTTAGCCATGGGAAATGCGGCATTACAGGGATAGGATGGGGGTCTGGGTCTGGAAAGGATGATGTTCAGAGGGTCAGTGCAGATTCTATGGGCCAAATGGTGTCTTTCCACACTGTAGCGAATCTATGATTCTGTGACTATTAAGGTCCTCTATGCATCTGAACAAATGATACTTTTCTCAATTTTGAAGCAATTTGAAAAAGATAATATTCTTCCTCAGTTGGACCTGATGTGAATGTTACTACCATTTTTCTATGCCTCTACCTACAAAGACATGTGTACTCTTCATGATAATTGTTACATATAGACCAGCCTGGATAAGGACAACAGATTTTCTTCCCCAATGGGCATTATTAGCTAATTGGGTTTTAATGTCTAAAATCACATTTCAGATTGCTAGTTTTGTAACACAACCACTCCACTGCCACAACTCTTGGTTTTACCGTATCTGTACCCAATGACATTTGGCAGCATTGTGTCTTTCATGTT
The DNA here is from genome assembly GCF_020745735.1 of Hemiscyllium ocellatum. Taxonomy (NCBI): domain Eukaryota; kingdom Metazoa; phylum Chordata; class Chondrichthyes; order Orectolobiformes; family Hemiscylliidae; genus Hemiscyllium; species Hemiscyllium ocellatum. The sequence goes on along the minus strand of NC_083402.1, from coordinate 66,326,693 downwards.
GTTCTGATCCTATCTGTTGCTAATACTGGCAGTCAGATCCCAGAGTAAAGCCTGGCTGGATGGATAACCTGTTTTACTTTTGCTTATTTGTTTATTGTGGTGATCAGTCTCTGAACATATTCATGGGAGGTTGCCAATGTACTTTCAACAAAAGAACATCAAAGTTTATTACTCACAAAAGAAAAGAAATCTGTTTTACACTATACAATTACAATTTGAAATGGTTTTATTACAATTATTAGAAATAAAAGATTTATTTCTACAACAGTCTTACAATTACTCAGTGAGGTGTCAACACACTTGAAAAGTTTCTTCTGCAGTTCGCATGGCTGAAATTGGTTTCTGAAGCTTTGTTCTCATTGACTTCTAAATGCTGTCAGAACAAACAGATGGATTCTCTGTCCACTCAGCGTCGAGCTGTTTTCTGCTTTTGGCGTTTTCTTCCAAGCTACTGAGGACAATTTTCCCCAAACCTTCCTTTTTAGAGTTTGCTGAACTAGCAGCACTCTTTAAACAAACTTGATTCTGTTTCCGACTCCCTGTATCATAGGACACCTTGTGAGGTGTCTCAACATTTTTCTCTGTTCTACATGCTATTTCTAATGCACTAAACTGTTCACAGTTACCCCAAGGCTAGAGGCCCTCATTGAAAATACATGTATCAACAAATAGTGAAATCTGTGACAACTCAGAACAGTTTTGTTTGGATGCTATTAAGCTTCTTGAGTTTGGTGGAGTTGTACATTCAAGGCAGGTGTAGATGTGGTATAGTGGGAATGTCATTGGGATGCTCAGTTAAGTAGACCTAATACTCAGGAGACGCAAGTTCAAATCCCACCATGGTAGCTGGTGGTTGTAAATTCAGTCAGTAAAGCTGGTGCTGAAAAATAGTCTTAAGTAATGATAATATTGACAGCCATCAACAATTGTCATAATATTCTGTTGTTCACTGACATCCTTTAGTGAAGAAAAGCTGCTGTTCTCACCTGGTCTGGTTGCCATGTTACTTCAGATCCACAGCAATGTGGTTGACTCTTAGCCGCTTTTTATGGAATGACTGAACAAGCCATTCAGCTCAAGTGAAATTGAGGATGGACAACAAAGGCATGAGAAAATGTTTTTAAAAACCGTGTGCCTAGATGGTGAACAGGCTTTGGGAAGATGAGATGAGTTACTCGCTGTAGAACTCACATTCTGACATGCTCTTGTACTCACAGTGTTGATATGACTTGTCCAGTTAGATATTTAGGTTTCTGATCAATGAAACCCACTGTTCTGCCAGAGTGTTGGGGGTGTTGCTTTTCAGCAATAGTAATGTCTTTGAATGTCAAGGAGAGATGGTATGATTTCCTCTTGTAGGAGGTGGTCTCAGTCTCATACTTGGTGGTTTGAATGTTATTTATCACTTTTCACCCAATCTTTAATGTTCACGTGGTGCATTTGGACATAAACTGTTTCAGTATCAGGAGCTGTGAATGGTACTGAACATTGTCATCATCAGTGAACAGCCCCACTTCTGACCTTATGGGGAAGGAAAGATCAGTAATGAAGCAACTAAAGACTCTCCCAAGAAGAACTCCGGCAGAAATGTCCTGGAACAGAGATGAGTGACCTCCAACAATCACAACCATCTTCCTTTCTGCCCAGTATGATTCCAACCATTGAAAGGTTTGCCTTAAATTCTCATAAATTGCCTTAAATTTTAAATTAGTTTAAGATTTTCAGGGCTCCTTGATGTCACACGCTACTTTGATATCAAGGGTAGTCACTCTCATCTCATCTCTTGAATACAAAGAACAAAGAAAATTTACAGCCAAGAAACAGACCCTTCGGCCCTCCAAGACTGAGCCGATCCAAATGTACTGTCTAATCAGTCAACTCCTAAGCATCCCTCTGCTCCCCACCTACTCGTGCATTTATCCAGATGCATCTTAAATTAATCTACCGTGTCTGCCTCTACCACCTCTGCTGGCAATGTGTTCCAAACGCCCACCACCTTCTGAATTAAACTCTGCTGTGCATCTTCACAGCAAAGGTCAGGAGCTGAGTGGCCTGGTGGAGCCCAAACTGAGCTTCAATGAGCAAGTTATCATTATGTAACTGCCAGCAGGTAGCACTGTCAAAGACACCTCCCATTACTTGACTAATAATTGCGAATAAACTGATGAGGTGGCACTTTACTGGATTGGATTTGACCTTTGTGAATTGGACACATATGGCTACATTTTGACATTGTTGTGTAGATGCTGGCGTTGTACCCGTACTAGAACCACTTGACTGGGTCTTAGCTAGTTTTGGAGCATGTGTTCAGTACGACAGCTGGGTATTGTTAGGTTTCATAGTCTTTGGTATGCCTAGTGCCTTCAGCCATTTCACAATATCACACGGAGTAAATCGAACTGGCTGAAGACCGGCATCTGGAGGCCTCAGGAGGAAGCTGGGTTAGATCTTTCACTTGTCACTTCTGCCTGAAAGTGTTTGCAAAACCCTTCAACCTTGTCCTTGCACTGTTGTGCTGGCCTCTCCCATAGTTGAGGATGTTTGTAGCATCCCCTCCTCTGTTTACTTCCTTAATTGTCCACTGTCAATTATGACTGGATGTGGAAAGAGTGCAGAGCTTTGACCTGATCTGTTAATTGTGGATCATTTACTGGATCACTTGGTGTTGGTTAGCTCAGTTGGCTGGACAATAGCATGATGCCAATAGTGCAGGTTAATTTCCTGTACTGGCTGAGGTTACCATGAAGTTTCCACCTTTTCAGCCTGGGCTGAAGTCTGGTGACCCTCAGGTTAAACCCACCATGCATTATCCCTCACTAATGAGAAAGCAGCTGATAGTGACCTAAAACTATGATGACTTTACCTTTTTACTTACGCTATCACAAAGTGGGTTCTGTTGTTTAACATGCATATAGAAGACTGTTGCAGCTTCTTTGTGTGTGCTCCTCATTTCTGGGTAAGCTTGGTGCTGAAACTGTCATACTTGCCTGCACTCCATATGTAGCATATAACCAGGTTTGGGTCCCTGGCTTGTTGATTCCATGGCAGATCATGAAGATGCATGTTATGTTTGAATACAATTTTGCTGCTATTAGTGACCAACACCACCTCCTGAGTGGCTCTTTTTGGTCTTCTAGATCTGCCTGAATCTATTCCATTCACAGAATGGGAGTATGACACAAAGAGGTGGTTCAGAAGCAATTTACCAGGATGTTATAAGGTGTGGAAAGTTTGAGTTATAAAGAAAGGCTGGATAGGCTGGGACTTCTTTCACTGGAGCATAGGAGATTGAGAGGTGACTTTATAGAAGTTTATAAAATAATGAGGGGTACAGACAGTGCTAATGGTAGTTGTATTTTCCCTAGGATGGGGGAATTTCAAGACTAGGGGACATATTTTTAAGGTGAGAAGAGAGAAATTTTAAAAAAGACATGATAGGCAAATTTTTTTACACAGAGGGTGGTTCGCGTGTGGAATGAACTTCCTAATGAAGTGGTAGATGTGGATACAATTGCAACATTTAAAAGGCAGTTGGATATCTACATGAATAGGAAAGGTTTGGAAGGATATGGGCCAGGAGCAAGCAGGTTGGTCTAGTATTTGTTGGAATTATGTTTGGACTGGGTGGACCAAAGGATCTCTTTCAGTGCTGTATGACTGTACATCTGCGTCTCTCCTACCAATACTGTCACGGACAGATACATCTGAGGTAATACAATGGTGAGGATGAGGTCAAGTAGCTTTTACTTATTGGTCCTGTCACCACCTGCCATTGACCTAGTCTCGTTGATAAATGCTTTGGGATTCTGCCAGCTCAGTCAGTAATGATGTTGCTAAGCCACTTTGAAGGTCTGTGCCCAGAGTATATTCCCTTGGTACTCTCAGTATTCTTTCTAGCTGGAGTCTAGGTCAGGAGGTCAGAGACTGGGAAGTGAGACCAGTGGCTAGATTGGGAAGAAAATCAGAGACCAGTTCAAGGAAAGTGACTGAATGGACCAAACATGAGCCAAAGAAATCCAAATTCTTTAAATGTGGGATGGAGTACTTTTGTTCTTCCTGCCTTGACATTGAGGTGATTATATTTCAAACGTATATCCCATTAGTAATGAAGGACCTATGACATGGCTTTCTTTGTGACCTAAATGCACAAGTTAGTTTTTTTGCATATGCAACAGCATAAAGCTTGTTTCGGGTATGATCATTGCAAGGCGATTTGCTTACAGTACATTTCCAGTAGGAAATGTATAAATGCTTCCTGCTTTCCATACTGTGAATAGAGTAGCCTGTTTCATCCCTGAAAAATGAGGGCTGTCATGAATACCTCATGAATTGTCAGCTGAGGTCATATTCCCTTGAAGGCAGTGTATATGCTACTTAGCAAGTAAACTATACTTTATATAAACTCAAAATACTTATTGTTTTCTGAAAGAAAAATGGAAAATTCATCCAAACATCTGGCCAGCTGACCAGATTGCTGTAAGCCAGATTGATGAATTCCATCTGAATGTTCGCTACCACCTGCAGCCTGAAGCCATTACCCATGGTGCTTGAATATATTGGATCGATTCACGTCTGTGCATGTACTTATCCTTGGATGACCTCAGAAGCTGACAGGCAGCCCTTTGAAAGGAGTGCTGTGCAAAAAAAAAAGCACATTCTTTATGGCCTCCACAGGAATGAGGATAGGCTAAATATGATATGTTGCACAACATTCTTTTATGTGATTACATTTGTACTGGAAAATAATAATGTTTTTATCGGTTCGGGATTATTTTGTTAATAAGTATGTGAAGAAGCTTGATTTTTCTGAAATAGTAGAAGGCTCTATTAGTGTGACTTGAAGTTTTTGATTTCTCTTTACCTCAAAGCAATATCCAACAAGTAGTCACTTTAAAATTTATTAGTCACAGACATGTCCCCAGTTGCAAGCTACCAAATGTCACAATTTTACTAAAATGTTTATTCAAGCACTGATTAATCCACATTTTTTTATGTAAAAATCAGCAAAGTTTGCACTGGCCATGAGCTTCAAAACCACAGAACTTTAACTTGTTATGAGAAGCAGTAGACCATAATATTTAGTACTGCCAGTGAACTGGATCCATGCTAATGTTAAATTGCCTATTTGAAACAAATGAGTTGATAACAGAGAAGTTGTAGCAAAGTTCCCCTGTACATTAAAGGTAATGGAAAAAGTTAACATAGGGACTGACTAATGTTCATATCTTTAAACACATAGAGCCAATAGCATGAGGTGATGATCTAGTAGTATCACTGCTTAATAATTAATCCAGAGATCCAGGTATGCTCTGAGGACCTGGGTTCAAATCCAGAGTGGAATTTGAATTCAATAAAATATGAAATTAAGAGTCTAATGATGACTGTGAAGCCATTTTTGTTTGTTAGAGAAAACCCCACCAGGATCACTAATTTCCTTTAGGGAAGGAAATTGCTATCCTTACCTGGTCTGACCTACATGTAACTCCAGATCCAAAGCAATGTAGTTAACTCTTAACTGCCCTTTGGACATTTGCTGATGAACAATAAATGATGGCCTTGCCAGTAATACCTACATAAATGAATAATAAAAATGTAATAGTAACAGATCCTCAATCTCAGTAACAGATTGAGGGGCGGGGGGGCACGGTGGCACAGTGGTTAGCACTGCTGCCTCACAGCGCCAGGAACCTGGGTTCAATTCCCGCCTCAGGCGACTGACTGTGTGGAGTTTGCACATTCTCCCCGTGTCTGCGTGGGTTTCTTCCGGGTGCTCCGGTTTCCTCCCACAGTCCAAAGATGTGCGGGTCAGGTGAATTGGCCATGCTAAATTGCCCGTAGTGTTAGGTTAGGGGTTATGGGTGGGTTGCGCTTCGGCGGGTTGGTGTGGACTTGTTGGGCCGAAGGGCCTGTTTCCACACTGTAAGTAATCTAATCTAATCAGATCCATTTATTACAAATTTCCAAATATTCGTGCTTATAAAAAGAATTTGAAAATGTTTATAGGCCTCATGCATTAACATGGGTACAGCTGTAATCATGGATAGCTTTAATTTACATATAGATTGGACAAACCAAACTAGCAATGATTTGTTTTATTTGTTCCTGGAATGTGGGCATCACTGGCTAGGCCAGCACGTATTTCCCATCCCTCATTGTCCAGAGGCAATTCAGAGTCAATCACATTGCTGTGTTACATGTAGGCTAGACCAAATGATGACAGCAGATTTTCTTCCCTAAAGGACGTTAGTGAACTAGGTGGGTTTTATTAGTCAGAAACAATTACATTGCAGCTATTAGGCTAGCTTTTTATTTCATATTTTTATTGGAATTCCAATTTCACTATTTGGGACTTGAACCTCTTCCTCAGAATATTAACCTGTGGCTCTGCATTACTAGTCCAGCAACATTACCACTACTTCACTGCCTCCCAAATAATGGAGTTGAGTTTGTTGATGTGTATACAGAGGAACCTCAATTATCCGGCATTCGATAATCTGAATCTCGGATTATATGAACAAGATCGCAAGGTCCTGATGCCTGGCTAAACTGTATTATCTGGCATTCGAATGTCTGAACTATTCAATTATCTGATAAAATACTCCCCGCCCGTGTCATTCCGATAATTGAGGTTCCTGTGTACATGATTTTTTTAAACCAGTATGTTGACAAACCAACCAAAGAACATGTTATTTGAGACTGGGTACTGTGCACTGAGAATGGATTAATTAACAGTCTTGTGAAGGGTGCCTTGGGGAAAGAGTATTGATAGAATTCTTCAATAAGGTGGAGGGTGAAGTAACCAAATCTGAAACTAGGGTCCTGAATCTATATAAAGGGAACTACAGGAGTTTGAGGTGTGAACTTGCTATGATAAATGGGAAACATTACTTGAAGGGATGATGGCTGACAGGCAATGGTTAAATTTAAAGAACATGTACAGGATTTACAGCAATTAATCTTTCTTATCTGGCACGAAACTAAAAGCGGAAAGGTGGTTCAACCATGTCTTACAAAAGACATTAGTGATAATATTAGATCGAAAGGGAATAGGTCCAGTCAAGGATAGTAGTGGGAAGCAGAGGGATCTTGGTGTCCATGTACACAGATCTCTGAAAGTTGCCACCCAGGTAAATAGTGCTGTGAAGAAAGCACAACGTACTGGCTTTTATTGGTAGAGGAATTGAGTTCCGGAATCCTGAGGTCATGTTGCAGTTGTATAAGACTCTGGTGCGGCCGCATTTGGAGTATTGTGTGCAGTTTTGGTCGCCATACTATAGGAAGGATGTAGAGGCACTGGAACGGGTGCAGAGGAGGTTTACCAGGATGTTGCCTGGTATGGTAGGAAGATCGTATGAGGAAAGGCTGAGGCACTTGGGGCTGTTGGAGGCATTGGAGAAAAGAAGGTTTAGGGGTGACTTGATAGAGGTGTACAAGATGATTAGGGGTTTAGATAGGCTTGACAATGAGAACCTTTTTCCACGTATGGAGTCAGCTATTACGAGGGGGAAGAGTTTTAAATTAAGGGGTGGTAGGTATAGGACAGATGTTAGGAGTGGGTTCTTCACTCAGCGAGTCGTGAGTTCATGGAATGCCCTGCCACTAGCAGTGGTGGACTCTCCCTCTTTTTCGGCATTTAAACGGGCATTAGATAGGCATATGGAGGATAGTGGGCTAGTGTAGGTTAGGAGGGCTTGGATCAGCGCAATATCGAGGGCCAAAGGGCCTGTACTGCGCTGTATTTTTCTATGTTCTATGTTCTATTAGATTGCCAGAGAGAAAACAGCAAAGCGAAGGATTGGGAGCATTTTTCAAATTCAGCAAAAAAGACAATATGTTTGATCAAGAGGAGGAAAATAGAGAATGAAAGTAACAATGTAAAGAAGATAAAAGCTGACTGTCAAAGCTTCTATAAATATGCAAAGAGAAAATGCTGGTTAAAGTCAAATGTTGGTCACTTACAGTCAGAAGTTGGGGACATTATAATGGGGAACAAACAAATGGCAGAAGAATTGAGTACATACTTTGGTTCTGTGTTCACAAAGAGAGCACAAAGAAGCTCCCAGAAATGTTAAAGAATCAAAGGTCTAGTGAAGATGGAATTCAATGATAACAGCATTAATAAGAAAATAGTGCTGGGGCATTTAATGGCGTGAAAGGCTGAAAAATCACCGGGGCATGATAAGTTGCGTTCCTGTGTACTAAAGGAAATGGTCCTGGAAAAATTGGATGCATTGCTGGTCATCTTTTAAAATTTTATAGATTCTGGACTGTTCCTACTGAATGGAGGTGGCAAATGTAATCCTGTTATTTGAAACTGATGGAGAGACTAAACAGTATTGCAAACCAGTTAGCCTAACATCAGTAATGGGGAAATGCTAGAGTCTGTTATGAAAGACATGACAATAGGACATTTTGGAGAGCATTATGGAATTGGACAAACCCAGCCCAGCTTAGTATGGCTTATGAAAGGCAAATCATGCTTAACTAATCTATTTGAGTTTTTTGAGGATGTAGTTGTTTGAATAGATAAGGCAGAACTGGTCGACATGATGAATTTGTCAAATACATAAACGGGACAGGATTGTGAAAAGGATGCAAAGAGGCTTTGAGGTGATTTATGAAAGTTGAGTGAGTGAGTGAACACATGGCAGGTGCAGTTCAACATAGCTAAGTGTGAAGTTATACACTTTAGTATGAAAAACAGAAAGAAATTGTATTATTTAAGTGGTCGTGTATTGGGAAGTGTGGATGTACAAACAGATCAAGATGTCCTTGAACATCAGTTAATGAAAACAGACAGGTGCAGCAAGTAATTTGGAAGACAAATGGTACGTTGATCTTCACTGAAGTAGAGATGTTTTAGTGCAGTTATACAGGATTTTGGTAAACCACACATGAAATATTGAGTGAAGCTTTGATCTCCCTACCTAGCAAATGCTATACGTGCCATAGAGGGAGTGCAGCAGAGGTTCTCTAGGTTGATGGCAGGGATGGCAGGACCTTTATATGTGGAGAGATTGGCTTGACTGAGCCTGTGTTCACTTTAAAGGATGAGTTTAAAAGGATGAGAGAAGGTCTATTTGAAATGTATAGAATTCTAACAAGGATGGACAGACTAGCTGCCGGGAAGCTTGTTTTCTTTCTTGTGGAGTCTAGAACCAGGAGTTAGCGTCAGGGGATGGGGTAGGCCATTCAGAATTGAGATGAGCAAAGATTTCTTCATTCAAAGGTTAGTGAACCTTTGAAGGCTTTGTAGCCAAGTCACTAGGTCCATTTTCAGATTTTAGAACATCAAGGGTATGGGGTGAAAGTGGTTATATGATGTTAAGAGTGAGGATTAGCCATCATCATATTGGGATAGTAGAGCAGGCTTGAAGGGCTGAATGGCTTACTCCTCCATGTTTCTATGTTTATTTGAGCTGATTGCAAGAGCAGACACCCTGGAATGACGAAAAAAAACTTGAATCGAACATTATGTTTTCCTTCCGGTGTTAACCCCTCTCCAAAACATACAGGAAATGGTCAGGACGTGTGAAAATAAAAAATCACAGATCACAACCAAACACACGGCCTGTTGCCATTTTAGCATGGTGGTTACATGGTGTTTTTATGTGCTGCTATGCAGAGGCTGGGAGTTTATTATAATATTTAAATCAGGCATTTACAATTTAGCTGTGAGCCCGATCTTCAGCATACACCAGTAAATCATTTCTTATTAGTTGTGAATGGAGCACCTAAAGCTCCAATGAGCCTCTCTCCTTTCTGCCAAAGTTGCCTTGTCTCTGGATACTTCCTCAATATAAAGATAACAGTAAATTTCTGTTGCTCACTGGTAGTTTTCTTATTATGAACGCAGATGGTGATATGATAATGTTACTGAGCTAAATATCCAGCAGTCTAAACTAATGCTGTAGGTACTGGATGCGCACGTTCCACATCCACTGATTTTGGCATGTATCATGTGCCAGTCTGTAAACTCTCATGGCACTCCTTTGAATCCATGTACTGGTCACTTCTGTACTTTAGTGCTTCACCTCGGGCTGCACCAGTAATTGCCATTGTAGTGCTGTGGCAACACCTAAATGTTTCAACTATCAAATCTGCTATTGTGATTGCTCTTCAAGTCTTCATTGTGCCCACCTACAGCGCTAACCCACACATGGCACCTGACCTGGCTGCATTCTCCAGATGGACTATCACTTTCTTCAGTACTCAAACCTGATTACAGGTTAGTGAGCACATCCATGAACATACTACCAACTATCAACTTTCCAGATGCATCAACTGATATTCAAGCTCCACGCTTTGGAGCTTGAGGCTGAATAGGCTGGAGCTGTCTTGCCTGGAGCATTGGAGGCTGAGGGGTGAGGTGACCTTATTGAAGTTTATGAAATCCATGATGGGCATGGATAGGTAAATAGACAAGGTCTTTTCCTGGGGTGGTAGAGTCCAGAACTAGAGGGCGTAGGTTTAGGGTGAGAGGAGAATGATTCAAAAGGGACCTAAGGGGCAATATTTTCATGCAAAAATGGTGCGTGTAAGGAATGAACTGCCAGAGGACGTGGTGGAGGCTGGTACAATTACAACATTTAAAAGACATCTGGATGGGTATATGAATAGGAAAGATTTAGAGGGATACAGGTCAAGTGCTGGCAAATGGGACTAGATTAATTTTTGATATCTGATCGGCATGGCCGAGCTGGACTGAAGTCTGCTTCTGTGCTGTACCTCTCTATGATTCTATAACTGGCAATAGTTTCCTTGCATTGGTTATCCAGGATACAGGAAGCATGCTGGATTTCACACACATTATATGTTGAGTGGGACTGCCATTCCTTGGTTAAATGATAAACCTTATACTCATAAACCTTCTTCTGCTAATAATCAACTACTTATGCTAATAAACCTTTCCAGTTAAAAATCAAAGAAAGACAGGTTATTATTATACATTCATGGATGTATATCACTGGCCGATCCAGTATTTATTGCATGTCCTTAGTTGCCCTAGAGAAGGTGAATTTAGATTAGATTACAGTGTGGAAGCAGGCCCTTCGGCCCAACAAGTCTACACCGACCCGCCGAAGAGCAACCCACCCAGACCCATTCCCCTATATTTACCCCTTCACCTAACACTACGGGCAATTTAGCATGGCCAATTCACCTAACCTGCACATTTTTGGACTGTGGGAGGAAACCGGAGCAAGCCCATGCAGACATGGGGAGAACGTGCAAACTCCACACAGTCAGTCGCCTGAGGCAGGAATTGAGCCCGGGTCTCTGGTGCTGTGAGGCAAAAGTTCTAACCACTGTGCCACCGTGCTGAGATGGTAAACTATTGCTGTAGATAGACGCACACTGATGTGAGGGAGGGTGTTCCAGGATATTAACGAAGGGTGGGACTAGTTTGCATGGACAAATTGTACTGAAGTGCTGTACGATTCTATGAATGGCAATTTTAAAATTTTTATTTCCAAATCAGGACAGTGTGTGGCTTGGGGAGGAAACTGCACGTGATGGTGTTACATATATGTGCTGCCCAGTGTCATTTTAGGCGATTGAGGTTGTGAGTTTGAAAGGTGCTGTCGAAGTTCCTTACATACTTTCTATTCATATCACTAAAACATGGAGAACCAGTACCAGTACAATCTCACAGCTGCTAAGAGTCATTCCTGAGAGGAATTCAGCAGCAATACTCATTAATCAATCCATCTTGTTTGATTTTTCTTTCTCCTTTTTTTAGCCAAACTTAGGAGCATCACCAGAGCACTGTTGCTCCCATTTCTCTTCCTCTTTCTTTTTCTCTTGCTCAGTTTATCTTCTGCCCATTGTTCCCTGTTCACTGTTGTCGTTCCCAACTCTCTCTCGAATTAGTAACAGGAACTTACCCTGTGACCTACTTATGATGTTGCAGTTTGATTCTCCTGCTCCATTTTTGGGATCCATCTCTGCTTTCCAGTCTCTATAGTGGCCCCTCTCTATTGCACAGTGATCTCTTACAGTCTCTCCGTAATGATCCTTCTCTGCTTCACAGGGTGGCATTTCTGCTGGTAGCATGCAGCTAGCAGACCCCTTTTGGAACTGCTATCCAGTTGAGGATGTCGGCTCCTGCCAAGGAGCTGCCAGTACTCAGCAGTGCCACCTTTAGTGTTGGCAATTGCTGAGGCTGCATATGAAGAACAAAGTGGGTTCATCTGTGTGGGAGCCAGGGCTAGGTGTGTGGCCCTGGGCAAATGGGGAGGATGGCTGTTATAGTGACTGCCACAACTTGAACGTGGGACAGCTGTTGTCTCCAGGACTCTTTCTGTAGACCCCTCCACAAGCAGCCTCTGGGAGTAGGAAGTGACTCATAATTAGGCCATTGGTTAACCCCCTCTGAGCAACTGTGGCAAGAAAACTCTTATCTTTTTAAATCGCTATTGAGTGAAGCTTTGAATGCAAATTTTAAAAGCCAAATGTACATGTTAGTATCAATTTTCAAGATTTGATCTTGGTTGTCCATGAAAACTGGCCACACCTAAATTGTGCACCAGCAATAAATGAATAAATGAACTGTCAACTTTTCAACCATGTGGTAAAGCCACCTTAAAACTTAGTATATTTTGGTATTCCTGGTAAAACCAGACAGTTTGGTGTAAAAATGACTACAAGTCATATCCAGTGATATTATTGAAGTCCTGCAATTCAATTCCATAGTCTCCTTTTTCATATGGAATGTGTTTTGTTGCAGCTGTACTGTTTTTCTTTAATATGCTCTCCTTTCACTCCATCTAATAAAATGCCAACATTCTTCATGCCTTTACTTCCTTAGTGTTCCCCTGATATCATCCAGGCCTGGAGTAAATTTTAGAATTGCATCAGTGAAGTTTGCTGCAGAAAACTGGCTGCTGTAGCTATATTCTGGAATGAATCCTTATGGTACAGTAATGTACCTTTTCTCATCTCAAGATTAACTACTGTACTGAGATAAGTGTTGCATGCTTAACTTCTTCAATGTAAAAAGAATCAGCTGATATTTTCTTTGGACAGGAAGTTGCTTTAATGTAATTTTTTGCAGATGTTGCATTTCTTCCACATGTTATCTTGGTACCATGCCAGTTGTTTAGACAACCTTACTTACAACAAAATGCAAAATGTTTGTCAAAAGGCTTTTACAGCTTATTTAAAATGCCCTTATTTTTACAGCTCATTGTGTAGAAAATGTCACTCCTTAAGGAAACTTGGAGTACACAGTGTATAAATTTTGAGCTTATTTAATTCACTCCATTAACAATATGTTTCACAGTAAGAGAGTTTGATTTTTTTTTGTTTACATTCAGTGGCATCAGGGTGACACCAGGTAACTTTGAGGAGAGGTGTTTTATGCATTTGACCTTTGTATCTAAAAGTTTATAATACTTGAAGCCTTTGTACTTGGTGCCAGAGGACAAGCTTGAGCTTTTTTGTAGTCTAATGCTTGTTCCAACTACCAGTTTAAATATCATGTTATTTATTGACTTATTTTCTGTTGTAATGGCCTTTTTTGTAGTTAACTGTTTTACTGATAACAACATTTAAAATCTTGGCTACCAATTCCTTTGTGACACAGTCTGAAGATATAACTCAAAAAGTGTGTAAAATGCTTAATGCATCACTTGGAGCCCTTGAAACCATTGGTGGATTTAAGTTGTTCTCTATTATCTACAACAGCTTTTTCAGTGTTTTACATTAGGCTTGAAAACACTGTTCATTCGTAGAACCATGTCACTGCTTTTACTTTCTCATAGCCTTCATGTTTCTTACAATTTTAAATGTTTAAGCAGACTGTGCAAAGTTCCACAACTCAATTTTTCTTAGATCTCCAATTGTGTGTGTTGTAAGAGCCACTGACTAACTAACTAACTAACTAACTAACAGCTTGTTGCTAAATTATATCCAGTATAATACACATCTGTCTTACAACTATGTAAAATGGATTACATTTGCTGCTATTTTGATAATAGCTTAAGAAAAACAATATGTTTGTCTGCTTTTTTTGAAAGGCCTGGCAAAGTTTTGAACTGGTGTTTCCCATGTTACCTCAAGACTGCTGAAGACCAGTGCCAAGGATGGAAGCCTTCCTTCAGTAAGAGATTTAATTATGAGCATTATATGTTGTAGCTGTCACCTTTGGGAGGCACCATTGATTTACTCAATGTGAATTATTCACATGCTGCCAAACAAGGCACGGCTCCAAAGTTAACAAACTTTAACCTGGACAGTAATGCATAGAACTGCAGACTAAATAAATACAATGAAAAAAATGTCTGTCAACACCTGAGTTCTATTTACCGATCTTCCATTTCAGTTAGTGGTCAAGTTCACCTTATTGAACCCGTCTAGTTGCAACTAATTATCTATTCACCTGAGACATCAGTTAATACATTTAGTTGTGGTAACAGTCAATTATATTAATAGTGCATAAAATAGAATGCTGCCTACTTACTAATGCTTCCTGAACTGCAAGTTCAGAAATTCAGTGGTTCCCTTCATTCACTGAGGTTTATTTCAACAGCAACACTGACGATATGAAGGTTATGATGTCTTGATTTTGCATAGTGGGAGTGAATTTCCAGGAAAATTCATCACTTGTCACCAATAGACTTTGGTGCAAGAGTTTCCAACCTGTGTGATAAGACAAAGTAGACATTGCTAATGCCATTTTACTAAGCTCACCCTCTACCATTACAGCAAGTGATCAAGAAAACATTCATGGATTTCATTCTCAGTATCTTTAGTGCAGCACTTTACAGAGGCATTACATCAGGACAAGTGACTAAAGAATCCTGTTATTGAATTGAAGCAATAAAAAACACACATTTTGCAGATATTTAGAAGTTACACAACAATGCAAGACACAAAGGGAATCACAGCTAGTTCAGGAAAATTATTGATTATTCCATACTTGAAATGTATGCTGTTAAGGACAAGACTCCTCTAGATGGCTCTTTTCTAAACAAACTGATCTTTGTCTTTCTTGCACTGAGAATTAGTACAGTACCATTAAAATGAACTTTACTTCCTTTCTTTCTGAGGAATCAATAATCTCTGACCATATGGGATTTTAAACACTTTTTACAATGGAAAAAGTTCAAGAAAAAGCTGTTTTTGCATCTGGAAGGAACTGCACAGCACAATGCCTTTTGGATATCATCCCAGATTTTAACTTGCCTCTCACAACATGATTTTGAGTAGTAAATTAGCCTCAAACCCAAGGTCTCTTTTCCATACACTAGATGATTATTGAATTAGGTACCTTTTCATTGTACTCTTTGTAACTTCCCAAGCAGTTGTTGTCACAAGACAATCAGAAGACAGAAATTGAAAAGGAGTGAAACATTTCTGGTGTATGAAAGTTTTCAAATGCAGTTTTTGAAAGGCAGAATATTTGCAGAAATTGTTACAAAATATTGTTGTCTATTTTCTATTCTGCTTGTTTCTCTCCCTCAAAACTGGTTAAAATGTTTAATAATACTGAGTGTTAGGGAGGATATGATGAGGTATCAAGTGCATCTAGGACATTCAGATTATTTAAAACTGAGTGTGAAGTTGCGATATATTTTGCAACTTAAAGATGAAACTAGATGCGAGGGCTTTGCACTAAACTACCTGCCCTATTACAACATTTCATTTGTTCAAGGGTAGGGGAAGATGGTCAGCAACACAGAGGGTTGCCTCCGCGCTGCTTTCCTGAGGGTGGTTTTGTCTACTCTTCCATACATATTCCAAATGTTACCATAATACTATTGGAGTATCTGTCAGAGAGGCTTTAGCAGCATAAACAGCAGAGAGGTTTTTGGAATTGCAGTCAGAATATTATCATTTAATAAAAATACAATAGCAAAAACGTAAAGTACTACTTACATTTATTGTCACAGGACTATACCTTCTCAGTTTAAGCTTTGGCAGTAATGTCGTGAACAAAGGGGTTAGAATTGTTAAGTAATTGGCAGAAGTGCTAAAGGCCACATGAGAGAAAAAAAAATTAAACAGCATGCAGTTCCAGTCAGGGATGTACTGACTGAAAGGGTAGTGTAAGCAGAGTTAGTCTATACTTGCAGGAGGGAATTACTTGAGCACATAAAAGACAACAAAAATTGCAAAGCTGTTGGGTGGGGGCTGTAGGGACCAGCTAAACTGTCCCACAGAACTACATCTAACTCCCTCTTGAAAACATTCCAGGTTTTGGCCTCAATCACATTCTGTGACAGAGAATTCCGCAGCCTTCACTCCCTGGGTGAAAGATATTTCTCCATCTTTCAGTCCTAAATAGCCTGCCCTGAGACAGTGAATCCTGGTTCTGAACTCCCTGCATTTAACCTGCCTAGTCCTGTTCGAGTTTTATAGTGAAAAAAAAACCCTCATTCTACTGAATTCTAGTGAAAAGATTCTAATCAATTCATTGTCTCTTCTATGTCAGTCCTGCCATTCCAGCAATCAGTTTTCCTCTTCCCAGCTCTTCCTTTATAGCAAGAACCTCCTTCCCCGATAAGGAGATCAGAACTGCACTCAATGTTCCAGGTGTGGCCTCGCCTTGTTGTATAATTGCAGCAAGACATCCTTGTTCCTGTGCTTGAGTCCTGTCATCATCAAGGTCAACATACAGTTTGCCTTCTTCACTGCCTGCTGCACCTGCATGCTCACTTGCAGAAAATGGTGAACAGGTATCCCCAGGTCTCATTGCAACTCCTCCTTTCCCATCTATCCCCATTCAGATAATAACTTGCCTTCCTGTTTTTGTGATCAAAGTGGATTACCTCACATTTATCCACATTATACTTCAAATGATATGCATTGGCCCAGCTCTCAACTTGTCAAAATTACAATGAAGGATCTCTGTATCTGCCTGACAGTTCATCCTCCCATTCAGCTTTGAGCTGTCTGCAAACTTGAATATGTTATAATTATTTCCCTCGTCTAAATCAATATATATTGTGAATAATTGGATTCTGAGCAAGGTAATCATTGGCTGTCTCTTGGAAAATGACTTGTTCATTCCTACTCTGTGTTTTGTGTCTACCAACCAGTTCTCTATCCATGTCAGTACAGTGCCCCGAATTCCACACACTTTAATTTACATGCTATTTTCTAAAATAAAAGCCTTCTGAAAATCCAAATAAATTACATCCAGAGGCTCTCTCTTATCAACTCACCTAGTTACATTCCAAAAAATTCCAATTGACTTTTCAAGCATGATTTTAATTTTGTAAATTCATGTTGACTGCATCCAACCCTGCTTCTGTTTTTCAAGTGCTTTGTTATTAAATCTTTTATAATAGGCTCTAGCATTTTCTCTAGTACTGATGTGAGGCATTCTGATCTATAATGTCTTATTTTCTCTCTGTGTTTTTTAAATAGTAGGGTTACATTAGCTACCTTCCAATTCAAAGTAATTGAGTCAGAGTCTAAAGAATGATGACTACCAATGCATCCACTGTTTCTTGGGCTACTTCCCTATGAACTCTGGGATGTGGATTATCGAGCCCTCGGGATTTATCTGCTTTCAATCTCATCAATTACCCCAACACTGTTTCCTTACTAATACGGACTTCATTCAGTTCCTCCCTCTCACTAAACTCTGTGTTCACCAACATTTTTGGGACATTATTTATGTCCTCCTTTGTGAAGACCAAACCAAAATATGTATTTAATTAGTCTACCATCTCTTTGTTGCTCGTTAAAACATCCCCTGTTTCAATTTGTAAAGGACTTACATTTGCCTTCACACATCCTTTTCACCTAACATACCTACAGAAGCTTTTACAATCAGTTTGCATGTTCCCTGCAAACTCTTGTACTCCATTTCCCTTTCTTAATACTGTACATCTCTTTGTTCTCTGGAAATGGCCCCACTCAAAGGGAGCGAAGCAAAAGGCTTAGGCCACTCATTTCAAATAGCTAGCTGGCAAGCTAAACTGAATATACAATCATGAAATATTTTTGTCTTCAGTGACAAATTGCTGCAGAAACTTAAGAAAACATGGAAGAATGTTCTGCTAGAAACATTATTGGCTAAATGAATTGTAAATGAGCAGGAGAATCAAGAGACTGATCCCCTTGGAATTTTGTTCATTTTCCATTTGCTGACGTTCAATTCCAGCCAGTATTTGTGCTCCACGTTTAAAGTGAGTTAAAATGGCAACTATCCTTTCAAACCTCTTGTGCACCTTTGTGTTCAAGTGATGCCAGAGGAAACTACTTCATGCTTTCACTCCGTTAGTAAGAATTCATACAGAGAATTAGAAGGTTGCAACAGCACAATAGCAGTTGATAATTACAGGTTGGTCCATAGATCCAAACCATTTAGCCTATTCCCCTCTTAAGATTAGATTAGATTAGATTACTTACAGTGTGGAAAGAGGCCCTTCGACCCAACAAGTCCACACCGACCTGCCGAAGCGCAACCCACCCAGACCCATTCCCCTACACCCAACTCTTTAGCATTCCAATTCACCTAACCTGCACATTTTTGGACTGTGGGAGGAAACTGGAGCACCCGGAGGAAACCCACGCAGACATGGGAAGAATGTGCAAACTCCACACAGTCAGTCGCCTGAGGCGGGAATTGAACCCGAGTCTCTGGCGCTGTGAGGCAACAGTGCTAACAGTGCTAACCACTGTGCCACCCTAAATGAAATTAGTAGACCATATAGCTTTACCAACAATCAATAATGAATTGATGGTCATCAGTAGGTTCTTAATTCCAGATTTTTATTCAATTCAAAATCCACCATCTGCCATGGCAGGATTCGAACCCAGGTTCATTAGACCCAGAACCGTAGTCAGGTCTCTGGATTAACAGTCCAGTGATAATACAACTAGGCCACTGCCTCCTCTTCCAGACAGGCATTTCCTTTCTACTGCTGAACATCACAGCTAACATTTTAACCTCAGCTTAATTACAGTTTCAAAGGTAAGTGTTTATATATCTGAAGTGAAAATACTTCTAGATTATACTCAAATGCCTTCAGCATAGAAGTCAATCCCAAGGAGTACTCCAAGGGACATATAAATTACATCAAATTAAACACAGCAATATAAAGAGATGACAATAAAAAGGGGAATTTTAAATTTCAAAAAGAAGAAATGGAGGAGTTAGAAATGAATTCTAATTCAAGTGGAGGTCCTACCATTGGCGGTCAACTAGAAGAAAATGAGAAGAGCATCAAACTTAAGGAAAAAACGTTAAGCAGAGACGAGGGGCCAGATGACTGGTCAGAAATCAAAGAACAGCATCAAACAATAGAAAGTAAATCATGACAAATTAGAGCACTGAGTTTGCTAGCTAGAAATGTAAAAACAACTGGCAAGAGTTTCCATAATTATCAAGAAAAAAGAGTATTGCACTGTAAAGGATGAGTTAAAGAAACATCAAATGTAATGGATATATATTTTGCTTCCTCAATATGATAGAAAAAAAATCTCAGTAATATTTATTAAGGGGAGATTAAACTAGGTGAAATTATAAATCACTCAGGATGCAGTACTAAACAGAGTGATTGAGCAACAGGTTCATAAGTCTCCAGATCCAGATGGACCTTATCCTAGGGTCTTAAGAGTGGCCAGTGAAGTTATACTCTGGAAATTGACATAGGTTATATTTAAGATTTTTGTTTTTGATTTAGAGTGCCTTTCAAATTCATGTGAAATTGTGTGGTACAATCATTATTTTCCTGCAGATCTTTTAACATGGCATTACTAATTATTCCTGCCTCATTACACGTTAACAGATCTTTGAAAGCTTTATACCTAACCAGTTTCATAATGTACTGCTTCAGAAACTGTTACCAAAATGTTCTACAAAATTAGTTCATGACCATTCTTGTCAATTTGGTTATCTCAGTCCATGTGCATGTTAAATTGCCCACAATGAATGCGTTGCCTCTGTTACAAGCTGACAAGGATATGAACTTACCTGAAACAGAGGGTACAGTTCATTGCTGTCCCTCCAATATGAGTATGGAGGTGGGCTCAGGGTGGAATCTCAGCCTTTTTATTGTTTCTGCCCTGATTTAAATGTGGGATAGGAAGGCTTGTAGATGGCATTTCCACTCTTATATCAACTGATAACATACTCCCTTAAATGCCTTTTTTTCCAAATGCTGGTATTCACATAAAGGGTTTGCTTACAGGCTCCTAGTGGTCAGGGAGAGCCCTCATTCAAAGACACTCAGTTCTTGATTTAAGAAATCTGGCATTGGATCACCCTCCAACTTCCCTTAACCAACAGCTCTGTCTCTGTGGCATCAACTCCTTCTATACTCACTTCTGACCTGGTTATCTCAATGATCCTGAGCTTCTGATGTATCCATTACTAACAACTATCAACACTCTCGTACTAATGCTTCCTGCAATGATCCTGCTGGCTTCTGATTAGCCAGTAGTTCGCTGTGACCTGGATTTCCCGTCTGGGGTTCTTGATCTCAGCAAAAATCTGTCAGTCGTCCAGCCTGGATCAATTGCCAAGATTAAATAAAATCCCGATGATGTTTGAGCAATTCCGGAACATATCTTAAATCCTAATATGAAGTGACTATCTTTAGTTCTTTTGCATTTCACAGTCTCAACTTTGAGTTGAGAGGACTTGAGACACAATGGGAAGCATCTCTTTCTCAGAACCAGTATCTTTTGAGCTTGAGTCCCAACCCAAGAGGTGAGGAACAATGAAAGTGTTTTCATATTGCAGTCAAACAGGTTGAATGTTAATAGGCATTAAGAGTGGTTGAGATTCTTGGTCAGTCAGAAGTTGGAATCTCTTCCACCACCATCCAGACTGCAACATACATGTAGGCTTCCATGTTGCCACTGCAACTCTGACTTCCTCAGCAAACTGTAATGCCCCATCACCATCACCATCATACTGGAGTCATTTAGCTAATTGTTGAAGTTTTTTTTAAATCCAGGGCTAACGTTGCTTTTGGCTGTACATTTTGAACAATTGAAAATGGAAGCCGAGTTTTATATTGTTTAAGGCAAACATTCTTTGTGACTTTGATAAGGGCCATTCCAGTACTGTGGCAAGACTGGAACCCTGACTGGAGTGGAATCATGGAATCTTTGAAAGCTTGGGCATGGATTTGGGAAAAAAACAGACATTCCAGAACTTTGGCGAGAAAGGGGAGGTGCATGTTGGAGTTAGAACTTACAAGGATATAAACACCAAGAGTGGGTATTAGGGGAGACGGATCATAGTGGGAGACAATATTTGAGTAGAGAAACCCATTAAACATATCAGCTATAATGGAGCCCAAGAAGGGCTTGGTTGGAAAAAGATTGAGGGAGCTGGATCTTGTGGATGTTATGAGTTTGAGGGCAATAAAGAAGAGGTGAAACAGAATTTGAAATAGAACTCAGACAGTGGGAAAGGTAAGGATCATGTCGGCCCAGTGAGCTTGGAGAAGCAACAGAGACCATTGAATTGGTGGACTGAATATTTCTGCTGGAGGCCCAGTCATTGAGAATGTTCAATATCAAGATCAGTAAATTTCTATATATTAATGACATCAAGGATTTCGGGGATAGCATGAGTTAATTATTTATCAGTATGACGTGGAATAACAAAGTAGGTTTGAAGAGTTCAATGACTTACTCCTCCTGTTTTTCTATGTTTCTATAAGTCACCCCTTGTTAGCATGGAGGAGACAGTGGACAGTGATTTCAGAAGGCAGTTTGGGGTGAAGAGAATGCAGGGTTATCTTTGCATTCCTGAATGAATTTTGAACTGTAAGCAGTGATGGAGAGCAGTACCTGATAATCTCATACATAGTGCAGCGGGTCTAGTGATGGATGGTTAAACAAATTCTCCACCAAAAATCTGCATTCTGTAGAATTCAGGGAGTGGAAATTAGAAGTAAAACACCAAATGACTACAGACAGAAAGTAGTGGGTTAAAAAAATTAATAGAGAATAAATATGAAGAAATTCTTCAGTATATATTTCTTCTGTGAGGACAGCATTCTTGCTGTGCTGTTTGAAAAAGAGTTAATCATTTTAATCTCACTGTTCTGCTCTTTGTCCATGGCCCTGTAGCCTACAATGCCTCAAGTGCATAAAATAAATGTTTCCAAGGCCTTCTGACTCTACTATTTGTCAAGGTAATGAATTCCGGACCCCAACCATTTTCCGGGTGAAGATTTGCCTCCACTCATCACTCTACCAGTAATGTTAAATCTGTGTTTCCTGACTGATTTCTCTTGCTAAGTCCTTCTTATCTATTTGACTCCTTCATAATTTTAAAATCCCAATTAGTGCATTAATATCTTTCCTGCAAGTGATCAGAACCATATGCTGTACCCTTGCTGTGGTCTGGCTGCAGTTTTATAAAATTTGAGCATGACCTCTTGTATTCTATACCTTGACTAAAAAAAAAATTGTCCTTTTAGCCTTCATCACTATTTTATCCACCTCTGCTGCCACCTTCAATGATCTGTGAACATTGATTCTATGGTCCCTCTACTATGAATACCCGTCTAAACTACAAAGTATTGTGCATTGCCTCTGATAGAATATTTAAAATTACTGAAAGGAAGATGTGTGAAGCTGAGCACTAGATTTTCCAGTAGTTGAAGCATGTAATAATGAGAGCCAATGATGAAAAGGTTATATATAAATTATTTAAAACTGATTTGGGGGAGTTGTAAGAGTGGCATTTACCTCCAGAAACTTATATCGATCTTCAAGAGTAGATTAGACAGATGAATGAAAGAGCAGCAGTTGTATCTGGAACAGGCCGGGTAAATGTCATTGAAGCTACTTGACTAAGTAGAGGCTAATCACCAGAACAAACGAGTGACTTGTTTTTATGTTGCAAATTGATTGTACTTCAAAGTACTTCAAAGCAATAAAAGTAGTTAGGAAGTGCAGTTGTTGTCAGGTGGGGAAATGTCAAATCTAGTTTTGATACTACACTGTCCAAACAGCAATATGATAACTGACTTCAGGACCTGGTTTTCATGGAAAGGAAATGCTGGCCAATTCCACTGCTCTTCTTCAAATGATAACAAAGATATTTACTGCCTATCTGAGGCAGAAGACAGGCTTCAGTTAAGCATCTCATCTGAAAGATAATGTCTGCAACATGCAATCTCTCCTTTAGTAAGGATTGGAATGTCTGTCCAGATTACATATTCAAGTCTTTTTAATGAGACTTGAATCCATGTCCTTCCAACTGAGGTGTAATTATTATAATTGGCAACAAAGTAGTAAAATGAGTGCCACTGTGGCTCAGTAGATAGCACTGCTGCCTCACAGTGCCAGGGACCCGGGTTTGATTCCAACCTTGGGCGGCTATCTGAATAGAATTTCCTGTGTGTGCATGGGTTTCTTATGGGTGTGCCGGTTTCTTCCCACAGAGATGTCCAAGTTAGGTGGAGTGGTTATGCTAAATTGCCCCTAGTGTTCAGGGATGTGCAAGTTAGGTGGATTAGCCATAGGAAATGCAGGGTTACAGGGATGAGGTAGGGGGCTGAGTCTGGAGGGGATGTTCTTCAGAGGGGTTGTGTCGATCTCATGGGCAGATTAGTCTGTTACCACAGTGTAAGGATTCTGTGAAGAAACCCAAAAGTCACTGCCCTAACTTTTGTTTCTAGGTCAGGTGTTCAAAGACAGGATAATGTTTAAATGGTCACCTGCACTTCCCACTGACACTCCGAGGTTACTGTAACTGGTCCAAGAGTTGAGCTGGGCTATGCAGAAAGCACTAACCTTTTATGCCTCTTCATTACTCCTAAATTAACCCAGTGCCCACTACACTTCACCCAATCCCTACCATGCCAACTCTTCTAATATCCACAAGTACCAATGAACACAAAAAAAGTTGTAACACTTAAAAATGTCTACATTGCAAACTGCATTCTATTGAGAAACACACTGACTCATAAAGCACATTGTTACCTGTTCACAGGTCTTGATACTTCTTAACTAGTTGGACAGTTCAAAGGGCTTTACAAGTTTTCCACATAATCTTCTCAACAGTTAACAATCCTGAAGGACAGCTATCCTTGCCTCCCCCCAGACGAAAACTTCCTTGGCCCTCATCACAAAGTGTCCAGTACAGGATAACTCAGTCTTCAAAAGCTATCCAACATTAATGTACT
This sequence comes from Hemiscyllium ocellatum, assembly GCF_020745735.1. Taxonomy (NCBI): domain Eukaryota; kingdom Metazoa; phylum Chordata; class Chondrichthyes; order Orectolobiformes; family Hemiscylliidae; genus Hemiscyllium; species Hemiscyllium ocellatum. Next base: position 66,302,583 of record NC_083402.1, on the reverse strand, counting down.
GAGAACAGAGCTGTTGTTACCTAATTTAAACTGATCAGATCATGATCATTCAAACAAGCATTTCTGACCATTTGAATGCCAGTTGTCTCTGTGAAATGCACATGTATGCTCAAGGACCATCTCCTTGAAACTCAGAATTGCCAGGTTTTGGGGGCAGGAGTCAGGATTTTCGATATCTTCTACCACTTTCACAAAGGTAGCGAGAATCATTGTTGTGGCAACAATCTGGACTGCTGATTTAAAAAGGACTTTTTTTCAAACGCTTGAGATGAGATTGCTAAAGTTCACTCAAAGGGGAAATGCATTTGCTGCTGTTCTAATAACTTGTTGCAGCAAATTGCAAAGTTTTAAAAGTTGGGGTGCAAAGTGGTGTGCAAAGATTCTTGATATAAAAAGCAAATTTATCAAAATCCTACTGTTTCCTTTACTGTCAGTGATTAATTATTGGATGTTTTGTGCATTTTGTAAAATTAAAGATTCACTCATTAATTAATGCTATCATTTGCATTCATTCTGGCAGTGTAATTTTTGTGCTGTTTTTAAATTTTCTAATCTAAAAGTCTGATTCTGAGGGACTATATCACAGATACATGTTGATTTATTGTTTGTTTTTATTAAAGGGAATGCTTCATGTCTCCCACCAGGAAAAAATACTGGCTTCAAGAAGGGGAACAATAAGAGCAAAGTCTTGGACCTGGCTCCCTCAATGGAGCCAGATCCATATTTTGCCAATAGACGATGGAGTCACTGTATATTCGATCATTATTCTTCCATGTGTGTTGACCTGCTGTCTGAGTTTTGCTGAGTTGGCACAGTTTCGGAGTTTGTTTGTGTTTTTTTAAATTTTTAGATAAAACAAATTGAGGGGACTCTGAACCTGGCTGATTTGTACCATGTATAATATTACCACAAAACTACAAATATCAGTCTTACTAAACTGGAAACACTAATAAACACACACTGTGAACAACAATGTTTACAACCAATACAGGTGGGCCTTCAGGCCTTTTCGTACCATGCACCGTGCTGTCTTCCATTACTCCATTGGAAGTGTACAACCAAAGCATTTCCTCTTTTACATGTAATGTTTTCATTAGACGACAAAGGCTGAGAGTCCCTTGCATTTTCTTTTATTTTTAGTGTATTCAGCTTGTTAGTTCATAATGTATGTCTAAAATCTTCAATTGCCTATGTAACCTCATATTTTAGCCATGTAAATTTTATGTATAGAAATACTGTAATAGTATGTAATGCATTGTTTCCTTGTGGTAAGTGATTGAGGTGCTGCCACGGGATATGAGACACTGATGAATGGTGCTATTTTGGATTTTAAATATGCTCCTTGGCAAGGTAGCTCTGATGGAATTTTGTTTTTATTTTCCCTGTTCTGAGAGGGTATTGATGCTTTTCTGATTGCTTTCATTTTTTGGACTGGATTGACTTGTTTCTGAATGTGCGGTGGCTTTCATATTGGATCTATTAGGCTAGGAGCAGTACCTGTTGACTAAAGAGTTGACTTGCAGCAAACTAGGTGCATGAAAGTGCCTGAGAGAAAAAGGGACAATTGCAGCATTGCAACCTTACCTTTTTAAATTACTTTCTCCCTTTAGGTACTTCTTTCATAGTTTAAGAAATATTTAAAAATGCATCTTAAATACTCAGCAGCAGGTTGAGACAATGGTTTATTATTTTGAATTATATCCTTAAAGAATAAAACATACTACATATGAGTAGAAAGCAATCTTAAAATAACTTCTGAAGTTCAATAATTTCTCAACTCGGTGGAAGTAGTGTGGTGGTTGGGGAACTATGTTAGTTGTATCCATAGATTGTAATATTACATAGAATACCTGCATTCTGAAGAAGAAGTACTTGCCAATGGAAGACCCTTTCTTTGTCAGCAAATGGATGGTAGCAGAATACTTTGCCTTCAGCAGGAGATGCAGAACCCAAAACTCTCTTTTCATTCAAGGAATCCCGTTCCATTTTTTTCCACAGTTCAATAAGTTAGAGCCAACATTTTTCAGATTTATTAGTTCTAAGAGCCAAGCAGATGAACTCTCACTAAGTCAGCAGAGCAAAATTCTCTGTGCCAACCTCCTTTTCATTTTAAATAGGCCTGTGCCAATCTCTGATAGGCTTTCTTTTTTAGGTGGGCAGTTATGATTTTAAGTGACAAGCTCGCACCTTTATAATTTCAGTACCAATTATGACCACGTTTGTCAACCTACAAGAAAATACTTAAGAGCTGAAGAGTCATTGCAATTGACCAGATAGCTCTTTGTGGAAACAAACGTGGTGTGGTGTCCATTTTATCCCAGGTTTGTTTCTGTTTTCCAAAGAAGCTATCCTTCATTTTGCTGGAGAACAAATGGTCTAAATACACATTGCAAACAGGGAAAAAGTGGGGAGAAAAGGATGTTTGCTATTTTGTGTTTGCTCCCTTTTCAACAAAACCATATAATACCACCAAGTATGAGGTGCTGCTGTGTTTGATATGGTCTGAAAGCCCACCTTAAGAAATATTTTAATGTCTTCGTAGCTCTTCCTTCCATGCAGGCCTTCCTGCTTGTTCTAAACTATTCCAGTTTCTGACTGTTAAATGCTGATGCATGTATCCATTATTTACTGTGTTTAAATTTATGTTTGATTAGAATTTAGTTGTGCAACTGGCGAAGTAGTATTTTAGTGGCACTTTGCAGATGTATAAAAATGCTTTATGATAAAGTACGTTTTACTGAAAATGTGACCTTCAACTGCTTTACTGTTGTACCCCATATACCCAGTGTAACACTATTTTGTGCTAATTTTAGTGGGAATTCTTCAATAAATATTCAATGTAATTCAATATTATTTGAGAAGTGTGTTTATTTATACTACATTTAAAGTTAATGCATATTAAGAATTAGGTAAGATCAAGTTAGTTCTAACTTCTGTCTTACCAGAAAATTAAGCATCTCAAATTCGTAATGGGTGAATCGACTCTGGATCTTCATTCATCCAGGCAAGTGGGGAGTATTCCATCACACTCCTGACTTAAATCTTATAGATATTTAAAAGGCTTTGGAGGGTCAAGAGGCAAGTTATTTATTGTATAGTTCCCAGCCTTTAATATGTACTTTTGAGACTGAACCAGGCAAATTTCTGTTCAATAGTAACTTCCAGGATGTTGCTGTCTTTTATTCATCTCAAGGGATGTAAGCATTTATTGGCCAGAGTGCAGTTAAGAGTCAACCACATGGATGTGTCTCTGAAGTCATATGTGGACCAGACCAGGTAAAGATTTCCTTCAAGACTGAACCAGATGGATTTTTCCTGACAATTGCAACAGTTTCATGGTCATTCGGCTCTTAATTCTAGATTTTATTATTGAATTCAATTATCACCATCTACTGTGGCAGATTTGAACCCAGGTCCCCAGAGCACATTATCCAGGTCTTTGGATTAATGGTCTAGCAATAATCTCTCCTAATAGTGGCTGAGTCAATGTTTTGCTGGGAAGGTGATTACTTTCTTACTTGTTGGAGATGATTTTACTGTGACACTTTTGTGTGTTAAATATTAATTGCCTCTTTTCAGCATTTTTTATAAAGGAGGGCTCTCCATTTTTTCCTAGTACATTATTTTCTGAAGCCTTTACGAGATACAGAGAATCATCTACTTAAGACAATACTAGCATATTGTCTTCTCACTCAATAGACAGGAAGCATAGCACCTGAACTCCCAACACTGCAGATGCAGTTGCCTGCTCAAATCTGACACTGTGGGGCTACCTTACAATGAGGATATACACAAGGCATTCTATAAATCCGCAGTTAGTGATAGACAGTTTATGACATGAGCAGGTTATCAGTGAATACCTGTTAGCCTGGCAGCACATGTATTCATACTGCTTCATTCAGCCCGTTGTCACATACTCAGCCCTCCTGGGAGAAACAAAGGCTAGTTTCTTCAGGAAAAGGCTAGTTTCCCCCAGCCACATGTGGTGCAGACCTTTTCTTATCTCTCATCAGATGAGAGTGTGTGTCCATTGGAAGCCATAGATCCTAAAACATTGTTTTTCCAAACAGATGGCCTGGTCAATAATGGTTCTGCTGTCTTGAGTACTCAGAAGCCCTATACTATATTACAAAGTGACTCCAAACATTTGTGGCAATCTAAAGCATCCTCATCAACCCTACTATAATGAGAGAAAGAGGAGAAGAATGAAAATGAGAGAAGGAGGAGGAAGGGATCCAGTAACCTTGACTCCTCCTTTACTAGGCAGATTGTCCAGTTTCCTCATTTCCCCTCCCCCCACCTTGTCTCAGTCGGTTCCCTCAACTCAGCACCGCCCTCCTAACCTGCAATCTTCTTCCTGACCTCTCCGCCCCCACCCCACTCCGGCCTATCACCCTCACCTTGACCTCCTTCCACCTATCACATCTCCATCGCCCCTCCCCCAAGTCCCTCCTCCCTACCTTTTATCTTAGCCTGCTTGGCACACTCTCCTTATTCCTGATGAAGGGCTTATGCCCGAAATGTCGAATTTCCTATTCCTTGGATGCTGCCTGACCTGCTGTGCTTTAACCAGCAACACATTTTCAGATTGTCCCAAAGTCCATTATCAAGCTCCATTTGCTATGTAACTACTTACCTGACCACACTGGATCCATCATTTGAGATGCCCTGTTACAGTATTTCCTTGACAACCATAACAATAAAGACCATCAACAAAAATGTTCTCATTAACATTTTTATCTATACAAGCAGAAACAAATGATTCACCCCTAGTTTTGCCTGTCTTAGTGCTGCTGGTCAGTGTGGCTGGGGGAAGAATGCTGACTTGGTGAGACAGCAGATGGTTTTAAGGGATGATCTCAAACAGCTCAGGGCCTCAAGGATCCTGCTTCAGACTGTACTATTGAGATTCACAGCTATGATGGTAACTGTCAGAGCCTGCATGCCAGCCAGTGTGGATTCCAAGCTCACTGCAGGACCTGAGCTAATGACCAGGCAGGGGTCCTGAAAACATAAAAGGAATGGGGAGAAATGTGCACAGAAAGAGGGAAGTGTCAGAAGGAAATCAGGAGGTCCATAATTAAACTACCTGCAGCTTTCAGGCCATCTTGGATATCAGGATGAAGCTGAGAGGGGAGTTGTGAAAAACCATGTGCTAGTAACATGCCATCATTCTCAATGATCTCAGTGATACCAGATCCCATGGGCTGCATTAGAGATGATGCCCCCAATTCATTGCACCATCTCCACCATCAGGCTTGAGTGGCAGCATCATGCCAGTCCACTGCTATTTGTTCAGTTATGGATAACATTGTACTATAATAAAGAAGGCAGAATCCCAGAGACTGTTGATTGTTGAAATCATAAGACCATAAGACATAGGAGTGGAAGTAAGGCCATTTGGCCCATTGAGCCCACTCCTCCATTTAATCCTGGCTGATGGGCATTTCAACTCCACTTACCTGTACTCTCCCCGTAGCCCTTAATTCCTTGTGAGATCAAGAATTTCTCAATCTCTGCCTTGAAGATATTTAACGTCCCAGCATCCACTGGACTCCGTGGCAATGAATTCCACGGGCCCACCACTCTCTGGCTGAAGAAATGTCTCCTCATTTCCATTCTAAATTGACCCCCTCTAATTCTAAAGCTATGCCCACAGGTCCCAGTCTCCCCACCTATTGGAAACAACTTTCCAGCATCCACCCTTTCTAAGCTATATATTATCTTGTAAATTTCTATCAAACTTCTAAACTGTAATGAATACAATCCCAATCCCAAGTTTTCAAGTCACTATTCATTGAGTAGGTTGAAACCAAAGGATAAATTTAAAAGACAACTGCATCTTAAGTGGCATAAACAGCAGTTTTCAAGATGGACACTATGGGATCGTGTTCAATGACGACTGCAATTGATGAGTGGCGAAAATAGCCTCTTTATTCAGCAATTCCAGCACAAATTCAAGACGGCAATAGAATTCCGAAATAGAGTTCTTACAACATCCCCTTTATACACGTTTCTTACATGTACGAAATGTCATTACTATGGTGTTATGGTGTAAACAAAGGTTTGAAGGGCTTCTTTCCTGGGAGACAGGAGATGGCTTAAAATGTGCTAAGTGCTGGCTGCTACTTCTGATGGAATGTCTGTCCGGTCTGCTTGCATAATTAGGAGGTGTTAGCCCTTTTGTCCTTTAAATTAGTAAATGTTATTAAAAAACACTAGGCATATATGCTCTAAATAAATTAGAAATCGTAATAAAAGAATAAAGGGTATGAAACTGATTACTGTAGCTGTGTGGTGAGATTTATTTACTATTTGTCGGTATGAATTTCATTCATTCATGCAATTTCTTGCAAGCGCTGTTTTGTCAGTTAGTTTCTTAAAGAGTTAGTGACCCAGTTAAAAGGTATTTAACAGGTACGTAATCTATTCAGGTCCAGGAGATGGTTGGTAAGTGCTGATTAATTATTATAATGTTTTGCGCAGACTTGGTGTGAATGGTATTGTTCTGTATGCTGATAAGGTGCAGAAATGCAGTAATGGGTTTGAAAGGATTGTTTTTAAATTTGGATACTACGGAACTGCGGTTTTATGAATGAATAGATGAAACCATGTTATAGTAAATAACAGGTTAGTAAAGGGTTTTGAATGAATAGGAACCCAGTATTAATGAATGGAGCGAGCTGGTAAGTGAGTCAATACCGATAGCCTATAACACAACATCACATTACAAATATCTCACAGCATGTATCTACCTAATTACAGTTGACATTTGAGAAGTCACTCATCAGAGGCAATCAGCATGAATGACTCGCTTCCTGATAGTTCACAAAATCATTTAGGTGTAGTTAAGTGAATTCAGATGGATGTGGACTAAGCCAAGAGACTCAACCACCCTGGACAATGGACCATGGCCCTGAAGGAGGTACCCACTAGCCATTACATCTGATTACATTAACCAATGAACCTGCAATGAGGGCTTCCCCACCCTGTCCTGACCATGTTTGGCGATCTCAAATTTCTGAATGATGATGAATAAGCTAATTCATTTCAAAAACAGAAATTGTTGGAGAAACTCAGCAGATCTCACAACTTCTGTGTGGAGAAAGCAAAATTAATGTTTTGATCATTAGGATTCAAGACAGCTAGAAAAGGTTGGTATTTATGGTGAAGATAGGGGTGGAGCGGTGAGAGGATAGGTGGAGACAAGCTCAGAGAGAGATATGAAAGGGTTAGGCAGATGAAGGGATTATAGTTAGTTGGCCAGGGCAGAAGAGAAGCTGAATGAGTGAGTATGAGAGTTGGAGAGAATGGGCAGCCTGTGCTGAAAGGTGACTTTGGGAGTTGGTGGATTTGTAGAGGATACTGGTGGCCAACGTATCCCCAGAAATGGAAACAGAGATATTGAGAAAGGGAAAAGAGGAGTTAGAGATGGACCAGGTGAAGGTGGCAACCAGGTGGAAATTGGAAGCAAAATTGATTAATTTTTCCAGTTCTGAATAAGAGAGGGAAGCAGAATCAATGATGTCATTGATGTATTGGAGAAAAAGTTGTGGGAAGGACCTGTGTAGGACTGGAACAAGGAATGTGCCATGCACCCCACCAATAGACAGGCATAAATGGGCCCATCAAGATACTCATTGCCACCCTTTGATCTGAATAAAATGAGGGGACTTAAAAGAGAAGTTGTTCAAAGCAAGGATGAGCTCGGCCAAGCGGAGGAGGATGGTGGTGAATGGATATGGTTCAGGCCTTTTTTCCAGGATTTTTTTTGGATCATTGGAATCTCTTCCGGGGTAGAAGTGATCTACATAAGAAGGTTGGATTGCACCTGAATTGGAAGGGGAGTAATATACTGGTGGGGAGATTAGTTAAAACTGCTCGGGACACTTTAAACTAGTAAGGGGGAGGTGGGGGGTGGGATGCAGGGAAATAATGGGGAAAGAGATCAGTCTGAGACTAGTACAGTTGGGAAAAGGAGTCAAACAGTCAGGGCAGGCAGGAACAAAGCAGAGAATGAGGTAGAACCGTTAAAATGAACTGCATTTATTTCAATGCAAGAGGCCTAACAGGGAAGACAGATGAACTCAGAGCTTGGCTAGGAATATAGGACTAGGATATCATAGCAATTACAGCGATGTGGCTCAGAGATGGACAGGACTGGCAGCTTGATGTTGCAAGGATACAGATGCTATAGGAAGGATGAAAAGGAGGGGGCAGTGGTGGTGGCAAGAGAGAGAGGGGAATGGCATTTTTGATGAGGAATAACATTATTTTTAGGGAGGTATTCCTGGGAATCCATCCAGGTAAGTCATTTGGGTGGAACTGAGAAATAAGAAAGGGATGATCACCTTAGTGGGATTGTATTGTAGACACCTCCCATATAGTCAGCAGGAAATTGAGAAGCTAATTTGTAAGGAGATCTCAGTAGGAATAATATAGTGGTAAGGGATTTTAACTTTCCAAACAGACTGGGGAATGCCACAATGTTAAGAGCTTGGATGGAGAAGAATTTGTTAAGTGTGTACAAGAACATTTTCTGAATCAGTATGTGGATGTACCTACTAGAGAAGGTCAAAACTTGACCTAATCTTGGGAAATAAGTCAGGGCAAGTGACTGAGGTGTCAGTGGGGCAGCACTTTGGGCAAGCGACCATAATGTTATTAATTTTAAAATAATGATGGAAAAGAATAGACCAGACCTAAAAGTTAAAGGTCAATTTTGACTGTATTAGGCAAGAACTTTCAAAAGTTGATTGTGGGCAGATGTTCGCAGATAAAGGGAAAGCTGGAAAATGGGAAGTCTTCAGTAATGAGTTCGAGAGTTCAGAGACAGTATGGTCCTATTAGGGTGAAGGGTAAGACTGGTAGGTGTAGGGAATGCTGCATGATTAGGTTTTGGTCAAGAATAAGAAGGAAGCTTTTGTCAGATATAGACAGTAGAAGTCAAGTGTGTCTCTACAAGAGTATAAAGGCATTAGGAGTATACTTAAGAGGGAAACTAGGAGTACAAAAAGGGGACATGAGATAGCTTTGGCAAATAGGGTTAAGGAGAATCCAAAGGCATTCTACAAATACATTAAGGACAAAAGGGTAACTAGAAAGAGAATGGGGCTCCTTAAAGGCCTCATCCCTGATGAAGGCCTCCTGCCCGAAATGTCGACATTCCTGTTCCTTGGATGCTGCCTGATCTGCTGTGCTTTTTCCAGCACCATTCTAACCTTGACTCCTTAAAGATCAGCAAGGCAGACGATGTATGGAGCTGCATGAGATGGAGCAGATACTAAACAAGTAGTTTGCATCAGTGTTTAGTGTGGAGAAGGATATGGAAGATACAGAATGTGAGGACATAAATAGCAATATCTTGAAAAATGTCCATATTACAGACAAGGAGCTGCTGGATTTCTTAAAATGCATGAAGGTGGATAAGTCCCCGGGACCTGATCAGGTGTACACTAGAACTCTGTGGGAAGCTAGGAAAGTGATTGCTGAATCCCTTGGAAAATATTTGTATCATCAATAGTCACAGGTGAGGTGCCAGTAGGCTGGAGGCTGGCTAACGGGGTGTCTCTGTTTAGGAAAGGTGATAAGGAAAAGCAGGGGACTTATGACTGGCGAGCCTGACATTGGTGGTGGGCAATTTATTGGAGGGAATCCTGAGGGATAAGATTTACATGTAGAACTGATTAGGGATGGTCAACATAGCTTTGTGCATGGGAAATCATGTCTCATGAACTTGATAATTTTTTGAAAAAGTAACAGAGAGGATTGATGAGGGCAGAGTGGTGGACGTAACCTATATGGACTTCAGTAAGGTGTTCGACAAGGTTCCTCATGTATACTGGTTACCAAGGTTAGGTCATATGGAATAAAGGTAGAACTAGCCATTTGGATACAGAATTAGCTCGAAGGTAAGAGACAGGAGGTGGTAGTGGAGAGGGGAGGGGGGTTGCTTCTCAGACTGGAGGCGTGTGACCAGTGGTGTGCCACAAGGATCAGTGCTGGATCCACTGCTTTTCATCATTTATACAAATAATTTGGATGTGACTATAATTATGGTTAGTAAGTTTGCAGATGACATCAAAATTGGAAGTATAATGGACTGCGAAGGAAGGTTACCTCAGAGATAAGATGGGCCAATGAGCTGAGGAGTGGCAGATGGAGTTCTATTTAGATAAATGTGAGCTCCTACGTTTTGGAAAGGCAAATTAGGGTAGGATTTATACACTTAATGGTAAGTTCCTGGGGAGTGTTGCTGGACAAAGAGATCTTGGAGTACAGGTTATTATTCCTTGGAAGTGGAGTCCCAGGTCAACAGGATAGTAAAGAAGGCATTGGGATGCTTACTTTTATTGGTCAGTGCATTGAATATAAAGAGTTGGGAGATCATGTTGCAGCTGTACAGGAGATTAGTTAGGCCACTATTGGAATACTCCATGCAATTCTAGTCTCCCTTTTGTAGGAATGATGTTGTGAAACTTGAAATGGTTCAGGAAATATTTACAAGAATGTTGCCAGGGTTGGAGAGTTTGAGCAATAGAGAGAAGCTGAACAGGCTTGGGCTATTTTCCCTCAAGCATTGGAGGCTGAGGTTTATAGAGGTTTATAAAATTATGAGGAGCATGGATAAGGTAAATAGGCAAGGTCTTTTCTCTGGGGTGGGGGAGTCCAAAAGTAAAGGGCATAGGTTTAAGGTGAGAGGGGGATGATTAAAAACGCATCTAAGGGCCAATTTTCTCACACAGAGAATGATGCGTGTATGGAATAAGCTACCAGAGGAGGTGTTGGAGGCTGGTGCAACTACAACATTTAAAAGACATCTGGATTGGTATATGAATAGGAAGGGTTTAGAGGGATATGGGCCAAATTCGGGCAAGTGGAACTAGATTTATTTACTTACAGTGTGGAAACAGGCCCTTCGGCCCAACAAGTCCACACCGACCTGCTGAAGCGCAATCCACCCATACATTTACCCCTTACCTAACACAACGGGCAATTTAGCATGGCCATTTCACCTGACCCGCACATCTTTGAGTAAAAAATGAGGTCTGCAGATGCTGGAGATCACAGCTGCAAATGTGTTGCTGGTCAAAGCACAGCAGGTTAGGCAGCATCTCAGGAATAGAGAATTCGACGTTTCGAGCATAAGCCCTTCATCAGGAATCAGATGAAGGGCTTATGCTCGAAACGTCGAATTCACTATTCCTGAGATGCTGCCTAACCTGCTGTGCTTTGACCAGCAACACATTTGCAGCCGCACATCTTTGAACTGTGGGAGGAAACTGGAGCACCTGGAGGAAACCCACGCAGACACGGGGAGAACGTGCAAACTCCACACAGTCGCCAGAAGTGGGAATTGAAACCGGGTCTCTGGCGCTGTGAGGCAGCAGTGCTAACCACTGTGCCACTGTGCCGTCCACTGGTTGGCATGGATGAGTTGCCAATGAACTGGAAGTTTTGAAATGAATGTGAAGTGTCAGAAGAATCATAGATGTAAGTGAGAAAGGATTGTAGAGAGAAAATTGAGCTGAGTTTCGTGGGGTAGGAACAGGTAGTAACAATGGATCTGTCCAGGTCATCCAGTTTGTTGATTTTGGGAATAAAGTAGAAGTACAGGGTTGGAGGGGGGGGCGCTGTGAGCTAGCAGGCTATGGGGGAGAATCCCAGATGAAAATTGGATGAGGATTAGTGAGCTTTTGTGTTTTGAATAAGCTGCTTCTCCAGACAGTCCCTAAGTGGGTGATGTCTCGTGGCGTCTTGCAAGCTTGTTGCACATTGCCTGTTTTTTGACCACCCAGATGCTGCAAGTTGTGTCTTAAATACAACACAGAAGCTGCTAACTTCAGAAAAAAAAAGAAATTATGCGTACTCAACATTAAATCACCTCAGCATGGAATTCAGAAGGACTATTGGGTCTAGTCTGAAACCATCAACCTATAGAATTCACATACAATTGACTTTCTTGGATTCAAACAATTCCAAGTGTTGGCCGGCCGACAGTGCCCACATCCCACGGATGAGTGGAAGATGGCAGACGCAAGTATGTTTTTGAGTTCTGTTGGGCCAACCTCCCTATTCAATCTGAAAATGGCTGATAGAGTCGCAGTTTGATAGAATAATGAAGAAGGCGTTTGGTATGCTTTCCTTTATTTGTCAGAGTATTGAGTACAGGAGTTGGGAGGTCATGTTGCGGCTGTACAGGACAATGGTTAGACCAATTGGAATCTTGCGTGGTCTCCTTCCTATCAGAAGGATGTTGTGAAACTTGAAAGAGTTCAGAAAAGATTTACAAGGCTGTTGCCAGGGTTAGAGGATTTGAGCAATAGGAAGAGGCTGAACAGGCTGGGGCTGTTTTTCCTGGAGTGTCGGAGGCTGAGGGGTGACCTCAGAGAGGTTTATAAAATCATGAGGGGCATGGAAAGGAAAAACAGACAAGGTCTCTTCCCTGGGGTGGGGGAGTCCAGAACTAGAGAGCATAGGTTTAGGGTGAGAGGGGAAAGATATAAAGTGTCTTTTGACACTTCACATTCATTTCAAAACTTCATTGGCAACTCATCCACGTCAACCAGATATCCTAAATAAATTTAGTCCCACTTGCCAGAATTTGGCCCATATCCCTCTAAACCCTAAGGGGCAATGTTTTCACACAGAGGGTGGTACGCATATGGAATGAGCTGCCCTAGGAAGTGATGGAGGCTGGTACAATGACAGCATTTGAAAGGCATATGGATGGATATATGAGCAGGAAGGGTTTAGAGGGATATGGGCCAAGTGCTGGCAAATGGGATTAGATTGGGTTGGGTACCTGGTCGGCAGGGACAAGTTGGACCGAAGGGTGTGTTTCTGTGCTGTACATCTCTATGACTCTATGACTCTAATTCCGACATCACACATTATAAAATGGGAGAGCATGTGTGAGTGAACTCTTCTACATAGTTTTTATTATTTTTATTCAGATTGAGTATTATGTATTACATTTCTTTTACAAACAAGAATGCTGTTTTGGAAAATGTAAGGGGCGATGGCTTCTCGGAGAAAGTAACACTAACAGCCAAGTTTGTGATATTGAGACTGGCCTTAATATAATGAGAGATACGTTGGGTTCCAAGCAATCGATTGTCTTGGAGGACTCTTTAGTCCGACGCACACACAGATGTTTCTGTTGCCAGCAGCAAAAAATCAGATTGGTGTGTTGCTTCCCTGGTGCCAGGATCAAAGATATCTCAGAGAAGGTGCAGAATGTTCTCAAGGGGGAGAGGGGCCAGCAGGAGGTCATTGTACACATTGGAACCAACAACATAAGCAGGGAAAAGGTTGAGATTCTGAAGGAAGATTATAGAGAGTTAAGCAGGAATTTAAAAAGGTCCTCGAGAGTAGTAATATCTGGATTACTCCCGGTGCTATGAGCCAGTGAGGGCAGGAATAGGAGAATAGAGCAGATGAATGCATGGCTGAGGAACTTGAGTATGGAAGAAGGATTCACATTTTTGGACCATTGGAAGTTGTTTTGGGTTAGAAGTGACCTGTACAAGAAGGACAGATTGCACTACAATTGGAAGGGGACTAATATGCAGGCAGGGAGATTTGCTAGAGCTGTTTGGGAGGATTTAAACTAGTAAGGGTGGGGGAAGGACCCAAAGAGATAGTGAGGAAAGAGATCAATCTGAGACTGGTACAGTTGAGAACAAAGGCAAGTAACACAGTCAGGGCAGGCAGAGCCAAAGCAGAGAACAAAGTAGGACTGGTAAATTAGACTGCATTTATTTTAATGCAAGAGGCCTAACAGGGAAGCCAGATGAACTCAGGGCGTGGTTAGGAACATGGGACTGGGATATCATAGCAATTACAGAAACATGTCTCAGTGGTGGACATGACTGGCAGCTTCATGTTCCAGTATACAAATGCTACAGGAAGGATAGAAGGGGAGGCAAGAGACAAGGGGGAGTGGCATTTTTGATAAGGGATAGCATTACAACTATACTGAGGGTGGATATTCCTGGAAATACATCCAGGGAAGTTATTTGGGTGCATCTGAGAAATAAGAAAGGAATGATCACCTTATTGGGATTGTATATGGACTTTAGCAAGGCATTTGATAAGGTTTCCCATAGTAGGCTCATTCAGAAGGTCAGGAGGAATTGGATACAGGGGAACTTAGCTGTCTGAATACAGAATTGGCTGGCCAACAGAAGACAGCGAGTGGTAGTAGAAAGAAAATATTCTGCCTTGAAATCGGTGGTGAGTGGTGTTCCACAGGGCTCTGTCCTTGGGCCTCTAATCTTTGTAATTTTTATTAATGACTTGGATGAGGGGATTGAATGATGGGTCAGCAGGTTTGCAGATGACACAAAAGTTGGAGGTGTCATTGACAGTATAGAGGGCTGTTGCAGGCTGCAGTGGGACATTGACAGGATGCAGAGATGGGCTGAGAGGTGGCAATGGAGTTCAACCTGGATAAATGCGAGGTGATGCATTTTGGAAGGTCAAATTTGAAAGCTAAGTACAAGTTTAAGGATAGTGGCAGTGTGGAAGAACAGAGGGATCTTGGTGTGCAGGTACATAGATCCCTTAAAATGGTCACCCAAGTGGAGAGGGTTGTTAAGAAAGCATATGGTGTTTTGGTTTTCATTAACAGGGGATTGAGTTTAAAAGCCGTGAGATCTATAAAACTTTATAAAACTCTATAAAACTTTGGTTAGACCACACTTGGAATACTGCACCCAGTTCTGGTCACCCTATTATAGGAAAGATGTGGATGCTTTGGAGAGGGTCCAGAGGAGGTTTACCAGGATGCTGCCTGGACTGGAGGGCTTACCTTATGGAGAGAGGTTGACTGAGTTCGGACTTTTTTCATTGGAGAAAAGGAGGAGGAGAGGGGACCTAATTGAGGTATACAAATAATGAGAGGCATAGATAGAGTCGATAGCCAGAGACTGTTTCCCAGGGCAGAAATGGCTAACACGAGGGGTCATAGTTTTAAGCTGGTTGGAGGAAAGTATAGAGGGGATGTCAGAGATGGGTTCTTTACACAGAGAGTTGTGAGAGCATGGAATGTGTTGCCAGCAGCAGTTGTGCAAGCAAGGTCATTGGGGACCGGATGCTGGACCTGCATATGGTCACAGAAATTTGAGGGTGCATGCATGAGGATCAATGGTTGGCACAACATCGTGGGCTGAAGGGCCTGTTCTGTGCTGTACTGTTCTATGATCTATGTATTATAGACCCCCTAATAGACAGAGGGAAATTGAGAAACAAATTTATAAGGAGATCTCAATTATCTGTAAGAATAATAGGGTGGTTATGGTAGGAGATTTTAACTTTCCAAACATAGACTGGGACTGCCATAGTGTTAAGGGTTTAGATGGAGAGGAATTTGTTAAGTGTATTACAAGAAAGTTTTCTGATTCAGTATGTGGATGTACCGACTAGAGAAGGTGCAAAACTTGACCTACTCTTGGGAAATAAGGCAGGACAAATGACTGAGATGTCAGTGGGGGAGCACTTTGGGGCCAGCGACCATAATTCTATTAGTTTTAAAATCACGATGGAAAAGTATAGACCAGATCTAAAAGTTGAAGTTCTAAATTGGAGAAAGGCCAATTTTGATGGTAATAGGCAAGAACTTTCGAAAGCCGATTGGGTGCACTTGTTCGCAGGTAAAGGGACGGCTGGAAAATGGGAAGCTTTCAGAAATGAGTTAATGAGAGTCCAGAGAAAGTATATTCCTGTTACAGTGAAAGGAAAGGCTGGTAGGTGTAGGGAATGCTGGATGATTAAAGAAACTAAGGTTTTGGTTAAGAAAAAGAAGGAAGCATATGTCAGCTATAGACAGAATAGATCGAGTGAATCCTTAGAGGAGTATTAAGGCAGTATGAGTATACTTAAGACAGAAATCAGGAGGGCAAAAAATGGACATGAGAAACCTTTGGCAAACAGAATTAAGGAGAATCCAAAGGGTTTTTACAAATACATTAAGAACAAAAGGGTAACTCGGGAGAGAATAGAGCCCCTCAAAGATCAGCAAGGCAGCCTTTGTGTGGAACCACAGATGGGGGAGATACCAAATGAGTATTTTGCATCAGTGTTTACTGTGGAAAATGACATGGAAGATATAGACTGTAGGGAAATAGATGATGACATCTTGAAAAATGTCCATATTACAGTGGAGGAAGTGCTGGATGTCTTGAAATGCATAAAAGTGGATAAATTCTCAAGACCTGATCAGGTGTACCCTTGAACTCTGTGGGAAGCTAGGCAAATGATTGCTGGGCCTCTTACTGGGATATTTGTATCATTGATAGTCACAGGTGAGGTGCTGGAAGACTAGTGGTGCCACTGTTTACGAAAGGTGGTAAGGACAAGCCAGGGAACTATAAACCAGTGAGCCTGACGTTGGTGGTGGGCAAATTGTTGGAGGGAATCCTGAGGGATAAGATGTACATGTATTTGGAAAGGCAGGGACTGATTAGGGATAGTCAACATGGCTTTATGTGTGGAAAATCATGTCTTACAAACTTGATTGAGGTTTTTTGAAAATGTAACAAAGAGGATTGAAGAGGGCAGAGCGGTGGACATGATCTATATGGACTTTAGTAAGGCATTCAACAAGGTTCCCCATGGGAGACTGGTTAGATCTCATGGAATACAGGGAGAACTATCTATTTGGATACTGAACTGGCTCAAAGGTAGAAGACAGA
Source organism: Hemiscyllium ocellatum (assembly GCF_020745735.1). Classification (NCBI taxonomy): domain Eukaryota; kingdom Metazoa; phylum Chordata; class Chondrichthyes; order Orectolobiformes; family Hemiscylliidae; genus Hemiscyllium; species Hemiscyllium ocellatum. Next base: position 66,285,886 of record NC_083402.1, on the reverse strand, counting down.
GAGTGGTGGTGGAGGATTGTTTTACAGACTGGATGCCTGTGACCAGTGGAGTGTGACAAGGGTCCACTATTTTTCATAATTTATATAAATGATTTGAATGTGAGCATAAGAGGCGTAGTTAGTAAGCTTGCAGATGACACCAAAATTGAAGGTGTAGTGAACAGTGAAGAAGATTACCTCAGATTACAACGGGATCTTGACCAGATGGACCAGTGGGCTGAGAAGTGGCTGACGGAGTTTAATTTAGATAAATGTGAGGTGCTGCATTTTGACAAAGCAAATCTTAGCAGAACTTATACACTTAATGGTAAGGTCTTCAGGAGTGTTGCTGAACAAAGGGACCTTGGAGTCGCAGGTAGATAGGATAGTGAAGAAGGTGTTTGGTATGCTTTCCTTTATTGGTCAGGGTATTGAGTACAGGAATTGGGAGGTCATGTTACGGCTGTACAGGATATTTGTTAGGCCACTGTTGGAATATTGCGTGCAAATTCTGATCTCCTTCTTATCGGAAAGATGTTGTGAAACTTGAAAGGGTTCAGAAAAGATTTACAAGGATGTTGCCAGGATTGGAGGATTTGAGCTATAGGGAGATGTTGAATAGGCTGGGGCTATTTTCCCTGGAGCATCGGAGGCTGAGGGGTGACCGTATAGAGGTTTATAAAATCATGAAGGGCATGGATAGGATAAATACACACTGTCTTTTCCCTGGGGTTGGGGAGTCCAGAAATAGAGGGCATAGGTTTAGGGTGAGACGGGAAAAATATAAAAGAGACTTACGGGGCCACTTTTTCACGCAGAGGGTGGTACGTGTATGGAATGAGCTGCCAGAGGAAGTGGTGGATGCTAGTATAATTGCAACATTTAAAAGGCATTTGGATGGGTATATGAATAGGAGGAATCTGGAGGGATATGGGCCAGGTGCTGGCAGGTGGGACTAGTTTGGGTTGGGATATCTGGCTGGCATGGATGGGTTGGACTGAAGGGTCTGTTTTCCTGCTGTACATCTCTATGACTCTATAACTTAGAAGGAAATTTACCTGTATGTATTAAAATTAAACAGTAATTAAACAGTTAACCTTTCACTGAATTGCAAAGGATTTTTTTAAAAAACCACCAATTACGCTCACCTGAGAGGTGGAAAGAGTGGGAAGTCATTCTACTATTTCTCGTCTGATTGTAACCTTGCACCTTCCATAACCACAGAGCTGGTTGTAGCTGGAGTGAGAAAAGTGACCTGTGAGGCTGACGCTTCTGGCAGACATGTGTGGCTGATATGACGTATGTGAATGTTAGGCATGAATCTCGAAGACTGGTGAATACTAATGGGTGTGATCCCTTGTGTAGGATGAGAAGCTGGTGATTTAATGAGAACAAAATGTGACATAAAGATGCCTTTAGTGACCTTGACTACTTTATGAGGCCATTAAATGTTTTTGGCGCTGCAGGTTCTCAGGGCCAGACTCTGAGTATTGTCCTCCATCGGCACCAGCTCTCTTTCTATCTGGAGGGTCCACTGCACTTTGTCTGTCAATAGTTTCATGCTCTGTTTAATATAATACAATTGTACCATGCACTTGGTTATAGCATTCTTTTATAAAAAAGAATACTTGTACAATGCAGTGGCCTAATTATAAAAATCATAGAGATCACTCTAAGACAGTTATGGCACAATGGCAGTGTCCCTGCCTCTTGATCAGAAGGTCTGGAATCAGAGTCCCACCCACTCCAGAGATTTATGTTAACATGTTCTAACAGATCAATTCAAAATATAGACAAAGGGAATCTCAATTAAACAAGTCTTATCTGCAGAGTTTCAAGAGTCTGGTTGAGACTGTTAGAGAGGTAAGATTTCAATAATCTTACCTTTGCAATGTTCCCCTGCCCTGTGTATTTCATTCTTCCCTATGATATGTGCATTGCCAGCAAGGTCAACATTTGCTGCCTTTCCCTTATTTCCTGGACAAGGTGATGTCGAGCAGCTGCCTTGAAATGCTGCAGTCCATGATTCAATTTTGTTTTTCTATTTATTCACTGGATGTGGACATTGCTGGCTAGGACAGCATTCACCGTTACTTACTCTTGAGATAGTTGCTGAGTTGCCTTCTTGAGTCAAAACCGTTCATGTGGCATAGGTTCATTCAGTCCTGTTAGGGAGGCAGTTACAGGACTTTGATCCAGTGATTGTGAAGGAATGGCAAAATTGTTTCAAGTCCTTCTAGACAGTAGTGGTAGAGATAAACCAACCAGTCAGCATTGTCATCTGGCATCCACAAAAGTGTGCTAACATTTGACAGTAAGGTCTTAAAATCATTACTTTGGTATCTATTATTCATTTATAATGTACGACTGTTTGTTTTTCTCAGAGTTTAGTCATTTCTGTTCCATTTTTTTTGAATGACCTGCCATGACTCTCAAAACAAACAGCACACCTCATGGCATTAAAACATGACCACTACAATGGCCAGGTCATGCCCATAAAATTAATTTGGAGGTGAGCCGTTTACTTTTAAAAAGAAAGCCATATGAAATATGGACAACATCCCTTCAGAAAAATGAATACCAGAAAGTGAGGTGACGGCTTTTGTAATTTCTGGACACATAAAAGATTTGCCTGGCAAGTTACTTTAGAATGCGAAAGCAGAAAGTGGTTCTGACAAAGAGTTACTGGACTTGAAATGTTAACTCTGTTTTCTCACCACAAATGCTGCCAAATCTGTTAAATTTCTCCAGTATGTTCTGGTTTTGTTTCAGATTTCCAGCATCCACAGTTCTCTGTTTTTTTATTAAAATGCACATGACTTTCACAAGTGCAAATTGATTACCCCTTGCCATTAAAATTGAAGACATTTGAGGACAATTGCTGTTGGAAACACAGCCCCACATAAAAATGGGGGTTTCAAATCAAGCCACTCAGTGAAGACGGGCATAGCTCAATGTTAATGGGATATTAATCATGCGTTCGTTGTTGGGTCAATTCAATTGACTCCAAACCATACACTGCCATCACATGATCAAAACTTACAAGACAGGGTGTCAATAACTTATTAATCCACAAGGGAGCCCAATAAGGCACTCTGAGTCCAGCACCACAGAAGAAGAGAGCCCAGCTCTAGCAATTGCCAATGCATCTTAAAAACAATTATCCCAGGCTGTGAAAAGAGGCTATTTCATTTTACCTGCAAGATTATCTTTTCTCAATGCAGGAGTAAAGCCGTAATTTCAAATGGAAAAAGCAGAAACAGCCAACTTCGGCTTGCCTTCAAGAAACTGAGGGGAATTCACTTAGGTCTGCATCAATTTCAACCAGCTCTACAACATAGACTGTAAACAAGTAGCAAATTATTTGAACTTGGATCTAGCCGAAATATCAACTGATATTTTACTGTAATAACTCACATTTTAAGTACATATACATGAATAACATTTGCATAATCTGTAAATAATAACAATTGGTATCTCCAGTGTCAGTAGTTACATAGTGTCATCTTGGTAAAAAATGATTCCACTGTCATACGTATTCACTTCAGGTACAGTCAAACATTTTCTGGGGGCTTTGATGAGGCATATCTACAGAGCTTGATCTACAAGTTGGGCATCTACAGAATAAGCAGGTGGTAAACATTTAATACTGATTGGACAGTTTGATCTTCACCCTAGTTGTTGATACCCCTTTCTTAACCTCATGCAGATGAACACATATTCAACAGTAGGGAATAATCACCACACTCCCAACCCCACCTACACCATTTAAAAAGGATCATCAACAACTTACAAGCTATTTTGATGTCTCAGTTTGAATTTGCGCTGAATGTGTTGATGAGTTGGTTGATGGTGGTGAAATCTGCAAGGAATGGTGGTGCATGTGGAGATGGTATTGGTTATGACTGAAAGCACATGAGGTGCTATTGTAGCTCTCTCTCTCTCTCTCATGAGAGGTAGATGGTGCAGAGGCAACAAATAGAGGAGAAGATGCTGGTGGAGGGAGAGGGCAAGAGGATTTTCTACCTAGGGTTTTACCAGAAACATGTGCTTCCATTTAAACCAGGACCAGTATGTTCAGTATCAGTAACTTCCCAAAGAGGTGCTTACAAACCCCTGGCACTTCTCAGAACCAAACCTACAACCACACAGCAAGGTAACCAGTGCTGCCAGTTATTTTAAAGGGGACTGTGGCTCCAGATTTTCTTGTCAGAATCCTTCCAGGCTGACGCATCTCTCATTCACCATTCAGTATTAGATCAGAGAAATGATAGCCTCTCTTTATAGCAAGAAATGGGGTTTCTTTGTGTTCACCCTGAACTGAGTGAAGTAGAGAGAGTTACCCACCTGAGCCATGACTGGCCTCTGAAAACCCAGTCACATGTGGTTAGAATGCTCATAATAAGATCACACAGTGACTACAGCATCAAAGTATTGAAGCAATAGTTCTATCACTTTGAATGCTTTAGTGGAGCCCTCAGTCCTCACTGGAGTAGTATCCTGATTCAATGTAGTCTGCCTTCTCAATCTAGCCATCATGAAGACACAGATCCTGCCACCAGGGATTTGGCATAAAGCTCAGAAAGAGGAGGAAAGGAATTTGTAATGAGCACAGCCTAGATACTAGATGGGCTGTTTGTGAACACCACATTCAATGCAGTTCTTGGGAATTAAACTACAGATACCCACTGATCATCAGCTCCCCACCTTACCAACTGCTAGCACAGGCTGTCACATGGCTTTCAGTCTTCTGAAAGAAAACCTACCAGAAAACAATTATTCTATATCAATGTTATTCAGTAACACACCTGACACTCCATACCCCTTGTGCATTTGACTAATGTCTTTTCTGAAGGTGCCTTTGGCTAGCTTAGTACTCTGATATGGTGTTGCCTCAGTGGCTGTCATATAGCTGGAGGAAGAATGCTAATGTTTACTGGTTGAGGCTATTGTATGATGTGGTAACAACCTATTAGTTTGCTGTTGGGGTTGAGTGCTGTCACCAATCTCCCTTTCTACAAGACTATTTGATTAACAGTGGTAGTGGATAAACCACCACTAAATCTTAATATGAAGAGACACTTGTCTTTAACAATGAGACGTAGCTTATTGCATGGTAGTAAGAGGTAAACGTTACATTGACTAGTTTGGAAGATTCCAAAAAAATGAGAAGCCAGAGGTGACACATCTGTATCCAGCCATTAAGGCCTCATGCTAGAATGCATTTTCTTCACACACAGTGTAACATTATCAAATTGGGTGGAACTTCATGCAGCTTCTTTCAGAATGATTATGTTATACAATAGAGACTTGAGATGGCCTTACAGTATGACGTCAAGCAGCTCTACATCTGGGAGTTTGGGCTACATTACTGGAGAGTGTGCAGCATTAGTCAGAGCTTTAGGCCTGAAAAGCACCAGTAAGAGCACTGGAGGCTCTATCAGAGGGAGCAGATATGCTGCCATCCTAAAACAGGACAATAGGTTTGTCTTCCAAAGGAACACAGGCAGCCTCACAGTGTGGTGTTCTTTCAGTCCTAGTAGTCAGCTGGAGCACAGGGTGTTGGGTTATTTACAGATCGTGAAACATTTTTGAGCACGCACAGACTGGTAATCCACCGGCTGGTGCAATTTTACTTAAAGGCCAAGCAGTTCAACTATTCACCAAGCAGTTAAAGAGAATGGGCAGATAAGGAAGCTTGAGGCTATGGAGGAGCACCTCCACTGGGAGAGGTAGGCACTGCTAGACTAGTGAGAGGACCGGGGACACCCGAAAAATAGAGGCATTTCCAAAGTATTTCCTCTTCAGCTGAAACACAAGAAAGCATATACTGTGAGCAACTACAGATTGAAAGGATGACCTTTCTGAAAGATTGTATGTGATTGTTCCTGGCCATTAGGTCTTACGACCAGCTAAAGGGGGATTCATTTACTGGAGCCAGGATTGATCCCAACCCACTCCCGATGACAGACAAGTGACAAACTGGTGGATTTTATGCTCAACAGTAGAAAATTGCCATCAGTTTCAGAAGATAGCCCATGAATGGGGACTCAGTTGACTTAATTGACTGCCCACTCCTATTAAACTAGTTGAAAACTTTATTTTCAACATTCATCTCCCTAAGAACAGAAAAATGCCAGAGAGCCAACCTGAAACCCGTTTTCCTATTTTCCTGGACTCTCCTACTCCAGAACTCTATCTACAAGATCAGGAAAAGAGATTGGTGGATAAGAGGGAACTTAGATGAATCAAAATGCATTCAATTGGAACATAGCTTCATCTTGGATAGCCATGACCATCAACATTCTCCCCTCCATGAGCGTGAGGCCAGGCAACTCCCAGCCTGCTTCCTGCCAGTTAGATGTTTCCCGTTATGAGGACACATTATTAGAGGATATTTCAAGATGGTGGAGGCAGGGTAGGAACTGTTCGGGACCTGCCCCGTCTGCTTCTTTCATCAGGTCTTTTGTTTAATATTTTATTTTTCTAACATCAAGTTCATCTTCTTTTGGCAGCTTTGGGAAAGGAGGAAGGCTGTGAAAAGCTGCTGCACTGGAGAAAACTGTGTGGATCTGGCCATTCCTCCTGGCTGCAGCCTGGTGGGTCCTTCAACTCAGCTGCTTTGGTGGCGGCTTTGAAGCTGAGGTGAGAGCTCAATAATCAGCCTGAGACTCCTTTTGGCAGCTTAGGTGTCGGTCTGTGACTCCATGTGGCGTTTCTTTGGCATTGTGGGAGTCCGGTGGGGGATTCCAATGGTGAGGGGAGGGGGCTGCTTCCTTGAGCCGTGAAATGGACTAAGATGGACTTTGGTCATCTTTTTAAAAAATTTCTTTCTTTTTTCATTGTACTATCATGGAAAGACTTATTCTGAACTTTTTAGTTCTTTTTTTCGATTCCCTACAGTGTGGAAACAGGCCCTTCGACCCAACAAGTGCACACTGACCCTCCGAACAGTAACCCACCCAGACCCATTTCCCTCTGACTAATGTACCTAACCTGTGGGCAATTAAGCATAGCCAATTCACCTACCTGCACATTTTTGGATATGATTTTCTACTTTTGAAAGTCTGCAAAGCTAGACATTTTGTTTCTTTGATTTTATATTTTTTTCTGAAGGATTTGTACTCAAGAATCTGTGCCTAGGTACCTTTATACCCAGGATGGCACCGTAAGTGGCAACTTGTAAACTTTTCACTGTACTCATGAGTATCTGTGACAATAAATTCTAATGATTCTAAAATTATCTTGCAAGAGAGAGGTAAACGCATCAATGAGTATAGCACAATGTGGAAGTGATTAATTGGCAATTTAAACAAACTCTGAGAAGGGCTCTTGAGTTGTAGTAGTAGTGTCCCTACTTTTGAGTCAGGCACTCCAAGTTCAAGTCCCACCAAAATACCTACATTAGTTATGCATGGGCTGCTGATGGCAATGTTCAACTTGTGAAGGCGAGCTGAGGTTATGTATATGAGATATGTGCCCTGGTTGATAGAGATGCTGGTGGAAGCGTGAAGGATGTGTGATAAATGGAAGTTTGTCATTAATTTGTGAGGAAATGGTATGCGAGGATGCATTCACTGCTCATGACCACTCGTGCAACCTTTAAATTTCTTGCAGCTGCCACTACATCAAGTCCTCTGAAATAGACTGCTGGCTTGAATGGCTCCCAACTTTCGCTCACTTAGATGGATCTGTTTTTTGTGCATCTTCCCACCAAGACTTCCATTGCTTGAGACAAATTCTCATTAATTTCTCTTTTACCACTTTCAGACCCTGATGTAGCTGAAACATATTTTCCTTTTAAGTGGTACAGGCTTATTTTCAAGGAATGCAGGCTAGCTTTAAGAAGTGGCCGCCTTGCTCAAACTTGAGACCCTACTGAGCCACTTCATGGCACATTCAATGCTAAAATGTGTGACACTGTTATTTAAATGAGCAGGCAGCATGAAGTTTGCATGATGCTTGTGTTATTGAAATGGCGGGGTTTGATTACACGTTACAGTCTTTGTGCCCGTTTTCACATGAGCTATCAAAACTTTTTGCCAAAATATTTGACATATGATTCATACTGGAGATGCTATGTAAGCAGTCTCTTCGTATAAAATATACAAATAGATTGATCCAGCAAATCTGTTCACCACAAACTCTATTCAGATGCATTTAGTTAAACATGGCTAAATGGTTCCAGCTGGTCTTCCTGCAAGAAAATGGCAGACCTCAATCCTTCAAAGAGAACTTTAGTCCCCTGAGAGACCTGAAGGAAGAGTAAACGACAAAGGACACATTTCACTATTTTAGGAACTGAAATATCATAGGAATTAGGATGTCCCTGACAAGATCTCTGTTACATGGTCCTGCTTAACATCTGCCATTTATGCTGAGTAACTCTATCCTTCTAAGAGGGAGCCAGTCCCAAGTTTCTGAGTAAGTGGTCTAATTGATGCTTTGTCCTTTAAAACACCATCAATGACAAAACAGCTGTTACAACAGCTAATTCATATATGTTTTTTTTAAAAAAGGAGGCAGAATAAACTGAATGATAATGAGTGCAGTACCTTAGCTCAGTGGTTAGGACTGCTGCCTTCCAGCACCAGGGGCCTGGGTTCAATTCCAGTCTTGGATGACTCTGTGGGGTCTGCATCAATTTCTGCTGGGTGCTCTGGTATCCTCCCACTGTATAAAGGTTATGTGAGTTAGCCATAGTAAATGCAGAGTTAAGGAGGTCTGAATGGGTATGCTGTTTGGTGGATCAGCATAGACTTGAATAACCTCTAACTTCCCAGTGGAGATTCTAAGATCATCAATTTGAACTGTGGCATTTTAGTTTAATGAGAAAGAGGAGCAGAAGTAGGCAACTCAGCTCATCGAACCTATTCCATTCTTTAATACAATCACGGCTGATCTCATCTCAGTCTCAGCTCCACTTTCCTGCCTGCTCCACATAATCCTTCAACTCATTGCTAATTCAAAAACCAGCTATCTCCTCCTGAAAATTTACTCAATGTCCCAACATCCACCTCACTCTCGGACAGTGAATTCCACAGATTCATGTAATTTTGAGAGATGTAATTTTTCCTCATCTGCTACCCCTTAATCTAAAACTGTGACCTCTCATCAGAATTTCTAACGCAAGTGCAACCTATTAATGGTGCAATGAAGGGAACACAGCACCTGAGTGAACAACAGGGCCAACTGTGTATGGGAAATAAATAGAGTCAACTGAGAAGCAGGGTGAAATAAAGCAGATAAATTCAGTGTCAAATCAGACACAGAAAGAGAAATAAAGAGAAGGGATTACTATCACAAAATTAAAGAATCGTTTTAATGCAGAAAAATATCCATTCAGTCCATTGTGTCTGCAACAGTTTCCTGAATAAAGTTTTCACTTGATGCCTTTTCCTCATAATGCTGTTCACTTTTGAATGTCTCAATTAAACCTACCTCGACCATACTCTCAACAGTCACATTCCAGATCTTAACCACACAGAAAGTTCTCTCTCATATCACTTTTACCATTAAATATTTACCATGTTCTTCCATTCTTGATCCTTTTACAAGTAAAAACAGTCCCTTCTGTGCCTTACAACCTGAGGGTTTCTCAACTCACTGGATGAATTGCAAGGCAAGGCAAGGGACAGAGGGCTCTGCCTCCGAATCAATACTTTTCAGTGCTCAGATGTGATGACCCTGTTAAGTTACTGATCCTCAGACCTAGAATATCTAAAGTTGAATTGCTGTTCCTACAAGTTGCTGTGGGAGTTCAGCCTGCTATCCTGATAGGAGTTTACACCTCTGCCCATGCGGAAATGAACAATGCACCTGATGAAATATACACCACTACAAATAACCTTGAGACAGAATACCCTGAGGCCTTGTTTATCACAGCTGGTAACTTAACCAGGCCAACCTCGAGTGTGTTACCAAGATACCATCAACATGTCTTCTGTCCCACAGAGGCCCAAACACCCTGCACCATTACTACAGACCCATCAAAGACAGCTATTGCTTCATTCCCCACCCGTGTTTTGGAAAATTAGACCATCAGACTGTGCTCCTTCTCCCGACTTACAAACAGAAACTGAAGCATGAGTATCGGAACAGAAAGTTGTACAATGGTAGTCTGAGGTAATGGATGAGTTCTTACATGATTGATTGGAGTTGGTGGACTGGTCCATATTCAAGAACTCAGCGCCCAACCTAAATGAGTATGCTACTACCATCACAGATTTCATCATTAGGTGGCAAAGAACTTTATCAGAATGTTCACCAACTGGAAACCATGGATAAATCAAGAGATCCACTCCCTACGGAAGTCCAGGTCTGAGGCGTTCAAGTCGGGTGACCCTGGTCTATACAGGAACTCAAGGCACATTCTTCGCAAAGTCATTAGGGATGCCAAGAGACAATGCCAGGCTCAACTACAGTCCCAGACTGACCACATGAACACGTCAATTGTGGAAAGGTTTACAGGACATAACAGGCTACAAAACAAAAACAAGTAGATTCCATGACAACAATGCTTCCCTCCCCAATGAGCTCAATGCATTGGAATCATAGAATCATAGAGATGTTCAGCACAGAAACAGACCCCTTGGTCCAACTTATCCATGACAACCAGATATCCCAACCCAATCTAGTCCCACTTACCAGCACCAAACCCATATCCCACCAAACCCTTCCTATTCGTATACCCATCTGGATGCCTTTTAAATGTTGCAATTGTACCAGCCTCCACCACTTCCTCTGGCAGCTCATTCCATTCACGTACCACCAAGGTCAGTGAAATGATGCCACCCACCCAACAGCCTCAGGTATAACTGTCACCACTGGAGATATCAGAACTGTCTTTTTGAGGATGCAAGTGAGTGACTCAGATGGAGTCCCTAGCCATGCACTCAGGATCTGTGTGGACCAAATGAGGTTCTCATATTGTAGTAAGGAGAAATTAAAGATGTCTGTAAATACTCCCGCTATCTGGTCCACACAGATGAGATTCTCACATTGTCAAGAAGACCATTATCATTCCACTGCCAAGGAAAAATCAGGCAATGTGCCTTAATGACTGTCTCCTGATGGCTCTGACATCCATCATTATGAAGTGCTTCAAGAGATTACTAATGGCACATATCAACCCCAGCGTCCCAGATGCCTTGACCCACCACAATTCACCTGCTGTCGTAATAGATCCCCAGCAAACGTCATCTCCCTTGCTCTACACTATTCTTTGGAACATCTGAAAAATAAGGACACCAACATCAGAATCCTATTTCTTAACTTTAGCTCCACCTTAACTCCATAATTCCAACCAAACCCAACTCCAAACTCTGAGACCATGGACTCTGCTCCCCCATCTGCAACTGGATCCTCAACTTCCCGACATGATACAGACAGCAATCAGTAAGGATAAGTGACAACACCTCTTCCACAGTAATTGTCAATACCAGTGCCCTGAAAGGCTGTGTACTCAGCCCCTTACTATACTCTTATATACTCGTGACTGTTTGGCCAAATTCTGCTCTAACTCCATTTACACGTTTGCTGATGACAGCAACGTAACGGGTCAGATCTCAAACAACGAGACAGAGTACAAGAAAGTAATTGTGTGCTTAGTGGGTTGGTGTAAAGACAACAATCTCTCCCTCAATGTCAGCAAACGAAGGAGTTGGTATTCAACTTCATGCAGTGGTGTGGAGGACAGGCTCATCTGTAGCAATGGTGCTGAGTTGGAGTTGGTTGAGAGCTTCAAGTTCCTAGAATTAAGTATCACCAACAATCTGTTCTGGTCCATTCACATTGATGATGCGATCAACTAAGCACATCAATGTCTCTACTTCCTCAGGAAGACAAGAAAGTTCGGCATAACCAAAATTACTCTTAGCAATTTTAAAGCCTTCCATCCATTGACTCTGTTTATATTCCCCACTGCCTCAGAAAAGCAGCCAACATAAGCAAAGAGTGCTCCCATTTCAGTTATAATCTCTTTCATCCTCTTCAATCAGGTAGAAGATACAAAAGCACATACTAACATATTCAAAAACAGCTTCTTCCCTGCTGTAATTAGATTTTTGAATGGAGTAAGGTTGATCTTTCTCTATACTTTCTCTGGAGCTATAACACTATATTCTGCATTCTATCCTATTACCCTGATTTACGTATGTAGGGTAGGATTTGCTTAGATAGCATGCAAAACAATACTTTTTACTGTACCTCGGTATATCTGACAATAATAACTTGAATCAAATTAAGAATCAATCTCTAATCTTCCCAGACATGATTTTGAAGAGCTTCATGAGATTTGCTCACAGACATCACATCTCCAAGAAATAGCAGATAACAGTCCTGACTTTTGTAACCTGTCTTCATAACCGAAGTCCATTATTCCTGAAGCCATTCTTTTGGATCTTTTCTGCAGTCTTTCCAAGGTCCTGAAGTGTAGCACCAGAACAACCAGAAACACTACAGCTAAGGCAATGCTAGTTACTGTCCCATACAAGTTCAGTATCACCTCATTGTTCTTGTAATCTATACTCTCCTTAATAAAACCTAGAACACTATATTCTTTATTAAATATGCTGTAAATTTGAATCACCAACTTCAATGTTTTATGCACATATACACAAAGCTCCTTTTGTTTCTCTCCCCCTTTAGCACAGTACCTTTTTTTTACATAGTCTATGTTCTTCCTAGCAAAATTCATCTTCTCAGATATTTTTGGTTTTGAACTTCAATATACCGCTTACATATCTATCCCACCAACAGAGGAGGCCCCTCAATTCATCATGTCTGTGCCACCAAAAGTATACTACTCTCTACACTAACCCCACTTTCCCTCACTAGGCTCATAGCATTCTTCAAGTGCTCATCCAACTACTTTATCAAGAATGTGAGGTTTCCCACCTTAATTAGCCAGCCAGCAGTGCATTCCAGGTTTTCACCACCCTCTGGTTGAATATTCCCCTCTAAACATCCTGCCCCCTTTTTATTGACCCTTTTACGAAGAGGAACAGCTGTTTACTATTCACCCTATCTATGCCCCTCACTACTGTATAGACATCTATCAGGTCCCCTCTCAATCTTCTCTGCTCCAAACCCCAAGACTTACCCTGAGAATTCCGCGACAAACCTCCCCCTCATCTGAAAAGTAACCATTAGCCATTATGCTCTATTGTCAGTCACTCAGCCAAATTTGTAATTGTGTGGCTTCTGGTGGTTTTATTTTGTGAGCTCTAAGTTTGCTCAAAGATCTGTAGGAGCATTGTTCTGACCAACTTTCTCTGTTATCTCTTCCAAAAGCTCTAGCAAGTCAGTTAAACAAGGCTTTCCTTTAAGAATCCACATGGGCCATTTGATTGTTCATTTTGTCCTGAATTATTGTTTCTGAAGGTTTCTCTCCCCCCCCCCCCACCCCACCAAAGTTTAACTGATCGGCCTGTAGTTGCTTGCCTTATTCTCACAGGTTTTTTGTTTAACAAAACTGTAACATGCGCAATTCCAGAGTCCTCTGGCACCAGACTTGAATGTAAGAAAGACAGCTAAGTTATCAGTAGTGTCTCCACAATTTCCAGTCTCACATTCCTCACTGCACATGGATGCATCTCATCCAATCCTCATGCCCTATTAACCATAAAAGCAGATAGCTTTCCAATATATTGTCTTTATCAACTATAAATCCTTCTAGTATTTGAAGTATTGCTTCTTTCACTATGCCTGTATATAAAGAAGTAAAAAGATGGAATGTAAGAATTCTTTCCAAAATCGACATTTCTTAAACCCACCTTGAAAGCTTCAAAACGTGACGAAATGAGAATCCACATATGTAATGGTTAATTTCTGTGTTACAGTAATCAGGTTACAGTCATTAACGTTTAACTAAACTTCTTTCACAAATTTAATGGGAAGTTGATGGATTAATACTGCAAAAGAAAATCAGGCTAAGATCCAGATACAATTTCTGCAAACCTAATTGCAGAACTGCACAATTAGAGCATTTTAGTATTCACAAAGTACTGAGCCTTGCTGCCTCCTTGAAGATACTCTACTCTTTAAACCTCAATGATGGTGGGTGTGATTGATCAGACTTGATATTATTTCGACAGAAAATGTCAATGAAAAATTGCTAGAAACCATTATTGAGTAAAAACTGAGAATGCTGCAGAAACTCAGCAGATTTAGCCACATCTGAAAAAAGTAAAGGTAAAGATACAGGACCATAGCACTGGTCTCTCCTTAGAGAGATGACAGGTGTTGGTTTAGCCTGTGGATCACCATGCCTTAGGTGAGAAGGAGAGTTTAAGGAGAGTCCTTCATAGCAACCTCAGCCAGTGCAGGAAATGAACCCACACAATTGGCATGACTCCGCATTGCGGACCTCCTGCCCAGTTAACGAAGCTCCTTCTCCCTTATTTCCTGCCACCTTCCCACTGCCCCTGACCAGGCAGCATATATACAGAGGGCTGACAAGATGGCCTGCCTGATTTGGAGAATTGAGGTCCTTTTGTGACTAATCAATGCTCACTTCTCTCCTGCCATGAACATCTCAGAGATTTGGGATGAGATGGATTATCCAGTAAATTAGAATGCCTTCCCCAACCTTAAGGAGCAAGTTGAGCAGTAGGTGGCGATACTACGCATCCCTCTCTAAAAGTCTTACCAGTATCCTGGCCTCCACACTCTGTCGGAGTCAACGTAGGCCAAGCACTAGCCACCATTCTCAATGGTATTGCTGGGAGTAGAACGTTACTTCCTCCCATGGCAAATGCAATGTGGTAGATGGCTTTGGGTGTGATGCTGCGATTGGGGTAAAGGAGGTGCTCCCCACGGACCTTTCAATGGTAGATGGAAAACCCTTTCATGTAGAAAATTCTAGACTAATAATTCAAAGATATAAGATCCCCCAATGGCTATTTGAGAATTGGATTCATTTTTTAAAAAAATGAATAAGAAGCTGACATTAAAAATTAAATCACTAAAACTGCTAAATTGTCGTAAGAACACTACAGGCTGAATAATATCAAAAAGGGAAAGAAATCTGCCCCTTACCTGGTCTGGACCATGTGTGAATTCAATTGCATACCAATGTAGTAGACTCTGAACTGTTATCTATTTAACTGTTAACCCAAGAATGAATCATAAGAATAAACGTTGAAAATTACTTCATGATTTTTCAAGTTTGTCAATTTTGTTCTTGTCAATAATGTTTAAATAATGCTTTGGAACATTGTGATCAGTACTGCAAGGTTATGAAGCATACTGACATCCCTTTGCTCAGACTCATACCTTCCAAATTGTCCTGAATTAGATGATTCATCTCAGTGTCTGACTTGAGTAGAATAGCAATGTCTAGCTAGATTCAGCCCATATAATATTTGTAAGAATTATTTAAAACTTTACTCTAGTGCTAAAAATAATACAGTTAATGTGTGTTTCTTTATGCTGGTGTATTCTAGACATCAAAGGAGGAGAGGAACAGAATGTCAAAATGAAAAGTGGAAGAGTTAGACCCCATCTACCAGCCTCTGAGAAAAAGAACAGGAAATGACATCACTGCAGGAAATGATATCACCAACCCAAAGAAACCCAATCATATAAATAGAAAGCAGGAATCATGTACATTGCTACGCCTGAGGCCCACTGAAGATGTTACCTAGTAGGGTGATGAAACATCTGGAAATGAACCTCCCAGCTCAGCGAGCAAACCTACATCCAGAACCTCAACCTGAGCTACAAATGATTGTAATTCTTTTAAGTTTTCCCCTCCCCTTCAACATGTGAATCCCAATTATTTCTGGGACTTTATTTGTTTCTTGTATGATGAAGCCATATAGGTACTGTAATCTGAGATAAGGGTGAGGTGGGATGGTGATAGTTGCTGCTGGTGGCAATGGAAGTAATGGATTAGTAGCTGGCTGATTAACATAAGTTCAGAGACATTTGCAAAATGCCTGGTTGGTATAAATGTAAATTCCACTCTAATGAATAATAATGGAATTTTTAAAAAGTACATGGTTGAAGTTAAAAATACTGTCTTTGGGATATGAAACATTGCAAGTTTATTAATTCACATGAATATTGAATTAGTTACAATCAAGTATGCCTTTCAGTACTTCCAAATTTCCACCGAAATTAAGAATGTAATTCTTATAGTATTCTGCACAAAACAACTTTTAAAATGGAACAATGAAAATTCAGGGAATATGTTCAATCACAAGAATAGAGTGTAAAATAAAGGTGCACTGGAGTAAGAAGTGTGGAAAGTGGCAATAGAAAAGTTGTAAGGACTGGTGCTAATGCAGCAACTGGAAATCCTTTTTGGATTCAGTAGAATTGCCAGTTTTGTTTTAACCTATTAGATTACTTACAGTGTGGAAACAGATCCTTCGTCCCAACAAGTCCATACTGACCCTCTGAAGAGCAACCCACCTAGATCCATTCCCTTACATTTACCACTTCACCTAACACTACGGGCAATTTAGCATGGCCAATTCACCTAACCTGCACATCTTTGGACTGTGGGAGGAAACCTGAGCACCCGGAGGAAACCCACGCAGACACCGGGAGAATGTGCAAACTCCACACAGACAGTTGCCCGAGGTGGGAATTGAACGCGGGTCTCTGGCGCTGTGAGGCAGCAGTGCTAACCACTGTGCCACCGTGCCGCCAATATTTGTAGTAAACCTATTCAGAGATGTTATTACAAACCTCTGATGCAGGGGGTCTTGAACCCAGGCCTCCTGGTCCAGAAGTAGGAACACTACCACTGTGCGAAAGTGAGAACAGCAGTTGCTGGAGATTAGAGTCAAGAGTGTGGTGCTGGAAAAGCACAGTAGGTCAGGTAGCATTTGAGGAGCAGGAAAATCGACGTTTCGGGCAAAAGCCCTTCATCAAGAATGGCTGATGTCAATCTTCCTGCTCCTCGGATGCACCACACTCTCGACACTACCACTGTCCCACAGAGATCCCCCAGAATTGGCAATTCATCGTTCACCTCCAGTAGAATCCAGCTGAGACCAACTCAAAACCATTTACTACCAGTTAATATCAGTTCAATTTTGAATTGCACTTAACTATTCTATCCTTTTCAATCAATTATTTCATTCCGTCAAATGAGTGTGGATCATGTTTCTATCATTCAACACATCTCTAAAATGGCACCAAATTGTTGAAGGGTATCTGGGAAAGAGATGGTGAATCCTGGCTGCCATCTGGAAAGTAGTTCAGTAAACTAAAACCTGTATGCATGTGAGGAAAGAACAACATATACTATAATAGAAGACTTGCTATGAATTAAAAAGCACTGAATCAACTCAGTGGTTCAATGACATCATAGCCAATATGATTTATATTTATGGCATTCTGTTCACCATCGGCATCACTGCCTCCTAATCTTGCTGTATCACCCTCAATAATTTTTGTCCTGTCAGCTGCAGACCTTTATCAAGGTTCATGATAATTGCTTTCTATTTTCATTTTGTCTCGAACTTAAGCATTCAACCAACTCTAATACTTTTAAATTTATATTGAATAGGTATTTGTTTAACATTAAATTGTACTATTACAGCTGTTATTCAGCAATAGATTATTTTTAATGCTATTAAGCAATAAGACTTTGTAAAATGGTGCTTCAGGAAAGAAAAGACTTCTAGTTAAAAGCAATTTCAGTATTCAGAGAAATGTGAAATATTTGCAATAAATGTCAGATAACTTTGAAGAACATATTGGTTATTCAGAACCCATCAGATCACAATCTACCCTCAGTCAAATTAGTTACTTAAATCCAGGGTGGATCAAAGAGTCAAACTACCTCTGAATTTTGTCTTGTGTAGCAACAAACATGTTGATGTCAAAATCATTGCCTTTAATTTCAATAGAAATTTTCTATTGATGATACATTATTTGGTTGACTCAAAAGAAGCTGCAAAAGTCCACCTGCTCTCCTGCACTGAGCACATCTGGTCTCCACAGCAAATCCCATTACTCATAATCTATTCCATTACATTTAAATGAAGGAGTATAGTTGTGTAAACAATTCTTTTACTGTAGTCCCTTGTGGGTTCAGTAACGATTTGATTCCACTACAAATTATGAAATACATTTTCTCACTTCGGTATGTATGATAGTGTGCACACAATTAACACAAAAACACCTCAATGCCAAACCAGTCATACTATCCATCTGGTCCAAGGGAGATTAATTCCTGTTTGTCACCATTTTGCATCGCCCACTGTTGCCCCATACCATCATGTTTCCTCCTTAAGCAAGACCAAATGGTCTGTTGACTGTGCTACAGCTGTCATAATACCATTCCTGAACTGGGCTGCAAAATGCTAGGTGCACATTTGTTCTGAAGTAATCATCCTGACAGTTTTCTCTTTCCCTTCTAAATAAAGTGACTACTTGCTGCAGAAAATTTCCTTCTGTCAGTCTGACTAAGTGCTTGCTATTTTTGCACATGATGTTATGTATGTGTTTGGGTTCTGGCATATTTACAACACATGCCACAGTGGGAGATAAGTGCAAGGATCAATAATATAGATAGTCTTACACTACTGAATATGGATGATGTCGAACATTCAAAGATGTAATCCATTTATTTAGGATTAAGAATGAATACTGCATTACACAGCTGTATGTATGCAAGAGGTTGGTAAGTGGTGGCACAGTGGCTCAGTGGTTAGCACTGCTGCCTCACAGCACCAGGGACCCAGGTTTTATTCCAGCCTCGGGTGACTGTCTGGGTGGAGTTTGCGCATTCTCCCTGTGTCTGTGTAGGTTTCCTCTGGTGCTCTGGTTTCCTCCCACAATCCAAAGAAGTGCAGGCCAGGCGAATGGGCCATAATAAATTACCCATAGTGTTCAGGGAGGTGTAGGTTAGGGATAAATGTAGACTAATGTGGAATGGATTTGAGTGGGATACTCTTCAGAGGGTCAGTATGGACTCGTAGGGCCGAAGGACCTGTTCCCACACAGCAGAGATTCTGTGAAATAACTACTGGGAAGATGATAGAGGTGCAAATTTACAGGCAAAGTGCAGAAAAATGGATGAGGACTTACTGAAATGTACAGAAGAGAACTTCCCTGATCCATATATAGGCAAGACTAGTTGCATTAGGAAGCAATGCTGTATCTAGTTGTGAATAATTAAGTGGTGCATGGTATCAGTGGCTAGGTCAACATTTATTGCCAATTCCTATGCCATTGAGAAGGCCATGGTGAGTTGCTTTCTTCTTAAATGTTTTAAGCAAAATAATCATTACATTTACAATTAATGAAATTAATTGTTTAAAAGAAACAAAACAAAAAGCTATATAATTTATAGTAAGTGATCTGGAACCCTCCATTATCTCAGATTTTAACTCAGAGTTAGCGACCTTTTTGAAAGATTCCAGACTCTGGGTAATTGACCTTCAGAAGTTTAACCTTCCAGGGAACTCCTACAAGGTCAGTTGCATCAGGACAATGTATATCTCCTGTCTACACTGCTGAAGCAATGGTTTTCCAGTTGGAAGTTCTGGGCCATGGATGAATTAGACTGCTAACGAGAGTTAAGTGTGGTAATGATGGACAATCTGGCCATCATCTTCCAATCATTCTTGGATATTTATGATAGTGTACACACAATTAACACAAAAACAGGATTGTAGACCATACATCTCTGATCGAATAATGCCCAAAGAAATCTGACCAGTCATTAATGACCGAGAAAGTTTTAAAAATGATCATCCAAAACAAAACTCATAGGTATTTGAAAAACAAAACAAGTGACAACCAATATAGGATCTTAAAGTTAACCGGTTATGGAAAAAAAAGGGTTAATTAATGAAGATTGTGCAGTTAATGTTGTGCATATGGACTTTCAAAGGGCATTTGATCAAGTTTGACCTGATGGATTTCTTAGAAAACCTGACTCCATTGGGATTGAAGCATGGATATGAAATCAGCTGGGAAACCACAAGCAAAGTCATGTTGAACAGCTGTTTTTCAGACTAAACAGACATGCATATCCTCTATGAGTCAGTATTAGAACTTTGTTTCTCTTGGTTTACATTAATGACTTGGTTCATTAGAACTTAAGTTCAAAGTTTGCAGATGATACAAACCTCATCAAAAAAAAACACAGTGAAGACAACACCAAAGGCTGAAGACATGACTATGAGAAACCAAATGCAATTAAACATAGAGCAGTACAAAGTAATACATTTGGAAAAGTGAGGAGATGCAATATCATTTAAATGATAAAGGCATCAAAGGGGTGCATAAATGGGTGGCACAGTGGTTAGCACTGCTGCCTCACAGCATCAGAGACCCAGGTTCAATTCCCGCCTCGGGCAACTGTCTGTGTGGTGTTTGCACATTCTCCCCATGTCTGTGTGGGTTTACTCTGGCTGCTCCAGTTTCTTCCCACAGTTCAAAAACGTGCAGGTTAGGTGAATTGCCCATGCTAAATTGTCCGTAGTGTTAGGTAAAGGGGTAATTGTAAGGGAATGGGTCTGGGTGGGTTGCTCTTCGGAGGGTCAGTGTGGACTTGTTGGTAATCTATGTAATGTTGGTAATGTTACTTACACATTGTAACTAATCTAATCTCAAAATAAAGCTGGGATTGTAAGTACAATCCCTGAAGGTAGCTGGACATGTTGAGAAAAGAAAAAAAACCTGAAGATACTGGAAACCGAGGTAGAGAAGCAGGAGGCTAGAAGAACACAGCATGGCAGGCAACATCAGGAGGTGGCGAAGTCAATGTTTTGGGTATAACCCTTCTACAGGACTGGGGGTGGGTTTAAGGGGAGCTGCAGATAAAGGGGGTGGCGGGGGCAGGGTGGTGAAGTAGGAATAGGTGAAGACAGGTAGAAGGTACGACCTGGTTGGTCAGTGGGTGGAATGAATCCGGTAAGTGGCTGGGAGGGGTGGAAGGGAGGGGGAGGGGATGGGAAGGAAGTCGGGGGAAGAGAAAGGAAGCGAGGTTATTTGAAATTGGAGAACTCAATGTTAAGTCCCCCGGGCTGTAGGTTGCCCAGGCGGAAGGTGAGGTGTTGTTCCTCCAATTTGCGGTTTGGTTCACTGTGGCATTGGAGGAGGCCAAAGATGGTCATGTCGGAAAGGGAATGGGAAGGGGAATTAAAATGGGTGGTGACTGGGAGGTCCAAATGGCCCCTGCAGGCCCGGCTGAGATGCTTGGCGAACCGTTCCCTCAGGTTACATTTGTTCTCCCTGATGTAGTCAAGACCACATCGGGAGCACCTGATGCAGTAAACTAGGTTGGAAGGGAGACATGTTGAGAAGGCTATTTTTACAAAAAAAAATAGCATTTTAAATAGAATGAGAAAACAAACACTGTCAGTCCTGCCTGCAGGAAAGATAGATGCACAGCAAACAGCAGGTGAAAGACTGGTGGAAGCTTCTCTGATATTCAATCATTGATGCTGGCAGAGGAAGACAGCCTGGAATTTCAATCACAAATGCTGAAATAGGAGTGTCAATCTGAGAGAGTGAGGAGGACATACTATTTATGTGTCCACCATGTACTCTTGGACCTCCACATCAGTGATAGTTGGGTTGAGGCAACATAAGGCCCACAATCCCTAACGGCTTGTGTTTTCTCAGTGGCATGTCTCAACAGCTGACAGGACGTGAGGCACAATGGGAACCTCCCTTTCTTTGAGCCAGAGTTTTTCACCTCATCAGAACACACATGA
The DNA here is from genome assembly GCF_020745735.1 of Hemiscyllium ocellatum. Classification (NCBI taxonomy): domain Eukaryota; kingdom Metazoa; phylum Chordata; class Chondrichthyes; order Orectolobiformes; family Hemiscylliidae; genus Hemiscyllium; species Hemiscyllium ocellatum. Next base: position 66,264,218 of record NC_083402.1, on the reverse strand, counting down.
GTACTTTACAAAGAAAGCCTAAAGGTACTTGGAGGGAATGGGTGTTTAAACTTTGTACTTGAAATGCCAATAATTTAAGGTCACTATTATTGTTGATTACTTGCTGCCTGATCAGATATTATCATTACATTGATCACTCAATGGGCTTCTGGTAGGCTGTGTTTGCTCAACTCATAGAACATTTTAGAACATAGAACATTTCAGCGCAATACAGGCCCTTTGGCCCTCGATGTTGCGCCAACCTGTCATACCAATCTGAAGCCCATCTAACCTACACTATATCATGTACGTCCATATGCTTGTCCAATGATGACTTCAATGTACTTAAAGTTGGCGAATCTACTACCGTTGCAGGCAAAGCATTCTATACCCTTACTACTCTCTGAGTAAAGAAACTACCTCTGACATCTGTCCTATATCTATCACCCCTCAATTTAAAGCTATGCCCCCTCGTGCTCACCGTCACCATACTTGGAAAAAGGCTCTCCCTGTTCATCCTCTCTAACCCCATGATTATCTTATATGTCTCTATTAAGTCACCTCTCAACCTACTTCTCTCTAATGAAAACAACCTCAAGTCCCTCAGCCTTTCCTCGTAAGACCTTCCCTCCATTCCAAGCAACATCCTAGTAAATCTCTTCTGCACCATTTCCAAAGCTTCCACATCCTCCTTATAATGAGGTGACCAGAACTGTACACAATACTTCAAGTGTGGCCGCACCAGAGTTTTGTACAGCTGCAGCATAACCTCATGGTTCCGGAACTTGATCCCCCATTATAAAAGCTAAAACACTGTATGCCTTCCTAACAACCCTGTCAACCTGGGCGGCAACTTTCAAGGCTCTGTATACATGGACACCGAGATCTCTCTTCTCATCTACACTACCAAGAATCTTACCATTAGCCAGTACTTTGCATTCCGGTTACTACAACCAAAGTGAATCACCTCACACTTGTCCGCATTAAACTCCATTTGCCACCTCTCAGCCCAGCTCTGCAGCTTATCTATGCCTCTCTGTAACCTACAACATCCTTTGTCACTATCCACAATTCCACCGATCTTAGTATCGTCTGCAAATTTACTAACCCACCCTTCTACGCCCTCATCCAGGTCATTTATAAAAATGACGAACAGCAGTAGACCCAACACCGACCCTTGCAGTACACCACTAGTAACAAGACTCCAGGATGAACATTTTCCATCAACCACCACCCTCTGTCTTCTTTCAGCAAGCGAATTACTGATCCAAACCATTATATCTCCCACAATCCCATTCCTCCGCATTTTGTACAATAGCCTACCGTGGGGAACCTTATTGAACGCCTTGCTGAAATCCATATACTTCACATCAACCAGTTTATCTCATCTACCTGTTTGATCACCTTCTCAAAGACCTCAATAAGGTTTGTGAGGCACGACATATCCTTCACAAAACTGTACTAACTACCCCTAATTAAATTATTATTTTCTAGATGATTATAAATCCTATCTCTTATAATCTTTTCCAACACTTTACCAACAACTGAAATAAGGCTCACTGGTCCATAATTATCAGCGTTGTCTCTACTCCCCTTCTTGAACAGGGGAACCACAGTTGCTATCCTCCAGTCTTTTGGCACTATTTCTGGAGACAATGTTGATTTAAAGATCAATGCCAAAGGCTCAGCAATCTCCTCTCTGGCTTCCCAGAGGATCCTAGGATAAATCCCATTCAGCCCAGGGGACTTATCTATTTTCATACTCTGCAGGATTTCTAATACCTCTTCCTTGTGAACCTCAATCTAGCTAGTCTAGTATCCTGTATCTCAGTATTCTCCTCGACAACATTGTTGTTTCTCGAGTGAATACTGTCGAAAAATATTCATTACGTGCTTCCCCTATCTCCTCTGACTCCACACACAACTTCCCACTACTATCCTTGATTGGCCCTAATCTTACTCTCGTCATCCTTTTATTCCTTAAATACCTATAGAATGCCTTCGGGTTTACGCTGATCCTATCCGCCAACAACTTCTCATGTCTCCTCCTGGCTCTTCTGAGCTCTCTCTTTAGGTCTTTCCTGGCTACCTTGTTACCCTCAAGCACCCTAAATGAACCTTCACATCTCATCCTAACATAGTTAAAAATCACACAACACCAGGTTATAGTCCAACAGGTTTAATTGAAGCACACTAGCTTTTGGAACGACAGTCCTTCATCAGGTGATTGTGGAGGGCTCGATTGTAACACAGAATTTATAGCAAAAATTTACAATGTGATGTAACTGAAATTATACCTTGAAAAATTGATTGTCTGTTAAGTCTTTCATCTGTTAGAATACAGTGCTAGTTTCACTTCTTTCATGTGTAAATCACAAATCACAAATCTTGTGTAAATGCAACTTTAAAAAAAGGTTTTGTGATTTACACATGAAAGAAGTGAAACTATCACTGTATTCTAACAGACAATCAATTTTTCAATGTATAATTTCAGTTACATCACACTGTAAATTTTTGCGATAAATTCTGTGTTACGATCGAGCCCTCCACTATCACCTGATGAAGGAGCGTCGCTCCGAAAGCTAGTGTGCTTCCAATTAAACCTGTTGGACTATAACCTGGTGTTGTGTGATTTTTAACTTTGTACACCCCAGTCCAACACCGGCATCTCCAAATCATCCTAATATAAGCCTTCTTCTTCCTCTTGACCAGAGATTCCATTTCCTTCGTAAGCCACGGCTCCCACGCTCTACAGCTTCCTCCCTGCCTGACAGGTACATACTTATCTAGGACACACAGGAGCTTTTCCTTGAATAAGCTCCACATTTCTAATGTGCCCATCCCCTGCAGTTTCCTTCCCCATCCTATGCTTCCTAAATCTTGCCTAATTGCATCGTAATTGCCTTTCCCCCAACTGTAACTCTTGCCCAGTGATATACACCTATTCCTTTCTATCACTAAAGTAAACATAGCAGAATTGCGATCGCTATCACCAAAATGTTCACCTACTTCCAAGTCTAACACCTGGCCGGGTTCATTACCCAGTACCAAATCTAACGTGGCTTTGCCCCTTGTTGGCCTGTCTACATACTGTGTCAGGAAACCCTCCTGCACACACTGGACAAAAACTGGCCCATCTATAGTACTCGTACCATGGTGTTCCCAGTCAATATTTGGAAAGTTGAAGTCCTCCATGACAACTACCCTGTCTCTCTCACTCCTATCGAGAATCATCTTTGCTATCCTTTCCTCTACGTCTCTGGAACTATTCCGAGGCCTACAGAAAACTCCCAACAGGGTGACCTCTCCTTTCCTGTTTCTAACCTCAGCCCATTCTACCTCAGCTGACGAGTCCCCAAGCATCCTTTCTGCAACTGTAATACTGTCCTTGACCAAAAATGCCACAACTCTCCCTCTTTTACCATCTTCTCTGTTCTTACTGAAATATCTAAATCCTGGAACCTGCAACAACCATTCCTGTCCCTCCTCTATCCATGTCTCTGAAATGGCCACAACATCAAAGTCCCGGGTACCAACCCATGCTGCAGGTTCACCCACCTGATTCTGGATGCTCCTGATGTTGAAGTAGACACACTTCAAACCAACTCCTTGCTTGCCGGTGCCATCTTGCGTCCCTGAAACTTGATTTCGGACCTCCCTACTCTCAACTTTTTCTATACTCGAACTACAATGTTGGTTCCCATCCCCCTGCTGGATTAGTTTAAACCCACCCCAATAGCCTCAGCGAATTTCCCTCCCCAGGCTACTGGTACCCCTCTGGTTTAGATAAAGACCACGCTGCTTGTAGAGGTCCCACTTACCACAGAAAGAGCCCCAATTATCCAAGAATTCAAAACCCTCCCTTCTGCACCATCCCTGTAGCCACATGTTCTACTCCTCTCTATCCCTACTCCTCGCCTCACTAGCATGTGGCACGGGCAACAAACCAGAGACAACAACTCTGTTCATCCTAGCTCTAAACTTCCATCCTAGCTCCCTGAATTTCTGCCTTCAATCCCCATCTCTCTACCTACCTATGTCGTTGGTGCCTATGTGGACTACGACTTGGGGCTGCTCCCCCTCCCCCTTAAGGATCCCAAAAACATGATCAGAGACATCATGAACCCTGGCACCTGGGAGGCAACACACCCACTGTGAGTCTCTCTCGTCCCCACAGAACCTCCTATCTGTCCCCCTAACTATGGAATCCCCAATGACTACTGTTCTGCTCCTCTTCCCCCTTCCCTTCTGAGGAGCAGGGACAGACTCTGTGCCAGAGCCTTGTACCCTGCATTGTGCCTGGTGAACCTGGCAGCTGGGCATAAAGTGTGAGATGAAGGAGGCACCAGCGGCCTGAGTCAAGTTAAGTCTTAATTTCATTAACTTTGAAAGGACATCAGTTCACAAAACATAGTTATGCATAGGATTGTCCCAAAACTGCATTGCATGTATCCCAATGCCCCTCACTTCAGGTGCAAGTGTTTCCTCATACTGTTACCAGCTGCTTAGTCCCTCCTCCATATCCTCCATATTGAATGAGGACCAGTGATCCATAATTGCTTGGGATGGCATGGCAGCTCAGTGGTTGGCACTGCTGCCTCACAGTGCCAGGGACCTGAATTTGATTCCATCCTTGGACAACTGTGTGTAGAGTTTGCACATTTTCCCCATGCCTGCATGGATTTCCTCTAGATGCTCTGGTTTCCTCCCACAGTCCAAAGATGTGCAGCTTTGATGGATTGACCATGCTAAATTGCATTGTAGTGTCCAGGGATATGCAGGCTAAGGTTGGCCTCCCCGCTCGCTACGGGAAATGTGGAGCACCAGGGATGAGGTGGCTTTCAGTGGGATGTTCTTTAGAAGGTTGATGTGGACTTGACACTATTGGGATTCTATGATTCTGTTCTATGATGATGGCCTCATTATTTAAAGCTTCTCTGCAGTTCTTGGTTATGCAGGACACAGCAGAACACTGCAATACACGTGACCCATATTATACTGCATGGCTGCACCGGAACAATTTATGCAACTAAACCTCATCATCAGCAGCCCAATGTGCTACTTGATTGTCACTCAGGTGGACCTGTAGCAAGTGCTGTGTATCTCTTCTGCTGCAGTATGAGGTTTCTCACATGAGAAGGCACCAGAGGCCATATCTTAAATTGGTTGTCCATGTCATCTAGAATCCATCCCTGTAGCTGAGCGAGTGGCAGAAACAGCTCTGCAATTTGTGATATGGGTATCATGGCTGCTTCCAGGAAACTTAACTGAAGAATCTGTTTTTGGTGGTCAAAGCAGTTGAAAGTCCTTGTTGTGAGCTGCTGGCTGCTCCATTGAAGCCTTGTTGGCCACATGTGTTCAAGCAGTGGCACCTTGTTCCTGGAATAATGCAGAATTGTCCTTGAACGTTACTGCCTGACTGCTCAGATTGGTTCAGTAGTGCACACAATTGCCAGTCTTCTTGAATAAACTGTTGGTCAGCTCTTTGATTCTGTGATGGATTGCTACCTTGGAGATGTCACAAATATCCGAAGATGGATCCTGAGAAAGAGTTGTATTGAGTGCCATGATGATCATCTGGACCATGGGCATTGGATAACAACTGATGCCCACTGGACTTAGCATGATGCATAAGTCAACGACAGTCTCTCTTGCGATGTGAGTTGACATTGTCGCTTGGACATTTGCAGTTGGATGAAGTCTATTCAATATCCCCTCAATGTTGTCACATACTTCTCATCCAGGGATTGGGCTTCCTTCTTTGCCTACAGTGGAATGGCCCTGCCTTTCCTCATTCTTTGCACAGGATTCCTTGAGTTAGGACCATGTTAGGTGGGTTTTCTACTGAGTAGGGCAAACAACTTGACACCTATCCATGGATCAATTAAGCTCCTTAAGTGGCCAATTAATGGCTATTTAAGGGTGTCCTTCCACTCACAGAAATATTACCAGTACTGGAAAAGGCCAATAGTATCAATTGATTCCTTTATCGGCACCTCGTGCTTATTGGAGGAAATCCCCAAGGTGGTCCCCATACCTATGCCAAGATTACACATCCTGGGCCGCCAAGACACCAGACTTCTTGTACATTCCTGCTCCATATTGAATACCTTCCTTTTGATGTTTCTGTAGTCACAGCAATGGTTTCCAATCTCAGTGGTGCTGCCAGGTCATGGCAGTTGTTGGCCTTCTAAATGGTTGGAAAATAAGAGAGGTGAGACTTCACCTTCGTAAGGGGTGGACATCCACTTCAAACCAATTAACGGTCTGTGGGCCTTTTAATGGCTGCAAAACAAAGCAGCCAAGCAGAAGAGAATGCTTCCCGAACTTTTACCTGAGAGGGAGTAACCATGAATAAATAAATGAATGAATGATTTTATTGCCACATGTATTTTGCAGTGAAAAAATCAGGAAAATACAGTGATAAGCTTTTTCACTGTTGCAACGATCCTGCGCCATTTTAAATAGATTTTTGAATAAGAAAAAAAAGAAAGATTTTGTTAAAAGAGAGTCCATCAGTTCTGAGCGAGTTCATCATCAATGATGCCTGCACCGCCATCCTTCCTCCATCACCTTGCCACCTACACCAGACCCACCCAATGTTGAAGTCACACTCTTCAGGCGTCATCATTCACTCCTGGGCCAATTCTCCTGCACCAGTGCCTGTGCCAGACCCACCAATGTCAGAGTTGCATCTCTCGCCACTGGTCTCACCTTACTGATGTCACCGCAATGCACATTCTGCTTTACCCCTGCCAGCACCGCTCCCAACCAATGACAAAGTCTCTGATCTCAGGCACCATCTTTTGCCACTGGGCTTACCTCACCAATTTGCTCCTGCTGATATATTAGCCATTGATTTTGATGCCAGATCCTGTGCTCACCCCATAAAGTAAGTAGGGGCTCAAGCTGCCACAAGGTCCGCGCAGGGCTCTCGCTATGGTCAATGCCATCCGAGTTTAGGACGAGAGGTAAGTAAAGTAAAGTAAACATGTAAAGAAAAATAAATCACAGAAGTAGAGAGAAAAAAAAATGATGTTGGAGTGGACAAGCCCTGGAACCAAACTCTGCTGCCACCTTGATGACATAAGCACTGCTCCATCGTTAAACTTACCTCTTTGCATGAGATGAATGAACTGTTGCCAGCAACAGGTGAAACTGCTGGAGGGTACAGATGTATAAAGTGGATGTTTTGAAGGAATGTGGACAATTTATCACTGTAGCTGATAATGAATGTTTGGAATTATATGTCATGGCTTTCCACATGGTCTACTTGAAGGATTCATATATTTTTGCAAATTAAATGACACACATGCAAGGTCATCAACCTGAAATGTTAATTCTGTTTTTCTCTCTCTGCAGACTGACTTGGGGCATATTTACATCATTTTCTGCTTTTACTCCAGATTTCTAGCATTTGCAGTATTCTATTTTTGGTCAGTAGAACAGGGTGGTCAGCTGCTTTGTGGTACGAAAGCCTTGGGAACTGAAATGTCACTGATCTCATGATAGCTTGTTCCTTGGCATTTGCTGTTGCTGACTGTAGAGCTGGAGCATATGCCAGAGCAGCTTGGTGTCACCTCCTACACGTCACTATATGGTGCTTTGACAGGGGGATGAACAAATCTGGCATGTGTAGTTGCCCTGAAAAATAACAACTCCAACTGTTGTCCATTTCGCAACCTCTGTTCTTATTCTATCTTCAGCGTTTTGACCTTTTTAACTTTATTACATACACTGTTCCTTATAAGAACATAAGAAATAAGAGCAGGAGTAGGCCATCTGGCCCATCAACCTGCTCCACCATTTAATAAGATTAAGGCTGATCTTTTTGTGGATTCAGGTCCACTTACCAGCCTACTCACCATAACCTTTAATTCCTTTACTGTTCAAAAATCTATCTTTGGCTTAAAAACATTCAGCCAGGTAGCCTCAACTGCTTCACTGGACAGGGAATTCCACAGATTCACAACCCTTTGGGTGAAGAAGTTCTTCCTCAACTCAGTCCTAAATCCCTCTCATTTTGAGGCTATGCCTGCTAGTTCTCGTTTCATCCGCCAGTGGAAACAACCTCACTGCTTCTATCTTATCTATTCCTATCATCATTTCAATGTTTCTATAGAATAACCCCCTCATTCTTCTTAATTGCAATGAGGATAGTCTCAGTTTATTCGATCTCTAATTGTAAGCCAACCCTCTCAATTCTGGAATTAACCGAGTGAACCTCCTCTGTATCCTCTCCAGTGCCAGTATGTTCTTTCTCAAGTAAGGAGATCAAAACTGTGCACAGTATTCTAGGTGTGGCCTCACCAGCACCCTATACAGCTGCAACATAACCTCGCTATTTTTAAACTCTACCCCTCTAACAATAAAGGATAATATTCCATATGTCTTCTTAATTACCTATGGCACCCGCAAACCAAATTTTTTTGATTCATGTACAAGGAAACCAAGTTCCTCTGTACAGCAGCATGCTGCAATTTTTCACCATTTAAATAATAGTCCACTTTGCTGTTATTCCTACCAAAATGGATGACCTCACATTTACCAAATTCTGCCAGACCCACGCCTAGTCAGTTAACTTATCTCTATCCCTTTGCAGATTTTCAATGTCCTCAGCACACTTTGCTGTACCACTCATTTTAGTTTCATCTGCGAATTTTGACACTCCATGCTTGGTCCTCAATTCTAAATCATCTATATAAATTGTAAACTATTGAGGACCCATCACTGATGACCAACCAGAAAAACACACATTTATCCCTATTCTCTACTTTCTGTTAGTTAACCAAAATTCTATCCATGCTACTACATTACCCGTAATACCATTTACCTTCATCTTATGCAGCAGCCTTTTGTGTGGCACCTTGTCGAATGCCTTCTGGATATTCAGATACATCACATCCACTGGCTTCCTGTTGTCCACTGTTTTGTAATGCCCTCGAAGAATTCCAATAGATTCGTTAAATATTGTCTGCCTTTCATGAACACATTTGTATCTGCCCAATGGGACAATTGCTATCCAAATGACTCGCTATTTCTTCCTTGAAGATAGATTCAAGCATTTTCCCCAGCGCGGAAGTTGAGCTAATAGGCCTGTAACTGCCTGTCTTTTACCTGCCACATTTAAAAAAAAGTGGCATCACATTTGTTGTTTTCCAGTTTGCCGGAACCACCTTAGAGTCAACCGAATTTTGGTAAATTACCACAAATTCATTTATTATTTCTCTTGCCATCTCTTTTAGTACCCTGGGATGCATGCCATCAGGGCCAGGTGACTCGTCTACCTTTATCCCCATTAGCTTGCTCAGCACTACTTCTTTAATGATAATGATCGTTTCTAGGTCTTCACTTGCCACAGCCACCTTATCATCAATCGTTGGCATGTTACTGTGAAGACTGACACAAAATATCTTTTCAACACCTTGACCATTTCCTCATTTCCCATTATTAAATATCTCATCTCATCCTCTAAAGAGCCAATGTTTGCCTTAGTCACTCTTTTTTGTTTTATATGTTTGTGGAAACTTTTGCTGGCTTTATATTCTATGAGAGCTAGTTTACTCTCATAATCCAACTTACCTTACTTTATCCCATTTTTGATGGTTTTCTGTTGACCTTTAAAGTTTCCCACTAATCTTTGCCATTTTGTATGCATTTGCTTTCAATTTGATACCCTCCTTTATTTCCTTTGTTATCCATGACTGATCATCCCCTATCCTAAAGTTCTTCCCTTTCTTTGGCATATCCTTATGCTGAGCACTGTGAGAAATCCCTTTGAAAATCCTCCGCTGTTCCTCAGCTGTCCTACCATATTGTTTTTGTGCCCCGTCTACCGTAGCCAACTCCTCCCTCATCCCATTGTAGTCTCCTTTTTTTAAGTACAAGGCACGAGTGTTCGATTTTACCTTCTCACCCTCCATCTGTATTTTAAATTCAACCATACTGTGATTGCTCCTTCCGAGCGGATCCATACCTATGAGATCATTAATTATTCCTGTCTCATTACATAGGACCACATCTAGGATAGCTTGCCCCTTCATGGGTTCCAGCACATACAGTCCAAGGAAACTATCCTCTTACTATTTCTAATTTTCACCCATATTGATTCCACATTTTTCTCCATAGAAACTATATCATCTCTCACTACTGCCCTGATGCCATGCTTAAATATCAGAGCCACATCACATTCCTTTCCTTCCTGTCTGTCCTCCAGAGTAGTCTAATACCTCTGGATATTTAACTTCCTGTCATCACCACTGACATATAAATGTACCTTCCTTGTTCTTTTCCTTCCTTTCTTTCTCTTTTGCTTGTAGTTCATTATGATAGGTATTAAACTTGTAAAAATGCTGTTGAGACTTTCTTAAATTCCACAGATATTTTTAAGAAACTGCACATTTTCCATACCATACAGCATTTAAGTCAAAGGTCATCAGGATAATAGTTTATGAGAAATAATTTTCTTCTCTCCTGTTCTCCTCATTCTATTTGATGTGAAGGAAAGTAAGATGTTCTTGTGGTTCTGTTCGCTGAGCTGGAAGTTTTTGTTGCAAACGTTTCGTCCCCTGGCTAGGCGACATCATCAGTGCTTTGGAGCCTCCTGCGAAGCGCTTCTTTGATGTTTCTTCCGGTATTTATAGTGGTCTGTCCTTGCCGCTTCCGGGTGTCAGTTTCAGCTGTCCGCTGTAGTGGTTGGTATATTGGGTCCAGGTCGATGTGTTTGTTGATGGAGTTAGTGGATGAATGCCATGCCTCTAGGAATTCCCTGGTTGTTCTCTGTCTGGCTTGCCCTATGATAGACTAGCCACACTACCATACATCAGGAGCATTTCAGAACTGACAGCCAGACTACTGCGACCCTTAGGACTCATAACGGCACACAAACCAACAGCCACGCTCAGACAACAACTCACTAGAACAAAGGACCCAATACCCAACATGAGCAAAACTAATGTAGTTTACAAAATACCATGCAAGGACTGCACAAAACACTATATAGGACAAACAGGAAGACAGCTAACAATCCGCATACATGAACATCAACTAGCCACGAAACGACACGACCAGCTATCCCTAGTAGCCACACATGCAGACAACAAGCAACATGAATTTGACTGGGACAACACCACTATCATAGGGCAAGCCAGACAGAGAACAGCCAGGGAATTCCTAGAAGCATGGCATTCATCCACAAACTCCATCAACAAACACATCGATCTGGACCCAATATACCAACCACTACAGCGGACAGCTGAAACTGACACCCGGAAGCGGCAAGGACAGACCCCTATAAATGCCGGAAGAAACATCAAAGAAGCGCTTCGCAGGAGGCTCCAAAGCACTGATGATGTCGCCTAGCCAGGGGACGAAACGTTTGCAACAAAAACTTCCAGCTCGGCGAACAGAACCACAACAACGAGCACCCGAGCTACAAATCTTCGCACAAACCTTGAGTAAGATGTTCATTAAGAATCAGCGGTAAAATTTGATTGGGATAAAGGAGACAGAAAAAGTTATAGAAATTTCTGCTTCACAGAGATGTCACGGAATAGCTCGGTGTGCATTCAATTGTAACATTACATTGACTTCACCATCATCCACAGCTAGTGGAGAATGACTTACCTCACTTTAGCTTATGGCTTGTTAATCACTGAACATAGTTTCAATATTTACACCCCTTGTATTTCGTCTATTGACTCAAATCCCATTTTAAACATTGTGAGGAAGCGATAAATCTTGTAAGAGTATAAAATTGAAATGTAGGTAAAGATTTTGCATACATTTAATGTGATTTATTCATATCAAGTCTACTTTCCAACATGTCAGTTTCACATTTATTAATGTTTGGTGTTAATTTACACCTTGGAAGAAAAATAGCATCTGTCAAAACAGAACTTTGACAACCAAGATGATTCCGACCTAACAACAGTAAAGTATCAGTGAAATCCTTTAATTGTCCTAGTAACATCTGTCCAAATGCAATACCCTTAAATATAGAAATATTAAAAGATTTGCCAAATAATTATTGATTTTACATTCTCATTGAAAACAAATTAATAAACCATTCAACATCTAAGGAATCTAAATGTTGAGCTGATCAGTTTTCAGGATGACATTAATCCAGAATATGTTTTGGCACAATCTAGATCCTGATCAATGCAACTAACCCTTTCTTTGTTTAAGCAATGATTGTTTGTGGACATGTTGTCTGCTTTATGTTGCAGTCGTAGTTGTGACTAACGATGTGACAGTTAAACTTATGGAAAGTTCTAAGGACAATTTGGAAGCTTTCGCACTATCCACTTGCTTGTTCTTCATTCCTTCCATTAAATCTGAATTATGCTAATTTAGGCATAATCGTAAGCCACACAATGATGTGTCATTTCCCAAAGTTTCCACTGTTCATTTCTAACATATAGTTTTAATCTTGACAAAAGGGTCTAATTAATAATCTAGATTATGTTTAAAATTTTTAATGAATTATGTCCTGTTATTATACTTTGAATAAATATCATCAGGTTTATGAGGTGAGGTTGATGAATGAGCTTTCCATGATGGTCAACAGTAATACTGGCAGGTCTTGAAGTTAATTCTGACTTTTCAGATCCCCCTTCATTCTTTGTACTATGACTGCAAAACAATAGATTACAAAGTGCAATATATTTGTTCAATTTGATTAGTTCAGAATGTAAAATTTGAAGATATTTGAGGTCTTGCAATCATGGCTGTAGTAGGTTGCCCTGATATTATGGGAATAAAAACCAACCTATGCATTTGCAAAATCATTTTTGTTATCTAAAACCAATAAAGGCATTAAGAACCCTCTCCTTCTTGGTTGATGAATCAGTACTTCTCCATGGCTGAAACACTGAGGGTGGCAAGGGTGCAATATATACTCTGGCTCTGCAGAACTATTACTGAATGAGCTGGTCCAGTCCTAAATAACATAGGGATGTCAGGACCAACATATGAAGAGTAAATTAATCTGTTAAGATTATATTCACTGGCGTTTAGAAGAATGAGGGAAATCTCATAGAAACCTATAAAAGTTTAATAGGAATAGACAAGGTAGATATAAGAAGGGTGTTCCTGGTGATTAAGGAGTCCAGAATCACGTTTCGCTGTCTAAGGAATCTGGGTTACGCCATTTAGGACTGAGATGAGGAGAAAGTTCTTCACTCAGACAGTGGCGAACTTATGGAATTCGCTATAAGAGAAAGCAGCCAAAACATTGAATTATTCAAGAAGGAGATAGAGATAGTTCACAGTGCTCAAGGACTCAAAGGATATGGTGCAAAAGCACAAACAAGATATTGAGTTGAATGATCAGCTGTGATGGTATTGAATGGTGGAGTAGGTTGAAAGGGCCAAATAGTCTGCTCTCGTTCTTGTTTTCTATGTTTCTAAAGCTGCCAGACTGGGTCTGCAGCAGGTGTTGAGGGAACCAACAAGAGGGTAAAACTTACTTTATCACATTCTTACGAATCTGCCTGCTGAGGATGCATCTGTCCATGATAGTATCACTACACATATTCCTTGTGGATATGAAGTCCCGTCTTCACATTGAGAATTCCATACATTGTGTTGCGTGGCACTATCAACTTGCTAAATAGGATAGACTTTAAATAAATCTAACAACTCAAGACTGGGCACTGATAAGGTACTGTGGTCCATCAACAGCAGCAGAATTGTATTCCAACACAACCTGCAACTTCATGTAAAAAATGAGGTCTGCAGATGCTGGAGATCACAACTGCAAATGTGTTGCTGGTCAAAGCACAGCAGGCCAGGCAGCATCTCAGGAATAGAGAATTCGACGTTTCGGGCATAAGCCCTTCATCAGGAATAAGAGAGAGAGAGCCAAGCAGGCTAAGATAAAAGGTAGGGAGGAGGGACTAGGGGGAGGGGCGATGGAGGTGGGATAGGTGGAAGGAGGTCAAGGTGAGGGTGATAGGCCGGAGTGGGGTGGGGGCGGAGAGGTCAGGAAGAGGATTGCAGGTTAGGAGGGCGGTGCTGAGTTGAGGGAACCGACTGAGACAAGGTGGGGGGAGGGGAAATGAGGAAACTGGAGAAATCTGAATTCATACCTTGTGGTTGGAGGGTTCCCAGGCGGAAGATGAGGCGCTCCTCCTCCAGCCGTCGTGTAGTTGTGTTCTGCCGGTGGAGGAGTCCAAGGACCTGCATGTCCTCGGTGGAGTGGGAGGGAGAGTTAAAGTGTTGAGCCACGGGGTGATTGGGTTGGTTGGTTCGGGCGGCCCGGAGGTGTTCTCTGAAGCGTTCCGCAAGTAAGCGACCTGTCTCACCAATATAGAGGAGGCCACATCGGGTGCAGCGGATGCAATAGATGATGTGTGTGGAGGTACAGGTGAACTTGTGGCGGATATGGAAGGATCCCTTGGGGCCTTGGAGGGAAGTGAGTGTGGAGGTGTGGGCGCAAGTTTTACATTTCCTGCGGTTGCAGGGGAAGGTGCCGGGGGTGGAGGTTGGGTTGGTGGGGGGGTGTGGATCTGACGAGGGAGTCACGAAGGGAGTGGTCCTTGCGGAACGCTGATAGGGGAGGGGAGGGAAATATATCCTTGGTGGTGGGGTCCGTTTGGAGGTGGCGGAAATGGCGGCGGATGATACGTTGTATGCGGAGGTTGGTGGGGTGGTAGGTGAGAACCAGTGGGGTTCTGTCTTGGTGGCGGTTGGAGGAGCGGGGCTCAAGGGCGGAGGAGCGGGAAGTGGAGGAGATGCGGTGGAGGGCATCGTCGATCACGTCTGGGGGGAATCTGCGGTCCTTGAAGAAGGAGGCCATCTGGGCTGTGCGGTGTTGGAATTGGTCCTCCTGGGAGCAGATGCGGCGGAGACGAAGGAATTGGGAATATGGGATGGCGTTTTTACAGGTGGCAGGGTGGGAGGAGGTGTAGTCCAGGTAGCTGTGGGAGTCAGTCGGTTTATAATAGATGTCTGTGTTGAGTCGGTCACCCGAGATAGAAATGGAAAGGTCTAGGAAGGGGAGGGAGGAGTCTGAGACAGTCCAGGTGAATTTCAGGTCGGGATGGAAGGTGTTAGTAAAGTTGATGAACTGTTCAACCTCCTCGTGGGAGCACGAGGCTGCGCCGATACAGTCATCGATGTAGCGGAGGAAAAGGTGGGGGGTGGTGCCAGTGTAGTTGCGGAAGATGGACTGTTCCACAGAACCCCACTGGTTCTCACCTACCACCCCACCAACCTCCGCATACAACGTATCATCCGCCGCCATTTCCGCCACCTCCAAACGGACCCCACCACCAAGGATATATTTCCCTCCCCTCCCCTATCAGCGTTCCGCAAGGACCACTCCCTTCGTGACTCCCTCGTCAGATCCACACCCCCCCACCAACCCAACCTCCACCCCCGGCACCTTCCCCTGCAACCGCAGGAAATGTAAAACTTGCGCCCACACCTCCACACTCACTTCCCTCCAAGGCCCCAAGGGATCCTTCCATATCCGCCACAAGTTCACCTGTACCTCCACACACATCATCTATTGCATCCGCTGCACCCGATGTGGCCTCCTCTATATTGGTGAGACAGGCCGCTTACTTACGGAACGCTTCAGAGAACACCTCCGGGCCGCCCGAACCAACCAACCCAATCACCCCGTGGCTCAACACTTTAACTCTCCCTCCCACTCCACCGAGGACATGCAGGTCCTTGGACTCCTCCACTGGCAGAACACAACTACACGACGGCTGGAGGAGGAGCGCCTCATCTTCCGCCTGGGAACCCTCCAACCACAAGGTATGAATTCAGATTTCTCCAGTTTCCTCATTTCCCCTCCCCCCACCTTGTCTCAGTCGGTTCCCTCAACTCAGCACCGCCCTCCTAACCTGCAATCCTCTTCCTGACCTCTCCGCCCCCACCCCACTCCGGCCTATCACCCTCACCTTGACCTCCTTCCACCTATCCCACCTCCATCGCCCCTCCCCCTAGTCCCTCCTCCCTACCTTTTATCTTAGCCTGCTTGGCTCTCTCTCTCTTATTCCTGATGAAGGGCTTATGCCCGAAACGTCGAATTCTCTATTCCTGAGATGCTGCCTGACCTGCTGTGCTTTGACCAGCAACACATTTGCAGCTGCAACTTCATGACTTAACATATCCCCCACTCAACCATTACCAGCATTACATGCAGGAGAGCATGCCAGGTATAGCGTCGGGAATACCAATAAATGTGGTATCAACAAAGTGAAGCTACAAAACAGGACTATTTGCATGCCAAACAGCATAAACAGCATGTGAGAGACTGAACTTAGCTATCCCACAATGAATAGAGAATAGATCAGATCTAATGTCTGCCGTCCTATCACATCTAGTCATGAATGGGAGTGAACAATTAACAACTGACTGGAAGAAGCGGCTCCACAAACATCCCCACTCTCAATGACTGGGGAGCAGAGCATATTAGTGAAGAGATAGGGCTGAAACATTCACAACAAGTCAGGAGTGTATTGGAATATTCTCCAATTGCCTGGTTGAGTGCAGCTCCAATAATATTCAAGATATTTGGCTCTTTTCAGGAAAAGGAACCCACTTGAATGGTACCAGATCATCAAACATACACTCCCTCCACTAATGCTGCACAGTAGCAGCAGTGTGTATCATCTACAACATGCATAGCAATAGTCCACTAGCATTCCTAGAAAGAGTTCAAAGGCAGCCACAACATTGCCAGGTGTCAGGGCCTACTGTTTAAGAGACCACTGTGTCAAAATGGAATTTTATTTACAGGAAAAGTAAGATACTCCCTCTAGCCTTCATCCCTCATTTCACCTCACACCTCACACCTCACACACACTGCATGCCCCTATCAATGCCAACGAATGCTATCTAATGCCCTTCACCCAACATGGCCCCTTTTATTCTACATGCCAATCTATGAATCTACTCACATACCCCAGACCCTCTATGCAAATCTATGATATTTTAATGAGGTAAAAACAATGACTGCAGATGCTGGAAACCAGATTCTGGATTAGTGGTGCTGGAAGAGCTTTTGCCCGAAACGTCGATTTCGCTGCTCCTTGGATGCTGCCTGAACTGCTGTGCTCTTCCAGCACCATGAATCCAGAATATGATATTTTAATGCACACTTGTCCACTATACACTCTGTACAGAACAAATCCACCTTCCAAACTGGTGACCACTTCCATCTGGAAGGACAAGGGCATCAGATTTATGAGAACACCACTGCATGCAAACACCCCTCCAAACCACTCATTATCATGACTTAGAAACTTATCACCTTTCCTTCATTGCTGGTGTGTCAAAATCCTGGAAATCTCTACCTAATGGTATTGTGGGTCTACTTATGGACTACAGTGGTTCAAGAAGGCAGCTAACTGTCAGCAAGGGCAAATAGGACAGGTAATAAATATAGCTGAAAATGTGTTGCTGGTTAAAGCACAGCAGGTTAGGCAGCATGCAAGGAACAGGAAATTCGACGTTTCGGGCCAGAGCCCTTCATTTCCTGATGAAGGGCTCTGTCCCGAAACGTCAAATTTTCTGCTCCTTGGATGCTGCCTAACCTGCTGTGCTTTAACCAGCAACACATTTTCAGCTCTGATCTCCAGCATCTGCAGACCTCACCTTTTACTCGAAGGTAATAAATATAGCTCAGCCAGTAATGCCCACATCCGATGAGTGATTTCTTTTTTTGAAAATGACTCCTATGGTCGTAATAAAATATACGATAAAACTTTGCAAAAAAACATTCTTTCCTAACTTGCAATATTTTTTGAAAAACTTTCACTATAGCCACATTAAAGTGTCAATTATTCAGATTACAAAATGCAATAGCAAAGACAACAAGCGTGAGAATGCTTAGGATGCTCCGTTAATTCAAAGAAAATTATACAATTGTGAAAGAATTGAGAAGTCACTTTATAAGGTGAAAGAACCAAAGCCAAAATGAGAGCAAGTAACTTTTTTCTACATACTGAATGGTTAGGGTTTGCAATGCTCAGTTTGAGAATGTGGTTCAGGCATATATAGTTGTGGCTTTCAAAAAGCTATTGGACAATTATCTGAAGAGAGATAATTTGCAGTGCTCTGGGAAAAGGCAGGAGAGTGGGATTCATGGAGTTGGTCTGACATGGACTGCTGTATCCCTTCTATGATTCTATGTCTGGGAAGCTGTGGGGCAGATGGGGCAGTGCCAAATGAATTATGAGAAACTTTTGTCACAATAATGTCATTTTCAAACTTAATGATCAAGTGTTTTAATTTTACAAAAGACCTTATATTACCCCAATAAAATAAATTCTAAACCTAGGTTTTAACATAATAAAGTCAGAAATATCATCATTTTATGTTGTGTTATTCATAACTACAGTTATTACCTGTGAAGCATGTTTAACTGATCCTTGTTTAATTGCTTTACACTTGATTGCCAATGAGTGAAGAAAACGATCGGTAGCATTTTATTAAATCAAGGCCTCGATGTTTGTGAGGCTATCATTGGCCTATGTGTCTTGGAAAGGCTGGTCAGTTATGGTTCTCACTTTTGATCCAGTGACCCCTGCTGGTAGAAGTGTATATTTAATCCAGGCCTGGATTGATGATGGTTGCTCAGGATTCCGCAGCACTCACTATCTAGATTCAGAAAGGAAGGTTTGGTCAAAGATGATACTAACAGTGGAGGTGTACCAGTGGCCATAGAACCATGTTCTTAGAACCAGCAACGAGAAAGAGATGTAAAAAAGGAGAAATAATTTGTAATCCTAGTTAGGGATTGCAAGAACAATATTGGTGAATCAAAAATAAGCTCTCATTATTTTAGCCAATTTGTGCAATTATCAATAATACAAAACTTTTATTCAGCACAGGTGCTGAAATTCATTTCCCTTTTTTCCAGAGGAAACCCACACTAATGATGTCAATCTGTCTTAACTCTTGATAGCTGTGAAAAACTCTGTATCCTATCTGTTGAGAAGCCTATAGGATCTTTACCTCCTCTTGATGACTTACTTTCCATCCTATCTTGGTGTCATTAGCAAATTTAGGTACAATATATTGCGACAGAGACAGGATGCAGAGCTGAGCTGAGAAATGGCAGATGGAGTTCAACCTGGATAAATGCAAAGTGATGCATTTTAGAAGGTCGAACTTGAATGCTGAATATAGATTTAAAGACAGGATTCTTGGCAGTGTGGAGGAACAGAGGGATCTGGGTGTGCAGATCCCTCAAAGTTGCCATCCAAGTAGATAGGGTTGTTAAGAAAGCATATGGTGTTTTGGCTTTCCTTTACAGGGGGATCGGGTTTAAGAGCCACGAAGTTTTGCTGCGGCTCTACAAGTCCCTGGTGAGATCACCACACTTGGAATATTGTGTCCAGTTGTGGTTGCCCTCCTATCAGCAAGATACAGAGGCTTTGGAGAGGGTGCAAAGAAGGTTTAACAGGATGCTGCTTGGACTGGAGGGCTTGTCTTATGAAGAAAGGTTGAATAAGCTCGGTCTCTCTGGAGACAAGGAGGAAGAGAGGAGACCTGATCGAGGTAAACAAAATAATGAGTGGTATAGATAGAGTCAATAGCCAGAGACTTTTCCCCAGGGCAGGATTGACTGATAAGAGGAGTCATAGTTTGAAGGTATTAGGAGGAAGGTATAAAGGAGATGTCAGAGGTAGGTTCTTTACGCAGAGAGTTGTGAATGCATGGAATGTGTTGCCAGCTGTGGTGGTGGAAGCAGAGTCACTGGGGACATTTAAGCAACTGCTGGATATGCACATGGCTAGCAGTGAGTTGAGGGGTGCGTAGATTAAGCAACTATATTATACATTAGGATTAAACCTCTGCACAACATTGTGGGCCAAAGGGCCTGTTCTGTGCTGTACTTTTCTATGTTCTAGGTTCTTTATTCAGTTCCTTCATCCAATTGATGATGAACTGTAAATAATTGAGATTCAGCACTGATCCCTATGGCACTAACTAGTAACAGTTTGTCAAACCCCCAAAAAACATTTCTTTCTAATATCTGCTTCCTATCAACGAACTAATCATTTAGCCATGCTAATACGTTAACCCTTATACCATGAAATCTTATTGTGTTTAGTAACCTTTGAAATGGCAATTTATTAAATATTTATTGGAACTCCAGGTGCAATCTACAGATTCTCCTTTATCCACCTTGCATGTTACTTCCTCAAATATCTCTAATGCGTGAGTTAGATATGATTTTCCTTTCACAAAACCACATGTTGATGCTGTCTGATCCCAATATGATTCTCTAAGTACCCTGCCACAATATCCTTAATAATGGATTTCAACAGTTTCCAAATACCGATTTTAGGTGAATAGGTGAAGAGCTTCCAGCTTTCTATATTCCTCCTATTTTGAACAGAAGTATTACCTTTACTATTTTCCAGTCCACTAAGACACTTCCCAAATCTAAGGAACTTTGGAAGATTACAGCCAAAGCATCTACTACCTCTGCAGCTAATTCTTTCAACTTTCTTCAGTCAGCATGGTGGTTAGCACTGCTGCCTCAAAGTGACAGTGATCTAGGTTTGATTCCAGCCTCAGGCAACTCTTTGTGTGGAGATTGCACATGCTCTCTGTGTCTGCAGGGGTTTCCTCCAGGTGCTCTGGTTTCCTCCCACAGTCCAAAGGTGTCCAGGTTAGGTGAATTGGTCATGCTAGATTGCCCATAGTGTTCAGGGATGGGTGAGTTAGGTGCATTAGTCTGGGGCAAATATACAATAGTAGGGGAACGGGTCTGGGTGGGTTACTCTTTGGAGGGTTGGTGTGGACTTACTGGGCCGTGGGCCTGTTTTCACGCTGTAGGGATTCTATGATTGACTTCTATGAACTCAGTCTTCCTTTGAAGGATCTTTACATATGTTTAAACCACTAATTTTCAAAGTAGTTGAAATTTCTGTCATGTTATGATCACTTCCCAGTAGCTTCTTTTTTGTGAGATTATTGATTCATCTTGTTTTCATACCATGTATGGAATTTCCTGCTGCCTGGTTAGTGCTAGAATCTTATCTATATGTAAATTAAATCATATGTTGATTATTGTCATACCTTTCTTACATACATATTTATTTCTTCTGGTGTACTATGTCCCACAGTGTAACCATTGTTAGGACCTCTATAAATATTCCTTTCAGTGACCTTTTATCATTCTTATGTTTTATCTCTTCCCAAACTGATTCTGCATCTTAGTCTTTCAAGCTAAGTCATAAAGTTATATTAATGGTAAACTTTAATTAAAAGAGCTACCTCACCACCTTTTCCTGGCTTTTCAAAACATGAAAAACTTCAATTTTCAGGTCCCAGCCTTGGTCACATTGCAGCCATGTCTATGTAATGACTATCAGCTCATACTTTATTTATTTCTACTTTAGATAATAATTCATCCATTTTATGAATGCTCTATTCCATCTGATAAGAAGTTTAATTTCTGACTTTTTACCATTTTTGTAATCTCTGACCTCTTGTGTACTTTTGAAATTGTAGGCTGCCACAATCTGGTTATCATTACCCAAATTTTTACCCTTCTTTCTGACCTTATCATTTACTTTCAAATTGCTACATCTCCTTCTCAGATGATCTCTTAACACCCCATTTTCAGCTAAATCCTTCTCTACCAACTGAGTTATATGACTCACTAGAATGCTAGTTTGAGCACAGTCCAGCTGAAGACAATCCCATCTGACACATCTCCCACTTTCCTGCAGTACATGGTGCTAATGCCTAGTGAACTGAAATCCACTTCTCCCACACCAGCCTTTGAGCCAAACATTCACCTTTCTAATCTTGTTTATTCTGCTCAATTTACTTGTGGCTCAGAGAAGATTACTTTTTGACATTAGGAATATTGGAACAGGAGTAGGCTATTCAGCACAACAAGTCCACTCTACCATTTAGGACAATCATGGATGATTGAACACTGCAACACATTTTAATCACACTATCCCTTTGACACTACTAGAAATTAGAAATCTATCAATCTGTACTTTTGACTGAACTTCTATAGCTCTCTAGGAAAGAGAATTTCAAAGATTAACTACTCTTTTAGTAAAACAAACTTCTCTTCATCTTGGTCGTTAGTGACATCTCTCTTATTTTTAAATTGTGATCCTTGGTCCTAGACTCCCCAACTGGGGGGAGCCGCACTCCCTGTTCTGAAGAACAGTCATCCAGGACACAAAACATTAATTCTGTCTCCACAGATACTACTCACTATCATGGAATCATACATACAGAAGAGATCCTTTGGCCCATCGAGCCTGTCCCACTAAAAGTTCATTAAATGTACACTTAGACACACTTCCCAGCACTAGCCAAGGTCAACTGAAAATTTCAAGTCTATGTAGATTGGTTTTGTTTGTAAGGGTAATAAGGATACAGATATAGAGGGGTAAATGGAATTAAGATATACTTCAACAACTAATTTATTAAACAGGTTTAGAAGGCTAAATGATAAACTCCTGTTCTACCTTCATAACCTTCAGTTTGTTTAAATCTCCTCATAAGTAAACTTTGGTTGGCATAAGTATGGCAACCAAAATCAAAAACAATGGCCTCAAAATTGGTTCCATAGCAATAGTGTTTTTGGTGCTACAATTGTTGTTTCAGGTCCAAAATGGTATCTGTGTCATGTGCATACAATTCTAGCAATGTGAGGGAGGACAGATTGCTGAGCTGCCTTTTGGCTTACCAAACTCTTTTTGACAGTGTTTCCACAGTTATGATAGTAGCTGTCTAAAAATTCAAGGAAACCATCTGAGTTTGCATGACTTAACTGTGGACTTGCACAGCAGTAGTAAACATTGGGTGATTATGCTGTAGAGCAAGTTGATTAACGTCAGACCCTGCAACATGGTTGGATTTGCAAATGCGTATAATGGAGCCGGCCACAAGATGCACACTAAAATGTTAGGCTCTAAGCTCAATATAAAACCCTGTCATGCATGCTAACCTCCTCCACATTGCTTGAAGTAACGTAGGCTTTTTGACAGGCTTGGCATTGTGCCAAGTCTTCCTAGTGTATACTCACTAGCTTTATTTTCAAGATTGCACCAAAATTTTCTTTTAAGTGCCCTAAAACAGAGTTCATGGAACATCACCCTTCTGATTACTGGCAGATGAGTTATTCTTTCCCACTTTCTAGATGCAGAACACTTTAAGGCCTGTATCTTACCATGTGCAGATGTTGCCTTTAAGTTAATGATTAAATAATGGCAATCTCAACTAATGGCTGCAAATATGACAGCAAGTGAATGTTTCCTTTTCAGCACTGCCTTCTTGCTCTTCCACCTCCTCCTCTTCCAACATTTCCTGGCCAATTGTAGTATTTGGGTTTTTGGAAGGAGAATGGTAAACTGCTGGGGTTCTGGTGAAGTGAGGTGTGAAGAAGAGGGTAAATAATAACTACACAGTTGAGGCATTTTCAGCATGTGTATCAGGAGAAACAATGTATTGAGGGGTAAGCATGACATGAGAAGCAGGAAAAGGTGTGAGCATGCGTAATCTTCAATGCTTTCAGCCCTGCAGTCAACCAGGGTGATATGGCAGTCAGTGTTGAATAGTGTGTGCAGCCTGTGGGTGTGAGACTGCAGAAATGATAAACGTGTGAGGGTGAGGTGAAGCATACGAATGCGATCCACGGTTGACAGAAACTCTGTTTGGTGAGTGATGGAACTATACTGTTTTGAGCAGCATGTAAAACCATTGGCACATTTGTTTAAAGATATAATTTAATGATATATTCACTGATTCTTATCATATTTCATTTCTGGATGCCAACCACTGGATATTTGGTCGTGATAGTTACCTGACACTTACCAAGTCTTAATGAGAAGAGGTTCTTACTTCATTCAAATGTAGCTTTTAGGAAATAGGAAGGACTTATATTGGTAAAGTAAACATTGATAATAAGTCCATAAGGAAACCTATGGATATGGGTGTGCTGTTCATGAGATCCTGTATGACATCATCAGATTGGGTGGGGCTTAATGCAGTCTCCAACTTTAACTCTGTTACAACAGTTACTTTTTACAACTGCTCCCAACCTTTTGCCATAATTAATATTTACACATTCTTGCATATTATTACCTTTACCACTCTGCTGTTCTCTGTTGCAGAAGGGGTTAAAACTTCTTAGTCCTCAATATTTAAAATGTGACTAGATTCTGGTGGTACACTGTGACAGCATATTGAGATACTGTACAGTTCAACAGATGTGTAACTGTTTATCAGTTCTGCAAATCAAAATTAGGTCATAACTACAGTGATTAAGTAGAATGTTTTTAACATCAAACAATATTTTAAATGTAGATAATGATTATGGTATAACAGCTATGCTTTGCAATTACTTACCAGGAATGTGAGCATTTGTGAAGTGAATAAATGAACACCACATGTTTGGAAATCATTGTTGATCAGTGCTGTTTTAATATCCCTTATATCAATTTTAACTTCAGTAATTAAATAAAATTGGAATTACTGATAATACACTAGATTCACTGCATCTAAAATATAAAAAGATAAATACTGAAAATCATAAATAAAAATCAAAACCAAGAAATGTAATGTATATGTTTATTGGCTTTACATCCAAGGTCCAATGTTGCTTATCTTTTCTGATCAATTTAATTTTTAAAAATTACTAAATAATTTTGTTTTTTAAACATAGTCATCAACATTAGAGACATCATTGCTCAAAATGGCCAATTGTATTCTTCCAGGGGCTGCTTGAGGAAAAAAAAAGCACAAAGAGTCCTGAGAGTGTTCTCTGTAGCATAGGGGTTAAAAGCTGTTACACTAATAACCAAACTGCAATATCAGTGATATTGGATCACATGCAGTAGGAACCTGAGGAAAGGAGGTTCTAACTGAGTCCTGTTGAACCGTGTCTCTGTAAATAGTGTCAAAAAATAATAAATGTTCATCAGCTGCCACTAGCGTGTTTCTGCCAAAAACAACCAGAACTCTGTTGTATTATTTATATACTCTCCTCTAGGAATTGGAGTCAAGTTACAGAACATATCAGTAAAGGAGATTGTCTGGAGAACATTTTTTTTTCTACTGCATGGAGACAAAAGAGGAAGTCTGAGAACAATCTAGGCATCAAATACACTTGCACTGCAGAGGAGTGGCATTGCAAGCAAAGCTCATGATAGAGTCAAAAAAATAAAGTTTATTGCAATTAATTATGGTCAGAAGTTTGTCTATGCACTAGCTGATGAAGTAAGATGAGCTTTTAAATGATTTGTTTGTGCCAGAAGCAGCAATTTGCATGTTGTGCATTAAAATACAGCGTTGCCAGGGAATAAATGTGAGCTGTTGCGTCATGATGGAATGGCTGCCATGCCACAAGCAGCAATCAAGAATTTTAAGAAGCTGGTAAAAAACAGGCAACCCAGTGCCAGGCAATATGTAGAAGAGTAGGACTATCAAGTGTGGAAATGAAGATTGATGTTTCAGTATTGATAGCAAGGGTTTCATTTTTATTACAGATAGTGTGGAATACTTTTGTAATCAGAAAGTTGAAGGAGCTTCCTAAACAAAGATAAGGAACCTATGGCTGAGGAAATGGCCAGACAATGATTTTAGTCATTGTCAAGGTGGAACCTGGCTGGCACCCTTACTTTCCTCCAAATAAACTATATTGGCAAAATGGAGTAGGGAATTGCACAGCACAGAATCCACCATTACATATAAAGGAATAACAGCATTCTATCGCATTAAAATAAAATACCTTTTGTCATCTCTCAGATACCATGTGTCAGCCATGGCTGCTACTGAATCACAAGTTTTTGGGTTCAAGTCCCAATCTAGGGTTTAGGCACAAATGTATTGGTTGAAACAGCACTAAGGAAATATTACGCTAATGAAGGTACTGTATTTCAGATAAGATGTTAAATTAACTCACCATCTGTCTGTTATATAGATTTAGAAGGTGCAAATGGCACTCTTTGGATGAAGACTAGGGGAATTATCCCTGGGGTACTGGGCAAAATTTATCCCTCATTCAGCATTACAGAAAACAGGTTACCTGGTCATTACTACATTGCTGTTTATGGGAGTTTGTTTAGTGCATATTGAGTCATATAGTCATAGGGTTTTTTATAGCACAAGAACAGACCCTCTTGACCATTGTGCCTTTGCTATCAAGCATCCATCTATTCTGATCCCATTTTCCAGTTCTTGGCCTGTAGCTTTGCATGCTATGGTATTTAAAATGTTTGTTTACATAATCCTTAGATACATTGTGGGTTCAAAATCTCAACAAGACTTTAGAAAGTAGGTTGTGTATAACCCTCTGGGCAATAAAAACCTTCAAAATGCCTCCAAACCTCTTGCTCCTTACCTTAAAACTGTGCCCTTGGTTTTTGACCCCTCCACTAAAGGAAAAATTTCTCACTATCTACACTGTCCCTGGTCCTCATAATTTTGAATACTTCAATCATATCCTCTCTCAGCTTTCTCTGCCCTAAGGAAAATAACTACAGCCTAACTAGTCTCTCTTCACAGCTGAACTGCTCTGGCCCAGGCAATATCCTGGTGAATTTCTTTTGCATTCTCTCTAGTGCAATCATATCTTTCCTATAAAATAGTGAATAGAACTGCAGTTAGTTTTCCAGCTGAGACCTAACTAACGTTATATACAGCTTCAACATAGCCCCTTTGCTCTTATATTCAGTATCTTGACTAATAAAGGCAAGTAACTCTTATGCCTTTTTAATCATCTTATCTGCTTGTCTTGCTACCTTCAAGATACTATGGAAACGCACACCAAGATCCCGCTGATCCTCTGTATTTCCTACCATTCAGCATGTACTCTCTTGCCTTGTTAGTCCTCCCAAAATGCATCACCTCAAAAATTTCAGGTTTAAATTCCATTTGCTAATATTCAGTCCATCTGACCATACAATGTATATCATCCTGTTGTCTAAGGCTTTCCTCATCACTTTTCACTACAATGGCAATTTTTGCATCATCATAGAATCCTTGCAGTGCAGAGAGAAGCCATTGGGTCCATTGAGTCTGCAGCAACCCCACAGGCAGCATCCCACCCACACTCACTCCCCCACCCTATCCATGTAATCCTGCATTTACCATTGCTAATCCACCTAGCCTGCACATCCCTGGACAATCCAGGTCAACTTAGCATGACCAATCCATCTAAGCTGCACATCTTTGACTGTGGGAGGAAACCACAGCATCCAGTGGAAACCCATGGAGACATGGGCAGAACATGCAAACTCCACACAGACAATCACCCAAGGTCTGGAATTGAATCTGGTACCTGGCACTGTTAGGCAGTAATGCTAACCACCAAGTCACCGTGCCGATCCTCGGCAAATTTACTGATTGCACCTCCTACATTCATGTTCATGTCCACATTTTTAATGTACCCTACAAACATCAAGGAACTCAGTGGTATGCCACTGGACACTAGCTTCCAGTCACAAAAACTGTCTTCGACCACCATCTTCTGCTTCCTGCCACTAAGCCAATTTTGGCAGCAATTTGCTAAATTACTCTGGATCGCATGCATTCCTAGCTTCTTAATCAGTCTGCCATGCAAGTCTTTGTCACAGCCTTACATGACTCCATGTAGATTATGTCAACTGCGCTACTCCTATCTACATACTTAATCACCTCCTCTAAAACTTCAATCAAATTTCTTAGAAATGATCTCTCCCTTACAAAGTCATGCCAACTATCTTTAGTTAATACTTGCCTCTCCAAATAGGGATTAATTTTGTCTGAGAGAAATTTTTCTAACAGATTCCCTACAAGAGATGTTAGACTCACTGGCCTGCAGCTTCCTAGTTTATCCTTATCGCCCTTCTTGAATAATGCTGCCACATTAGTTGTCCTCCAATTATGTGGAATCCCTTCTATGGTCACAGAGGATTTGAAAATTAATGTCAGCTTAACCAGTTTCTGGGTGAATAAATTCCTTCTCAACTCTGTCCTAAAAGGCCTAACCTTAGACTGTGACCCCTAGCTCTGAACTCTCTGGTCATTGAGAACATCCTTCCTGAATCTATCCTGACTAATCCTCTTAGAAACCTATAGGTTTCTATGAACTGGATCAGCCTACAACACATATAAATACTGTAGCTACAAGAGAAGATCAAAATTTGGGGATTATCTGGTGATTAACATACTATCATAAACATTCATTAACCTCATCACTGATGCAAGGTGACAGCAATGTGTACTATCTACAACGTACACTGCAGCAACATGCCAAACCTCCTTCCAAACTAGTGATATCTATCATCTACAAGGACAAGGACAGCAATCACGTCAGAACATGCATGCTCTCCTCCAAGTTACATACTTTCCTGACTTGGGTCTGTTGCTATTCTTCCACTGTCACTTAATCAAATCCTGGGATTCCCTTATTAACAGCATTGTGGGACCACTGATACCAGAATGACTGCAGCAGTTCAAAAGCCAGCTCACCACCACCTTCTCAAGGGCAATTAGGGATAAGCAAGAGATGTTGTCTTTGCCAGCGACACCCACATTCTGTGAGAAAACAAGGAAAATGAGCACAATCTTCTTCAGTGAGCTACAGGAAATAAACAGAAGAAACTGTTGTTTACTCTACAGAAATATTGGCTTTCAACCAGATCTAATCCAATAAGGCAGGGACAAACAGGAAAACTTTTGGCACGATTAAGAAAAGTTCACAGCAGAGAAAGCAGTTGTTTCAAGTCAGAACCTTAAAAAAAACACAGGATGCTATTCATTACAGTGTTTCACATAGTCTGCAAAATAGATTCTAAAACAATAGGTGGGTGTGTAATTCTGACCCCTGTACGAAGCAGAATTTACACAGGACACATTTGTAACCCTTGAAATGTGTACTTTAGTGAACACCTCATCTCTCTGTACCTTATTTGACATCGAATTCCCTCATTCACTCATTCAATGCCCTGCCACATCAAATAATGGCCTAATATGTTGCAGTGGCATAGCAACAAATCTGACATATGGTTTGGTTAATGGCCAATGCATAGATCCCATTGTCAAGTTGACTCACTCCAAAGGAAGAAGCAAAGGAGAGAACACTTTTATTGTTGTTTTATCTGACAACAGCTAGCAAAATTCAATTATAATTCTCAGTATGCCTTTTTATTGGACTGTAATCATGAATATATTTTATCCATTTTAATAATTGCAAAGTTCTCAACATTATCTGAGACAATGTATAGAGAGATTTACATTTTCTGCACACTTCAATACATGGTGATTTTAAGCAGCATATAACAGTCTTAGCACTTTTGACATAATCTAAATAGAAACTGTAATTCATAAATCAGGAATCAAGATATCTAATGAATATATTCAGACTCGAGATTAGTAAACCTTTCATGCATTGCCTTTGGACTCACAACTGCGAATAACAGTAACTCAATCCAATTGGAATTAGCCTTCTTTCACAGTAAGTTGTACCAATTCATATTCATCAAGTTTTCACATCGTCAAAATGAGAAGTTTGTAACCAATACACACCTGTTTCTTTTTTTCTGAGTGTAAAATAATTTGTTTCCTTAAATGCAATCTCTAAATCACACAGCTGCCAGGATTCTGATATCATTCTACACCACAGACAAAAAAAATCTCTGTTTTTAATCTTAGCACATAAACACTTCACCAGTTAATTGAGCCAGATAATTCAGAAATGTAGTGTATGGTTCAGACTAATACCAGTAAGAATGGATTTGATACCTGTTCCAGATAAGGTACTTGGAACCTTGCTCTACCTCTCTGGAAG
Organism: Hemiscyllium ocellatum; assembly: GCF_020745735.1. Lineage (NCBI taxonomy): Eukaryota > Metazoa > Chordata > Chondrichthyes > Orectolobiformes > Hemiscylliidae > Hemiscyllium > Hemiscyllium ocellatum. The sequence continues at coordinate 66,234,466 of NC_083402.1, read as the reverse complement.
GAAGGCAATGACAATCACCATTGACACAAACTGCCAAAATAAGTGGCTCAGGATGAAACATCAGTGAATACTGAGCTAAGGATCTGGCTTCAGGAAGAGCAAATAACATGTAAAACGTTAATTGCACTTATAAAATATTCTTCTGTCCCTTATTTGAATGCAGATGTTAATCTTCAAAAAAGCACTGTTTTTTGAAGTGCTTTCAAGTGAGAACACATGCTGTCAATTCTAGGACTAAGCAGGCATTGACTCGAACTGGACAGCAAACTTATTGGTTGAGATACAATTGAAAAAAAGAATATAGCATTGTCACGATAACTTTTCTCCCTTGGTCACTGTGAGCAAAGGTGAGAAAATATGACAAGAACGAAAGCGTGCAAATTCAGAACCGCACTATTAAGCAGCAAACACCTTATTTTATAAACTGTTTTATTAAAAAGATTACATTATGTTTCCTACAGTACAACAGTGATTACCCAAAAAGTATTTTATTGGCTGTAAAGTACATTGTGGCATCATTAAGGATTTTATTTTCATCGAAAGGAACTTACCTGGGTAAGTTGTTTGTTTTTTCCCCTATAAAGGCGAGCAGGAGAGGAACCCAAGACACTACAGAGGTAGAGCCTCCCACCCGCCCTCCTCCTCTCACCTAATAATAAGACCCGTTGTGGTAAGAAGGTAAAACTGCTGCATTTTGCTTATTCTCGTGTTTAGACCTAGTTTTTATTTTAGGGCTACTTTTAGAGGGATGGCAGTGAAGGCAGTACAATGTTCCTCTTGCAACATGTTTGAGGTGAGGGATGCCATGGTCGTCCCTGCTGAGTACACTTGCAGGAAATGCACCCATCTCCAGCTCCTCCAAGACCGTGTTAGGGAACTGGAGCTGGAATTGGATGAACTTAGGATCATTCGGGAGGCAGAGGGGGTCATAGATCGGAGCTTTAGGGAAGTAGTAACTCCAAAGATTGCAGACAGATGGGTGACAGTGAGGGGGACTGGGAGGAAGCAGCCAGTGCAGAGACCCCCTGCAGCCATTCCCCTCAAGAACAAGTATACCGTTTTGGATACTTGTGGGGGGGATGACTTACCAGGGGTAAGCAATGGGGTTCAGGCCTCTGGCACGGAGCCTATCCCCATTGCTCAGAAGGGAAGGGTGGAGAAGAGCAGAGCAATAGTTATTGGAGACTCGATAGTTCGGGACACAGACAGGCGGTTTTGTGGGGGCAAGAGAGACTCACATTTGGTATGTTGCCTCCAAGGTGCAAGGGTACGTGATGTCTCTGATCGTGTTTTCCGGGTCCTTAAGGGGGAGGGGGAGCAGCTCCAGATCGTGGTCCATGTTGGCACCAACGACATAGGTAGGAAGAGGAGTGAGGATGTTAGGCAGGCTTTCAGGGAGCTAGGTTGGAAGCTCAGAGTTAGAACAAACAGAGTTGTTGTCTCTGGTTTGTTACCCGTGCCACGTGATAGAGAGTCGAGGAATAGGGAGAGAGAGCAGTTAAGTGCGTGGCTACAGGGATGGTGCAGGAGGGAGGGATTCCAGTTTCTGGATAACTGGGATTCTTTCTGGGGAAGGTGGGACTTCTATAAACATGATGGTCTACATCTGAACCTGAGGGGCACCAGTATCCTTGGGGGGAGGTTTGCTAGTGCTCTTTTGGGGGGTTTAAACTAACTCTGCAGGGGCATGGGAACCTAGACTGTAGTTTTAGGGTGCAGGACCTGGAGTGTAGAGAGGTTAGGAATCAGGCATCAATCTCGAAGGAGGGTGCCTGTAAACAGGAAGGTGGCTTGAAGTGTGTATACTTCAATGCGAGAAGTATACGAAATAAGGTAGGTGAACTTGCAGCGTGGGTTGGTACTTGGGAGTTCGATGTTGTGGCTATTACGGAGACATGGGTAGAACAGGGACAAGATTGGTTGTTGCAGGTTCCAGGGTTTAAACGTTTTAGTATGGTCAGAGGTGGGGGTAAAAGAGGGGGAGGTGTGGCATTGCTTGTCAAAGATAGTATTACAGCAGTTAAAAGGACGATGGATGAAGACTCGCTATCTGAGGTAGTTTGGGCTGAGCTTAGAAGTAGGAAAGGTGAGGTCACCCTGTTAGGAGTTTTCTACAGGCCTCCTAATAGTCCTAGAAATGTAGAAAAAAGGATTGCAAGGATGATTCAGGAGAAGAGTGAAAGTAATAGGGTGGTTGTTATGGGGTCTTTAACTTTCCAGATATTGACTGGGAAAGCTATAGCTTGAGTACGTTAGGTGGGTCGGTGTTTGTCCAATGTGTGCAGGAGGGTTTCCTGACACAATATGTAGACAGGCCAACAAGAGGTGAGGTCATACTGGATTTGGTTCTGGGTAATGAACCAGGCCAGGTGTTAGAATTGGAGGTAGGTGAGCACTTTGGGGACAGTGACCACAATTCGGTGACTTTTACTCTAGTGATGTAGAGGGATAAGTGTGCACTACAGGGCAAGAGTTATAGCTGGGGGCAGGGAAATTATGATGCGGTGAGGCATGACTTAGGATGCGTGGCTTGGAAAAGTAGGCTTCAAGGGAAAAGTGCAATCGATATGTGGAGCTTGTTCAAGGAGCAACTATTGAGTGTCCTTGATAAGTATGTACCTGTCAGACAGGGAGGAAAGAGTTGTGTGAGGGAGCCGTTGTTTAATAAGGAATTGGAATCCCTTGTTAAAGGGAAGAGGGCGGCCAATGTAAAGATGAGACGTGAATGTTCAATTGGGGCGATTGAGAGTTATAAGGTAGCCAGGAAGGATCTAAAGAGAGAGCTAAGAGCAGCAAGGAGGGGACATGAAAAGTCCTTGGTTGATAGGATTAGGGAAAACCCAAAGGCTTTCTATAGGTATATATATAAAAGGATGACTAGGGCAGGAATAGGTCCTGTCAAGGACAGTAGTGGGAAGTTGCGTGTGGAGGCTGAAGAAATTGGGGAGACACTGAATGAATACTTTTCGTCAGTATTTACTCAGGAACAGGACATTTTTGCTGATGTGAATATTGAGTCACAATTAATTAGAATGGATGGCTTTGAGATATGTAGGGAAGAGGTGTTGGAAATTCTGGAAAGGGTGAATGTAGATAAGTCCCCTGGGCCTGATGGCATTTATCCTAGGATTCTCTGGGAAGCAAGGGAGGAGATTGCAGAGCCATTGGCCTTGATTTTTATGTCCTCGTTGTCTACAGGAATAGTGCCAGAAGGGGAGTAGGGATAACCCTAGTAACTATAGGCCGGTGAGTCTTACCTCTGTTGTGGGCAAAGTTTTAGATAGAATTGTAAGGGATAGGATTTATGAACATCTGGATAGGAATAATGTGATCAAGGATAGTCAGCATGGTTTTGTGAAGGTCCAGTCGTGCCTCACAAACCTTATTGAATTCTTTGAGAAGGTGACTAAGGAGGTGGATGAGGGTAAAACAGTTGATGTGGTGTATATGGATTTTAGTAAGGCGTTTGATAAGGTTCCCCATGGTAGGCTACTGCAAAAAATACGGAGATATGGAATTGAGGGGGAGTTGGAGGTTTGGATTAGGAATTGGCTGGCTGGAAGAAGACAGAGGGTAGTAGTTGATGGTAAAGGTTCATCTTGGAGTGCAGTTACCAGCAGTGTTCCGCAAGGATCTGTTTTGGGACCATTGCTGTTTGTCATTTTTATAAATGACCATCAGGAGGGGCTAGAAGGTTGGGTGAGCAAGTTTGCGGATGATACAAAAGTCGGTGGAGTTGTTGACAGTGAGGAAGGATGTGGCAGGTTACAGCGGGATATAGATAAACTGCAGAGCTGGGCAGATAGGTGGCAAATGGAGTTCAATGTCGCTAAGTGCGAAATGATTCACTTTGGTAAGAGTAACAAGAAGATGGGGTACTGGGCTAATGGTTGGATATTTGGTAGTGTGGATGAGCAGAGAGATCTTGGTGTCTATGTACACAGATCTCTGAAAGTTGCCACCCAGGTAAATAGTGCTGTGAAGAAGGCATGTAGCATACTGGCTTTTATTGGTAGAGGAATTGAGTTCCGGAGTCCTGAGGTCATGTTGCAGTTGTATAAGACTCTGGTGCGGCCGCATCTGGAGTATTGTGTGCAGTTTTGGTCGCCATACTATCAGAAGGATGTGGAGGCACTGGAACGGGTGCAGAGGAGGTTTACCAGGATGTTGCCTGGTAGGAAGATCGTATGAGGAAAGGCTGAGGCACTTGGGGCTGTTTTCATTGGAGAAAAGAAGGTTTAGGGGTGACTTGATGGAGGTGTACAAGATGATTAGGGGTTTAGATAGGGTTGACCATGAGAACCTTTTTCCACGTATGGAGTCAGATATTACGAGGGGGCATAGCTTTAAATTAAGGGGTGGTAGGTATAGGACAGATGTTCGGGGTAGATTCCTTACTCAGTGAGTCGTGAGTTCATGGAATGCTCTGCCAGTAACAGTGGTGGACTCTCCTTCTTTATGGGCATTTAAATGGGCATTGGATAGGCATATGGAGGAAAGTGGGCTAGTGTAGGTTAGGTGGACTTGGATCAGCGCAACATCGAGGGCCGAAGGGCCTGTACTGCGCTGTATTTTTCTATGTTCTATGTCATGCAAATGTAGTAACTGTTTCTTTGTTCATTTTGACAACATTAATTTCAAGGCTCTTGGTTTACAGGGACAGCAACAAAAACAGAACATGAAGGATTCGGGGATCATCCTGTGAGCTGTGGAGATATCTATCTGGGGGCCAGGCTGTTCTCAGTTCAAAACTGTGCTCACAACTCAGTCCTGATGAGTGGGCTATGGTCAGTCATGGAGATTTGGGCATTAATAGTAAGAGGGCTTATCGGTCCTGGGAAAAGTGGGAACTTCACGCCTGGGTAACTGAGGCAATAATTACAATGAAATGTAGCAGTTCAAGATGGGACAACATGAGGTATTTTTATTATAGGAAAAGACCTTGTCTATTTACTCTATCCATGCGCCTCATGGTTTTATAAACCTCAATAAGGTCACCCCTCAGCCTCCGATGCTCCAGGAAAGCAAGGTCATGCAAATGTAAAACTATTTCTCTTCTCATTTTGAAAACACTAAGATCAAGCGATCACATTGTTGCCAACTACTCAATTTGCTCCATGTGTATGCCAAATAGATTCCTTAAACAAAGAAAGAAAACAATATCAACTTTGATGATGTCTACCAAGTTATTTACATAGAGAAGAAACACATTAAGATGGAATTAACTTTTACATGTTCACCACAGGTTTTAAATTAAGATAAAAACAGTCCCTTCATACTGATCCAAATCTGTGTTCCAATTCAAAAGCCTATCAAATATGCAACTGGAGGCCATTTTTTCAATTTGGTAAGGCTGATACATCTTCTCGAAGGTTTTAGAAACATCAGTATCATGAACTTATTTGGGCAACAAGAGAAACACTCTTCTTTGAGAGAATGTCACATACCAACAGATTTATTTTGATAATCAGAATCAGAAGTCCAACCTCACAATTGGAATGTTGCAGGTTCTTCTCTTTTACAATGATTTCCTATTCTTTTAATGAAACTGGAAGCAGATTCCAACAGATAATTTTGTCTGATTTTGAATTCCTTTTATGAAAAATTATATTTTCTTTGTCTTCCACCTAGATGGAAAGAAACCAGAAGATTGGGAATAAAGGAATAAGAGAAACCACAAGTTTCTTTGATGTAGCATTGACCATCTACTTGTTTATTTGTGTCAAGTAGCTTCTGTGCTTTCAGGCTTTTGAATTAGAATGCTTGGACTTTATATAAGTGACAGTGATGCCACCCTTCAACTAAATATTTAATACATAATTAGCAGCAAATATAATCTTCAATAAAGCTATATATAGAAGATTGACAAGTAATCCCATTCCTCACAATAGGAGATTGTAGCCCAGGATTGAAGCAGATATTTGCTGTCTTTTATCAATCACTGGAATTAGACCACGTGTTATAAATTGACATTCAATGCATATTTCTGATAAACTGATTATTGAGACCCAGTTTGGAAATAGCTTTCACTTTTCCTTGCTTTTCCAATTATTCCCATTCACCAGCAGCATTCAACTGTTGGGTTATGGCTGCAACATTTCTTGTAGTAAGGCAGTCATTTGTTCATTTTCTGCAGCTTGAATGGAATTTGTCCCATTATAGTTGAAGTATAAATCGTATTGTTTCAGTCCAGATGAATTCTAAATGTTTTGATTGTGAAAGAGCAATCATTCTGAGGCAGAAACATTTTTCTTGAGACCATTCCAATTATTCCTGTCCATTGAGATGAAACTTGCATTTAGCATTATTTCCAGAATAATGAGGAGAAGCAGTTTGGATGCAAGCCAGGTGATATTCCAATGTGTTACCTTGTGTTTTTTGAAGTGCTTTCAAGTGAGAACACATGCTGTCAATTCTAGGACTAAGCAGGCATTGACTCGAACTGGACAGCAAACTTATTGGTTGAGATACAATTGGAAAAAAGAATATAGCATTGTCACGATAACTTTGCTCCCTTAGTCACTGTGAGCAAAGGTGAGAAAATATGACAACAACGAAAACGTGCAAATCCAGAACTGCACTATTAAGCAGCAAGCACCTTATTTCCAAACATTTTAAAAATCATATTCTTGGCACTACCAGCCTCTTTTATATGCCACTGCCACTTTCCATTCCCTTTCTCCTTCCCAGAGATATAAGATGGCACTAACTCGTGACTTTGAAAACCAGAGCAGTTTCCGAGCAGCAGCCCGGCTTTTCTGGGCACTCATTTAATGGTGTCTGCATCACAATATCCCTCCATGGATGCTGTCCATCTCCACCCTTCCTGCGAACAGTCAGCATTAGCAAGCTACCAGCTTCACCACAACATCTTGCCTGCCCTCAGAACGTCACATCACATCATCACTTCAGAACTTAATTTTAAAGCCTAGGGACACCTACAACTTTCTTGCTTCTACCAGGTTACTTTGCATGAAGGGACACATAGCCATCATTTGAACCTGACTTTATTAGCACTCACCCACTTTGCGTTTACTTGGAGGTTGCTGGCCTCTGTGGCTTGCATTACTTTTTATCTGAGATGGAGAGGCAGACAGCTTGTCAAGTTGGAACACTGACTATCCAAGAGGCTAGATATGTCATCATATGGCATCAGTTGGGGATCAGGAAGACTTGGCTAAGTCTGAAGCCTGGGCCTCATGTACCGGCAACATGCATCTCCAAACTTTGGAAGGCACAATGGACTGTAGCATGTGAAGGGGAACATACATAACTGTTTTAGGAATTAAAAGAGCCACCCCTTTCCACATTTAGACCAGGAGATCTTGGATCTGATGAGCCACAGGCACAAGGCATTTTTTTTAACTAACTTGAGAACTAGAAAGCAGCTGTACAGTTGGTCAAAGGTTGCAGCCCAGCAAAACGCTGACAACCCGAAGAACAACGGTGGGTGGAGAAACTACAGGAGATCTAGCAGTTAGTCGATATCCACGATATGTCTATTTCCATTAACACAGTCATGACACCAAAATTGGAGGTGTAGTGGTCAGCAAAGAAGGATACCTCAGTGTTCAACAGGATCTTGATCAGATGGGCCAATGGACTGAGGTGTGCTAGATGGAGTTTAATTCAGAAAAATGTGAGGTGTGGCATTTTGGAAAGAAAAGTCAGGGCAGGACTCATACACTAAATGGTAAGGTCCTGGGAAGTGTTGCTGAACAAAGAGACCTTGGAGTGCAAGTTCATTGTTTCTTGAAAATGGAGTAGCAGGTAGACAGCATAGTGAAGAAGGCACTTAGTATGCTTTTCTTTATTGGTCAGAGCATTGAGTAAAGAAGTCAGGAGATCATATTGTGGCTGTACAGGTCATTAGTTAGGCTACTTTTGGAATATTGTAATTCTGGTCTCCCTCTTATATGAAGGAAGCTGTGAAAGGGCTCAGAAAAGATTTTCAAGGATGTTGCCAGGGTTGGAGGGTTTGAGCTATGAGGAAAGAATGAACAGGCTGGGGCTGTTTTCCCTGGAGCATAGGAGGCTGAGGGGTGACCTTATAGAGGTTTATAAAACCATGAGGCGCATGGATAGAGTAAATAGACAAAGTCTTTTCTTAGGGTTGGGGTAAGTCCAGAACTAGAGGGCATAGGTTTAGGGTGAGAAGGGAAAGATTTAAAAGGGACCTAGGCGGCAACATTTCACACAGGGGGTGGTGCGTATATGGAATGAGCTGCTAGAGGAAGTGGTGGAGACTGATACAATTACATTTAAAAGGCATCTGAATGAGTGCATGAATAGGAGGGATATGGGCCAAGTGCTGGCAGGGGGGGACAAGATTAATTTATGATATCTGGTCGCCACGGATGAGTTGGGCTGAAGAGTCTGTTTCTGTGCCGCATATCTCTATGACTCGATAACTCTAAGACTACCCATGGTCCAAGCAGCCAATGTCACACTCTATTACTGGCCAAAAATGGACAGATACTCATGGGCAGAGAGGCAGTTGGTACCCACTGGAACGAGCACTTCAAAATCTTCTTAACAGAGACTGTGCCTAAACCCAGCTGTCCTCAACGCTATCATGCAGTATGCTACCCACCACCATCTCAGCACAAGTTCAAACTGGCATGAGATAGAAAAGAGTTTCGACAGCTAAAGAACAACAAGGCATCAGGAGCATGAAATCCTCATGAAAATATGGTGAATAAGCACAGTTAGTGAAAATACATGACCTCAGTTTCCTTAGCTGGAAGGAGGAGAACACGCCCGGAGATGTCACAGATTCTCTTATTGTGCTCATCTTCAAGAAAAGTGTCAGTTCCGACTGTAGTAACCACAGAAGAAGTTTCCTGTTATTAGAGACAGGGAATATTTTCACAACTGTCCTCTTCAGTCACCTTTTCTGCATGTCTGAATAGTTCCTTCCACAGTGTTGTCCATGCTCTGGACACTTCAATTAGTTTATGCATTAAAAGCAATTTACCCAAATGCTGTTGTCAGTGAGGTAGAGAAAGGGACACAAGTTTCAGTTTGCAGATCAACTTGATTTTATTAACAAAATATTCCTTATTAAAAACAACATGAGAGCACTTCTCAGAAGTCTCATAATACTTTCTCCCAGTCTAGCTCTACCCAGCTGAGAAAGGAATTACCCACAATGGTCCACATGTTTGAGCTGGGCCTTCAGAATCTCCTTCCTCTCCAACGTAGTGCTGGCTCTCTTCAATGAAGGAGGGTGTCATACGTCTGGGTTAGGGTCTCAGGCTGTTGCATGGTTTTCTGCCACGAGTCTGTAAATCTTCACTGAGGGGTGACTTCCGGAGACTCTTATTCCCCTCACCATGGACCTTACAGAATGTTCTGTGGCCTTGGCCAATGGGTCATAAGTGAAGTTTTCACCCTTCACAGTTGCCATGCCGTGTAGTGTAAAGTGCACAGCCTCTGGCACTGGTTGAAAGTCAAGGCGCCAGAAAGTCTGACCAATACTTCCTTCAATACATACCCTCAGGTTAGCTGTAATGGGTTCCCCTAAACCTTCGTGACCTCCTTGACCTTGGTTTCTACTGTTCTCTGCAGCTGATAGCTGCTGCTTAATTTAGGTTTGACCAATTTTCTGTCAGGCCCGATTTCTCTGGCTGTAGGTCAGTTTTAAATGTCCAGTTTTGGACCCGTGGTCACTTGATCACAAGAGTCCCAATGCAGATTCCACTCTCTAAGGTACGATGTTCACCATGTGGTTACTCCAAAAGAAATACAAGAAATAGCACCAATTCTTGTGCACGGCCTCCTTTATTCTTATAAAGGCCTTCAGTGGTGTCAAGCATGAGGAAATATGAAGTATCACCCTCTGTTTCAGCTGCCCCCAAATGTTTGTCTTCACTCTCTGCTTACTCCACCACAATGGATCCACCACAGAGCCAATGACTAGGGTCATTGCTCCAAATCTCTTCTTCCTTGCTCAAATGTTTCACCTCACACTTCACCTGATGAAGGAGCAGGGCTCTGAAAGCATGTTATTTCAAATAAACCTGTTGGACCATAACGTGGTGTTGTGTGACTTCTAACCACCTCACACTTAGCAAGCTCCCCACTGGAGTGGAACCAGTCTGTGAAATAAATTTGAACCTGCTCAATTTCTGCCACCTGCAGGTCAGCTCCATCAATGTCTCACCTTCCATCAATGAATTACAGTATGCAAAGAAAATTAATATCCGCCTACACTCAGAGATCAAGCTCTAAGCCATCATCATCACCTTCAACAGGGGTTACAAAAGCATCGGCATTACTGATTATTCATAAGACAAAAGTCCTCCACCAACTTAAATTGGCCACACTCGACTGTCCCCATTGATCTCCGTCATCAAAATCTACAATGAGACCTTGGACAATGGGATCCACTATTCATGCCTTGTGGGTCTACTGTCAACAAGGCCAGACATTGGTGATATGGTTCAAATGGCCTTCAGTGATTCACTGCAGCCTTTAGTCACCTGAGGAAGAGACTATTTGAAGACCAGGACCTCAAACGTGACACCAAGCTCATGGTCGATAGGACAATATTGATATTCAGTTTTCTTTGTAGTTCAGAAACATGAACTGTGTAGAATGGGCACCTCAAGGAGTACCACCAGTGTTGCCTCCATAAAGTTGTACAAATTCATTGACTAGATAAATGTACCATTGTCAGTGTTCTCACTCAGACCAACAGCTTCAGCACTGAAACATTGACTTTGCTCAATCAGCTTTGCTGGGTGAACCACATCGCCCGCAAACCTGACACAAAATTCCTGAAGTATGTATTCAACCTGGAGCTTCGACATAGCTCCAAGAGCACAGAGGAAGACCTTCAGGGATACCCTCAAGCCTTCCTTGAAAAAGTCCAATATTCCCTTGGCACCTGGAAGCTCCTAACCCAATACTGCCCAAAGTGAGGGAAAACATTTGAAAAGGCTTTGTATAAGACCATAAGATATAGGAGCAGACATTTAGGCCATTTAGCCCATCAAGTCGGCTCTGCCATTCAATTATCACTGATAAGTTTCTCAACTCCATTCTCCTGCTTTCTACTGATAATCCTTGATCACCTTGATATACAAGAACCTATCTATACTCAGTGACCTGGCCTCCACAGGTTTCTGTGGCAACCAAGTCCATAGATTCATCACTATCTGGCTGAAGAATTTTCTCGTTATCTCCATTCTAAAATGTCTTCCATTCACTCTAATGCTATGCCGTTAGGTCCTGGTGTCTTCTACCAACGGAAACATCTTCCCAACATCTACTCTGTCCAGACCATTCAGTATTCTGTATATTTCAATTAGATCCCCCTTCATCCTGCTAATTCCATTGAGTATAAACCCAGAGTCCTAAAATGTTCCTCATATGTTAAGCTTTTCATTTTTGGGACCATTCTCGCGAACCTCCTCTGAATATGCTCCAGGGCCAGTACATCCTTCCTGAGATGCGGGGCCCAAACCTGCACACAATACTCCAAATGTAGTCTAATCAGAGCCTTACAGAGCATCAGAAGTACATCCCTGCTTTTATATGAAAGTCCTCTCAAAATAAATGCCATAATTGGATTTTGCCTTCTGAACTACTGACTCAACATGCAAGTTTACCTTGAGAGAATCCTAGACTAGAACTCTCAAGTCTCTTTGCACCTCAGATTTCTGAATTTTCTCCCATTTAGAAAATAGTCCATGCCTTTATTCTTCCTACCAAAGTGCATGACCTCACACTTTCCCACGTTGTACTCCATCTGCCACTTCTTTGCCCACTCCCCTACCTGCCTCCTCAACACTTGCTGCCCCTCTACCTATCTTTGTATCATATGCAAACTTAGCCAGAATGCCCTCAGTACATTTATCTAGATTGTTAACATATAAAATGAAAGGTTATGTTTGCCATCCTGAGAAGGACCCTTTTATCCCCACTTTCTGCTTTCTGCCAGACAACTAAGGTTCTATCCATGCTAGCACCTTGCTTCTATGGACCCTTATCTTACTCAGTAGCTTCCTGTACACCTCACGTTTCATCACCAACAGTAAGCTGAAGTCAAGCGCTGACAGAGAATGGAATTTATGGTAACCTGGAATTCCCAGACTACCATTCTCCCAGCTACTGCCTGCACTACCAGTGACAGTGATTGTAGGTCTTGCATTGTACCCTTCAACCACTTAAGAACTCATGTTAGTGTGAAAGCAAATCATTTTTAACCAACAGGGACTGGCTAAGAGAAGAGTAGTGTGTGGCACTGTGCCATACCAATGTCATACCTGGAGCATGAGCCAACAGCTTATATAGTAAGCACATTGCATGTGCTTCAACCAAATGGCCACACCTGTAAGTCAAATGGGAATGGTCCTGAGTGTGATCAAAGTCGATCACAGCCAGCCAGAGGATATCACCACTCTCATCCAATGTGCTTGTGTGATTCCAGCCCAGGATTTGGGCTACAATCATTTAAGCACTTGATCCTGCTAGAGTCCAGGAATCCATGTCTAGTAGTTCGTTGATTGGACTACAGCCTTTCCTACAGGTCAAGTTAAATCCACTGAGGATTATACTTACAGATCATCAGTCAAAGAGCTTGGAGATACCACAAAGGGCTATTCTCACAGATCAGTCCAAGGGGTAGGCCACTGTCAGCCCCAAGAGTTTGGGTATTAAACATCAGTGGATTTAGAAACATGGAAAATAGCAGAAAGAATAGGCTATTCAGCCCTTTAAGTCTGCTTCACCATCCAAATGATCATGGCTGATCATCCAACTCAGTACCTGTTTTCCCACTTTCTTTCCATACCTTTGATCCCTTTAGTCTTAAGAATTGTATCTAAGTCCTTGAAAACATTCTGATTTACTTTTTGTGGCAGAGAATTCCTCTCAGGCTGAAGAAATTTCTCTCATCTCATTTTTCAGGGCCACCCTGTATTGTTAGACTGTGACCCCTTGTTCTGGACTTCCTTGTCATCAGGAATACTCTTCCTGTATTAGAATTTTATAGTAAAAAATGAGGTCTGCAGATGCTGGAGATCACAGCTGCAAATGTGTTGCTGGTCAAAGCACAGCAGGCCAGGCAGCATCTCAGGAATAGAGAATTCGACGTTTCAAGCATAAGCCCTTCATCAGGAATCTTATAGGCCTTCTGAGATCCCATTCATTCTTCTAAACTCAACTGAATACAATTATAATTGATACAATCTCTCTTCATATGTCAATTCTGTGATCCCAAGAATCATTCTGGTAAAACTTTGTTGCACAGATTTGTGTCATCTGCAAACCTGGAGATATTACTTTTTGATTCCTCAACTAAGTATATTAGTTAAACCCTATTAATATATATTGTAACAAACTAGGATGCAAGCATTGATCCCACTAGATACTGGCATCCATTTGGAACAAGGCTTATTTATTCCTAATCTTTGCTTCCTGCCTGCCAAACAGTTCTACATCAGGATGCAAGTTTGCTCACTGAGCTGGAAAGTTTTTTTTTAGATGCTTTGTCACCACACAAGGTAACATATGGCCTGCTTTTTGTTTGTGTGTTTAGATTTCCTTGGGTTGATGATGTCATTTCCTGTTCTTTTTCACAGGCGGTGATAAATATGATCCAAGTCAATGTGTTTGTTGATAGAGTTCCGGTTTGAATGACATGCTTCTAGGAATCCTTGTGTCTCTATTCAGCTTGTCCTAGGATGGATGTGTTGTCCCAGTCGAATTGGTTTCCTTCCTTATCTGTATATAAAAATACTAGTGAGAGTGGGTCATGTCATAACTAAAAAGTGGGCCAAGCCACCAGTGCTTTACCAGAGGCTCACTGATGATGTTATCTAGCATGGTGATGAAATATCTGAAAACAAACCTTCCAAATTAGTGAGCAAACTTACATCCAGAGCCTCAACCTGAGCTATAAACCTTCTTAAAATTTGTTAAGTTCGACATCAGTACACCACCCTCAATCCCATGTGCTTTAATTTTACATGCTAATCTCTTAAATGAGAGCTTCTCAAAAATCTATTTAAATTTCAAATAAACAACATTAACAGGATCCCCCTTTTCAACTGTACTAGTTACATCCTCAAAACATTCCAATACATTTGTAAAGCAGGAATTACTCTTTGTGAATCCATACTGACTCTGTCCAATGCCATCATTATTTTCCGCATGCTCTGCGATTAAAACTTTTATACATGGACTATAGCATGTTCCCTATTACTAATGTCAGGTTAACTGGCCTATAGCTTCGTGTTTATCAGGGGGCAGTCGTTGGTGTACTAGGGGAAGTTGGAATCTCAGGTCTGGAAATGAGCTTCATTGGACTGGGTCTCTGAGAGAGTGGTTACAGAGAAAGGGGGCTTTTCAAGATAGAAAAGTAGGTTCTCATAGACCACAAGAAGCTGGGGGGTGGTGGGGGCTGCTATTTTTCACAAATTACCATCACTGTGGATGCAGAGGAAATAGGACATTAACAGGAATCTTCACCAGATAAAGCTGAAGGTAAGGATCAAGAGATTGACTTGGTGGAACATCCAAAAAGAACCTGATAGAGAAATGCATTGTCGAGAACTGTCAGACAGAGAGAACCCTATTAAACCCACTTCCAGGATGAATGAATTGGGCTTTGGTTTCCTCTCATTTTGCAACATTCAGTCCACAGTACAGGTGAACCTGCATTTTGTCTGCTTTCTGTTGCTGAATAAACGTTTTGTTATTATTTGATTGCATGTTGAATGTCTTCAAGTGATTCCACTTTCAAGTACCTGCACATCACACGTAAGCAGTCAGTGAAACATCAGAAGGCACTAAGCTAACATTGTCTTTCATCTTTCATGCAGGATTTGATATCCCAGTCTTGTGCAGAGAAGTCTGTAATGTAGGGAGCAAGTTGGGACCAATCCTGATAATACCTTCTGCCCTTTCCATCATCATTTAGTTTTCAATGTTTTAGATTTCATGCTGACTGTTAACCTGCCCTGAAATACTTGCGTATCCTGTAGGACGGAGTTTAACCTGAGAGATAGAGTGCTGACAAACTTGTGTGCTATGAAGAAGAATGTGAACTGCCCATTGTAACACCTTCCAGCCTAGAATGGCAGCGTACTCTCTGGAAAAGCTGGTAGGTAGAATGAGCCTGTCTTTCCAGAGATATATGGAAGATCTCTGATTTTGCACTCTCACACATAGGATGGTATAATTGTGGATTAATGTGTGCAGGCTGGAAAATCCCTGCTATTAGCCTCAGCATGTTCTGCATTAAAGTGCAATGCATTAGCTGCTGTCATCAATGTCCTGGTTCAAGGATCAATGCCATCTGAGGCTGACTGCAGTCAAGGAGTGGGTTGCTTGTGAGAGACAAACAACATTTAGCTATTACAACTTCTTTCATCCTTGGGATGTCTGAAGAGGCTGTTCCTTTACACTCGTGGAGTGCACAGGCTCAATAACCTTCTTCTTGACTGAGGTTGCTCTCAACATCCAGCCTGGCTGGATCTGGTGATGTGGCCTTCTTTCCTGGTCAGCAGGATGCAGGACTGCCTCCCTCTCTACCTGCCTGATCCAGTCCTAACTGACCACCTGAGGAACTAACTTGCCTTTCTGGACCAGTTCCTTTGGGTATTGGTGCAGGGTCACAGTGTAAAAAGGTGGTTCCTGATTTACAGTGTCTGAAGTGGTGTGCTGCTAGACTTTAAATGTGGTGCAAGTACCATGACACTGGAAGGTATTGGCAGCGGTGACCACTTCTCCCTCTGCTGCCACACAACTGCATGAGATGGCCACTCGACAACACAGACACTTACGGAGGTGGACAGCAGACGATTGCATGAGAACGGTCACCTAGAGTCATGGCAAACTATCAATAAAAACACTTTACCTGAAAATAGGAAAATTCACTTCATTGTTAATCATCGTAATGCCAATTGAAATTGTTAATTTGAGAATGGCGCATCAGAAGTCATACGTTGAATCCTGCTGATGCTAGTTGGCAAATGAGTTAATAAGTAATTATTGCTGCAATGCTGGAATAGTGGTGAACATTGCTCCCTTGCAAGCAGTTCACCTGGCTTCAACTCTGGGCCATGGCAAGTTGCATGTTTCAAATTGATCAACAACAAAGGCTAAATTAGCAATCATTAACAACTAATAGAGGTTTACAAAAAGGGATTTTCCTTGTCTTACTTAACAGGGCGAAAGTGAAGACTACAGATGCTGGAGATCAGAGTCAAGGTTAGAGTAGTGCTGGAACAGACAGCAGGTCAGGCAGCATCCGGGGGGCAACAAAATCGACAGGCAAAAGTCTTCATCAGGAATGAGGCAGGGAGCCTCTAGAGTGGAGAGATAAATGGGAGGGGGGTGGGGCTGCGGAGAATGTAGCTAAGAGTGCAATAGGTGCATGGAGGTGGGGATGAAGGTGATAGGTGGGAGAGGGAGGGTGGAGCGGATAGGTTGGAAGGAAGTCTGACAGGTAGGACAGGTCATGAGGATGGGTGCTGAGCTGGCAGATTGCAACTGGGGTAAGGTGGGGGCAAGGGAAATGAGGAAACTGTTGAAGTCCTGGGGTTGAAGTGTTCTGAGGCGGAAGATGAGGCATTCTTCCTCCAGGCGTCGGGTGGTGAGGGAGTGGCCGTGGAGGAGGCCCAGGACCTGCTTGTCCTCAGCAGAATGTTCAGTCACGGGGCAGTGGGGTTGATTGGTGCGGGTGTCACTGAGATGTTCCCTAAAGTGCTCTGCAATAAGGCATCCAGTCTCCCCAATGTAAAGAAGACCACATCGGGAGCAACGGATACAATAAATGACATTGGTGAAATTTTGATGGACGTGGAAGGCTCCTTTGGGGCCTTGGATAGAGGTGAGGGGGATGGTGTGGGCGCAGGCTTTGCAATTCCTATGGTGGCAGGGGAGGGTGCCAGGAGGGGACAGTGGGTTGTTGGGGGGTATGGACCTGACCAGGTAGTCACGAGGGGAATGGTCTTTGCAGAAAGTGGAAAGGGTGGAGAGGGAAATTTATCCCTGGTGGTGGGGTCCGTTTGGAGGTGGCGGAAATGTCGGCGGATGATATGGTTTATGCGGAGATTGGTAGAGTGGAAGGTGAGGACCAGGAGGCTTCTGTCCTTGTTGCGGTTGGAAGGGTGGGGTTTGAGGGCGGAGGTGGGGGACATGGATGAGATGTGTTGGAGGGCATCTTCAACCATGTGGGAAGGGAAATTACAGTCTTTAAAGAAGGAGGCCATCTGGTGTGTTCTGTGGTGGAACTGATCCTCCTGGGAGCAGATACGGCAGAGGGGGAGGAATTGGGAATACAGGATGGCATTTTTGCAGGAGATAGGATGGGAAGAGGTGTAATCCAGGTAGCTGTGGGAGTCGGTGGGTTTGTAAAAAATGTCAGTGTTAAGTCGGTTGACATTGATGGAAAAGGAGAGGTCCAGTAAGGGGAGGGAGGTATCAGAGATGGTCCAGATGAAACATTACCATTAACAGGTTAGGGCTAGGGCCAGGACGGTGATTTCTGAACTCAGGAGTAGGTTTGGGTGGGAATATAAAGGAGGGGAAGGGAGCATCCCTGCTACTTTTGGCTCATTTAAATGCTGTATAGCTGCTTACCTCCTCCCTGAATGATGGACTTCCCTAGGTCTGGGAAATCAGTTTGGCCACTGTTAAAACTGCTTAAATAGTGGAAATGGTTAACTTAAAACAGTTTAAATTAGAGGCTGCCAGCCGTTAACAAATTTTAAAATGGACAAACCCTCCCCCCACACACATCTCTCGGAAACAAACAGAAAATGCTGGAGAATCTCAGCAGGTCTGGCAGCATCTGTGGAGAGAGAAACAGAGTTAATGTTTTGAGTTCAGTTACTCTTCTGTTTGTTTCACCCTTGTCTCATTTCCACGATAGGGCAGCCCCGTCGCTTTCAGATTGTTTAAGCTTCAGTATTTATTCCAATCATAACCCGTTCATTTCTGAGGGCTTGAAATTCAGACACTGAGGAAGATTTGACCCCTTTCATTTATTTGAACATTTAGTAAAATTAAACATAGCTTGACAAATGTAGATAGTAAGAATATTGCACAGTAATGCAAATGATTTAAAAAACTCATCTTATTGAGGTGCACAGATTATATAAATTGCAAAAGGCATTGTTAAATGATACATATTTGCCAGTTAACACTCATTTGCTTTAAATAACAGTTATTTTTCATGAAATAAGCCATTGACTTTGTTTTATTCTGAGTCATTTTCTTTTGCTTATGCTGCCTCGATGATGACACAGAAACCCACACTCTTCATGTAGTGGGTGGCCATGACAAACTTGGGAAAGAATAGAAAGTCATGATAAAATTCCTGTGTATTTATTCAGTTAAAATTCATCAATTGTTACTGGGAAGTAACAGTCTGCACAGAAGACTGGGAATTCATTATACATAATTGAAAGAATGAGAGTTCTATTAGTTTTAAATTTGCTTTTTGAGTTATGTTTCATTTCATATTATCATTAGATTAGATTAGATTACTTACAGTGTGGAAACAGGCCCTTCGGCACAACAAGTCCACACCGACCCGCAACCCACCCATACATTTACCCCTTACCTAACACTACGGGCAATTTAGCATGGCCAATTCACCTGACTTGCACATCTTTGGACTGTGGGAGGAAACCGGAGCACCTGGAGGAAACCCGCGCAGACATGGGGAGAACGTGCAAACTCCACACAGTCAGTCGCCTGAGGGGGGAATTGAACCCGGAGCTCTGGCGCTGTGAGGCAGCAGTGCTAACCACTGTGCCACCGTGCCGCCCATTGTAAGCCCCAATGTAAGATTTTGCCAATGAGCAATTTCTTATGAAAGTTGCCAATGATTATATTTCCAGTTACAGCTTTAGATGTTGCTCTAAAGTGGTCATTTCCATTTTAGTTCTGTCACAATGACGTTAGGCGGAAAAATAAACCTTGTCTTGATATTGAAAACTAATATAAATCTACCTTCTAGTATTTTCAAATATTGGGCACCTGCTGTTACTGCAGGAATTAGTCAAACAGCAGGAGTCAACGTTTATAGTAAATGTTTAGTGGTATTGGATGGAATCTTATAAAAATCTGAGTGCAGTGGGTGATGGTGAGATGTGTGGCAGGATTTTTTGCAATGTGCAATGACACTCATCTCAATGTTGAGATTATCTCCCCGTATCTTTTGCGTGGGATGCTGACCTTCTCACCCACCAGTGGGGAGTGGCCAATTAACAGCAATTAACCTTATTAAGCTCCTTGTTGACAGTCAACTCATTCATTAATACTCAAGTTATGATCTTACCAAACAAACTAGCTATTGGAAAGCCTTTCTCAGCATGCATTTACCTGGTGCCTGTTGGCATGCTGCAGCGTTCAAGCCTTGCCTAGCTGTGCCTTGCACCCAGAATGTGGCTATGCTGTGCAGGTGCTCTCAGTAAAGTGCACATGCATCTTGTCATACATCAATCTGGCACATCGGTCATTATACCAAATTATAGTAGTGTTCGTGCTAAATATATGGCATTTACAGCAAACAGAGAGACTTGCCTGAAAGTCTTAGCGGCATAGTTTGCTGTGAAGTCCATGGGGGCACTCATCAGTAGGGGGCACTCAGCATGATTAGCCAAGGGCAGTCCCCCATATCCTGGTCTTCATCCACAGTCAGGCCTTCAGTTGGAGTGGCAGTATGCAGAAGGTCCATGCTCCAGGGAACAAGTCATCATCAGTCTTTTATCTTCACAAAGGCCAATCCAGGGAGGAAGGTCTCTCACAGTAGGGGACATATATCTACCAGTCAGGGATCTGAGCAGGTCTGGATTGTGCTGGCAGATCAAGTCAGTCAAGAAGGTGGGCCATCACCTCCCATCAACTCTGTTCACAGAAATTAAGAGGGAGCAGGGTTGGTGTGTAGGGTGGAGGCAAGTAGGCAGGTAAACAGCTTGGCTGATAAGCTGGGTCAGTGTGAAGCCTCTGGGGTTTACTGAATGGGTATCTTTGAAGGAAAGGATGATGGTGGGGGTCTCAGCAGCTTGCTAACACTGAGGCTGAAAGCAGAAGACTGTTTGCTGTCATTTCAATCGGGAAGCACATGAAAGTTGCACAATGTGGAGGAGAAGGACAATGAACACACTTTCAATGGAAGGGACAAGTGAGCTTATGTGTGAGGCAAGGAACTACATCTGCAATTGGTCACTGGACATTCCAAAGAGGAAAAGAATTGGCCGTGAACAGACAATACGCTGGTGACACAGGACGCAAGGTGCCTACACCGTGGCTAACCTGCAGCACTGACCCTCTCTTTGTGTTGCAGCTTCCAGTCACCATCATTGCTGGGAATTGCCTGAGATAGACACCCCTGTGCACACAACAAGCTTAACCATAGGCATGTTGAAGGAGGCTGATTAGTCTTGCATGTTGGGGTGAGTCAATGCCATGTACAGGTAATGATAACCCTGTTTCTACACAATGTATTTGAAGTTCATTCCACAATTGTGCCTTATTATTCCTCAAGGAGGGATGTCATAGAGCATAGCAACACATTTAAGTCCTACACAGAGACACGGAAACCCCATGAATGGTGAAAAACAAATGAATATGAACAAAACAAATTAATTACGTAGCTGCCATCTATGGCTCCCGGTGTCTCAATATAATTTCCTCCTCCTCTCCTTTCCACTATGTCTCGCTGCTCCATCACAGAAGCTGATGGCCCTTAAGTTTTGGTCAGAAGATCTGGGGGCATTTTTTTTATCAGGACATTCTGAGAGTCTTCTTACTAGAGGCAAGTTGACCCTTCTTGGCCTGAACTTTCAGGTATCAGAAGATGGCAAACAGGGTGGATATAGAAGGCCTGGCCACCCTAGCAGTTTGCTGAGAGGAAACTACTGAAGGGCTTGTGGCACCCTTTTCCTAGCAATTCCTTGTCTCCTTGTAAGGAGGGGCAACTGGACTAGGGTCTAGACTCTGTCTTCAGTTCTCAGGACCAATGCCTGAGTGAGGGAATGCTGGTATTCCTGACTGTCCTGCATTCATGAGATAGTTGGATTTCTCTCTCCA
Source organism: Hemiscyllium ocellatum (assembly GCF_020745735.1). Taxonomy (NCBI): domain Eukaryota; kingdom Metazoa; phylum Chordata; class Chondrichthyes; order Orectolobiformes; family Hemiscylliidae; genus Hemiscyllium; species Hemiscyllium ocellatum. The sequence goes on along the minus strand of NC_083402.1, from coordinate 66,213,412 downwards.
AGGCAGTCACCAAACCATCCATGGAAACAGACAGGTGCTCACAGGACTAGTTTCACTGCTCCAGTTTCAGAGCAAGGACAGCCAGTGCATTGCAGAATGGGCTGCATTGCTCGAGTTTTTTTTTAGCTATAAGGGCTAGTGCATCCCATCTGCCTTCTTGTGGCTGCTGTCCCTGTCTCCATGCATTTCTATAAAGTCCCTGATTGCCTAGAACACAGGCTCCTCACCTGCCAGAGGCTGAGTAGGTGTCTGGTTTCTGTTACGCTTCTGTGCCTGTGGTCTGGGATGTTTCTCTCTCACTCATCTCTGCAGCAGGTCTGAGGCCCTCAGCAAACTCCAATACTACACTTAGTTTTCTATCACCCCTACTGATGTTTAAGTATTGGAGCTGGTGCAGGGTCCAGAAGGCAGCTATAATGATGCTTCCTCTCAGTCTTGGATGTTGTTGAACACAGAGATCAAGGATGCCAGGACATCTCCACAAGAGCAATCCCAATCTTCTCCTGCTGATTAGATTAGATTACTTAGATTACTTACAGTGTGGAAACAGGCCCTTTGGCCCAACAAGTCCACACCGACCCGCCGAAGCGCAATCCACCCATACCCCTACATTTACCCCTTACCTAACACTATGGGCAATTTAGCATGGCCAATTCACCTGACCCGCACATCTTTGTGACTGTGGGAGGAAACCGGAGCACCCGGAGGAAACCCACGCAGACACGGGGAGAACGTGCAAACTCCACACAGTCAGTCGCCTGAGTCGGGAATTGAACCCGGGTCTCTGGTGCTGTGAGTCAGCAGTGCTAACCACTGTGCCACCGTGCCGTGAGATAGGAATGCTCAACTCATAGAGAGTGAGGATGTGGATATTGGGCAGGCAGGAGGATGTTGCGTACAACAGATAGGATGTCAGAACATGAGCCTTGGTGGGAACTAGATGCAGTGGCAGCAATTGTGTGAATGGGAAATGTCAGAGAGCAGAGTTCAGCACTTACCCTGATGGAGCAGAGAAGGTCATTGACCTTCTTTCAGCTCTGCAGCCTCGTTCTCCACACCCTCGGCAGCATAAATACTGGCTTCAGAATGTGTATTTCACATGAGTATGAGGCACATACATTATAGAAAGTTTGATTGATTTGCATCATCTCTTGCCATTTTATCATACTCCTCCACCTTTCATTCTGAATCCTCTTACCGTTGTTTCATCTATATCACATTTTATTGCAAATGTTACACAATCACAGCTCAGGGCATGAATGGAGGCAAATTACTCATGTACCCATTCTAATAGCAGTGAATCTCTGTACCTCTCTGGAGGAGGAGAATTTGTACAATCAATATGTCCAGTGGGTACCAAGGGGAGCATTCACATGAGGAAGGAAAGATTGAACATCTGTAACCATCTAGTGAGAAATTCTCCAAGAAGCTAGTTCCAAGCACCAAAATCTTATTTAAAACGTGCTTAATGATTTTACCTTGCAACACTAACAAATCATTATGTTTTTCTCTGCAGCTTTTAGGGATCTGATCACAATAGAAGAATTTTACATACATTTGCAATTGAAGTAGTTTATTCTGAAGCAAATGTGTTAAATTTGAATAAGGGGCATTACTGAAGGCATGAAGCATAATTTGGCTGAGGAGGATTAGGACTCCTTTAAGGAGCATGGCTGAACATAGGCAATGGATAGTCTTTACAGAAGTATTACATGACTACCTATACGTTCCTGTAAGGTGCAAAATCTCAAAGAAGGTCAGTCAACCAGGGCTAACAAAAGAATGTCAGGGTTGCATAAAATTAAAAGAAAAGGTCTATAAAGTTGCCAGAAGTAGCAGTAATTTTGAGCATGGGAAGGTTTCTAGAATATAACAAGATGGCCAAAGAAACTGATAAGGAAAGGGAGAATAGAATATGAATGTCATCTAGCAAAAAACAACAGACAGTAATAACTACAATAGGTATGCAAAAAGGAAACGTTTGGATAAAATGAATGTGGGTCCAATAAAGGCAGTCAGGAGTACTTATAATAGGGAAATAGAGAAATGGCAGAGAAGCCAAGTCATTACTTTTTGCCTGCTTCACTAACAAAGATGCCAGAAATAACCCAAAAGTACAGTTTCAAGTTGCTGGGGAGAATGAAGAGTTGAAGGAAATTAATAGTAATAAGAAGACTGGAGAAATTAATTGGGCTGAACAATGAGAAATTCCGTGAAAGTCTGCATCCCAGAATGTTGAAGGAGACATCTATAGACATAGTTGGTAATCATCTTGCAAAATTCCATAGATTTTAAAATGATTCCTGTGAATTAGAATGTAGGAAATGTCACCCCACTGTTACAACACTGAAGCAAATCCCTCTCTTAATTAAACCAAACACCCAGAATAGCTTGCCTCGCCTCATAACCTGTTAAAATATAAGTGGCAGAGAACTCTCAAATTCCACTATTTAAAGAAAATAATATCAATTTGTTTTCTAACTCTAAAAGTGAACATTAAACAAAAACTATTCACAAACCCCCTTTCTCTTAAATGCTTACTATTTGCCTCCAACTCTATAACAATGTGCTGTTCCAATAAGACACTCATTAAAATTACATCAACTTTATTTCAAAACCACAAAGTTGCTGTCTTCTTCTATGTCTTCCCCCTTCAGACTACTGATTTCCTTGGGTCATCTTCCTTCTTTTTTACTGCCAATATGTTTCACATGAAAAGGTACATTTGATAGAGAGTGGTTTCTAATTTCATGAAGCAAGATGAGCAATTAGCTCTCCATGAATTTCTCTCTCTACAGCAGTTGCTCTTTGACCAATTTTCAAAATATCTGCACTTTATACCCCCAACATCAGGTCATCTCATTACTTCAATGTTGGCAAAGCAATAAATTCAAACTTGACTGGGTTTTAGTATCCTGAGGCATAATTTAAACTGATAGGTAAAATTCAAATTTCGTCAAAACAGCAACCAAAACACAGATATCCATTACACAGACAAATGTTACATATTTTCAATTTTCCAGTACACTCTGAGATGGCTATCTAGTTATATATACAGGTGCTTGTAAGCTTTCAGTTCAGAACAGCATTTTCTCTCTCTCATAAAGTTACAGTACATGCCTTCAACTTCATAACACTATGACTTAGAAATGGAGCAAGAGAGAAACCAGGGAATTAAATACTTCATTAGTAGGAAAAGTGCGAGAATCCATTATGAAGGTTGGGATAAACAAACAGTCACTTGGATAATAATGATTTGATTGGGCATAGTCAACATGTTTAATGAACTTGGGCTATTTAAAAAGATTTTATGACCAAAATTGATAATGGAGATGGACGTAATATACTTCAATTTTCAGAAGGCTTTTGAAAAATTCTTCTTAAGGGACTGGATAGAAAAAAATAGAGCACATGGGATTAGTGATTGACTACCAGGCAGGAAACAGAATGTAAGAATAAATTAATCATTCTGATGATAGAGGGCTGTTACTAGTGGAGTATTGCAAGGATCAGTACTTGAGCCCCAGAAGATCCCCATGCATATCAAAATTTGGAAATGAGGACCAAGTATAATATTTCCAAATTTATGGATGAAACAAGGCTAAGTGGGAATGTATGCTATGAGGAAGATATAGAGAGGCTTCAGGAAGGCTGAGGGAATGGACAAGAACATGGTAAATGAAATATAATGTGGAAAAAATGTGAGGTTAATTAATTTGGTAGGAAAAACAGATGTGTGGAGTATTTCTTAAATGAAAAACAGTCGGAAAATGTGGATGTACAAAGGGATCTAAGTAGCCTTGTCAATAATGAAGAGGAGGTGCCGTGTTGGACTGGGGTGGATAAAGTCAGGAATCACATGACACCAGGTTGTAGTCCAACAGGTTTATTTGAAATCACAAGCTTTCAGAGTATAGCCCTTGATGTCACCTGACAAAGGGCTATACGCTGAAAGCTTGTGGTTTCAAATAAACTTGTTGGACTATAACCTAGTGTTGTGTTATTTCTGACTTTGCCTTTGTCAACAAGTCGTTAAAGGCTAACTTGCAGGTTCAGGAAGCTATTAGAAAGGCTAATCGAATGTTTGCCTTGACTTTGAGCATTTGAGTACAGGAGTAGCAAAATATAACTTTAATTGCATGGATGTTTGGTGATACTGTACTTGGAGTACTATGTGCAAATTTTGGACTTGTTATCTCCGGAGGAAATTATTTCCATAGATGAAGAGCAACAAAGGTTCACCAAACTTGTTCCCAGGATGACAGAACAATTTTGTGAAGAGAAGTTTGTGCAATGAAGGTCTGTATTCTCTAGAGTTCCAAAGACTGAGAGGTGATCTTGTTGAAACTGACAACTAAAGAGATAGACAAAGTAAATGCAGGTAAGATAAAACAAAGAGATGTGAATGCAAAAATCTGAATCAAAACAGAAATTACTGGAGAAATTGAACAGGTCTAGCAGCATCTGTGGAGAGAAAACAGAATTAGCGTTTCAAGTCCAGTGACCTTTCTTCACACATGCAGTTAATAAAGTTACCACAGTCAGATTCTTGTAGCAATCTTGTATAAATACATAGATTGTATGCCATGATGTGGAGGAGTTGATTTTACAGGGGGGGTGGGGGTGGTGGTGGACAAAGTTACAAATCGCACAACAGTTTATAGGTTTCAGTTCATTAATATGTAAATCCTGGAACTTCTTTTAAGTCACATTCTCGAGATGACTTAAGGTTTTTTTAAAAAAAGGTGACATCTCATCTCAGACAATGCATTAAAGGTAGTAAGTCAGAGTCTGATTGTATGTTTCCTGATGAAGGGCTCTGGCCCGAAACGTCGAATTTCCTGTTCCTTGGATGCTGCCTGACCTGCTGTGCTTTAACCAGCAACACATTTTCAGCTCTGATCTCCAGCATCTGCAGACTTCACTTTTTACATGGACAGTTCAAAGTGACTTTTGAACTATAAGTTTACAGGGAAACATCAAACTTAAAACAAACATGAATGTCATAATTTATCCGGTTAACAGCCAATTATCTTGAAACTTCTCAGTTATGAAATATAAACAAGTCAAAGCTTATGTGGTTTACGTGGCTGGATTTGCTCTTCAGACTAAACTGAGTTATCACAAGATAATTGAATTGACACCACACTTTACAATAAACATCCCTTTCATAAACAGATATTGATTCAATTCACTTAAAACTGATATGATCTATTGCTTTGGAAAAAGATACAGCATTTTCTGAAAAAAAGAAGTGATGCTTGTACTTGTATAGCCACTTATAAACATTTAAACATTAACGTTTGTCTCATAGCCTATTAATTTTGAAGTGTATTGACTCTTGTTTTTCCTTTAAAAATCATACTGGCTACTCTAGCCTTATCTTACAAAAACATGCAACATCATCAAACAGCTCTTGAACATTGTCTCCACTACTGATGTTGGGCTGACTGATCTTGGAGTAATTCCAATCAGGAAAGTGGAAGACACCACTTTAAACTGACATGCATGCTAATGCCTCAGCACTTGAGTTACTTTCAGCTTTCATTGAAATACTTCACCAGGAATAACTCTTCAAGACTTAAACATCCCAGATGGACATACTAGCCAGTCATAGATCTTATGTTTTGTGCAAATAAATGGAGCATTTTGGTATGCATGTTAGTTTTGTTAATTAATATATATCTCCAGAGTAAGTTGTTGTACCAGTTGAATTCTGAAATACAAGTCCAAATGGGAACAGAAATGAAGAACTGTATCATTTCTCTAACTGGAAAATAATTTTTAATTGCACAAGTGGATAGTCTGTGAATACTTTTACTGGAGCTATACAAAAGAAGGTGGACTGAGTGAAGCGTGGATATTGCAGCTGCTCCATAGTTTCAGACTGTCTTAGATAATTCTTATGGTTTTTATGTTTCAGAACTATAAGACTTTTAGTTTGAATCATTTTGGAACTCTTGCAGTCCAAATAATTATAAGAAAAAAGCAAAGTATAGATTTATTTCTTTTTAACAGTTTGTCTGGGAGAGGTTCCACATGTTTGTCAAGTATTGATCTGTCGAGAGACTTTCGCTTTGTTTTAAACTTCTTCTAAAAATATATGCCTAAAAAAATTAAAACAAAAAAAGATGCGAAGGAGACTTCTTTTACAATTGTAAAGGACAGATTTTTTTTCAACAGAGTTAGTGTTTATCGAGTTTCATTGGCAGAGTGATTTTTTTCTGACAAAAACATTTATGTAAAAAAATGAGAAGGAAAGGATGTTTATGTACAGAGAGGCCTACATGTGGACGGCTCTGGAGGGAATTTTTAATCTGGAGATTGAAAGGTCAGTGTTGGAATATTTGAAGAGGAGTCATTTTTTTTTGTTTGTTCAGCTAAGTGCATGATTTCTTTTTAATGTTGATATATTTAAACTTTTTTCTATGTTTTGCATGCTTAATATAAATCTGTGGTTAAGGAAAGTAGTTTAATTTTATATATAATGTGCTATTGAGAGTTTCTTTTTAGGCTAAATGTCACTGAGGGCATATAAGAGGCACTGAGTGATGACTGGTTGATTTAGAGAAGTGTTTACACAGCAGGATTAGGCAGATAGATGGGTGACTATCAGAAAAGGTCAGAAGGTAATTCAGAATTCTAATGTGCTATTCTTCTCTCAAACAGATATTCTGTTTTGAGAAATAATCTGTCAGGAGAAGTGGAAGTGTAGTCAGATAGACTCATAGAGTCATAGAGATGTACAGCATGGAAACAGACCCTTCGGTCCAACCTGTCCATGCCGACCAGATATCCCAACCCAACCTAGTCCCATCTGCCAGCACCGGGTACTATGAATGGATCTTATATTAAATTAGGTTTGTCAATGCTTAAAAGAATAATTGTTATAGGGGACTCTCCTATCAGGGGCTCAGAAGGAGATTCTGCAGCAGTGAGTATGAATCGAGGATAGTATGTTGCTTTCCTGGTGTCAAGGTTAAGCACGTCATATAACATTTGACACATATTGTCAATGGGGAGAGTGAGAAGTCAGAAGTTGTATTTATTGGTAGGAACGACATAGTTAGGGAAAAGGTTAATGTTTTGCAGAGTAATGTAAGAGGTTAGGTAGCAGGTTAAAAAACTGAACATCATAAGTAGTAATCTCTGGTTTACTTCCAGTGCCAAGTTAGAGTCATAGAGATGTTAAGCACAGAAACAGACCCTTCAGTCCAACTCGTCCATGTGAACCAGATATCCCAACCCAATCTAGGCCCACCTGCCAGCACCTGGTCTATATCCCTCTAAACCCTTGCTATTGATATACTCATCCAAATGCCTTTTAAATGTTGCAATTGTACCAGCCTCCATCACTTCCTCTGACAGCTTATTCCATACACGTACCACACTCTGTGTGAAAAGGTTGCTCCTTGGGTTTCTTTTATATCTTTCCCCTCTCACTCTAAACTTATGCTCTCTAGTTCTGGACTCCCCACTCCAGGGAAAAGATTGCCTACTTATCCTATCCATGCCCCTCATGATTTTATAAACCTCTATAGGGTCACCCCTCAGCCTCTGATGCTCCAGGGAAAACAGCCCCAGCCTATTCAACCTCTCTCTATAGCTCAAATCCTCCAATCCTGGCACCATCCTTGCAAATCTTCTCTGAACCCTTTCAAGTTTCACAACATTTTTCCAATAGGAAGGAGACCAGAATTGCATGCAATATTCCAACAGTGGCCTAACCAATGTCCTGTACAGCCGCAACATGACCTCCCAACTCTTGTACTCAATACTCTGACCAATAAAGGAAAGCATATCAAACACCTTATTCACTATCCTATCTATCTGCAACTCTACTTTCAAGGAGCTATGAACCTGCAATCCAAGGTCTCTTTGTTCAGCAACACTCCCGAGGACCTTACCATGAAGTGTATACGTCCTGCTAAGATTTGCCTTTCCAAAATGCAGCACCTTACATTTATCTAAATTAACCTCCATCTACCACTCCTCAGCCCATTGGCCCATCTGATCAAGATCCCATTGTACTCTGAGGTAACCTTCTTTGCTGTCCACTATATCTCCAATTTTGGTGTCATCTGCAAACTTACTAACTATACCTCCGAGGTTCACATCCAAATTATTTACATAAATAACAAAAATTGGTGGATCCAGCACTGATCCTTGGCATCCCATTGATCACAGGTCTCTAGTCTGAAAGGCAACCCTTCACCACCACCCCCCTCTGTCTTCTACCTTCAAACCAGTTCTGTATCCAAATGTTCTCCCTGTTCTCCCTGTATTCCATGAGATATAACCTTGCTAATCAATCTACCATGAGGAATCTTGTTGAATGCCTTACTGAAGTCCATATAGATCACGCCTACCATTCTGCCCTCATCAATCCTCTTTGTTACTTCTTAAAAAAACTCAATCAAGTTTGCGAAACATGATTTCGCATGCACAAAGCCATGTTGACTATCCCTAATCAGTCCATGTCTTTCCAAATACATGTACATCCTGTCCCTCAGGATTCCCTCCAACAACTTGCCCACCACCGATGTCAGGCTCACTGGTCTATAGTTCCCTGGCTTGTCTTTACCATCTTTCTTAAACAGTGGCACCCCATTAGCCAACCTCTAGTCTTCCAGCACCTTACCTATGACAGTTGATAATACAAATATCTCGGCAAGAGGCCCAGCAATCACTTCCCTAACTTCCCACAGGATACACCTGATCAGGCCCTGGGGATTTATCCACTTTTATGCATTTCAAAACATCCAGCACTTCCTTCTCTGTAATACGGATATTTTTCAAGATGTTTTCACTTATTTCCCTACATTCTATATCTTCCTTATCCTTCTCTACAGTAAACACTGATTTAAAATACTCATTTAGTATCTACACCATGTTATGCCATTCCACAGATAGGCTGCCTTGATGATCTTTGAGGGACTCTATTCTCTCCCTAGTTTCCCTTTTGCCTTTGAATTCTCCTTAACCATATTTACCAAAGCTACCTCATGTCCCTTTTTTGCCCTCCTGATTTCCCTTTTAAGTGTACTCCTACTGCCTTTATACTCTTCAAAGGATTCCCTCGATCTTTCCTATCTGTACCTGACATGTGATTTGTTCTTTTACTTCAACAAAACCTCAATTTCTCTAGTCATGCAGCATTTCCTACACCTACCAGCCTTGCCTTTCACCCTAACAGGAATATACAGTCTCTGGCTTTCATTATCTCATTTTTGAAGGCTTTCCATTTTCCAGCTGTCCATTTAAATGCACGCCCAATCAATTTTTGAAAGTTCTTGCCCAATACCATCAAAAGTGGCCTTTCTCCAGTTTAGAGCTTCAACTTGTAGATCTGGGCGGCACGGTGGCACAGTGGTTAGTAGTGCTGCCTCACAGCGCCTGAGACCCGGGTTCAATTCCCGACTCAGGCGACTGTGTGGAGTTTGCACGTTCTCCCCGTGTCTGTGTGGGTTTCCTCCGGGTGCTCCGGTTTCCTCCCACAGTCCAAAGATGTGCGGGTCAGGTGAATTGGCCATGCTAAATTGCCCGTAGTGTTAGGTAAGGGGTAAATGTAGGGGTATGGGTAGGTTGCGCTTCGGCGGGTCGGTGTGGACTTGTTGGGCCGAAGGGCCTGTTTCCACACTGTAAGTAATCTAATCCTGTCTATCCTTTTCCATTACAATTTTAAAACTAATAGAATTATGGTTGCTGGCCCCAAACTGCTCCCTCACTGACACCTCAGTCACCTGCCCTGCCTTATTTCCCAAGAGTAAGTCAGGTTTTGCACCTTCTCTAATAGGTATATCCACATACTGAATCGGAAAATTTTCTTGTACACACTTAACAATTTCTTCTCCATCTCAAACCTTAACACTATGGCAGTTCCAGTCTATGTTTGGAATGCTAAAATCCATAACCACACTATTATTATTACAGATAATTGAGATCTCCTTACAAATCTGTTTCTCAATTTCCCTCTTGACTACTAGGGGATCTACAATACAATGCCAATAAAGTGATTATCCCTTCCTTAGTTCTCAGTTCCAACCAACTAACTTCCCTGGATATGTTTCTGGGAATATCCACCCTCAGTACTGCTGTAATGCTACCCTTTATTAAAAATCCCAGTCCCCCTTTTCTCTTGCCCCCCTTACTCTCCTTCCTGTAGCATTTGCATCCTAGAACATTAAGCTGCCAGTCTTATCCACCCCTGTGCCACATCTCTGTAATTGCTATGATATCCCTGTCTCATGTTCCTAACCATGCCCTGAGTTCACTTGCTTTCCCTGTTAGGCCTCTTGCATTTCTGTTCAATTCATCAGTCCTACCATGTTCTCTTTTTTGTTCCCCCTGCTCTGACTGTTTGACTCTCACTTTTTCCCAACTGTACCAGTCTCAGATTGATCTCTTTCCTCACTATTTTCCTGAGTTCTCCCCTCCACACCCCTATCTTACTAATTTATATCTTCCCAATCAGCTCTAGCAAATCTCCCTGCCAGTATATTAGTCCCCTTCCAATTCAGGTACAATCTGTCCTTCTTGTACAGGTCACTTTTATGCCAGAAGAGATGTCAATGATCCAAAAATGTGAATCCTTCTCCCCTGCACCAGCCCCTCAGCCACGCATTCATCTGCTCAATCCACCTATTCCTACCCTCACCAGCTCATAGCACCGGGAGTAATCCAGATATTACTCCCCTCGAGGATCTCCTTTTTAGATTCCTGCCTAATTTTCTGTACTCTCCCTTCAGAATCTCATCCTTTCCGCTTCCTACATCAATAGTTCCAATGTATACAATGATCTCCTGCTAGTTCCTCTCCCCATTGAGAACATTCTGCATCTTCTCTGAGATATCCTTCATCCTGGCACCAGGGAGGCAACACACCATTCTGTGTTTTCGCTACTGGCGAAATGTCTGTCTGCAACTCTGACTAGAGTCTGCTATCACAATCGATCACTTGGAACCTGACGTACCCCTCATTACAATAGAGTCATTCTCAGTATCAGAAACTTGGCTGTTAATGCTACATTCCCCTGAGAGTCCATTATCCCCTACATTTTCCAAAACAGCATACTTTTTTTAGATGGCGATAACCACAGGAGACTCCTGTTCTACCTGCCTACCCCTCTCTACCATTCCTGGAGTTAACCCATCTGAACCCTGAATATATCTGTGGCTTTACTCCCTTCCTATAACTGCTATCCATCACATTCTCTAGCTCCTGTAAATGCCTTATTGCCTCTAACTGCCACTCCAATGATCCATGTGATATGTTAGGATTCACAACCAAAGACACTTTCTGCAACCATAATCATCAGTAACACAAAAACTCCCCTAAACTCCCGCATCCGACAGGAAGAGCACATGACTCAACTAAAGGCCATCATTGTTCCTTCACAATCTACAGACCCAGAAATTAGTACCATCTTATTGTTCTTAAAAAAACAGCTTCAGGCCAACTTAATACTTATGGTTTATATTTTTAAAGTTTAATCAAGAGACACATCTCAGTAAAACATAAAATCAAGGAAGAACCCACTCTATTTATTATTGTAGATTTACAGAAAGGTTACATAAAAACTATGCACTTATCTATTCCTGTGCTGTCAGCTCTCCCATATAGATTCCCCCAAGGAATTTTGCTGTTTTTATTTTTTCCTAGACACACTCTGATGTCCAGAGATACTTGAACTCAAACAGCAAAGGCAGTAACTGTGCAGATTCATTGCTGTGTCAGATAGCAGCGTAGGTTTCTTTCTCTGACCATGTAGTCACTGCCTTTATCTGCCTCCTTTTTAAAGTGCTGTTGTTTTGATCTTTTTCCCCCAGTGTTCCAAAACAATGCAGCAGCATATAAAACAGTAATTGCTGCTTCTGAAATTCAAGGAAATCACCTCCAACACATAAACTACCTCAAAAAAGGAGCAGCTCTTACTGCTACCATGTTTTCCTCTCCTCCATTTTGGATTACCCAGTTGTTGGGAAATTAGGCAGGGCAAGTGACTGAAGTGTTAGTAGGGGAACACTTTGGAACTAATGATCATAATACTATTATTTTAAAATAGTTATGGAAAAGGATAAGTCTTCCATAAAAATTGAAGTTCTTAATTGGAGTCAGGTAAACTTTAAGGGTTTGAAACTGGAACTTTCAAGTGTTATTAGAGTAGACTGTTCACAGGAAAGGGGTAGCTGACAAGAGGGAGACCTTCAAAAGTGTGATAAGAAGAGTTCAGAGGTATTATATTCCTGTTAGAGTGAATAGCAAGGCTGGTAAAATTAGGGAACAATGGATGAGCTTCTAGTCAAGAACAAAAAAGAATCATATATTAAATTTTGACAACTAAGATCAACTGAATCTCTTGAATGGCATTCTCAAGATAGAAATCAGGAAGACAAAGAAGGATGTGAGATAGCCTTGGTAGATAAAGTTAAAGATAATCTAAAAAGATCCTACAATTACATTAATTGCAAGAGAACAACTAGAGAGAGAGTAGGATCCCTTAAAGATTAACAAGATCATCTTTGTGTTGAATCTCAGAGGTGGGAGAGGTATCAAATTAATATTTCACTTCAGTTTTTACTGTTGAGAAAGAAATGAAGGCTAGAGAACTCAGGAAAATACATATTGATGTTTTGGAAACAGTACTGAAGAGGAACTGCTGGAGGTCTTAGAAAACATAAAGGTGGATAAATCTCCAGGACCTGATCAAGTGTATCCCAGGATGTGTGGGAAGTTGGGGAGGAAATATTTGTATTATCTATACACATGGGTGAAGTACCAGAGCACTGGAGGATTGCTAATATTATGCAATTCTTTAAGAAAGGCTGTAAGAAGAAATCTGGAAATTATAGACTGTGAGTCTGACAATTGTGGTGGGTATGTTGTTGAAGGTGATTCTGAAAGAAAGGCTTTACATGCATTTGGAGAGGCAAAGATCAATTAAGGATAGTCAGTGTGGTTACATGCAAGGAAAATTGTGTCTCACAACTTGATTGAGTTTTTTGAAGGAGGAACCAAAAAGATTGATGAGGGCAGAGTGGTAGATGTTGTTTACTTGGACTTTAGTAAAGCCTTTGACAAGATTCTGTATGGTAGACTAATTAATAAAGTTAGATCACATGGGATTCAGGGTGATCTTGCCAATAGGAAACAAAATTTGCTTTATGATGGGAGACTGAGGGTGGTGGTATAAGGTTGGTTTTCGGATTGGAGCCTGTGACCAGCAGTGTTCCAAAGGGATTGGTGCTGGGCCCATTCTTGTTGAAATTTATATAACTGCTAGAGAAAGTGGTGGATGCAGGTGCAGTTATAATATTTAAAACACATTTGGATAAGTTCATGATTAGGAAAGATTTGGAAGGATTGGGCCAAGCGCAGGCAGGTGGGACTAGTTTAGTTTGAGAACATAGTCAGCATAGACGAGTTGGACCAAAGGGTCTGTTTCTGCTAAATTGCATATTTGTTAAAGGTTGTTTGGCTTCCTCATATGAGCATACAAATAAGGAGAAGAAGCCATTGAGCCTGGTCAACCACTTAATGTGATCATGGCTGATTTGATTCCAACCTCAAATCCACCTTCCTGCCTATCCAGATAATTGTTCACCACCTTGCTTAACAGGACTCTATTTGCCTTAAAAATATTGAAGGAATCTGTTTCCATCGCATTTTCAAGAAGAGCGATCCAAAGATTCACATCTCTCTGAGACAAAAAAAAATCACTTAATCTCTGTTCTTGTTTAAGAATATAATCCTAACATCATGCAAACTTTAAAGTAACTGCTATAGTTCCTTTCCATGGAAAGTAGCCAAAAGTCCAGAATGTAACAGTTGACAATCATGATGCTGTGAGATGTTGACATGTCCAGGAATATCCACTGTGCTGGTAAATCTGTTCCTGCAGACCCAGAATAACAGGAAAGAAACAAATGTTGAATTACTGCAAAGACTAAACATTTTCAGGTAGTCTTTGCATTGTATTGTACTTCGCATATTTTGTACTATTACGACAACAATTTATATTTGCTTAATGAAATGAAACGTCCCAGAGTGCTTCATATGAGCATAATAAAGCAATGGACGAAAGCAAGCCAGAGAAGAGATGTAAGGCCAGAAAACTTAAAAACATGGTGAAAGAGGTCAGTTTGGTGGAGCGTCATAAAGGATGGAATTAAGTAACTTTGAGACGTGGAGAGGTTTAGGGGTGAAAATCCATAGCTTGGGCCCTAGGTAGGTGAAGCACCAATACTAGATTGTTTAAAGTTAGAGGTGTACCACAGCCTTAAACGTCTATGCAGCTGGCAGAGATTAAATACAAAGAAGTGTGAAGGTACAAAGATTTTGAAACAAGAATAAGAATTTTAAAATCAATACATTTCAGTAGTTGGAGCCATAGTAGATCAATGAGCACAGGTTGAGAGGGGGAGGGCGACTTATAACAAGTTAAAACATGGGCAACAGAGTCTATGATGACCTCAAACATATAGAATGTGAAAGACCAGTTAGGTATACATTAAACAAGTTGAGTCTACAGATAACGAAGTCATGAAAGTGGGATTCTGCTATGAGTGTGATGAGGCAGCAGTGATTGGGCAATGTTATGTGCTGGAAATAGTTGATCAAAGTGATGCATGAATGTGAGGTCAGAAAACCATCTCAGGATCAAACATAATACTGAGGTTGCAAAACAAACTTAATCTTACACTTTTGGCAGGATAAGGCCTGAAACGTCGAATTTCCTGTTCCTTGGATGCTGCCTGACCTGCTGCGCTTTTCCAGCAACACATTTTCAGCTCTGATCTCCAGCATCTGCAGACCTCACTTTCTCCTCCGGAAAGCACAGCAGGTCAGGCAGCATCCAAGAAGCAGGAGAATCGACGTTTCAGGCCGGAGCCCTTCATCAGGAATGAGGCCTCGGATGCTGCCTGACCTGTTGTGCTTTTCCAGCAACACACTCTTGACTCTGATCTCTAGCATCTGCAGACCTCACTTTCTCCTAGTTGATTCCTTCCTGAATGAATGTCAGCCAAATTAAGATTTACCATATCGCATTGGCCAGTATTTCTTAGTTAGCCAGAAAATTGAGCTGAAGCAAACTCTTAAAAGGTTCTTCAGACATTCTTAGAAATAATTACCAATTCACAGAACTTTTAAAGAAATTACAGATTGTCCTTATTGTATACTTTTCGGGTCAAAAGTCCTCACACTTATAGTTATAGAGATAGAAACAGACTCTTCAGTCCAACTCGTCCATGCCGACCAGATATCTGAAAGCAATCTAGTCCCATTTGCCAGCACTAAGCTCATATCACTCTAAACTCTTCCTATACATATACCCACCCAGACGCCTTTTAAATATTGTAATTGAACCAGCCTCCACTAATTCCTCTGGCAACTCATTCCATACATTGTTGTGGTTCTGTTCGCCGAGGTGAGAACTTGTATTGCAGACGTTTCCTCAGTGCTTGGGAGCCTTCTGTAAAGTACTTTTGTGTTGTTTTCTCTGGCATTTATAGTGGTTTGTCTCTGCCACTTCCAGTTGTCAGTTCCAGCTCTCCGCTGCAGTGGCCTGTATATTGGGTCCAGGTCGATGTGTTTGTTAATAGAATTTGTGGATGAGTGCCATGCCTCTAGGAATTCCCTGGCTGTTCTCTGTTTAGCTTCTCCTATAATAGTAGTGTTGTCCCAGTCGAACTCATGTTGCTTGTCATCTCCGTGTGTGGCTACTAAGGATAGCTGGACATGTCATTTCGTGGCTAGTTGGTGTTCATGGATACGGATCGTTAGCTGTCTTCCAGTTTGTCCTATGTAGTGTTTTGTGCTGTCCTTGCATGGGATTTTATACACTATGTTGGTTTTGGTCATGCTGGGTATCAGGACCTTTGTCCTGGTGAGATGTTGTCTGAGAGTGGCTGTTTGTTTGTGTGCTGTTATGAGTCCTAGTGGTCATAGTAGTCTGGCTGTCAGTTCAGAAATGTTCTCGATACATGGTTACGTGGCTAGTCCTTTGGGTTGTGGCATGTCCTCATTCCGTTGTCTTTCCCTTCGGCATCTGTTGATGAAATTGCGGGGGGTATGCGTTTTTGGTGAATACATTGTAGAGGTGTTCTTCTTCCTCTTTTTGCAGTTCTGGTGTGCTGCAGTGTGTTGTGACCCTTTTGAACAGTGTCTTGAAGCAACTTCTTTTGGGGTGGTTGTTTTCATAGTTCAGGACTTGGTCTGTGTGTGTGTGGCTTTCCTGTATACCTTTGTGGTGAATTCTCCGCTCGGTGTTCTCTGTACCATCATGTCTAGGAATGGTAGTTGGTTGTCCTTTTCTTCCTCTCTTGTGAATGGGATTCCTGTGAGTGTGGCGTTGATGATGGTGTGTGTTTTCTATTTCTGTGATTTTAATGATTATAAAGGTGTCATCCATGTATCTGACCCAGAGTTTGGGTTGAATTTGCGTTAAGACTGTTTGTTCTAATCTTCTGCTATGAGTCCAGAGATGGGTGAGCCCACGGGTGTGCCATTGATTTGTTCATATATTTGGTTGTTGAATGTGAAGTGTGTTATGAGGCATAGGTCCAATAGTTTGGGTATGCGGTCTTTGTTGATAGGTACCCTGTCTTGTCTGTTCTATATGTCCAACAGGTTGGCTATTGTATCTCTGGCTAGGGTTTTCTCGATTGAGGTGAACTCATTCGATGTAACGGCACTGTTCACCTCTATCAATGTATGGTAACGTGGCACTCATCCACAGATTCTATCAACAAACTCATCGACCTGGACCCAATATACCGGCCACTGCAGCGGGCAGCTGGAACTGACAACCGGAAGCGGCAGAGACAAACCATTATAAATGCCGGAAGAAACATCACAGGAGCGCTTCACAGGAGGTTCCCAAGCACTGAGGATGTCATCTAGACAGGGGATGAAACGTCTGCAACACAAATTCCCAGCTCAGCGAACAGAACCACAACAATGAGCACACGAGCTACAAATCTTCTCACAAACTTTGATCATTCCATACATGCACCACCTCTGCATGAAAACGTTGCCCCTTAGATCTCTTTTAAATGTGCTAACCATTGAGCCACTGTGAGCAGCACGGTTAGCACTGTTGCTTCACAGCACCAGGGACCTGGGTTCAATTCCAGCCTTGGGTGACTGCCTGTGCAGAGCTTGCATGTTTTCCCCGTGTCTGTGTGGGTTTCCTCTGGGTGCTCTGGTTTCCTCCCACAGTCCAAAGATGTGCAGTTTAGGTGAATTAGAGTAGGGGAACAAGTCTGTGTCAGATACTCTTCAGTGGGTCTTGTGGATTTGTTGGGCCTCTATTGGTATCTTGGAGCCTGTTTCCACACTGTAGGGATTCTATAAGGTCTATAAATCTTTCCCATCTCCCTTTAAACCCATGCCCCCTAGTTCTGGACTTCCCACCCCAGAAAAAATACCTTGTCTATTTACCCTATCCATGTCCCTCATGATTTTATAAATCTCTATACCATTCTCTTCACTGTTCCTTTCTGTAGTTATGTTTGAAGGGTTGAATTATGATGTCATGTTTCTCAATGCTTCGAAATAACTGTTCTGTACTGGGCAATTACTCAGAAAAAGTCAGAACTAAGGACCATATAAACTCGACATTTGTTGCGATCTACCAGGAAGGTTTTATTTAGAGCTCACATGACTCAACTTTTAAAGGGATACTGTTCCAACTTAACATCCACTAATTACAATGCATAACAGCAACAAGATGATCTTCTTTCAGAGTCTGTTCTGTTTGAAATGTATTTTTAAATTTGATCTGAATTATGACAAAATCATCTTCAAAAAATGAAGTCTTTGACACTATTTGAGTATTGACAGGGCTCCAAGGTACCAATGGAAGTGTCATATTATGAACCCTCTGGTTCCTCTTCAAACCCCAATTATTTTTGATAAATTATACACAATTTCTGTAGTTACTTCTCTTAGGATCCTAGAATGCAAGCCATTAGGGCAGGAGAACTTATCTGCTTTTAGCCCCATTAATTTGTCAAAGGCTATTTCTTCAGTGATGGTTATCATAATTCCTCCACATATCTTTAGTATTAATAGAATGTTCAAAAGTACCTCTATCATCAAGAGTGATGTAAAATATCTATATAACCCCTCTGCTGTTCTTTTTTGTTCAAAACTATCTGCCCAGATTCATTTTCTAAAGAGCTTATGTTCACTTTGACCTCTCTTTCTTTTTAATATATTTAGAGATACTAATGTCAGTTTTTATAGTTTTCCTTAAAATTTATTTTCTCTATCTTTATTATATTTTTAGTCTTCCTTTGCTGAATTCTGAATTAATCCCAGTCTTCAGGGTTATCATTTTGTTTGGCTTCCTTATGTACAACTTACTGAAAAAGGGAGGGAAGCAAAAAGTAGGTAACTATAGGCCTATTGTTAGAAAAGTATTGGAATCAACTATTAAGGAATTAATAGCAAAACATCTGGAAAATCATAATCCAATCATAACCTAACTAAGAAGAGTTAACAAGACTTTATGAAAGGGAAATCCTGTCTGATAAATTGTTTAGAATTTTTCATGTAAGTTTCAACCAGACTGGATAGAGGAGAATGAGTAGATTTTTCTTCCAACTTAATTCCCTGCTTAACTTCTTTGGTTAGCCATGGTTGATTTATCCTTTTCATAGAGTCTTTCTTCCTTACTGGGATATATTTTTCCTGAGTCATGAATTACCTCTTTAAACTGTTTGTTTACTATCTTCCTGTTAACCTGTCTGCCCAGTATACTTTAGCAACAGCTATCCTTATTTTATTGTAATTCCCTATATGTAAGTAAAGCAGTTATTTTTGACCTGTTTCTTATTCCTGAACTGAATATTACATTCTATCATGTTATGATCACTACTTCCTAGGGGGATCTTTAATTCTGAGATCATTTATTAAACCTGCCTTATTACCCATTACCACATCAAAGTCAGCCTGCTCCCTGGTTGGCTCCATCACATATTGCTCTAAGAAACTAATGCACTCTATGAATTAGTTGTTGTTGCTCCCCTTTCCAGTTTAATTAACCCAACCAACCTGAAGATTAAACCCATGAATAGTTATTGCTCCATTCTTATAACATGCTCCTACTATTTGTCCATTTATAGCCTTTCCCACAGAATGGTTACTGATTGGAGTGTGCACACTAGGGTCATAGAGATGTACAGTACAGAAGCAGACCCTTCAGTCCAATTCATCTATGCTGACTGGATATCCCAACCTAATCTAGTCCCACATGCCAACACCCGGCCCATATCCCTTAAAACCCTTCCTATTCATATATCCATCCAAATGCCTCCTAAATGTTGTAACTGTACTAGCTTCCGCCACTTCCTCTGGCAGCTCACTCTATGCACATACCATCCTCTGCATGAAAACATTGCCCCTTAGGTCTCTTTTATATCTTTCCCTTCTCACCCTAAACTTATGCTCTCTAGTTCATGACTCCTCCACCCCAGGGAAGAGACTTTGTCTATTTATCCTATCCATGCCCCTCATGATTTTATAAGCCTCTATAAGGTCACCCCTCAGCCTCTGATGTTCCAGGGAAAACAGCCCCAGCCTATTCAACCTCTCCCTATAGCTCAAATCCTCCAACCCTGGCAACATCATTATAAATTTTTTCTGAACCTTTTCAAGTTTCACAACATCTTTCCGATAGGAAGGAAACCAGAATTGGCAATGACCTCGCAACTCCTGTACTCCATATTCTGGCCAATAAAGGAAAGCATACCAAACATCGTCTTCACTATCCTATCTACCTGCGACTCCACTTGCAAAGAGCTATGAACCTGCACTCCAAGGTCTCTTGGTTCAGCAACACTCCCTAGGACCTTATCATTAAGTGCATAAGTCCTACTAAGATTTGCTTTCCCAAAATGCAGCACTTCTCATTTATCTAAATTAAGCTCCATCTGCCACTTTTCAGCCCATTGGTCCATCTGATCAAGATCTCTACTCCTAGCAATTCTACCATTTCTTTCCCCTGCTGCCAAAATGGGCTCCGCATCAAACTCACAAATGCCTTATTTAGTTCAAAGCTGTTTCTACAGCCCTAGTTAAATGACTTGCCAGCACTCGGGTCCCAACATGATTCAGGTGGAATGTATCCCATCAGAACAGCTTTGAGACATCTGCATGAGTATATGAATAGGAAGGGTTTAGAGGGAGATGGGCCAAATACGGGCAAATGAGACTAAATTAATTTAGAATATCTGGTTGGCATAGAGACGTTGGACCTAAGGGTCTGTTTCTGCACTGTACATCTCTATGACTCCAACTGGTGCTAACATCCTGTAAATTCAAACCCATTTCTCCCATATCAATCTTTGAGCCATGCATTTTACTTCTTTAATCTTATAGATTTTGTGCCAATTAACTCATGACTAAGGTAGTAATCCGGAGATTCCCAGAAGTGACTGAACAGATGATAATCCTGACCATGCAACTCAGAACTGAACGCTGATGGTGGATCAGACACATGACCTACCCTGTGTATATAAGGAACAGAATGTTGTGGAACTGTGTAACTACATAAAATCACACATGCTGAAGAAAAAATCTTGTGTAAGGCACATCTTTGTTGCATTAACTACTAAAAATGAATTTTATATTTTTATTTGAGGTACCACTGTTAATTCATGTTTAATGCGCATTGGTACCAATACACATCAAAATAAAACCTACAAAAAGTGGATTGTTGTTACTAATTTCTTCTTTGGATAATCATTAAGTGAATTTGGTTAATTTGTCTTGTAAGAGATGTTAATTAACTGTATTGCAACTCCTGGAACAAGATGTTATATTCAGGTGCAAACCAACTGTAATGTCAAGAATAATTTTGAAGTCTTCATTGAAAAGATAATACATGAAAATGAGAAGAGAACTGTTGACTATTTTATATTTAATGTGCACAATCTAGTGAGTGTCAGGTCTGTACTTGGAGCTTAACAAGATTCTGATGGCATCAGAGCATGCCTGAATACCAATGTCCAAAAAACTACAAATGAGAAGGCGACAGATAATCAAATACTGGGCATTGTAGCTGATCCAAAATCTCAAGAGGTCCAGCAAGTTGAAGAAGCTGATGACAATGAAAATGCCAAGACAGAGCCACTGATGAAAGGATCTCACTTTAACAAGGTATTTTGTGATGTATATCCCAATTGGCCATTGTATTACATAAATAAGATATGGGCTCAAGATTTTGGTGGTAATAGGTTAGCAGCAATAAAGGGTTGGCTAATGGATGAAAAAAGACAATACGAATAAATGGGGCATTTTAAAGTTGACAGGCTGGAACAATACAGTGCTGCAAGGATCAGTGGCAGAGCCTCAGATATTTACAAACTATATTAACTGCTTAGATGAAGGATGAAGCCAAACAGAACAACTTTCTTTAAGGTAGATGCAAAAAGGCTGAAAAGGTTAAGTGAGTGTGCAGTAAATTTGCAGAAGGCGTATAATGTAGAGAATTGTAAAATCATTCACTTTAGTGGGAAGAAAGGCAGTTATTTTTCAAATGGTGAAAAGGTTTTAAATGTAGTTATTTGCAGAGGCATGGAGTCCTTAAAGAAATGATGCAGAATATTATCCCAGTCTTAAAATGCTACCACTGACTTTGGCCTCCTTATGCACCTCTATTTAAAATGGGAGGGAAGCAAAAAGCGGGTAACTCTCCTCACTGTCAGTGATGGGGAACACTGTCAGATCTACATATCTGTGCACACAACTAGCTGAACAGTAGGCAATATTGAAATGGGATCCTTAGGTGTCAGGGTATGACTGCACCTGCCCCCACATGACGTAAGTGGTGTTCATTGTACAATCCCAACTATCGAAACTTGTTAGCAGGCCAAGAGTGACATGACAATGTACATCAAGGCATCTACAGGCAAATAGATACAGGGACAACTAAATTAACAGATAAATGCAAGGGCTTATGAAATATAATAATGATTGATACAACATTGTCACGTTGAAAGTTTAGTTTTCAAACATTGCTTGCAACACAAACTATGCACATCACATTGTATGTTGAACAAACTATGTACATGAGCTTTCTAGCTAGCACTCTCACAAGGCATGAGTAGACTTTTCTCTTCCACTTCCTCTCCCTCCCACTGCGATGCACTGCACTTACCAGTTCCACACGTGGGATGAGAAGTGCCTGTTACATAGTGGAGCCTGTTGGCCCCTGAGGTTTAGTCAGATAACCTCAGGGACATTTGTGTCTGAACAAGCCACACAAGAGTTTTCTTGCTCAAGTAAGTCAACTTTCACTGTTCTGCAGAAATTTGTTAAGTGTTTGAACAAGGCCTTGCCATTGAGGACCATACTGTGCATTAATATATCAACATTATTGCCTTGATGGAAATGTGGCAAATAGCTGCTGATATCTTCCACCTAAACAAAATTTTCTTTTTTAGCCCTGCTTTCCATGACAAACCCTGTGAAGACCATTATTTAGATTACTTACAGTGTGGAAACAGGCCCTTCGGCCCAACAAGTCCACACCGACCCGCCAAAGCGCAACCCCCCCATACCCCTACATTTACCCCTTACCTAACACTACGGGCAATTTAACATAGCCAATTCACCTAAATCGCACATCTTTGGACTGTGGGAGGAAACCGGAGCACACCCACGCAGACACGGGGAGAATGTGCAAACTCCACACAATCAGTCGCCTGAGGCGGGAATTGAACCCGGGTCTCAGGCGCTGTGAGACAGCAGTGCTAACCACTGTGCCACTGTGCCGCCCATTATGTCTGGTTCTTATCGTCTAACTTGTTGCATCCTCTACTTCTCTCGCAATCATTCTTCCTAAAACACCTTACATTGTTCCAATCCTGTTGCTTCTCATTTAAATCCTCACTCCCTACTGCTCACCCAAATACCATAAATATTTTCTCATTGAAATTTCTTAACTGTTTTTCCCCCTGCACTTTGCAACTTTTCATCTTCAATGATTTCAACTTCCATCTCAAATCCTCACACTGTCTTGCCTCAGTTCACACCCTCTATCCTGTCCTAATCTCTTCCCTGATTAAACAAAAGCCTCCCAAATCCTTATTCATAGCCATCCCTTGACTTGGCCATCTTTCATGGTCTCTATACTCAATCGCAGATAACACAAATTCTGAAACTTATTGCCCATATCATCTTTCTTCCTTTCAACCCTTTCTCTCTTTGTCACCACCCCTGGAAAATTTACTCTCTCCAAATTCATTTACTCCAAATGCTCTTTCAAAAACCGAAATTTTAGCCAATGGCCCTCCATTCACTATGACATTTCCATCACTATTAAACTGTTCAATTACACCCTGAAGCACACCTTCATTGCCATAAATATTATTAAAACTATTATCTTCATTCTAATTTTCCCCAATTAGACCCTCAGCTCTGCTCCCTTAAAAGGGATGTGGACTTGAATGGATATTATGGACACACAGTTTATCCATTCATTGTTAGGTTTTGCTGGACCACACAAAGCATTACCAGCTCTTGTTCCCTTCTGACAAAATTGCAGTTTTTTTCTTCCAGATTTAATCTAAACTTATATATTTTATTAAATGCCTCATCATGAAGTTCATGGTTAGCATTGTCACAGATTGAGGCATCCATTCAGCTGCCTCTGATGGTAATCTCTCTACCCCATCCCACTGGGTCAATTTGTTTCTGGTATCCTCCTGTTCTCATCTGGAAATCCATCTTTCTCTTGATTCTTCCTTTTCTGACTGTATCTTTTCCATAAGATCCATCTCTTGTTCCCTTGACTCAATTACTACTAAATTACATACTGCCTGATTTATTTCCTTCCTCCCATGTTCGTTGGCATGGTCCGTTCTCCTCAGGTAATTTCTTCATCTTCTTTAAACCTAATTTCAACCAACACATTGATTTCCTCACACTTGCAATCTTCCTAGAACTCCATGTTTGTAACTTTCAATCTAGTTTCTGGCTGGTTACAGTACCAACATGGCTTTGCCATATTCACAAATGAAACACTATGTGACTGTGAAAAAGGAAACAATCCTATTTTATGGTCTTGAAACTATTTGGAGCCTTTGACAAGATTAACACTCTCCTTTCTTCAAACCATCTTTTAACTGCATGGAACAGCACTCTTTGTTCCATCCTTACCTATCCAGTCATAGCCAAGAGAATTCCTATGACCGCTTTGTTCCTGCTCTTAATATCACTTCAAGCATCCGTAAGGATTGATCAATATCTCCTCTGACCTCTGAGCCACATAATTCCCTCACATCATCCAAAACAAAATCAGAGTTATCAATATATACACTGATAACTCCAAGCTCTAGTTCACCACTTCATTAAACTGCTCCATTGTCTCTGAATTTTTAGATTGCTTATCTGACATCCAGTATTGGATGAGCAAATATTTTCTTTGACTTTAAAATAGGAAAGGTGGTCATCTGCAGACTTCACCATAAATTAATCTCAGTCATCAATTTCATCTCTCCCCAGTATACATCTGTGTCCGAATAAGATTGTTCACAACTTTTATATCACACTGACTTCAAGTGAGATGCTGACTACGTAGTCACCTCTTCACTAAAACTATCTCTCTGAAAGACCATCTAACTGTGATCTTGCCTCAGTTCTGAAAACTGTGATTATGTCTGTGGTGCTCTTTTAATTTTTGTTTCCAAAACATTCCTGGTTGGCCTCCATAATTCAACCTTGCAGAAACTTGTTTATCCAATACTCAACAGCCAGCGTACCAACTCATAGCAAAATTTGTTCACTCATTATTTATGTGCAATATCTCAATTTTAAAATTCTTATCCTTTCAATCTGTGCGTATGTTTTCAAAGCATACACAACTGCGAGGACAGATTTTACCAACTATGTCACACAAAATCTCTCTTCCATTCAACGACTGTGTACGATGGCTGCCATGACTTGGAAGTGCCTGTGTTGGACTGGGGCGGACAAAGTTAAAAATCACACAACACCAGGTTGTAGTCCAACAGGTTTACTTGGAAGCACTAGCTTTTGGAGTGCTGCTCCTTCATCAGGTGGTTGTGAAGGTTAAGATCAAACACATAATGAAGGAGCAGCGCTCCAAAAGCTAGTGCTTCCAAATAACCCAATTCAACTATGACCTGGTGTTGTGTGACTTTTAACTTTGTTCACCCCAGTCCAACAAAGGCACTTCCAAGTCATGGCAGCCATCGTACACAGTCGTTGAAGTGGAAGAGAGATTTTGTGTGACATAGTTGGTAAAATCTGTCCTCGCAGTTGCTGAAACATGTTGCTGATGAGTTGTACAACCCTACAACTTGGAAAATCTTCAGTAAGATTTAAAAGATGAGGATTTTCAGGTATACTGTTCTCAGTATGGAGAAGAGTCACCGAGGAATATATCTGCAATAAATGCTGTTGTTTGCGAATCCAAACAGATCAAATGGATCTGCTGGAGAGTTAGAGACAATGAGGAATTTACAAGAGTAAGGGGGGTGATGGATAGCAGTTATAGGAAGGGAGAAAAGTCACAGATACAGTCACACAGATGGGTTAATTCTAGGAAAGGTAAGAGGGGTAGGCAGGTGCCTTCTGTGGCTATCCCCATTTCAAACAAATATGCTGTCATGGAAATAGTAGGGAGTGATGGATTCTCAGGGGAATGTAGCACAAACAGACAAGATTCTGGTATTGAAACTGGCTCTAATGCAATAAGGGGTAAATCCGGTTCCAAGAGATCGATCAGATGTTTCTGTGGCCAGCAGCAAAAAATCAGAATAGTGTGTTGCTTCCCTGGATCAAGGATTTCTCAGAGACGAAGCAGAATGTTCTCAAGGGGGAGAGGGGCCAGCAGGAGGTCGTTGTCCACATTGGAACCAATAACATAGGGAGGGAAAAGGTTGAGATTCTGAAGGGAGATGATAGAGAGTTAGGCAGGAATTTAAAAAGGAGGTTCTCGAGAGTGGCAATACCTGGATTACTTCTGGTGCTACGAGCTAGTGAGAGCAGGAATAGGAGGATAGAGCAGATGAATGCATGGCTGAGGAGCTAGTGTATGGGAGAAAGATGCACATTTTTGGATCATGAAGCTATTTTGGGGTAGAACTGACCTGTACAAGAAGGATGGATTGCACCTAAATTGAAAGGGGACTAATATACTGGCAGGAAGATTTGCCAGAACTGCTCAGGAGGATTTAAACTAGTAAGGTTGGGGGGGGGGGAGGTTTGGCGGGGTGGGACCAAGGGAGATAGTGAGGAAAATGGTACAGTTGAGAACAGAAGCGAGTCAAACAGTCAGGGCGGGCAGGGACAAAGCAGAGAACAAGATAGGACTGATAAATTAGACTGCATTTACAGTATTTAAATGCAAGGACCCTAACAGCAAAGGCAGATGAACTCAGGGCATGGTTAGGAACATGGGACTGGGATATCATGGCAATTACAGAAACATGACTCAGGGATGGACAGGACTGGCAGCTTAATGTTCTAGGAATCAAATGCTACAGGAAGGACAGAAAGGGAGGCAAGAGACAAGGGGGAGTGGTATTTTTGATAAGGGATAGCATTACAGCTGTACTGAGGGGGAGTATTCCCTAAAACACCCAGGGAAATTATTTGGGTGGAACTGAGAAAGTAGAAAGGGATGATCATCTCATTGGGATTGTATTATAGACTCCCTAATAGAGGAAATTGAGAAACAAATTTGTAAGGAGACATCAGTTATCTGTAAGAATAATAGAGTGTTTAGGGTAGAGGATTTTAACTTTCCAAACATAGACTGGGACTGCCATAGTGTTAAGAGTTTAGATGGAGAGGAATTTGTTAAGTGTGTACAAGAAAATATTCTTATTCAGTACGTGGATGTACCTACTAGAGAAAGTGCCTACTTGATCTACTCTCGGGAAATAAGGCAGGGCAGGTGACTGAGGTGTCAGTTGGGGAGCACTTTGGGAGCATAATTCTTTTAGTTTTAACATATTGTTGGAAAAAGATAGATGAGATCTAAAAGTTGATGTTCTAAATTGGAGAAAGGCCAATTTTGACGGTATTAGGCAAGAACGTTCAAAAGCTGATGGGGGCAAATGTTCGCAGGTAAAGGGACGGCTGGAAAATGGGAAGCCTTCAGAAATGAGATAATGAGAGTCCAGAGACAGTACATTCCTGAGAGTGTGAAATGGAAGGCTGGTAGGTATAGGGAATGCTGGATGACTGGAAAATGTGTGGGTTTGGTTAAGAAAAAGAAGGAAGCATATCTCAGGTTTAGACAGAATAGTTCGAGTGAATCCTTAGAAGGGTATAAAGGCAATAGGAGTATACTTATGAGGGAAATCAGGAAGGCAAAAAGGGGACATGGGATAGCTTTGGCAAATAGAGTTAAGGAGAATCCAAAAGGTTTGTACAAATACAGTAAGGACAAAAGGGTACAGAGAGAGAGAATAGGGCACCTCAGAGATCAGCAAGGCGGTCTTCGTGTGGAGCCACAGAAGATGGGGGAGGGGTACTAAACGAGTATTTTGAATCAGTATTTACTGTGGAAAAGGATTTGGAAGATATAGAATGTGGGAAAATAGATGGTGACATCTTGAAAAATGTCCATTTTACAGAGGAGGAAGTGCTGGATGTCTTGAAACACGTAAAAATGGATAAATCCCCAGGACCTGATCAGATGTACCCTAGAACTCTGTGGGAAGCTAGGGATGTGGTTGCTGGGCCTCTTGCTGCGATATTTGTATCATTAATAGTCGCAGGAGAGGTGCTGGAAGACTGGAGGTTGGCTAATCTGGTGCCACTGTTTAAGAAAGGAGGTAGGGATAAGCCAGGGAACTCTAGACCAGTGAGCCTGATGTCAGTGGGGGGAATTTGTTGGAGAGAATCCTGAGGGACAGGATATATGTGTACTTGGAAAGGAAAGGACTGATTAAGGAGAGTCAACATGGCTTGGAAAATCATGTCTCACAAACTTGATTGAGTTTTTTGAAGAAGTAACAAAGAAGATTGATGACGGCATTAGACATGATCAGTAAGGCGTTCGACAAGGTTCCCCTTGGGAGACTGGTGAGCAAGGTTAGATCTCGTGGCATACAGGGAGAGCTAGCCATTTGGATACAGAACTGCTCAAAGGTAGAAGATAGAGGGTGGTGGTAGAGGGTCGTTTTTCAGACTGGAGGCCTGTGACCAGTGGGGTGCCACAAGGATCAGTACTGAGTCTACTACTTTTCACCATTTATATAAGTGATTTGGATCTGAGCATTAGAGGTATAGTCAGTAAGTTTGCAGATGACACCAAAATTGGAGGTGTAGCGGACAATGAGGAAGGTTACCTCAGAATACAATGGAATCTTGATCAGATGAGCCAACGGGCTGATGAGTGGAAGATGGAGTTTAATTTAGATAAATGTGAGGTGCTGCATTTTGGGAAAGCAATTCTTAGCTGGACTCATACACTTAATGACAAGGTCCTAGGGAGTGTTGCTGAACAAAGAGACCTTGGAGTGCAGGTTCAAAGCTCCCTGAAAGTGGAGTCGCCGGCAGATAGGATAGTGAAGGCAGCATTTGGTATGCTTTGCTTATTGGTCAGAGTATTGAGTACAGGAGTTGGGAGGTCATGTTGCGGCTGTACAGGACATTGGTTAGGCCACTGTTGGAATATTGTGTGCAATTCTGGTCTCCTTCCTATTGGAAAGATGTTCTGAAACTTAAATGGATTTACAAGGATGTTGCCTGGGTTGGAGAATTTGAGCTATAGGGAGAGATTGATTATGCAGTGGCTGTTTTCCCTGTAGCGTCAGAGGCTGAAGAATGCCCTTATTGAGGTTTATAAAATCATGAGGGGCATGGATAGGATAAATAGGCAAAGTCTCTTCTCTGGGGTGGGAGAGTGCAGAAATAGAAGGCATAGGTTTAGGGTGAGAGGGGAAAGATATAAAAGAGACCTAACAGACAACTTTTTGATGCAGCAGGTGATACTTGTATGAAATGAGCTGCCAGAGGAATTGGTGGAAGCTGGTACAATTGCAGCATTTAAGAGGCATCTGCATGGGTATATGAATAGGAAGGGTTTGGAGGGATATGGGCCAGGTGCTGGCAGGTGTGACTAGATTGGGTTGCGATATTTGGTGACATGGACAAGTTGGACCGAAGCATCTGTTTCCGTGCTGTACATCTCTATGACTCTATGACCCTAAGAGTCAAAAAGTGAAAAACTGGAAAAGCATAGCAGGTCAGGTAGCATCCAAGGAGCAGGAGAGTTGATGTTTCGGGCATAAGCCCTTCACCAGGAATGTGGAGGGACCCTGGTCCTCATCTTTCACCCCATGAATCTCCGGATATAACACATTATCCTCTGCCAATTCACCACCTACAGTCAGACCCCACCACCAAAAATATGTTTCCCTCCCCAACCCTATATGCATTCTGCACAGACCATTCCATTTGTTACTCCCTCATTAGGTCCATGTCCCAACCAACCCACCCTCTGTATCCTGCACCTTACCCTGCTGCTACATGAGGTGCAAAACCTGTGCCAATACCTCCCCACCTCCTGCACCTCTGTGAAAGGCCCCAAAGGATCATTTCAAATCTGGTGGGGAGCTTTTCTGAACATCCACCCACCTCATCTACTGCATCGATTACTCTCATGTGGTCTCCTCTACATCAGGGAGACAGGACACCAACTCGCAGAGCGGTTCAGAGAATATCTCTGGTCTGCATGCACGAAAAAACCCACCGCCCTGTGGCCAACCACTTCAACTCCACCTCCCGCTCCCCCAAGAACATGCAAGTCCTGGACCTCCTCCACCAACAAATCAAAGTCACCTGCCAACTGGAGGAAGAACGCCTCATCTTCTGCGTCAGGACCCTACAACCACATGGTATCAATATTGACTTCACCCCAGATCCAACCTTCATCGTCCTCTTGACTTGTCCTACCTGTCCATCTTCCTTTTCACCTATCTACTCCACCCTCCACACCGACCTATCACATTTAGCTCCCACTTGCATCCATCTATTACCATCATACCTAGCTTACTCCCAGCCCCAACCCCCTATTTATCTCTCATCCCCCTTCTCCCTCCACATTCCTGATGAAGAGCTTACATCTGAAATGTTGACTCTCCTGCTCCTGACCTGCTGTGCTTTACCAGCACCACATGTTTTGACTCTGACTCTTCAGCATGTGCAAACCTCACCTTCTCTCAGTATAACATTCAGACATAAAAGCAGACAAACATCATCCAATTAAGTATTTCAGTTTTTATTTTAACAATTAAGAGTGCCCTTTGTAACTTGGTAAGTACTGCTTTTTTTCCTGGTAATTAATGGAAAAATAGAAAATATATTTTAATTAAAACACACCAAAGCCACTGCAAGTACTTTCTTTCAAAGTTCTAGCTTCTGCGAGAACAGGGCACTTAAAATATTTTTATCTTACTTGATAGAAAATCCAATTTTTAAAAAAAGTCACTCAGTTTAAAATGGAAGAGTGGTCTTGCGAGAACAGTACAGAATTTGTTTGATCAAGAATGAATTGAGGTTCAAGCTTTATTGATTGGGTTATGAACTAAATTGAATGGCATATGGTTCCTGCCTAATGTGTGCTTTATATCTCATTAGCATTCCATTAGATTACTTCATGTTATTGTGATTTGATATTAAAAATATCTAAAGTATTCTTTGATCATTCTTTGGCTGAATCCTCTGCAAAGGAACAAACAAGTATTGGTAGATTCACATTATATTGTGCATGACAAATGGGAGATCTCATTTCTTCCAGTCTCTATCGCCTTCGTGTTGCTTTTTCTGTCTTCTTCATTCTTTCTAGGTAGCTCTCTGGGCTATTGCAAAGGCCAGTTAAGAATTAATCACATTGCTTGGATCAGAAGTTACATGTGGGCTAGATCGTGTAAGAATGACAGATTTGCCACCTTAAATTAGATAATTAAAGTAAACCAGATAGCTTTTTAATGAGAATTAATGATAGTCTCACAAGACAATTCTGAGAAGAACTTTATATTGCAGATTTATTAATTGAATTTGAATCCCAAGAGCTTCCATGGTTAGATTTGAATCCAGAGCATTAGCTAAGGCTTCTGGATTACAAGTCCAGTGACATCACCACGATACCACATACTCCCATTTTCCTGATCCTTGTTCCCATCCTGACTCCTATTTTCTACTACTTTCTCCTTTTCCATCATTACTTCCCTTCTAATCCATTATCTTAACCTATTTTTCATTTGGAAACTTTTCAAGAAAATTCTCACAAGAACATGTCCTTGAATAACTCTGCCAGAAGTTTCATGTTAGTACAGATCACAGCAGGAACTTCTCATTAATTTTTGTCCCCTGCTACCAAAACCAAAATATAATTTTCCTTCACAGCAAGACTTGTACTTGGCAGGACTCAATGCTTACTTCTCTTAGTCCCATGGCATTTGCTTTTGTTTAAAGTAAAACACTGTGATTGGGTTATTTTATATCCCTATATCACACAGACTTGACAAACTTACATACATTAATAATCTGTTAAAAGACATGGCAGGACATTTCATTTTCATTACAAATTTTAGGATGCCAATCTGTCTATTTTCAAATATGTTGCCTGCTGTACATTGAAATTTTTTTTTGTTTAACCTGACCTTAAATAACATGAGTCAGTTTGACCTTAAATGAGCTCAACTTAGAGGTGGAGCTTACCTTGAGCGAACTTTTCTATTTATACCTAAGCTAGAACTGAAAAAAAAGTACATTTTATTAAAAAGTAGATAGTTACTTTAAATAGAAATGCTTTGTTCCATCAAGAAAATGATACGATATGAAAGCAAATTGTGTACAACCGTTTTAAACTGGATTTTGTGTGTATATTCCTGAACAGTCTTAACAACAAAACATTTTGCAAGTCTTATTTTGATCAATAAGTGAGGAATACTGGAAATTCATCATCATTTTCATCATAAAACACATAATGGATTTGATTGATTCAATTTGAAATAATACATGATAATGCTATTTTCTTAATATAGATATTTAACAGTAATTTATTTTCCTGACTAGATTTATGTAGAAAGTAAGAACTGAAGTTACTATACCATATCAATTTTTATGATAACTATTTTCAAAACTTTTAAAATATTGATTTATGGGATGTGGGTGACGCTGGCTGGCTATCATTTATTGCTTGTCACTAGTTACCCTTGAGAAGGTGGTGGTGAGCTGCCTTCCTGAATCACTGCAGTCCATCTGCTGTTGGTTGACCCACAATGCCATTAGGGAAGGAATTCCAGGATCTTGACTCATGTACATGATGCAATATACTTTCCCTTTTTAATATACTGCATTGGTCCAAAATTATGAAACTGCAAAGATATTAACAGGAGTATAGTGGTTCTGTTACTAGAGAGGAATCAGAGTCAAACAGCCCAAAAACAGACCCCCCTGTCCAACTTGTCCATGCTGACCAAGTTTCCCAAACTAAACAAGTCCCATTTGCCTGTTTTTAATCCATATCCCTCTAAGTCTTTCCTATTCATGTATCCATCAGAATGTCTTTTAAATGTTGTAACTATACCTGCATCTACCACTTTCTCTGGCAGTTCATTCCACACATGAATCACCCTGTGTAAAAAAATTGTGTCTCAGATTCCCTTCAAATCTTTCTCCTGTCACCTTGAAATGATGCCTTTAAGTTTTGAATTCCCAAACCCTAGGAAATAAAGACCTTTTCTATTCACCTTACTTATGCCCTTCATGATTTTATAAAACTCTATACTCCAGTGAAAAAAGTCCCAACTTATCCAGTCTCTCCTTATAACTCAAACTTTCCAGACCCAGTAGCAATCTTATAAATCCTTTCTGCACCCTCTCTAATTTAACAATATCTTCCCTTTAACAGGGCAATCAGAACTGCACATAGTGCTCTAGCCCAATGATCTGATAACAGCTGGAAACTTTAAATTCAACTAATCAAATAAATCAGGAATACAATGCTATTATCGGAAACGGTGACCATGAAATTACTGGATCAAGTTTAATGATCTATTTATCTGGTCTAGCCAATACATAATAATGAACTTGATACTTAATGGTCTAGTAAGTCACTCAGTTGTACCAAATTGTTATGCAAAACTCCTTAAGAATAAAATTGGACCGATTACTCAGAAATGATCTAAACATCAAGCACAACAAAGGTACAACTTTTCCTGCTGACCTGTGAAGTCCTTATCTGTAACATCTGAGGACTTGCACAAAACTTATGAATGATAACTATCAAGTTAGACTAATGGAATGGTAAACAATAACAAAGACCGAAAAAGATCCAATCTTTGTCACCATTCCTGGGCATGTCTTATCCCACTGTCAGGACAGATCCCATAGACATGACGGCACAACAATATACAGTTGCATGAAATGTCTCTGGGAATACTCAACATTAACTAAAATATAATTTTCTTTCACAGCAAGAATTATACTTGGCAGAATTCAATGCTGATTTATCTTTGCCCCCTGACATTTGATCCCCATGAAGTCATATGACGTGGGGACAATCATAGTCGAAGAAACCTCCTGTTGATTATCACCTACTGCCCTCCTTTGGCTGATGAATTAGAATTTTTTGTTAATTATGCTTGGAAGACCACTGAAAGATCAGGGCACAGACTGTGCTTTGAATGGATGATTTGAATCAACTAGTAAACGTAGTGGTCACACTAACAGTTTAACTGACCTTACAAAGGACATGCTAGACCAGGCCTGCAAAAGCTGGAGGGAAAGTCTTCCTGACTTCTAAAGTTCAGGTATCATTTGTGATTCAATTGGTTTCATTTTGCTGCTGTTTACATTCTGGCTCTCTGTTCTCAAATCTTCTTTCACTAGTTTTATATCTACCTGCATCAGTTTCTCATAAAAACATACTTCTGGTCCCCTCTATTCTTCTACTGTCTCACCATATCCCAGTTCCTTGAAGGTGCTGTCTCCTGCCAAATCTGTGCCCATTTTCACTGAGTCATACATTTAGGTGGCTCCAGTCAGGTTACACAGTGCCACAATGGCCCTTATCAAAGTTACAAACCAGTAAAAGCCACAACAATAATTGGACGTGAACATACTGGACATTCAAGAGCTTCATTTTGAAGTATACAAGCTCTGTTATTATGTTTCATTTGAAATTTTAGCAATTTTTCCTTCTGGATTGAAACTGTGGCAATGGCAAACTGCTTGTCCTTCTTGACTGTCTGTAACTTTACAGTTGTTATTTTACTCCCCTTATTTCCCTCTTTGGCAATGGCAGTGTTAATCAAGCCAAGAACATACCCCATACTCCAGCTCAAATAAATGGAGAACCATCACATGATCCTATCCTAAGGAAAACATCCCCATACACTTGTTGATTTTTGGGATTTGCACTCAGAATTATCTAATAGTGATATTTTATAAGTATTTTTTATATTGTTTAGATATGATATATTAGTAAATTAGATAAAGACTGTGATAACTGGGGAAGGTTCAGTGATACCAGAGGACAAACAGGCTGCCAGTGTGGAATGTTACGGTCTTGTTGAAGTGAGGGGGGGAAGCAACCTACTATATAGTTGCCTTGTTAGGTAACTCTTCCCTTGGTCATCCTCCTCTCCTTCTGGTCTGTTTTCTATCTGCCTGGTGAGGGCCACTCAATGAAGACTGCTCTTTGGACACCTACTGATGAGAAGTTCCACCTACCAGATCAGCTTGATGAAAACTCCCCAATAACAGAACTTGTCTCACCCCGGTGTGGTATAGCTAAGTAACTTCCCAAAATTCCATACAAAGAGAAGAATTACATAAAACAGGTTATAATTCCTATTGAACCAGCATCACTAATTCATCTGATGCTAAACACAGCCTATTGTCACTGTGTTGTTGTTGAAAGCAAGTATTTGTTCTTAGAAAGAATGGTAAACTAACTTTCAGATGAAGGCTGGCAAGGGAGTAATGGTCATCCAACATCATGATTGGCTATCCCATGCACAAAGAGCAAAAGGTGGATATGGCCTATTCTATGTTTAGTCCCCGTTCAGATATTCCACTGTGGATCTTACCTAACCTCCATCCTGGTAAACTGTGGAATCTAGATCCTGAACTCTTTTGGCCCCTGTGTGTGTTTTTTTCCAATGCAGATTTGGCTTCTTTAACTTCCTTGGCCACAAAGTGGTTATTCCAGCACTGGTAAAAAATGAGGTCTGCAGATGCTGGAGATCACAGCTGCAAATGTGTTGCTGGTCAAAGCACAGCAGGCCAGGCAGCATCTCAGGAATAGAGAATTCAACGTTTCGAGCATAAGCCCTTCATCAGGAATAATTATTCCTGATGAAGGGCTTATGCTCGAAACGTTGAATTCTCTATTCCTGAGATGCTGCCTGGCCTGCTGTGCTTTGACCAGCAACACATTTGCAGCTATTCCAGCACTGGAACTGGCCAAACCCAGCAGGCTTCCCCTGCTGCCTTCTATCCTAAATAATCCTTTCAGATTCTTTTGATACTTAAATCATTTTTAGGCTTACTTCACGAAATATGGGCGATGAAAGACTCACCGCTCTTGCTCATTTCTTGTTCTTTTGAATTAGGGGCAGGCAGGCTGTGTTGTGGTACTCAATTGTCTGAAACTCTTTGGCCAATGGGCATGAGACAACCACTCATGATGTTGGATGACCATTGTTTCCTTGTCTGCCTTCATCTAAGGATTAGTTTACCATTCATTCTAAGAAAAAATACCTTTTCTCATGTGACAATACTCTGGCTTTAAGAGATGTATTTTGCCCTGTTTTTCTTTAAGAGAGATTGTGTAATAGAGGTGATGAGCAGTAAGTTCCAACCCAATAAATAGCTTCTGAAGCCTTGGGAATTCTTTTTAAAGTTGGAACAATAGAGTCAGGCTTCCCACAGAACCAGGGTCTTAGTTTATCTTTCAGTAGTTGTTGGGGCTTTTGAAGTTGGCCGTGGAAACCCTCTCTCTCTATATATACCAGAATTTTGTCTCTCTGCTGACAGAATCGCACGTGAGAATCTATTTTACTGAACCTACCTTTGCCAAAGGTGCATTTATGGGATGTTACTATACTGGAGCAGTTGCTGTTTAACAGTTAATTATCAATTACTCTTAAGTTTTCATAAAAAGTAATTTATAATTTTTCTTTCTTTTGTTTGTATTTTAACTAGATGCAAGAATAAATTCTATTTTACTTAAAGCTAAGTAGTGTGACCAATCAAATTATATCTGGAACACAGCACTTTACACTTGCCTTTAAATAAGATAAAAAATAGGTTCCAGGCTATCTCCTTGATTTTTGCAGGGGACTCATTCAGGTCCATAACATTCAAAACAGCTGATATTGAGCATATTTAGCATCAGATAAATTGGTGATGCAAGTTCAATGGTAATTATGACATCTGTTTTTTTGTAATTCATATCTTTGTTTTCAATATGGAATTTTGGAAAGTTAATTAGCTATGAAATGAAATCTCATGCTACGCAGCAAGTACTAGGAAAATTTAGTTAAGGAACTCCACTATTCACCACATTATATCCAATCTTCCTCACTCTTGATCACTTCCATGACATTAGCAGAATTGCAACACAGACAGAAACTACAACCATGAGTTTGGGTCAATTCTTTAAGTCAACTGCTTACCATCTGAGTTTGGGAAGCAACATTACTGGCTGAGTGAACTGCATACCCAATATTTATTAACAACTGCCTTTATTTTATCAATATATAAAATTAGTAATAGGTACTGAACATTCCAGTGCCACACAACACTTTACATCGGAATTATTTATTTGCTAAACATTTTCTAATATTAGTAGTTGGAAAGCTTTTGCAAAAAACTCCAGGAAGTAATCTCCACTTGAAGAGGCAAGGATTACTCAATTGTAGTCAGAGTGTTTTTGTTGCAAACTGGCTTAGCAGCAGGAGGCAGAGGTCAATAGCCAAAGACTGGAAGCCTGTGTAGTGGCATACCGCAGAAGTCAGCTTTGGAACCTTTGCTCCTTGGTGTTTACATTAATGATCTAGCCACGAAATGTACAAGATTTTATCAGTAAGTTTGCAGATGGACTCAAGAGTCATACAGCATGGAAAATGCCTCTTCGGTCCAATTCGTCCAATCCAACCAAGTTTGCCAGTCATACCTGCCTGCGTTTGGCCCATATACCTTGAAGCCTTTCCTATCCATGTGACTGTCCAAATGTATTTTAAATGTTGCAACTGTACCTGCACCTATCAGTGCCTCTGGCAGTTCATTCCACATACAAACCACCGTATGTGTGAAAAAGTTACCCCTCAGGTCCCTTTTAAATCTTTCTCCTCTCACCATAAAAATATCCCCTTTAGTTTTGAACTCCCCAACGCTAGAGACAAGACCTTCACTTATTATCTCCAAAAGATAGTAAATAATGGACAATCTATTGAACCCATATGACTTGTAAATTGTGAAGGCTTCCTCACTTTCATCAAGAAAACAATGAGGTTTTTAGTACAATATCTGTCAATTGCTGTCAAATCTGAAGGAATTCAAATTCAAATAGTTAGTAAATCTAAAAGAAAAACTTAGTCTCATTAATTGTGGCCATGAAGGTACTGGACTGTCATAAATGGATACCCAGTTCGCTCATGTCTTTCAAGGGATAAAGTCGATCATCCTGATCTGGCCTGTAACTATATAACTGTAGGCTACTAGCAATGTGATAGATTTGTAACTGACTACTAGCAAGCCATACACTTGTATCAAATCACTCCAGACAATCTCACTAAGAATAAAACCAGGCCAACTACACAGTGTTGCCGAGGGACTGAAATCACAAAGGTGCACCCTGCAATCCATGTAAGTAAAGTCCTCCTCACAAACATTCTGGGACTTGTGCAAAAGTTGGCAGAGCTATCTTACTGAATCATCCATGACACCCAAGGTCCCAGACTCCTTCATCACCATTCGTACACGTGTTTAGTCTCACACATATGGCAGTTTCAGGATATGTGATACTGCAACTCTTAAACATACAAGAGCACCCCAGGGTTCTTAAAATTGACCCTAGATCCCACAATGTCTTATGGCATCAAATCAAACATGGGTAAGGAAACATCATTCTGAATAACATCTACTAGAACTCCCAGCTGATATGCTCCTCCATGTTGAATATTATTTAGAAGATGCCTAAGAGTAACAGAGACACAGAATGGATGGGGCCTTCGATATGCATCATCAAGGATAGCTTGATAGCACCATTACTGACTGAGCTGACTGAATCCTAAAGGACATATTTGCCAGTTTGGGCTTGTGACAATTGAGAGAAGATCAACAGAGGGAAATAAATCACCTTGATTTCATAAATCTAGCTGTAGCAAATGCCAGTCTATAACAGTATTCTATGAATACTTCAACTACTGCACAGACTTTGCAGAAACTAAGTTCCAACTTTCCAAGGAGGGTATCTTCCATCATGCTGTGTAGTATTAAATGCATCGCATTAAATAGAATAGATTCAGAAGAGATCCAACAGTTTAAAACTGGGCATTCAGGATGCATTTTGAGCCATTAGCAGCAGAGGAATTATAATCAACCACAAGTTGTAACCTCATGGCCCAGCATATCCCCTACTCTACTCTACTCTGCTCTCTAGATATTAATCAAAGAATTGCTAGGTTAACTGAAATTAAGTTAAATTAATTGAAATGAGGAGAAAACACGTGAAGCTTGATGATGGCCTAATGTTTTGAAATTCCATTGGTTTCCAAGTGTTTCTGTGTTTAGCTGAAGGGATATGTGAGTATTTAGATTGTGTAATAACTCAACAACAATGGAATGAACTGTCACAGCAATCTGGATAAGCTGAACTTTTGTTTAAAACACACAGTGAATCAGATATGATAATGTAGATTATTTATCAGCTGAATTTGTGATTGTCATAGAATTGTGCTGAGTAAATATCATAGTTATTCAGAAGTGGTAAAAAGCATGAGGAAGCTAAAGCGGAATCTAACATTCATTATGTCCACAAAAATGGTCTCTTTCCAGGGAAACACAGACAAGTCTTAATTAATATGGTCTTAATTGAATTAATTGATCAAATTGAGGTAGATGAGACATTCGTGATGTTTTCAGTGATGAAACTGAAGACTGGATAGTTTAAATTTTGAATAAACTGCTTATTTGTTTGGCTGTATTCCTGATGAAGGGCTTTTGCCCGAAACGTCGATTTTACTGCTCCTTGGATGCTGCCTGAACTGCTGTGCTTTTCCAGCACCACTAATCCAGAATCTGGTTTCCAGCATCTGCAGTCATTGTTTTTACCTGTTTGGAAAAAGAGTCAAACCAACAGCCATTGCAAAATCCATTGCAAAATACCAACACAATTCATCTATCATTTCTTTGTTTTTCAGCATTAATTATCCAGTTTCACTTCCTAAAGGACCAATACTCACTTTGTAAACACTTTTCTTCCATAAATATTTATAGATTTTCTTGCTATCTTTTTCTGTTCTTATACATCCAGCTAACTTTCTCTTGCACTAATTTTTTTTTGTCATTAGTTTAACTAATCTTCACTTTTTTGTAATGTTCTGTCTAATCTTCTGCCCTGCCTCCTGTCTTGGCACAATTTTATGTTTGACATTATTTTATATTATGAAGTTTGACACTATCGTTAACATTTCTAGTTAACTACACCTGATGGATCTGTTCCTTGGAATTTTTCTTACTCATTAATTATATATCCTATGTATTTTGTCTGTCAGAGTACTCCATTGACCTTTAACCATTTTTGTCAATTCACTTTAGCTGCCTCTGCTTTCACGTCCTCATAACAGACCTTATTTAAAATTAAGAGAGGAGAAATAGTCTCAGACCCTTTCCTCCCTCAATTAAACTGAATGTAAAATATAATCCTAATCTGACCACTACCTCGGGGTGCCTTCACTAGCATATCATTTATTAACCCTGTTTCATTACACACCACCTGGTCAAGACCAGTGCCAATAGTATAACCTTGGCAGTGGTTAGCATGCTGCCTCACAGCGCCAGAGACCCGGGTTCAATTCCCGCCTCAGGCAACTGACGGTGTGGAGTTTGCACATTCTCCCTGTGTCTGCGTGGGTTTCCTCCAGGTGCGCCGGTTTCCTCCCACAGTTCAAAGATGTGCAAGTTAGGTGAATTGGCCATGCTAAATTGCCCGTAGTGTTAAGTGAAGGGGTAAATGTAGGGGTACGGGTGGGTTGCGCTTCGGCGGGTCGGTGTGGACTTGTTGGGCC
The DNA here is from genome assembly GCF_020745735.1 of Hemiscyllium ocellatum. Lineage (NCBI taxonomy): Eukaryota > Metazoa > Chordata > Chondrichthyes > Orectolobiformes > Hemiscylliidae > Hemiscyllium > Hemiscyllium ocellatum. Next base: position 66,173,120 of record NC_083402.1, on the reverse strand, counting down.
GAAGGGCCTGTTTCCACATTGTAAGTAATCTAATCTAAAACCTGATGTCCCTTCAGCTCTAGAAAACGATACTCTAAACATGCATCCAAAAACATTATCCGAACTCTTCAGCTTTGCTACCTCTGTCCTCCTGATTTTTCCTAGTTGATTTGTGAACATTTTCCAGAATTATTGCTGTACCTTTCTGACAAGCTCTCATTATTTCTTCCATTATGCAGCACCCCCCCCCCACCCCCCCACGTAGCCACTGTTAGAGGGCCTGTACACCATTGCCACAATTAACTTCTTACTGTTTTCATTTCTTCTTTCTACTCAAACATCCTGATTTTCTGAACTTAGATTATCCTCTTTGTTATGCTAATACCATCATTAACTCCACATTTTCTTAGCTTTCTACTCTTTTTTAAAAGAATAGAAATCTAGGAAAAGATGGAGTAAATGATGTTTCCTGTACTTTTCAAGATTCAGGTTTCAATTCATGACACCCTGTGGCCATGTTTATGTGATGGCTATTGAATTGTATTTATTCATTTTTACTTGCACTCTCAGTTCATCTGTTTTGTTTTAAGTGATGCATTCTTTCAGATATGGAGCTGATAATTTTAATTCTTTACTCTCTTTGAGAGTTCTAATATTATTTGTTGATTGACTCTTTTTCTGTAATAATACCTCTTTGGCCTTTTCTCTCCTCTTTGGTTGATAAGATCTTCCTAAATTTGATCGCTTACACCCATTATTTAGTATAAAATCCTCTTTATTTTTCTTGTTGTGCAGATGGCAAGAACCAACAAGATCTGGACAGTATCTGGGCTTAGGCTGACAAGGGGCAAGTAACATTTGCACCACGGGAATGCAGGCAATGACAATCTTGATTAAGATACAATCTAACCACTGTCTCTTGACATTCAATAATGTTACCATCACTGAATCCTCCGCCATCAACATTCTAGAGGTTACTATTGACCAAACTGCATTTCTCATTGGAACAGCATGGTGGTTCAGTAATTAGCTGCCTCACAACATGAGGGACCTGGGTTCAATTCCACACTTCGGCAACTGTCTGTGTGCAGGCTACACGTTCTCCCATGTACATGTGGGTTTCCTCCAATAGTTGAAAGATGTGCAGATTAGGTGGATGGGACATGCTAAAATGCCCATTGTGTCCAGGGATGTGTAAATTAGGTGGATTAGCCATGGAAAATGCAGGATTACAAGGATAGGGTGGATGCTCTTAGGAGGATCAGTGTGGACTTGATAGGCCAAATGGCCTGCTTCCACAGAGTAGGAATTCTATGATGACATCAGCAGGTCAGAGACGAGGAATACTGCAGTGAGTAACTTATCTCCTGATTCCCCAAAACCTGTCCCCCATCTACAAGATACAACTCAAGAGTAATGAAATACTGCTACTTGTCTGGATGTGTCCAGTTGTAAAAACAGATGACATAAAAATTGATAGTGTGGTGAATAGTGAGGAAGAAATCCTTAGAGTATAATCCAATACAGTCAGGTCTGATAGATCGGCAGATCAATGGCAAATTTAATTTAATCCAGAAAAGTGTGTGGTACAGAGCAAGACAATAAATGGTTGAAGCCTACGAAATACAGAGCAGAGGCCTTTTGGAATCATAAGAGTTTTACAGCACAAAAAGACCCCCTTCAGCCCATCATGTCTACGCTCATAATAAAGCACCTATTTACTCTAATCCTACTTTCCAGCACTTGACCCATTTCCTTATTTACTATGACACTTTTAAGTGATCATTTAAATACTTCTTCTTTGAGGTTGTGATGGTCTCCACCTCGACTACCCTTTCAGGCAATGAGCTCCAGACACCCGCCATGCTCTGTGGAAATCATTCTTCCTTAATTCCCTTTACCTTAAATCTATGTCCCATGGTTAATGATCTCCCTATCAAAGGGAATGATTTCTTCCTACCTATCAATGCACTTCATTATTTAGTACTTTTAAATCAGATCCCCCTTCAACCTCCTCTGCTGTACGAAGAACAATGGCAACTTATCTAGTCTCAATTCATAGCAGAAAGGTTCCAGCCAAGGCAAAACATCCAGATGAATCTCCTCTGCACGCGGTCTAGTGCAATCGCATTCTTGCTATATTCTGCCAGCCAATCCTCCAGCTGTAGCCTAACGGCTTGCACAGCTCCATCATAACTTCCATGCTCTTGTATTCAAAGCCTTCATTACTAAAGGCATACACGCCATATGGCTTTGTAACCATCATATCCACCTATCTTGCTATTTTCAAGAACATGCCTACTAACAGCCTTTTGATTCTAGCTGTACAGGATGTTGGTTAGACCTCTTTTGGAATACTGTGTTCAGTTCTGGTCCCCCTGCTATAGGAAGAATGTTGTGAAATTTGACAAAGTTCAGAAAACATGTACAAGGATGTTGCCAGGGTTGGAGGGCTTGAGCTCTAGTGAGAGGCTGAATAGGCTCGGGCTATTCTCCCTACAGCATTGGAGGCTGAGGGGTGACCTTATAAAAATTTATAAATGCATAACTCTATGACTTTATATGCCTCCATATCCATCCAATTGACGTACTGTCCAAATATTTCTTAAATGACAAAATTGTACTTGCAATCACCACTACCTCTGTCAGCACATTGTCACCACTGTGTGAGAACAGACTTGCCCCTCTAGTTCTTTTGTATCTTGCACCTCTCTCCTTAAACCTATGTCCTCTTGTTTTAGACTCCCATAACAACATAGAGCTGTTGGCTATCTACCTTACCAATGTCAATCATGATTTTGTAGACTTCCATAAAAATCACCTCTGACCCCTCTACAATCTAGGGGGAAAAAAGACAGTCTACCCAACATCTCCTTATAACTCAAACCTTCTAGTCCAGGTAGCATTCAGTAAATCGTTTCTGCAATTTTTCCAGTTTATTAATAACCTTTTTGTAGTAGGGTGATCAGAACTTCATGCAGTACTCCAAATGTAGCCTTAACAACATCTTGTACAGCTGCAACAAGACGTCCTAACTCCTATACTCAACACTCTGACTGATAAAAGCAAGTATGCCAGAAGCCTTCTTCACCACCCAGCTAATTATGACTCTACTTTCGAGAAGCTATGAAACTGCACCTATAGATCTCTTTGTTCTGTATCAGTTCCCCATGGCCCTACCATGGACTGTGTAAGTCCTGCCCTGATTTGACCTATCAAAATGCAAACCTCAAATTTTTCTAAATTAAACTCTATCTGCCAATCCTCAGCCCACTGGTTCAGTTGATCAATATCTCACTGTATTCCCAGAGACACTTCTTCACTGTCCACATCCACAAACTTATTAAAGATAACTCCTAAATTCTCATCAAAATCAGTTACATAAATGCCGAATAACAGTGGACCTAGTACTGATCCCTGTGGCATACTACTGATCACAGGCCTCCAGTTTGAAAAACAACCCTCTACCACCAGTCTCTGTCTTCTACCTTCAAGTTAATTTTCCAACCAGTGGCTAGCTCTCCCTGGATCCTGAGAGATTTAGGTTTACTCAACAACCTACTATGTGGTACCTTGTCAAAGTCCACATAGACAACACCTACTGCACTGGCCTCATCTACTTTCTTAGTCACCTCTTCAAAAACCTCAATAAAATTCATGAGACACATTTTCTCATGCACAATGCCAAGCTGACTATCCCAAGTGAGTCCTCGTCTCTCCAAATGCCTCTCTAACAACTTACCCATCACAGATATTAAGCTTACCAGTCTACTGTTCCCAGGTATTGCCTGCATTTGCCACCCTCCAATCTTCGTGCACTTCACCTGTGGCTGTTGATAATACAAATACCTCCACTAGGCATCCTGCAATTCTCCTTGCCTCCCATAAAATCCTGGGATACACTTCAGTTACAGGCCATTTATGTACACTACAAACAAACAAGGGACTCAGCATAGAACCTGTCATACGTCATTGGACACTGTGTTCCATTCATAAAAACAACCTTTGTCACCTGCCACTAAGCCAATTTTGGAACCAACTTAACAAATCTCTTGGGCTCGTATCTTTTTGACCAGTTTTTGGTGCGAGACCTTGTCAAATGTGTTAATAAAGTCATGTAGGCTTCATCCACTACACTGCTCTCATTGACAGAGGTCAGCAGTGGGGCCTCAGCTTTTTAAAAATTGTATAAATGATTTGGATGAAGAGGTTGAAGGTGTGGTAGCTAAATTTGCTGATGGCATAAAATAAGGTAGAAAAATGAATTGTGAAGAGGTCATAAGGATCCCATAGGTTAAGTGTGTGGGCAAAGATTTGACAAATGCAGTACAATATGGAAAAAATGTGAAACTGTTCATATTAGCAGAAACAATAACAAAGCATTATCTTAAAATTGAGAGGCTGCAGATTTGAGATGCAGAAAGATCTGGGTGCCCTAGAATATGAATCGAAGAAGGCTAGTATGCAGATATAGCAAGTAATCAAAAAAAACTAATGGGATCTTACAGTTTATTGCAAGAGGACTTGAATGCAAGAGTTGAAAGATAATGCTTCAGATGTATAGGGCTTTGGTGAGACTATCTGGAGTACTGTATATCACAGATCACATATATACAGAAGTATATTTATGAGTTAGGAGTTCAGAGGTTTACTAACCTAACACCTGGAATGAGAAGACTACACAAGCTAGTCCTATGTTCTTTGGAGTTCAGGAGATTCAGAGGCAACATAATTGAAATAAAGAAGATCCTGAATTGACTGGATTGGGTGGATGTTGAAAGGATGTTTAATCTCATGGAAGAATCGAGAACTTGGGAGTCATCATTTAAAAAATAAGGGGGTCACCCATTTAAAAACACCGATGAGGAAACATTTTCCTCAGCCAGTTAAGAGCCTTTGGAACTCCTCAAAAGGCAATGGATTTGCAATATTTAAATACTTTAAAACACAGAAATAGGTAGATTCTTAATTACCAAGGGGATGAACGATTATCAGGGATATGCAGAAATATCAAGTTTCTGTTAGAATCAAATCATCCATGATCTTATTGGATAGCAAAATGAAGGGTCAAGTGGCCTCTCCTTGTTTGGATGTTTCTAGTCAACTCCTTGAAAAACTCACATCAAACCTGTCAGATATGATGCCCCTTACCTTGTGATGAAGTAGTAATTCCCTTAAACCTGAGCTATGAGACCAGTTCAAGACCTATCTTCTCCAAAGGTATGCAATAACATATCTGAATAGATTGATAGAAAATATCTACGAGGTTACTGCAGAATAGACCTTGGCTAAGTAGGTGCTTGATATCTTTAAAAAAAACACAATTGACTGAAGGGCCTCGTTCCATGCTATAAAACTCTATGAAGAAATATTGAATAGGTTAACTCAGTTATAAATATTCCGAAAAAAAACTCTTTCAAGCAGAGTCGGCTCAACGGATATTCAAAAACATTGTCCCATGTTCTCATGTGACAGACACATCAGCAGATACCATCCAAACCATCCGACCGCCTAATGGCCAATCAACTCGCGCCGTGCCTGATGATCGCGGTGTAGTGGCCTCGAAGCAAGTTCAACGTAGCCCCGCCTCATTCGTGTACGTCTCGTGCCGCAGGTATCACGTGGTACCTCCCTCCGGAATATGGCAGTGGGCAAAGTCAAGCCCCGCCTCTGTCTCATACCCATTGGTAGCTAACAATATGGCGTCACCTGCAGGCAGAATGACCGCTTCTGATTGAATGTGAGAGCCGTCAATCCAACACAGACCGGGAACGGCTCGAGCAATATGTGGGGACTTTCAGGCAAGTGAATGAACGGTGAGTGAGGGTGAACAGATGTTGATGTTTGGTCTCTAGTACCGAGAAGTGTGTGAATGATATAATACGGCTTTGCAAAGGCCTTTGATCTTGGTAATGAGCGAAGGTGGCAGTATGGTGTTGATGGTGGTACCCAGTGCTAGTGTCCGGTGATGGTGCCTGTACCAAGTGATGGTGGTGCTACCGTGTAGAGATCCTTCTGGATTCTTGTCAGTTGTGTGATTTTTTTTTGAATACAGGCATTTGTAGCGCTGACTGATACCGGACTGATTTGTTTTGTAGGTAAAGGGCTCGTGTCATTCTCTCCCAACAACATTTGGTGATCTCGAGTGCTTCGCGTCTACTGTTAAAAAGGTATTGTTGCCAGTTCAAAGTGACTTTTAAGGATCTTGTGATATGCAGGGGTAAACAGTGAGGCTGTTGCGCTCGAGAAGCAGAATGCAGCGTCCGTAAACGAAACAAATATAGAACATTGTGGAAATACCCAGGAGAGTACTGAATAGAAAGGGAGAAACCGAGTTAACAATTCAGGTCGATGACATTTCGTCGGAACTGAACTAGAGATGTAATAGGTTTTGTGCCGGAGTGGGAGAGACAAAAGGAGAGTTTGTGATACGATGGGATCAGGAGATTGAATGATAGAGAGTCTGTCTTACAGGACGAAGAAAACCGTGATGGGACATGAAAAGAAAGTATAAACCTTGTGCCGGTATGCTGCTGTCTGTCAACGAAAGTTAGATAAAAACTGAATTGCGCAAAGGCATGGACAACTTGCTAGGTTGCTTTTGCCCAGAAAGCGGAAAACCACTTGATCGAAAGTTGAACTTCCTTTTACCGACTGAGAGTCTCAGTGGAACAGTGCTGCAGATTAATAACAGAACTCTTAGTGTGAAAGCAAGGTGGAGATTTTAAAATGACAGGCAACAGAAGCTTGGGGTCATGCTTGAAAACTGAATAGAAGCGTTTGGCAAAAAAATCACCGAGAAAACCATAAGATGTAAGAATAAATAGTTCATTCAGCGCATCCGGTCGGCTCTGACATCTAGTGAGATCATTGCTTTTCTGATAATCCTCAACTCCACTGTCATACTTTTTACATGTAACCCTTGATTCCCTTACTGATTAAAAATCTGTCCGTTTTGGCCTTGCATATACTAAATGACACAGCCTCGCTATCCGTCTGCAGTAAAGAATTCTACAGATTCACTATCGCCTGAGAGAAAAAGCTCCTCTTTATCTGTCTTAAATGTGTCACCACTTATTCTGAGATTATGTCCTATGATCCTAGACTCTTCCACAAGAGGAAACAAACTACTGCATCTACCTTGAAGACCCCCTTAAGAGTCTTGAATGCTTCAGTAAGGTCTCCTCTCATTCTTTTAAATTCGAATGAATAGAAATCCGGTCTACTCAACACTTCTTCATAAGATCAACTGAATGAATCTTCTCTGCCTGCAATGCCAATATATTGTTCCTTAATTATTATTACTTTTCACAGTATTCCAGCTGTGACCTGATTAGTGTCTTACATAGTTCTCACACAAACTCTTTATTTTTATACTCCATTCTCTTTTATATAAAGGCAAGTATTCCATTTGCTTTACCTATCCACTGAATTTGGATGTTAATTTTTAGTTATTCATTGATGAGGACTCTCCTATCCCTCTGTTCTATAGCTTTCTGCAGTCTTTCTCTATTTAAATAATATTTAGATCCTCTATTCTTTCTGCCAAGGTGCATAAACTCACATTTTCCCACATTATATTCCATCTCATTCCAAGGTTTTGCCCACTTGGATATTCCAACAAAGTAGGCAAGATGGAGCTGCCAGAGAGGTAGACAGCATTCGGGCTCCTGCGCCCATCTGCTCCAATCTGGATGCATCTTCCCTTCTTTTCTTACCCATTTTTTCTTCTTTCTTTTTTCTTTTACTTTTTTATTTTCTTCATCTTCTTCTGTCCATGGCAGTGGAGAAAGTGACATTGCAGAGGAGGGTGACTGGAGTGGGACTCTTGGCGAGGTGGCAGCCTACCCTAGAAGCAGAGCCAAGGTCTCCTGGTTATGGTAGGCCCAAAGTGATGCAGTGGTGGTATGGAATGCCTGCAGCAAGGCCACAGGTGTTGACCAGGCAATGGTGCTAGCAGTGGAGGCGGGGACTCCTGGTTGCAGTAGGCCTGGAGTGGGAACTCCTGGTTATCAGTGAGGCAGTGACAGCAGCTTTTGGTTTCAGTAGGCCTGAAACCAGGACACGACATTAGGGGCCTGTTGGTGAGGTGAAGCCAGTGACGAAACGATGGCGCTTGAAGAGTGGTGACTCCAACATTGGGTCCAGTGAAGGTGGTGGAGCCATGGCAAAATAAGGCTTGTGGTTAGCTGGCTCAGGACCCACGGGTGAGGCAGCAAAATGAAAATGGACTCTCTTTCACCTATTCAAAATTGTGCTGGATTGTGGCAATAGATTAGATTTCCTACAGTGTGGAAACAGGTCCTTTGGCCCAACAAGCCCACACCAACCCTCCGAAGAGCAACCCACCCACACCTATTCCCCTACATTTACCCCTGACTAATGCATCTAACACTACGGGCAACTTAGCATGGCCAATTCACCTGATCTGCACATCTTTGGATTGTGGGAGGAAACCAGCGCACCTGGAGGAAACCCACGCAGACATGGTAGAATGTGCAAATTCCACACAGATAGGCGGGAATTGAACCCAGGAGCCTGGTGCTGCAAGACAGCAGTGCTAACCACTGAGCCACCGTGCCACCCATATAGTTGAAGCATTTCACTGTATTTTACTGTTTAGAGTCATTGCAGAGTACAAATGATAATAAATCATCATACATTAATTAATTAATTCACTTTCTTAACCTGTCTATATTTCTCTGTGTCATCCTCACGACTTACAGTCATAGAGTTATAGAGATTAGCAGCATGGAAACAGACCCTTCGGTCCAACCTGTCCATGCCGACCAGATATCCCAACCCAATCTAGTCCCACTTGTCAGCACCTGGGCCATATCCCTCCAAACCTTTCCGATTTATATACCCATCCAAATGCCTCTTAAATGTTGCAATTGTACCAGCCTCCACCACTTCCTTTGGCAGCTCATTCCATACATGTACCGCCCTCTGCATGAAAAAGTTGCCCCTTAGGTCTCTTTTATATCTTTCCCTCTCACCCTAAACCTATGCCCTCTAGTTCTGGACTTCCTGACCCCAGAGAAAAAACTTTACCTATTTACCCTATCTATGCCCCTCATAATTTTGTAAACCCCTAACAGGTCACCCCTCAGTCTCTGATGCTCCAGGGAAAACAGCCCCAGCCTGTTCAGCTTCTCCCGATAGCTCAAATCCTCCAAACCTGGCAACATCCTTGTAAATCTTTTCTGAATCCTTTCAAGTTTCACAGCATCTTTCCAATAGGAAGGAGACCAGAATTGCATGCTATATTCCAACAGTGGCCTAACCAATGTCCTGTACAGCCGCAACATGACCTCCCAACACCTGTACTCAGTACTCTGACCAATAAAGGAAAGCATGCCTTCTTCACTAACCTATTTCCCTGCGACTCCACTTTCAAGGAGCTATGAACCTGCACTCCAAGGTCTCTTTGTTCAACAACACTCCCTAGGACCTTACCATTAAGTGTATAAGTCCTGCTAAGATTTGCTTTCCCAAAATGCAGCACCTCACATTTATCTGAATTAAACTCCATCTGCCACTTCTCAGCCCATTGACCCATCTGGTCCAGATCCTATTGCAATCTGAAGTAACCCTCGCCTTATTTCATTATTTTGCTTCACCATCCTCAAACTTGGCTACAGTACAATCACTCCATCAAAGTTATTAATTTATATTGTAAATAATAGTGGATTCTTGAAACATTGCTACTAGTGCACCATTATCTCTGTAGATACTTCCTTTAATGACCTAGGATACATCCCATCAGGTCTAGGTGACTTCTCAATCATTAGTGCCATTAGTTTCCCTAGCAGTCTTTTTCTAATGATAGTTATTCTATTTATTTCCACTTGCCTTTACCGCTTAATATTTGGTCATTTTTGAAAGTTACTGTAGACTTTGATGTGAAGTGTTTATTCAGCTCTTTTGACATTTCATAGTTTCCCATTGTTTACTTCCTAAGCTTTGTTCTCTAAGACAGCCAAAGTTCACATTGGCTGCCCTCTTCCTTATATATACTTACAGAAGCTCTTGCTTTTTTTTTGATATCTCTTGCACGTTTCCCCTCAAAGTTTATCTTCTCCCTCTTAATTGTTTTTGGTCATCTTTTGTTTTAGTTTTAAAAATTTTCCCATCCTCTAGCTCACCACTAATTTTTGCCATATCATACCTTTTTTTTCTGTCAATTTGATGCTATCCTTCACTTTCCTGGTTAATCATAGTTGGCTTTATCTAGTTCCTAGAACGTTTCTTTCTTACTGGGATATACCTTTGCTGTAAGACATGAATTGTTTTCCTAAATGCCTGCCATTGTTCCTCAACTACCTTTGTTGCTAAACTCCTTTTCCAATCCACCCCAGCTAGCTCTATGCGCTTTCCTTTACAAATATGTTGATTTAAGCTCGGTACAGTTATTTCCAACCAAGTTCTCCCCTCTCAAACTGAGTGCTAAATTCTACAATGTTATGGTCACTGTATCCTCAGGATCTTTTATTCTTGAGATATTTATTATACTACCTCATTATATATCATCAAATCCAAAACAGACTGATCCTTGGTTGGATCCAAAACTTATTGTTTCAGGTAACTGTCTCAAATACATTCTCTGAACTCTTCCTCATGGCTACCTCTGCCAATCTGATTATCCCAATCTACCTGTAAATTAAAGTTATCCATGATTATTGTAATGCCTATCTAACATGTCTTCTATCTTCTGATTTATTCTCTGTCCCATCGTATAGGTACTATTAGACAGCCTATAGACTATTCCTTCCATTGTTTTCTTCCCCTTGTTATTTCCTCTCTGGATTCTGTGTCTTCTGATCCAAATAGTTTTTTGCTGTCATTTTATTCTATCCAGTACCAACAATACTATTACAGCATCCTCCCCTTCCTGCCAGTTCTTTTGAAAAGTCTTATATACCAGAATGTTTGGTTCCCAGCTTTGATAATTTTGTATCCATGGCTCCATAATGGTTGTAACGTAGGACCGTAAGAAATAGGAACAGGAGTAGGCCATTCGGCCCCTCGAGCCAATGCCTCCATTCAATAGGATAATTACTGATCTGACATTCCTCACATCTATATCCTGCCCTTGTCCCATCACCCTTGATTCCCTAACTTATCAAGAATCTATCTCTGCCTGAAGTGTACACAAGGACTCTACCCCCACAGCTCTCTATGATTATACCTATTCATTTGTATTGGTGCTGTTAATTCAGTTAATTTGTTCTGAATTGAAAATACATTGAAGGAAAGAGATATAAATTCTGTTTTGTTTTACATTTTTTGTCCTTTTCACCATGTTTACTGTTGTCATCCTGTGTTTTTATACTCTGTCCCTTTTTGTCCTTTTGCCAAATAGCTCTTCTGTATTACTACCATATCCTCTTGCTTTGTAATCCTTATTTCCCCTCTCAAGAGTGTGTTGCTGGAAAAGCACAGCAGGTCAGGCAGCATCCGAGGAGCAGGAGAATTGATGTTTCGGGCATAAGTCCTTCATCAGAAATCCTATTCAGTGTCTATTCCCCTAATTATACTGTTTCCTACCACTATTACATTTCTATCTGCACTCTCCATCAGCCTACCTTTGATCTCTCCCCATTGTGAGCAGCGGATACTGCAGACTAAATTAAAAGAAGTAAACATAAATTGCTATTTGACCTCAAGGGAGTGTTTGGGACTTTAAATAGTGAGGAGAGAGGAGGTAAAAAGACAGGTATTGCATCTTCTGCATTTGCATGGCAGCGTGCTACACAGATGGAGACTTGTTTTTCAGGTGACTATGAATTAAGGAGTGGTCCCTTCAAAACACTGAAAAGGGAAAATGTATGTTTTGTGATGAAAAGTATATAGTATGTATTTATAACTTTTATTTTTGGAATTTGGATTTTAAATCTACACAGACGGACGTTGGTTACTTTGTGTAGTGTTTTCTTTGAACAGAAAGCAGGTCAGAGAGACCCTCTGAAATAATGACTTAAATCCAACATTTTGTCAGAGAGAAGTGCTTCTGTACCCTTTTGATGTTAATGGAATCGCCTTTATATTTTTGTGTTTACAATAGGTAGGGTAACATTGTAAGGCTCTTAGCTCTTTATAAGATTCCAATTTGAGCATTTTTAAAAATTGTATTCAGAAGACTTTAGAAATTTTAGAAGTAAGTTTAGTTTCTCTCCGAGAAGAAGGATTTAGGGAAGTTCAGGGAACAAGCCACCTAGTTCCAGAGGCAGCCAGAGGAGATTGGAGGCGGTAGCAGCAGTGGCAATGGCATCGTGGCTTTGTCAGGTCAGAGCATGGACTTTGTTGATCAGAGTTGAGCGCAGCATGGCAAAAGCGAGCGGTGAGGGAGCCCTCCCCCTGTATCTGTGGTGGCGGTGTCAAGAACAGGCAGCTGAGGTCTCCCAGAGTGCGAACTAAGCAGAGGAGATTGTGGTCTTATTACAGCAAAGTGCTCAAGACTTTGAACTTTTAGTTCTATTTCTTTATTTTTCTAGTTTCTATTAAGAAGAACTTTAATGTTAACTACCACATTTCTTTTCTATGATATAATGCTTAACCTGTTAACTTTGTTTCTGTCTTTTACTACTTTGTAGCTATGTTTTTTTGTCCCTAGGTTGCCTTTATACCAAGATGGCACCGTGTGTGGTGACATTGTACACTTTTCACTGTATTCTGAATTGTACTTGAGTATGTGACAATAAAATCTAAATCAGCTGAAGGGTTCAGTTTGTGACATTTTCAAATCAAGAGAATAAGAAGTCTTTGTGTTATTAGAACTGAGAAAGTTTAGGCTGTCAGACCTGTAAAAAGTTAATGTTGGTAGATTTGACCTTGGCAAGGAAATTTTCAGGTATCAGTTAAGTAAAACCCTGCAGAGTTGAGACAGTGTTTAATTTTTCTGGGCTTGAGTCTGTAATGGATCATGTCGAGGAACATTTGAAACTTTGTTTTTCTGTGTGTTTTGAAATCATGTAATTTGTATATATTTGTAGGTTGTTTTGTTTATTTTATTTCTTCGTTTATGTAATAAACTTGTGCTCTATTGTTAAAGAAAATCTTCAACCCACTGTGATTATGTTTCAGTCACCGACCATTAACTAACTAAACAAAAACAACGTATCTGTCAAGCCAGGTTTCAGAATGGGATAGAAAATAGAACATGGAACAATATAGCACAGAACAGGCCCTTCGGCCCACGATGTTGCGCCGAACATTTGTTGTAGCTTAAGCACCTATCCATGTACCTATCCAATTGCTGCTTAAAGGTCACCATCTGACTTATCCAGTAGTACCACTGGCAGGAATCATAACCTTAGGAAAATGTGGGATCAATCTTGAGTGGCAAAAATGCTGCAAAATGATGGCTAGTTGCATGGGAGGCAAATCTTTCCTTTCTTTATTTCTTTTCTTGCCTCATCACTATTCCCCTTGAACATGTTTGTCTCAGTTTTCTGTTATTCAGTCTTTCTTCTCTTCCACCCTTTAGAAACTGACCTTGCTTTTGACCTTGCCCCAACCAAACGTATTGTATCCTTTGCCTTTCCAGAAATTTTAACCAGTTTCTATTTCTCGCTCTACAAATACTGCCTAAGTATTTTCAACATCTATTTTCATTTTAGATGGGTGCAATAATTGTGTTTTGGTTCCTTGTCATCTTGTCCCAATAAAAAAAAATCCATGAGTCTGTGTTTGCTGATCTTCAATACCTGATGTAAAGTCTAACTGACTACAGTTTCTTTTCAATTATACTTTTTGGTTTTCACTTATCTTCAGATGACTCCCAGCTCCCCACCATCTTTCTCAACTCTCCATGCTATTTGTGTGTCTTTGCTCTGCAACACGAAAACTTTTCATCAACATTTCCTCTGGCTTAACATTAAGGAGTCCAAAGCCATCCTCTTTTACCTCTATAATATGATTGACACCCTTGCCAGTAATTTCTTTCCTTAACTAGCTTTCAAACCTGACCCCCATGAACTGAACTACAGACTTAATGATGATGTCCACTTGGCTCTGCAACAATGCTGTCAACCTTGCTACTACCTCATTCGTGTTTTCATCAGCAGACTCAATAATGTCAGCATGATTACTGCTACCCTCCCATTTCCAACCATTCTTCACTTTTGGCCTGTTTTATTCGCTTGGATGCCCATTACCTGACCCAAAGTGCTGCTCAATCATCTCACGGTCCAGAATGATTTTAAAGTTCTGAAGAAGCCATACCAGATTTAAGATGTGAACTCTGTTTCTATCTCCACAGATGTTGCCAGACTTGCTGAGTTTCTCCAGAGTTTTCTGTTTGTTTCTTAACACTTTTCAAACAAATATTTGTTTACCCTACTGAATGTTTTTAACATGCTATTCAATGAGGTAGGATGCTGAAAGCGTAATATAAATTAAAGTTATTGTTACTGCATTGATAATGAATATCCTTATTTCATATTATGTTCACAAAATATCTGAAACTATTTGTCATAAATCACTACACAGCATTAATATTTTTTTGTATACTCATCATGGCTGGTGTGTGTTTGATTTCCTATTAAATTTGTGTTGTCTTCCTGAATGGTTTATTATTCATTTAAAATAGTTATTATTATAGCAATGCACTGATAGCTTCTTGCATTTCTTATTCCTTGTAGGACATACTATTCTCTCATTGTTTAAAGCTAACAACCAATTCCTTCATTTCATATTTCATTTCTGCTTCTGCAGTTTACTTTAGAACAGAAGAACATAAGAACGAGGAGCAAGAGTAGGCTCTTCGAGCTTGGTCTGCCACTCAATAAGATCATGGCTAATCTTTTCATGGACTCAGCTCCACTTACACGTATTTTCACCATATCCCTTAATTCCTTTATTTTTCAAAGTGTATCTACCTTAGTTTTATAAATGATTACTGAAGTAGCGTCAACTACTTCCCTGGGCAAGGAATTCCATAGGCTAACAACCCTCTGGGTGCAGAAGTTCCTTCTCCGTTCAGTTCGAAACCTGCTTCCTCTAATCTTGAGGCCATGTCCTTTTGTCCTGGTCTCATCTACCAGTGGAAACATCATACCTATTTCAATTTTATCGATTCCCTTTGTAATTTTATATGTTTCTATAAGATCCCCCCTCATTCTTCTGAATTCCAATGAATATGGTCCCAATCTACTCAGCCTCTCCTCATAAGCCAACCCCCTCAACTCCAGAATCAACCTAGTGAACCTCCTCTGCAATGCCTCCAGTACCAGTACATCCTTTCTTAAGTAAGGAGACCAAATCTGCACATAGTACTCCAGTGTGGCCTCACCAGTACCTTGTACAGCTGTAACATTACCGCCCTGCTTTTAAACTCAGCCCTTTTAGCAATGAAGGACAAATTTCCATTTGCCTTCCTAATTACCTGTTGTACCTGCAGACCAACCTTCTGCGATTCATGCACACAGACACCCAGGTCTCTCTGCAATTCAGCATGCTGCAACTTTTTACCATTCAAGTAATAATCTATTTTGCTGTTACTCCTAACAAAATGTATGATTTCACATTTACTAACGTTGTATTGCATCTGCCAAATCTTTACCCACTCATTCAATGTATCTCTGTTCCTCTGCAAAGTTTCACACTTTGCTGTGCCACTCATCTTAGTGTCATCGGCAAATTATGACACTGTACATGTAGTCCCCAACTCCAAATCATCTATATAAATTGTAAATAATTGTGGTCCCAACACTGATCCCTGAGACACACATCTCGTCACTGATTGCCCACCAGAATAGTATTCATTTATCCCCACTCTTTGCTTCCTGTCAGTCAACCAATCCTCTCTCCATACTAATACTCCACCCTTAACACCATGCATCCTTATTTTATGCAGTAGCCTCATGTGCAGCACTTTGTCAAAGGCCTTTTGAAAATCTAGGTGCACTACATCCACTGGTTCCCCATTGCCCATCTTGCTTGAAATGTCTTCATAGAATTCCAAAAGATTCGTGAAGCATGACTGCCCTTCATGAAGCCATGCTGCCTCTGTACACTGGGACAATTTATTTTGAGATTTCTTGCTATTTCTTACTTGATAATAGACTCAAGTATCTTCCTCACTACAGAGGTTAAGTTCA
Source organism: Hemiscyllium ocellatum (assembly GCF_020745735.1). NCBI lineage: Eukaryota > Metazoa > Chordata > Chondrichthyes > Orectolobiformes > Hemiscylliidae > Hemiscyllium > Hemiscyllium ocellatum. The sequence goes on along the minus strand of NC_083402.1, from coordinate 66,157,038 downwards.
CTGGTCTATAATTCCCCGTCTTTTGTCTACTTTCCTTTTTAAGCAGTGGTCTCACATTTGCTATTTTCCAATCTGCTGGGACTGCCCCAGGGTCCAGTGAACTTTGGAAAATTACTGCCAGTCCACCTGCTATTTCTCCCACCATCTCTTTTAGTACCCGGGGATGCATTCCATCAGGGCCAGGATACTTATCTATCCTTAGCTCCATTAGCTAATCCAGCACTAACTCTTCCATAATATTAATTATTTCCAGGAGCTCACCTACCTTCATCGCTTCGTCACTTACTGGCATGTTGTTAGTATCCTCCACTGTGAAGACCAATGTAAAGTACCTCTTCAATGCCTCCACCATTTCATCGTATCCCATAACTAACTGCCCCTTCTCATCCTCTAAAGGACCAACATTTACTTTAGCCACTCTTCTTCAGTTTGTATATTTATAGAAACGTTTGCTATCTGCCTTTATATTCTGTGCTAGTTTTTTTCTCATACTCTAGCTTACTTTTCTTTAAAGCTCTTTTTGTGGCTTTCTGTTGACTTTTAAAGTTTTCCCAATCTTCTAGATTCCTGCTGTTTTGGCCACTTTAATAGCCTGCCTTCTTTCCTTACGCATGGCAGATTACCCCTCCTCTTACGATCCGTCCTTCTCACTGGAATTTTACTGAGCTCTTTGAAAAATTTATTTGAAGGTCCTCCACTCCTTGTCAACTGTCATGCCATAACATCTCTGTTTCTAGTCTACTTTAGCCAGGTCCTCCCTCGTTCTATCATAGTCCCCCTTATTCACCCACTTTTCAAAAATAGGTTGAAAAAGGATATCAGAATATTTCAAAATGAAAGTAAAAATGCTGGCTGGATTCAGCAGGTCAATGATAAGCTATATTGATCAAGAGTTAGGGATCATGTCAATTATCTTCGAGCAGAACTGGAGTGGTTAAAGTTTTAACAGTTTATTAGCAAGTACAGAAGTATGCAAAGAAGGAGAGATAAGAAAGAATGAAGGCAGTCTGGATAAATTGCAGTCCAGGAAATATTAAATGACTAAAGGGATGAAGATGCAAAGCAAGGAATATATAATGGAACAAGTAAAGAAATAAAAGTTAAACTGAATACTGGGATTTTTCAGAGCTGCATCTTTTACAGGCAATTGACTGCGTATGAACGATTTGAAAGGAATCTGAAACATTATAACTGAGGATAAGAGGACACAAAGTAGTGGTAGTTGTTTTTAGAATATATGGGTAATGTTGACATTCTTGATGGAACCTTGACACATGCTGTCATGATGACTGAGAATCTAATGGAAAGGAGTAAGATTTTAACATAAGTTTTCCAAAGGTCAAATTTGTGTAGTATATGAACTTCCCCTTCTTTATAATTATTTTTGAATGAGCTATGGTAAAAGTTCTAAATTGAAGGAAACAACTGCTCCATAATTTTTAATGTTGGTGCTCTTCCAATTCAAAATAATTGCTATACCTCAAATTATTGCAAAACCATGATGGCTGATACCTTTTTTTAGCTAGTTCAATCTGCAAAATCAGACTTTCTACTTTCTAGGAAATTGTCCCAGCAGTCATTGTTACTCCTTCGATTAAGAGGTGGATAATGTTATTTGTAGCTTGTTCCTGATTGCAGTTACAGACTGTGATCAGCTCACCAAAAGCATCACTGGTGCCTGTGAGAGTTCAACCTCCACGTAACCAAACAGGATTTGTTTGAACCTAGCCTGATAATCTGATCACTGGGTATCAGGTGAAAAGGTAGAGTACTGAAAAAGTATGGTCCTTTATCCTAGTTGCCCAGAAATTAACTGAAATTTACATCATTATTTGGATATAAACATCATCTCCAATTTAATTCTTATTGCTCCACATTTGAAAATTACTTCCACCTGCTCAAGGGAGCTGATTTTCTGTAAATTTGTTTGAAAACTTTAATATAATCATGGTACTGTTCCAAAAAGAAGCTTGAGCGTAGTTGTTTGTGTTATGCTTTCCTTTGTACTCATGGTAAACTTACTGTATTTTGGAAAATCACAGATACTCCTGGGAGAAACATTTCCTTGATACTGAAATGACTAGTTTAATAACAAACTCTGAATGTAGGGACAATACATTCAATGTCTGTGATACTAAGCTGCTTGTGATCTAATTTTAATTTAATATTAACTTAAAACATTTTTGCTTGTATGTTTTACCAGTCTCGAGTAGGTAAATAGATAATAATTTCCATCCTTGAAAAATAACTTGATGTACAATTCTGAAGTTTGTGAGATCCGATTTATTGCTTAATTTAAAATTATATTTCAAATATTTGTTCTGCTAAATAACAAGACATTAAAATTGGCAAACATCTTGCTACATGGAATGTAATGTTGGAAAATGTGACATTATGGCTTTTGGGACGAAGAATAGAGTAGCTGAATATTATTCAGATGGAAAAAAGATTACAAAAAGCTGCTTCACAAGAGGATTTAGATCCTTGTGTATGAATCACAAAAGGCAAATGGTCTTTATTTCAAAGGGAATGGAACATTAAATATCGTTCAAATCTTGGAAGGCAGTAGTCATACCATATCTGGAATACTGTGAACAGTTTTAGTCTCCTATCTAAGAAAAAATACACAAGCCATGGGTGCAATCCAGAGAAAATTCACTAGGTTGATCATTGGCATCAGGGATTTTCTTATGATGAGAGATTAAGTATGTTGGCCTTGTGGTCATTGGAATTTGGAAGAATGAGAAGTGACTTTATTGAAACATACAAGATTCTCTGGGGGCTTGCCAAGGTGGATATGGAAAGTCACTCAAATAGATGTTTCCCCTTGTGGGAGAGCCTAAGATCAGTGGGCATAATCAGAGGAAGGAGTCATCCATTTAGTCCAAGATGAAGAGGATTTCTTGTCTCAGTGGGTAATGAATTTGTGGAATTCTTTACTGTGGAGGAGTGTCAGTAAGGGTTGTTAAGTATATTCAATGCTGAGAATATACATTTTTAATCAGTAAGCGAATAAAGGCAGGGAAATGGAGTAGAGAATTATCAGATATCTCATGATTTTATTTAATTGTGGAGCAGACCTGGCGGACTGAATGGCCTATTTCTGCTACTACGTCTTATGGTCTAAAACATCAAAATCTTGTATTAAAATATGTCAAGTAAATTTTGCATTAAGTAACATTTTAGAATATCGCTTTTGGAGTTGGATGTTTTCAGGATGAGAAATTATGCGACATAAAATAGCTTATTTCCCAGGTGGCAGATTAATTGAAGGCTGATTTTACAGATTAGTTTTTGAGAAGCAGAAAACTATAAAATCTATAGTTTTTTTGGGCAGAGCTTCTGGATCTCACTCCAAACCAAATGACTCTTTTTCTTGGATTGTGGTTGATCCTGTGACTATAAAGTCCAGAGATCAACTCAAATCAGCATAATCATGTGCAGTGGAACATATTGTCCAATTAATTCTAACTTCTCCCCATTCTATTCATGGGAAGGATAAACTTGCTGAGAAATTTACCAGATTTTTGTGTAAAATTGTCAGCAACATTTAATTAATCATGGCAATATTCTGAAAAGGAGCTTAAGCTGTGGTTGTTGTGGTATGTTTCCTTTGTACTCATAGTAAACCTATTTTATTTTGGAAAATGTCAGAAATTTCTGTAATCAACAGGGAACATTAGTGGACTAACTAAGTTCCCTTCCCACGTGGTTAAAGATGCCCTCCAACACATCTTGTCCACATCGCGCACCTCCGCCCAGACCACACCCCTCCAACCGTGACAAGGACAGAATGCCCCTGGTGCTCACCTTCCACCCTACAAACCTTCACATAAACCAAATCATCCGCCGACATTTCCACCACCTCCAAAAAGACCCCACCACCAGGGATATATTTCCCTCCCCACCCCTTTCCGCCTTCCGCAAAGACCATTCCCTCCGTGACTACCTGGTCAGGTCCACGCTCCCCTACAGCCCACCCTCCCATCCTGGCACCTTCCCCTGCCACTGCAGGAACTGTAAAACCTGTGCCCACACCTCCTCCTTAACCTCTATCCAAGGCCCTAAAGGAGCCTTCCACGTCCATCAAAGTTTTACCTGAACATCCACCAATATCATTTATTGTATCCATTGCTCCTGATGTGGTCTCCTCTACATTGGGGAGACTGGGCGCCTCCTAGCCGAGCGCTTTAGGGAACATCTCCGGGACACCCGCACCAATCAACCACACTGCCCCATGGCCCAACATTTCAACTCCCCCTCCCACTCTGCTGAGGACATGGAGGTCCTGGGCCTCCTTCACCACCGCTCCCTCACCACCAGATGCCTGGAGAAAGAACGCCTCATCTTCCGTCTCGGAACACTTCAACTCCAGGGCATCAATGTGGACTTCAACAGTTTCCTAATTTTCCCTTCTCCCACCTTATCCTAGTTCCTAACTTCCAGCTCAGCGCTGTCCCCATGACTTGTCCAGACTTGCCCTACCTGCCTGTCTCCTTTTCCACCTATCCACTCCACCCTCTCCTCCCTGACCTATCACCTTCATCCCCTCTCCCACTCACCCATTGTACTCTATGCTACTTTCTCCCCACCGCCACCCTCCTCTAGCTTATCTCTCCACTCTTCGCAGCACTTTGGATGCTGCCTGAATTGCTGTGATCTTCCAGCACCACTAATCCAGAATCTGGTTTCCAGCATCTGCAGTCATTGTTTTTACCTAAGTGCAGAATATTCCATTGCTGCTGTGAGAGACCTTTTTATGGGAGCATTAGTGTCTCACAGATTGCATCATGTCTTCCACTGAAGGCCATGACTGAGACCAAGACGTTAGCAAGAAGGGGCTACTAGAATTCACTTTTATAGGGGACATAAAGACATTTAGCACTGTTTTCTGGGTCCTCCACCACTTTCCATATATAGAACATTAGAAAGCGTCAAAACTAAACTCGAGTGCGATGCTGAAAAAGCACAGCCAGTCAGGCAGCATCCAAGGAGCAGGAGAATCAACGTTTCGGGCATAATTCCTTCACCAGGACTCTTTTGACTCTGATCTCCAGCATTTCTAGTCCTCACATTCTCCTAGAAACATAACTAGATTAGCATGTAAATATAACGACAAGAAGAGCAGGTTAGAGGCTAAGAATCCTGCAATGCGTTACCCAATCCCTTACTCTCCAGAACCAATCCACCATTTACAAGCCGCAAGTCAGGAGTGTGATATTATGCTCCACACTTGCCTTTATGAATGCAGCTCCAACAACAGTCAAGAAGCTTGACACCATCTAGGACACACAATCCTGCTTGATTAGCATCACATCCATAAACATTCATTCTCTCCACAACCAACACTCAGTAGGAGCAAATATGTGCTATCTATAAGATGCACTGCAGAAATTCACCAAAGCTCTTTAGAGAGCTCTTTCTTAACCCACAATTACTATCATCTAAGGAGACAAAAACTGCAAATTCGTGGAAACACCATCACCTGCATGTCCGCCTCCAAGACACTTGCCTTCCTGACTTGGAAATATATTACTGTTCTTTCTGCGTCACTGGGCCAAAATCTTGAAATTCCCTCCCTCATGGCATTGTGGATCTACCATTAGCATGTGGATTGCAGTTGTTGAAAAAGGTACCTCACTACCATCTTTGCAAAGGCAACCAGGAATGGGCAGCACCAATGCACACATACCATGAGCGAATAAAAAAAGTTGCCGGAAAAGGGGAAAGGGGCTCTTCTGATAACATGGAGCCTTTGACCTCTCTGGTTTTAAGATGGCTTGGGACGTCCAGTGGTGGTTTGCTGGGATGAGATGGGAATGAAAATTGGGGTTAGGGAATTGCCCATCATAATAAGGAGACAGTGATAATCTCCACAGCCAAGGTTTTCCCACTGCTTATTTATAGTTACGTCTGTCTAACTAGTGTTCGATATACAGTAGTTGTCAGTGTTATGTAAGTGAGTTGAGAGTTTGGGCTGTGTTTGACACTTTACAATAACACACCTCACAATATCATCTAAAAATTTAGCTAAAAATGTTCAGCCTTTCAGTGGAAATTGTCTGATTTTTTTAAAATTTTGCATTTTACTAGAAATGGAAACTTTACTTGATTCACAAAGATTGGCTGACGAAGTTGAAAGCACTCTTATTAACTATTACTGCAGTGGAGACAGTGGATGGAGAGTTGGAAAGAAAACAGTAAGTATGTCCTGCGCTGATCAGTAATAGATATTATTATAACATGTACTATGTCTCAAATATTTTATTGTCTTTTCAGATTTGAGGCCTTTGCTGTTTCTAACTCTTACCGATGTGTTTCATTCCATTTATATAAAGATAGCATTTGCCTATGTGCGTGTGTGAGGATGGGAAAGTTTGTACGGTTTGGGGGACTCCATGATAGATCTTGCTCTTGCCTCCTATAGTCATGATCCAGCTCTACTGACAATGCATTCAATGACTTGACAGTAGATCTTATGGCTCCATTCATACCAGGGAAGTGGTGTATTGTAACTTTTTTTCTGATCAATTTGCTAACATTGGTTAACAAAGATCATTTCCTCAAGATTTAGTTTAGCTATCAATTGAAATTATTTAATTATATAGACTATTTAGAATTTTGAATATCTGTCAAATTTAATGTTAAGCTTCTCTGTTTGAGAATAAAGTCTTTGTTTATCTCACTATTTCTCATAACTGAGTTCCCATAAGAATCATCTTGGTAAATGTGAGTTGCACTTTCACAAAGAATGTTATGTTCCTCCTATAATGGGAAACTGCAAATTTCATGCATACCTTAGATACGGCCTTGACAACAAATTGTATGGTAAACTTTGATCATAACCTTTGTGTTTAATCCTTCTCTTTATACATTATAAAACCAAATTTGTGTTAACTTGTTCATCTAATTTTAAATACCAGAAACCTAATTTTAGATTACTTACGGTGTGGAAACAGGCCCTTCGGCTCAACAAGTCCACACCGACCTGCCGAAGCGCATCCACCCAGACCCGTACCCCTACATTTTCCCTTGCACCTAACACTATGGGCAATTTAGCATGGCCAATTCACCTAACCTGCACATTTTTAGACTGTAGGAGGAAACCCGCGCAGACACGGGGAGAATGTGCAAACTCCACACAGTCAGTCGCCTGAGGTGGGAATTGAACCCGGGTCTCTGGCGCTGTGAGGCAGCAGTGCTAACCACTGTGCCACTGTGCCGCCCAAAGTCTTCCTCTTTTCTTTACTTGTTGATAGCTTTAGCATTTGTGGAATATTTTAGTTCTTTATTCTTGCTTCTGAAATATGTTGGCAGAGATTTCTCTGCTTTCTATCATCAAGTATGACAGTGAAGCTAGTTCATGCAAATGTTTGTGAATTATATCTCTTTCTGCCCAAGGAACAGGAATAATTAGTACATACACATTGCATGTATCAGCTCAAGTCTTCTGAGTCAGAAGGTTCTGGGTTCAGTAGATACTCCAGAACTTTAAGATGACACTCTGGCCTCATTTTTCAGATAAGGCGTTGAAATGAGGTCCCATCTGTTCTCTTATGTGGATATAAAAGACGCTATAACACTATTATGAAGGAGGTTAGGTGAGTTATCCCTGTGTCCTGAATTATATGTATCCCTCAAGCAACATCACAGAAAGCGTGTGATCAGGTTGTGGTCATATTGCTGTTCGTGGGATTTTGCTGTACGTAAATTGCTGCAATTCCTACATTATCACATTGATTACGCTTTGAAAGTACTTTGTCAAGTGTAAAATACTTTGGGATGTCTGGTAGTTGTGAAAGGGAGATGTAAAGGCAAGTATTTCTTTCTAAACGTTCATATTTATCATTTTGCTCAATTACACAGTGTTGTAGGTTTTGACATTTCTGTGCTACCCTGCCCTGTTTGAGACCTCCCTCAGAAGGGAGATAACATTTTTAAATTATTTGTGTTCCTAGGTTTGAATTCTTGTTGTGTTACCCATAATTTGGAAAACATTACCCTCTTTTGCTTCTTTGTATTCCCTTTTAATTTACAAGGGATGGTTTAGCAATTCTGGAGCATTCTGAGAGCTGCTGCTTCATTAGCGAATGATATATTTTTGATATTTTATTTCACAATATGATTGATTCACTTCTTGACTTCATAGAAAGACGTAATTGTTTGGAGGAAACCTTCAGAAGAATTTGGAGGATATTTGTAAGTATTTTTAAAAGTATTTTTGTCAGGAAAAATGTAAAAAAAAAATGTAAAGAGAGAGCAAAAAGAGATTTAGAAAATATATTAAATGAGTTTGGCAGGCCAAATAAAGAGAAATAGCAAGTATGAGGGAGACTTTCATTAACATAGTATCTTTCACAAGTTTGGGATTTCCCAAACTGCATTGCAGCCAATGAAATACCTGTGAAATATGGTAACACTTGTAAATGTGAATTAATACATAAAAAGATTCTTAAAAAGAGGTGGGATCATTTTGAGATGATAAAAGACGTCCTGAGATGGAGAAAATGTGAGAGATGGCTAAATAATATTTTGCATTAGTTTTTACAGATAAAGATGAAATATTGGAACTTTTAAAGATTTGGAAGAGCCATTGCCAGAGATAAATATTCAAAGTGGAAAGAAATGGTAGTATTGTGGTTATTTTATGGAGAAATGGCACAAGCATGAATGTAGTGATTTGAAGTCCAGTTGGGCTTCAGCTAGTCGGCACTTCTGCATGGTTACATCATTAATCTCTCTCTCATCGCCACTGAAAGAAATGCAGAGGCTGGTATCCCACCATCAAGATACCCTTTATCATGCACAGTACAATTAACTCAGCATCAGTTCCTTCTACAAAGGAATTTCTGAATCCCCTGTTTATATTGGTCAGCCAGGCCTTTCTGATTGACCCTAAACAAAGATCACATAGTCAACGGGATCCACCTGGTTCTAATCACTGCACTCATTATGGACATGTTGCATTTCCTTAGCCTTCTGAGGAAGAAGCATCGGTGTGCTTTCTTGATTTTAGCATTGACATGGATGGATCAGCATAGATTGCAAGTGATATTTGCTTATCGAAACATGACAATCTCGACCACTTCCACCTCAGCACCATTGATACAGACAGGAATGTGTCCTCCATTCCACTTCCTGAAGTTAGTGACAAGCTCCTTCAATTTACTGACATTGAGGGAAAGATTGTTGTCTTTATACCATGCCACGAAGCTGTCTATCTCTTTCCTGTACTGTATTTCACTGCTATTTGAAATTGGACCCACTACAGTGCTCCCAACAGCAAATTTGCAGAGACGAATTTGGCCACACAGCCGTGACAATAGTAAGGGGCTGAGTATACAGTCTGGCGGGGCACTGGTGTTGAGGATTATTGTGGAGAAGGTGTTGCAACCTATTCTTACTGATTGTGGTCTGTGGGTCAGGAAGTCGAGGATCCAGTTATAGAGGGAGGAGCAGAGTCCTAGATCTCAAAGTTTGGAGATGCGTTTTGTTGAAATTATGCATTGAAAGTGGAGCTAAAGTCAATAAGTAAGGGTTCTGACATAGGTGTCCTTGTTATCGAGATGTTCCAGGGATGAATATAGGGCCAGGGCGATGGTATCTGCCAAGGACACATTGTGATTGTAGGCGAATTATAGTAGGTCAAGGCAGTCTGGGAGGTTGGCGTTGATGTGTGCCATTACAAACCTTTCAAAGCACTCAAAAATGATGAATTTCAGAGCCAACAGGCAGTAGTAATTAAGGCATATTGCCTGATATTTCTTTGGCAGTGGGGTGATAGTGGTCTTCTTGAGGCAGGTGGGAACCTCACATTGTAGTAAGAACAGATTAATGACGTCTGCAAATACTCCTATCACCTGGTCTGTGCAGAATCTGAGTGCACAGCTGGGGACTTCATCTTGGCCAGTCACTTTCTGTGGGTTCACCTTCATGAAGGCTGATCCAACACGTCTGTGGCTGTGGCTGGGTACAGGTGCACCTGAGGCTGTTGTGGCGGGTAATATCATTTCAATGACTATCTGTTCAAAGTGAACTTAGAATGCATTGAGCTTACCGGGAAAAGATACAGTGATTCTACTTCACTTCAATTTGTAGCCCATTATATCATGTAAGCTATTCCACAGTGTGTTTGTGTGGTTACTCTCGGACTTTAGTTTAGTCTGGTTTTGGCTCTTGGCATCTCTGATGGCTCTGCAGAGATTTTATCTAAATTTCCCGTACAGGTCAGGGTCATCTGACTTGAATGCCTGAGACCTGGACTTCAGTTGGGAATGGTTTTTGTATGGTTCTGTTTGGGGAACACTCAGATTAACTTCTTTGGCATGCAGTCCTCTACACATTTATAGATGAAGTCTGTGGCAGTATTGGCATACTCATTAGGTTGGCCGCTGAGTTCTTGAAAATGGACCAGTCCTTTGACTCCAAGCAGTCATGTAGGATCTACAATATACCTTGCAGTAACACACCAAGGCTTCTCTAACAAGACATTCCAAACCTGTGGCCTTGACCACCCAGAAGGACATGGGCAACAGGTACATGGGAACCGTTTTCAGGTTCCCGTCCAAGTCACGCACCATCTTGACATGGAACTGTGTTATTGTTCCTTCACTGTGTCAACATCCTGGAACTCCCTTCAATATTGTGGGTGATACAATGCATCAAGAACTGCAGCAGTTTAAGAAGGCAGCTTGCCACCACTTCTGTCAGGACAATTAGGGATGTGCAATAAATGCTGTCCTTGCCAGTGACATCACATCCTATGATTGAGTAAGAAATTGATAGATTTGGAGATGGTGGAAGCTTTGCATTGAGTAAAAATTGATAGAATGTACTGGAAAGGCTGGCTGTTCTTAGAATGATTTAGTTGTCTGGTTTGGATGGTTTGCATCCCTGGTTGCTAAGGGAAGTGGGTATGGAGACTGCTCTAGCTTCTCAATCACTTCTCTAGCTTCCCACAGAGTTCTGGGGTACACCGGATCAGGTCCTGGGAATTTATCCACTTTTATGCATTTCAAGACATCCTGCGCTTTTTCCTCTGTAATATGGACATTTATCAAGATGTTACCATCTATTTCCCCACATTCTATATCTTCCATGTCCTTCTCCACAGGAAACACTGATATAAAATATTCATTTAGTTTCTTCCCCCATCTCCTGCGGCTCCACACAAAGACCGCCTGAAGGGCCCTATTCACTCTTGAGTTAACCTTTTGTCCTCAAGGAGAATCCAAAGGGCTTTTACAAATACATTAATCCTATTTGCCAAATCCTATTTCTTACTCAATCATAGGATGTGATGTGTAGAGGACTGCATGTCCCCTTTTTGCCCTCCTGAGTTCCCTCTTAAGTATACCCCTACTGCCTTAATACCGTTCTAAGGATTCATTCGATCTATCCTGTCTGTATCTGACATTTGCTTCATTCTTTTTCTTAGCCAAACTCTCAATTTCTTTAGTCATCCAGCATTCCCTGCACCTCCCAGCCTTTCTTTCCACCCTAACAGGAATATACTGTATCTGGACTCTTATTATTCCATTTCTGAAGGCTTCCCATTTTCCAGCCATCCCTTTACCTGTGAACATCTGCCCCTAATCAACTTTTGAAAGTTCTTGCCTAATGCGTTCAAACTTAGCCTGCATCTAATTTAAAACTTCAACTTTTAGATTTGGTCTATCCTTTTCCATCACTATTTTAAAACTAATAGAGTTTATGGTCACTGGCCCCAAAGTGCTCCCCCACTGACACCTCAGTCACCTGCCCTGCCTTATTTCCCAAGATTAGGTTGAACTTTACACCTTCTCTAGTAGGTACATCCACATATTCAATCAGAAAATTGTCTTGTACACAAATTTCTCTCCATCTAAACCCTTAACACAATGGCAGTCCCAGTTCATGTTTGGAAAGTCAAAATCCCTGACCATAACCACTGTATTCTTCTTATAGATAACTGAAATCTCATTTCAAATTTGTTTCTTAATTTTCCGCTGACTATTAGGAGGTCTATAATACAATCCCAATAAAATGATCATCCCTTTCGTATTTCACAGTTCCACCCAAATAACTTCCCTGAATGTATTTCCAGGAATATCCTCCTTCAGTGCAGCTGTAATGCTATCCCTTACCAAAAATGCCTCTCCCCCTTCTTTCTTGCCTCCCTTTCTGTCCTTCCTGTTGCATTTGTATCCTGGAACATAAAGCTGCCAATCCTGTCCATCCCTGAGCCACATTTCTGTAATTGCTATGATATCCCAGTCCCATGTTCCTAGCCATGCCCAGGGTTCATCTGCCTTCCCTGTTAGGCCCCTTGCATTGAAATAAATGCAGTTTAATTAATCAGTCCTACATTATTCTTTGTTTTGTCCCTGCCTGCCCTGACTGTTTGATTTGCCTCTTATCTCAACTGTACCAGTCTCAGATTGATCTGTTACCTCACTATCTCCCTGGGTACCCCCCCCCCCCCCCCCCCCCCCCGCCAAGCTTACTAGTTTAAATCCTCCCAAGCAGCTCTAGCAAATCTCCTTGCCCGTATATTGGTCTCCTTCCAATTTAGGTGCAATCCATCGTCCTTGTAGAGGTTACTTCAACCCCAGAAGAGATTCCAATGATCCAAAAATGTGAATCCTTCTCCTATACCCCAGCTTCTCAGTCAGGCATTCATCTGCTCTATCCTCCTATTCCTACCCTCACTGGCTAATAACATTGGGAGTAATCCAGATATTACTACTCTTGAGGACCTCATTTTTAAATTTCTGCCTAACTTCCTGTAATCTTCCTTCAGAATCTCAAACTTTTCCCTTCCTATGTTATTGGTTCCAATGTGTACAATGATCTCCTGCTAGTCCCTCTCCTCCTTGAGAACATTCTGCACCCTCTCTGAGACATCCTTAATCCTGGCGCCAGGAGGAAACACACCATTCTGATTTTCCATTGCTGGCCACAGAAACGTCTGTTTGTGCCTTGAACTAGAGAGTCCCCTAACACAAACCCAGCATACCCCTCATTACATTAGGGCCAGTCTCGATACCAGAAACTTGGCTGTTTGTGCTACATTCTCCTGAGAATCCATCACCCCCTACATTTCCCAAAACAGCATACCATTTTGAAAAAGGGCTGGCCTCAGAAGACTCCTGCACTACATGCCTACCTGTTTTACCTTTCCTGGAGTTAACCTATTTATGTGACTGTATCTGTGACTTTTCTTCCTTCCTGTATCTGCTATCCATCACACTCCCTTGGTCTTGTAAATTCTTCATTGCCTCTTACTGTCCCTCCAACCGATCCATTTGATCTGATAGGATTTGCAACCAATGGCAATTTTTGTAGATATAATTCTCAGTAACACGTAAACTCTCCCTAAACTCCCACATCCAACAAGAAGAGCATAACATTCGACTTTGGGCCAATCTTTGCTTCATCCAGTCTACAGACCTAGAAAATAGCATTGTCTTATTCCTCTACAAAACACTGCTCTAGGCTAACTTATTACTTATGGCTTGTATTTTTAAATTTAATCAAGAGACATATCTCAATAAACAAGAGGATGAAAAGATGGCAGACAAATTCATCAGTTGTTTTGTGTCAGTCTTCACTAGACAAGAGACAAGTAGCATCCCAGAAATAGCTGTACAATTGTTTGACTTAAATCTAAGGTAGATAAACTTTTGTTAAGCAAACGTATTAAGAGAAATGGGGCAAAGATAGTTTATGAAGTTAAGCCACAGATCAATCTTGATCTCATTGAATGGTGGAACAGACCTGAGGGACTGAATTGTCTATTCCTATTCCTAGATGAATTTTTGATAACCAAGGGGATGAAAGATTATCGGGGTTTACAGACATGTAGAGTTAAGGTTAAAATCAAATTAGCCATGATCTTACTGAATGGCACAGCAAGCTTGAAGAGCCAAGTGACCTATTCTTGTTCTTTGTTTGTACATTCAATTGTGCGAATAGAAATAAGCATGAGCTAACAGCTAATCCAGAGACATGGCTGCGGGATGAAATAGATCAGTACGAGTAGTCCTGGGATAACACTCATTTCAGCAGCATGATTTGGCTTTAATGTCGCTGAAGAATTAGGGAATGGTATTTTGGAGAACGCTTACCTCTGTTAGCAATTGCTTGAATCTAGCAGGGATCAGTTCGCATTCTTCATTCTGCATATGCACCGAGATGCGGACCCAAATCTCTGCGCCTTTCTGCGCACGTGCCAATGTTCTTGCAATTCTATGCATGGACTGGTGTCTGCACTTACTTGCTGATGGTGCTGGTCTTTGCGCTGTTCTGCATATGCACCGATGTCTGTTCTGAAGTCTCTGTGCCATTCTGCGTATGTGCCGATGTCAGCTGCTGACAGAGCAGCTTTCTGTGAGAGGTACTGTACAGAGACCAGCTTTCTTACATTTTTTAAATGTACTGTGTTAAATTTGCTTTTGTTTCCTTAATAAATATGATTTCAACCTTCATTCAGGCTGTGTCATACTTTGCGTTCGACTTCTGGGTGATTTTTGAGCCACCAAGAATGATATGTTTTGCTGGTCTGCCTCTAACCTCAAATTTCTCATATGTCCCATTGTTTCTATTAAGCAATTTTCTATTAAGCAAGGTTTTGCTGGAACGCAACTATGGTGTTATAGGAGAACTGCCTATACTCTGATGGGGATTGACGGATGCACGATGCAAAATCAGCTTCAGGAATGCATTTGATTTGACATTCTATTCAGCTTTGAAGAAAAACTAATTGGAAATGATTTATGGATTTTTAGAGGCAATTTGTTATGGATCATGAGATTTATTATTAAAAGTACTGAATATGCTGTGAAAGGGAATGAAGCTGAGTGGCTAAATAGCGTTTGACTTTCAGAACAAAAGGAAAGTGGAGTAATGAGTGGAATATTTTTAGGTTCACAAGCTATGTGATTGTCCTGGGAACTCATGCTTTTAATTTATACAAGTGATTTCAGCATAGGTGTAAAATCAGTAATATCACAGTTTAACATTATTTTAAGGGGGAGCATAATAAGCTATGAGTACGAATGCAGGACATTACAAAAGATAGAAGTCTGTGGTGAGATAAATAGGATTACCCTGGTTTAAAACATAATTCTTGTGACAATAATCATTTCTTTATGAGAAAGATTTGCATTTTCATGTAAAAACAACATAGATTCTAACAAGGTAATTGAATATAATTTCCAGGTACAAAACTCAAGGGATTGTCAAGGAGCTTCCAAACAGGATAGTGGATTACATTCGCCCGGGCCCATATAGGTTAGATTGGGACAGTCTAATGACGTCTTTGGACATTATTGGGGAATTTGAACAGGTAAGATGATTCATAGAATACTGACAAACATTTCCTGTACTTTTTAGCAACTTGCCTTCTCCATTTGTGAGAAGATTTTACTTTGAAATCCTGCACAAAGTAAAAATCTCAATTTGTCATTAGATTTTTTTTTGAAAAGTATAAGTTTCAAATGTTCTTTCTTTCTCCTTCATGCTTCTCTTCAAAATTCTTAGCTTTTCAAGCACTTTTTCTTGAATTGACGACAGGCTGTTTTCCTACTAAATGAAATTGCAATTTTATTTAATAAACATTTTCAGGATCTAGATGGAGGAGCTTTATCTTCGGGTAGAAGCAACTTATCTCATGTAGTCAACAGGATTTTATCTTTCAGTTTATTATTAATGGATTGCTAATTCATAAACCAAATGTTGCTTAACTACCTCTGCAAGATGTTACAACTCTTTGGGGTTGTGCATGAGAAATCCAGCTCTGTTTTTGCCAAAGTCTTCACCAGAAGTTAAAAATTTTACAAAATGTGTAAAATTCCCCAAACTACCTGACTTTCAGAACCGAACTGAAAAAAAAACATGGACCAGGTATACCTGCCAGGTGAACCAACATGGTTTTTGAAGTTTCCTTTAAAACTGTCGGTGACATCTCTGCCACTTCCTTTGCTATTTCCAGTGCCAAATCTTAAACACAGTGCAGAACCTCATGTTTTCCTTCACCTGTATTCCAAAGCAATGCAACCCTGACCAAGAACTGTAGCAAACATTGTTACGCCTCACAGAGATATAGCATTGGAATTGAGCACTGCTATTCCTGGAGTTGTCACCAGAAGTTAAAGATTTTAAAATAGATGTAATATTTCACAATTTATCTGGATGGTGGAACTCCCTTCCTGACAAGATTGTGGGCCCATCTACACCAAATGTGCTTCAAGAAGGCATCACTTCCTCGATCACTTCCACCACAAATGTGCACTGACCATGAAGTTCAGACTGAAATCATGCAAGCCACAATGGCAATAGATTATATTCTACTAAAGGACTTACAGTATGTCACAGCAAGTCAACAACCTATTCTCCTAATAAACAACTGGGATTGTTGTAGCATAGTCTAGGATAGTGGCAGTGGCTTCACAGAACATAAACCAGTTATCCAGTCTCAACAGACAGCATTTGACCTCCGAATCGACCACTGCCTTGCTATTTCTGATATGCAGTGCCAGGAAGAGAAATAAAGTCCTGACGCATCTCTTGTATGCAGGTCTTTTATTTTGTCCCCATTTTATTGTCAGTCTCAATCATGCATGTTGAACTGCAAGGTTAAAAGAGATGCTTTTTGAAGCTTTTTGCTTCTGAATGGCATTGCTGATGTTAGATCAATGTTACTCACTGATTGATGTCATGGTCTGTCTACTTTGCATATTTCCAGGAAACAGTAAGTGTATGTCACTTAGTTTTACCAATATGGCACCTGGAACATTTTGAAAGTCTGTGCATTGGGCTGTGAACTCAAATTTGGATTTTTAAGGGAACCTGTGGAACACAAAATGTACAATTACACCCTCAGCACCTGGTCCTTTCTGTTTGTAAATTTTGCCAAATGCAAATTTGGTGTCAGAGTTTCCTGTGACGTTTACTTCATGCTGAAATGTACTTTTGTGAAATTGTGAAGGGGATTCTCAAATGCAAGGTTTTTTCTATTTAATATAGTAACAATACACAGTTGTACATGAAAGTAAGATAAATGTCTAAACAGGTAATATAAATTTCGCATCCCCTTTAAATCTAGTCATATTAACAATATACTATACTTCTATATTACTTCTGGGGGTAAAATCTGAAAATGAGCCATATTTAAGAAAAGAATACCTCTGTAACTTGGAAGTTTTGCTCATAATTGGTCAGTTTATCTGTACTGCTTCCGACAATTAGAGTCTTGAAGCACTGCCAAGAATTGGTTTATCTCATTTTCATGAACTGTTCAACCCTATCATGTCTGCTGCATTTTGTTTCTGCTAAGTCTCTTTATGATGTACTTTGAGTCCTGTAATCCTGTAGTGGGCCAGCGTCTGTACGGGAGGTGAGAGCATGACCTTAGTCAGACAACATTACCCAGAGTATACCTGCCAAAATAACTGGTTGGGTGGATTTATGTTTTTGCACTAAGTCAAGTAGGTCTTGAATACTGGAACTTTCTCCTGGAGTAGAGCAGGCACTGGGCCTTCCAAATTCAGAGGAGTCATTGTAATTATGTGCTTACACAAAATCTGTGAAGCTGCACCTTGGGAGGGAGAGAGGCAGTGCTTCCAGTGAAGGCAAAGATTGAAGCTGCAAGTTGAGTCAAAGCTCCTCTAAGCCATGTGAGCCAGTGTTTTGTACTTGTGAAACTCCATCTCCACCTGAGGTGCTGCAGAATGCAGCTGGGATTTCAGACTTAGAGCTGCTCGAGGTCGCTCTCCACTTCAACTAAGTAGCCTTCTACCAACCATGCCATAACTACTTTGATAAAATTTTGATGGAGCATGAGGGTAGGCAAAGGCAGAAAGGGACTGCACAAAGTTTAATGTTTGTATATAATGTGGAATATTTTAATTGGGCAGGGATTGTTGTCATGGTGGCTTTTATTTTTATGTTGTAGTCAATTGGATGCTATGATAGGTTGTGGAACTAGGGTCATTGGAGAACTGATGTTACAGTTAATGGTCACCTGGTTAGCCCTACCTAGTAAAAGCAAGGGGTTATTTAAGTTGTCTCCTCTATTCTTCTTCCTTTTCCTTATACACCTGCTTCTGAGCTACTTGTTGTATAGCTGGTGGCAAGGGCTAGTCTCTCATGGCAATGTTATGCAGCATGCAGTAGATGACAATGAATTTTGACAATTATTCTGTCAGTAAAAGCAGAGCTTCTCCTGAGTGTTTCAAGCTGCAAAAGCATTGTTTTATCTTGCCAGCGGTCTGCTTTGTAACATTTCACATGCATGCTGCATGGGTTGCAGACTGCCTACCATTAGGCTTATGGTCAGTAATAAGTCTGTGGTTTGAATGGTGTCTCAAGTGCAGCTGGTCAGTGAAATACCACAGTATAAAGCCACTATGACTGCTGCCGGCATACTGATCATCGAACTGGGTGGATGTCCTGGTTAGATCACTATTTTCCTCCTTCGTCTTTCAGAAGCTTGTCCTGTTGTTTGTGGCTTATGTTATTCTCCAAAACATGCTGTATTCCAAGGGGAATGCCTACTACTTCATGCATCTCTGGGGCTACTTGTTTGTGGAGGAGTCTTAATGTCAATAAAAGCTTGAGCATCTGTCACAGCACTTCCTGTAGATATTGGCAACTGCAGAAAGCACTGACCTCTTGTAAAATCAAAGCAATAAGAAATCTGCCAGTGACTAACTGTTAATGCTCTTTTAAAATATTGTTGGTTGGAAATGAACTTTCCTTTGGCTTCAGTTGAGCAAGTTAAGAGAGTATTAACTAGAGTTTTGAGCTCTTAAATTGCACTGTTGACATCAGTTAAGGTTACACACTGATTGAATCAAGAGTGAAAATCTTGTCCCTGTTGCAACATTTGGATCAAGTTCTACTCTAAGCTTTGGATGAATAAATAGCAAGTAACAATTGTACCACACTTGTGCCAACCTCTAACCATCTCTAAGCAGTGAAAATCTAAGAACTTCCAATTACATTCAATTGAATTATGTTTTCAAATTCCTCACTATTCTTATCTTGGTGGAGTCGCTATTGATTAGAAACTCAATGAGACCAAGATACTAAAGATGGTAAGCAGATCAGAGGCTAGATATTCTACAATAGAAGAGTCACCCCCAGACTCAACTGTTTCACTATCAACAATACACATGTCACTTGTGTGATGGAATACTCTCCACTTACCCTGAAATTCAGTGCATTCAGGATAAGTAATCCATCACTGTAAAATATTCCTAGTGCACAATAGCTCTAGGGCATTCCATTTACAAGATGTGCTGCAGCAACTGTAAGGTTTCTTTTATGTCACCTCACAAATCCTCAATCTTTTTCATCTAGAAGGAAAAGGACACATGGGAGCACCACTACCTCCAAGTTCTCCTCCAAGACTTGCTATTCTGAAGCATTTATCACCATTTCTTTATCATTGCTGGGTCAAATTCCTAGAAATCCCTCCCCAAGAAAACTTTGGGAAGCACATTTACCACACAGACTTATACAGGTTGGGTTGCCAGCTCTCACTAAAAACAAAGGATAGGGAATAAATGTTGATGTCACCTGCATGTCAAGCATGAATGTTTAAAAAATATATTCTACATTGGCCTATCAACATGCATTATTCTTACTCTTCTGGTTAGTTTCCTGCAGTGAATGAACTTGATCTTGCCTAAGGTTTCCAGCATATGTCCTAATTTGCCTGTTCACACATCACCATTGTGCTCAGTGATTTGTTAAACCGATAATGTTATCGCAGTGATTGTAATGAGGCCAGCCAGGTGGACCTTGTAGAACATGAGTTTCCTGACTGGACATGATTAACTGCCCCAATCAGGAAGCCCTGGGTGACAGATAAGAATAGGAGTGTCAGACATCCTGTTCACTCTGACAGCTGGCTCTGAGGGAGCTAGATCAATGTCAAGGACACTCTACTTGTACATAAAGTGTGACTTGGTGATAGAATGCTGGCCTCTGCACAGTTATTTTAGAGGCGATGAGAGAAAAGCATGTTCCTAAAGAAATTTGCTCGCAACATTCGCCTTTGAGTTGGGGTAACAATTTCTGGCATCATGCCATTATTTGGGAAGCTAACTCATTCAATCCTACAATCAAAAACTGTGGAAAGAATGTTTTATATTTTTCCAGGCAATGACACTGGGGCAGATGAAAACAATGAGTAATTCTTCTGACAGCTTGTGGATCCACAGATTTTTAAACTATTAGGAGCCTAACTTTCCCTGAGGCACCAGATACTAAAATCTTTCAAGAGTTGAAGGATTTAATTAAGGAATGCTATGACCCCAAACCTCGTTCAATTCTGAGGTGCTATCAGTTTTACTTAGTAATTTGAGAACCAGGAGAATCCATGATGGGATATTTAAGATAATTAAGAGATGTAGTGACTTTTGTTTAACCCTCAATGAGATGCTGAGAGATTGTTCTGTACATGGAATTAATGAGGTACCCTTGCAAAAGCGCCTACGAACTGAAGCCTAACTGGACTACAACTGGCTTTATCATTGGAAAATGAGGCAAGTGGAGCCAATGCATTGCTGTGTGCTCCGATGGAAGTGGACATCCTCACCAGTCCAGCTGAACTTGGGGCACATCATTTGAACGAAAGCAATTACATAACCTCACATATCATGACTAGAGGGACCTAGGTCAGCCTACAGCAAACCCCAAAACAAAGCCAAGCTTGGCCAAATGGTTAAAATGTTCGTCTGGATCCGGGCCACTAAGCAATTGTAGTTGCTCCCAGTATACGGACTTGAGACAGCAAAAGAGTCCCACTAAATCTAAATTGAGTAAGAGAACTCATAGGGAGAGTGTACACCCTGGAAAGTCCACCTATATCTGGTTTGGGACAGTTAAATCGCTTCTCAACATCTGAATCAGAACCAATCAAAATAAACATCTGGTTAAATGATCACCTAGTTTTAATGGAGATCAGTGCAGACGCAGCCATTTCAGTCATCATGGAACCAGTCTTTAACAAAATTCACTCTGGACTCCAATTCTTAGGTTTGCACAAGACCTCAACTTGATTGAGAACCTATACCAGGGAACATTTACAGATTAAGGGTACAACTTTGGTTCTGGTCTCTTATGAGAAGAAGCTGATTCAGTTACCATTAATTGTAATAAAACATTCGATCCAAACTTGATGAAGTGAAACTGGTTAATAAAAATTGACTCAACATTTTTCAATTAGAAAATGGCTGCCTGAGTGATGTCCTCATTAAATACATAGATCTTTTTCAGTGAGATCTAGGGATTAGCAAAGGAGTGAAGGCCACCTTGTATGTTGACCAGAGAGCAATTCCACAATTCTGCAAGGGCTATCCAGTGCCATTTGCCATATGGGCAAAAGTAGAGGCAGAAATCAGAAAGTTGGAAAGCGAAGAAATCATCAAACCCATCCAATTTGCAGAATGGGCAGCACCTGTCATACCATTCGTGAAGCCTGAGGGGTTGATTCACCTTTAGTGGGATTTTAAACAAATGGTAAACAGCTTTCTGCAGCTGGACAAATGCCCAATCCCTCATTTTGAGGATTTATACGTAAAACTAGTAAGGGAAGCCATCCTTCACAAAACTGGATATGAGCTCTGTGTACTCGCAATTGTAGTTTGATGAGGATTCCAAGATGTATGCTACAATTAATACCCATAAAAATGTACCAATATGAGGCGGCCATTTGGGGTACTGTCAACCTGTACAATATTTCAGCAGACAATGGAGAGCATTCTGCAAATTCTATCCCAGATCACCATTAATCTAGATGATGTGTTTGTAACAAGGAAAACTAATAAGGAGCACTTAGATAACTTGGACATAGCCCTAAGATGCTTCTTCCAGGCAGATGCATGCCTGAGAAGGGAAAAATATTTGTTCCAGGCACCCTTAGTAACCTATTTGGGCTATAGATTCGACAAGACCGGATTACACCAGTTGGAAAATAAAGTGAAGGTTATCGAAGGTGCCCCAGCTCTCATGTCTGTACCAGAGCTTAGGTCTTTCCTTGGACTCCATCCTAGGACCTTTGCATGAATTCTTTAAAAAGGGTCAACTTTGGAAATGGTCATGTAGCCAAGTCATAGTTTTCAGGGAAGTGGACAAACCAGATATGGTCTTCTGAGGTGTTGGTGAACATTGATCCCAAGTGAAATCTGGGATTGACATGTGATACCTCCCTGTATGGCATCACGCTAGTATTAGCTCTGAGGTGGCCTAAAGGGGAGAAACGCCCAAAAGCATATACATCCAGGACTTTGGCTAATGCATTGTGTAAATATGCTCATATAGAGGAGGAAGATTTGGCAATCGTATGTGTAATTAGCAAGTTCCACTAATACCTTTGTGGATATAAGTTTGTAATAATAACAGAAGCAAACCCCTGCCATGTCTACTTCAAGAGGGCAAAGTTAAAAATCACACAACATCAGGTTTAGTCCAACAGGTTTATTTGGAATCACTATCTGACAACTACTTGCTGAAGAAGTAGTGCTTTGAAAGCTAGTGATTCCAAATAAACTTGTTGGACTATAACCCGGTGTTGGATGATTTTTAACTTCATCCACCACAGCCCAACTCCGGCATCTCCAAATCAAGAGGACAAGACCGTGCCAGCCATAGCTCAGGATGAATTCAGCTGTAGGGTCTAATACTTAGTGCATGTAATTACAAGTTGGAACATTGCCTGGGAGGCCAAGTAGCAAATGCAGATCCATTGAGCCGCTTTGTACTGGCAGATACACCAGTGGTAGAGTCTGTAATGGCTTTAAATTTTCTGAACATACTTCTGGTCACAGTTGACAATATCAGACTTTGGACACAGGTCCGATCCTGCAAAACTGAAACTGCAAGTGGTGATGGGGAAAACCAAAGGGCCATCACAACCAGCAATAGAACCTTTCTGGACCCTGAAAGACAGAACACAGTAAAGGACGACGTGTGGAGCAAGAGTGGTTGTCCCGAGCAATGGTTGCTGCCAGATACAGTCTGAATTCTACAGGGTCATTCAAGAGTTTCCAAAATACAGCTGCTGGCAAGAAGCTATGTCTGGTGGCCAAGATTGGATGCAGGTATTGCCACATTGGTGAGTACCAACAAGGGCGAAACTTACTGCCACCTCAAATTTATGGGAATAACTGGGCAAACCCTGGACTCAGTTACACATTGACTATGCAGATCCTTTCATGGGCTGAATGGTCTTAGTAATTGTGCAAGCCTGATATAAGTGGCTGGATGTACATAACGTCATTAATCAAACATGGGGACAATGATAGAACGTCTGTGCAATATACGGACTCCTGGAAGTGCTGGTTACAGATCACGGACAATCATTTACCAGCAGGGATTTTAAATATTTCCTAAGGTCAAATGTGAGGTAGATAGGATAGTGAAGAAAGCGTTTGGTATGCTTTCCTTTATTGGTCAGAGTATTGAGTACAGGAGTTGGGAGGTCATGTTGCGGCTGTACAGGGCATTGGTTAGGCCAGTGTTAGAATATTGCATGCAGTTCTGGTCTCCTTCCTATCGAAAAGATGTTGTGAAACTTGAAAGGGTTCAGAAAAGATTTACACGGATGTTGCCAGGGTTGGAGGATCTAAGCTACAGGGAGAAGCTGAACAGGCTGGGGCTGTTTTCCCTGGAGCATTGGAGGCTGAGGGGTGACCTTATAGAGGTTTACAAAATTATGAGGGGTATGGATAGGATAAATAGACAAAGTCTTTTCCCTGGGGTCAGGGAATCCAGATTTAGAGGGCATAGGTTTACGGTGAGAGGGGAAAGATATCAAAGAGACCTAAGGGGCAATTTTTTCACGCAGAGGGTGGTACGTGTATGGAATGAACTGCCAGAGGATATGGTGGAGGCTGGTATAATTGTAACATTTAAGAGGCATTTGGATGGGTATATGAGTAGGAAGGGTTTGGAGGGATATGGCCTGGGTTCTGGCAGGTGGGGCTAGATTGGTTTGGGATATCTGGTCGGCACGTTCGGGTTGTACCGAAGGGTCTGTTTCCATGCTGTACATCTCTATGACTCTATGACACTAAATGATATTCATCATACAAGGACAGTCCATACCATTCACCATCTAATGGTCTGGTAGAAAGAGCAGTCCAAAGTTTGAAGGCAGGCTTAAAGAAACAGCCTACAGCTCCACTGGATAATAACTGTCCCGGTTCCTATCTGACTGTAGGATCAACTCTCATGCAACTATGTGGTTAGCTCCTGCAGAGCTGCTAACAGGGAGAAGACTCCACACCAGTTTAAATCTGACCTTCCTGGACAGTGAAACAGCATAAGGAACACCAATGCCAGTCACAAGAGTCTACAAACTGAGACAGACAGTTTACTTTCGAGAATACACTTTGGTGTAGGAACCGCAGGAAAGGCCTGACATGGATAAGTCGATGGTTGAGGTGAGTTCAAGTCCAGTGACTTATAAAGATTGGGTAGATGCAACGTTCTTGAACAAACATGTAGACTATATGAAAGCTGCAAACTCGCAAACAATGTGGGAGTAAAACGTGGCTGGCTCCTCAACTGCCTTTCCAACTGTTCTGGAACCCATGGGTTCTCCTCCTCCATCAAGCATTGAAGATACCTTGGAATCTGAGATGGATATGACTGACGTTGTCACTGCAAAACTTTTTGCCACCTGAAGAGAATTAATTTGTTCTGAGATGCTCCACACGCAGTGGGCGAGCTACTGTGCAGTATATACCACTCATATCAAAGGTAGAGTTGGAGGAACCTGATCCGGTGCTAAAATGCTCCAGGAGGAATTACAAAAGAAAAGAACCAGGCTAATGTCTTGCACTGAGGGGGAGCGATGTAGTGATTATAATGAGCTCAGCCAGTTGGACCAGGTTCCCTGATCAAGGCTGTTAATCTGGTTCAATCAGGGAGCCCTGGCTGACTGACAAGGACAGGAGTCTTCAGAGATTCTGTTCACTCTGAGAACTGGCTCTGAGGGAGCTGATCAGTGTCAAATACTTTATACATGTAAAGAGAGGGTGACTTGGTGATGGGATATCGGCCTGTGTGGACTTACAAGAAAAAAAGAACAGGAGTCTAAGAGGTTTGTTCACCCTGACAGCAGGCTCCGAGGAAACTAGAGTGTCAGGGATTCTCCATCTGTAAATAAAGAGTGAGATGGAGTTGGGGTACCAGCCTCTGTGGACTTATTTCAGTTATGACAAAAGATTTCACAATACAGAAAACAATGAAAGTAAGATTCGTAATAAAGAAACAAAGAATTATGTTTGTGTGCATGTAAATGGCAGAATAAAAAAAACACAATATTTCACCCATGGAAAAGTATACTTGCCATAGAGATAGTACAGCAAAGGTTCAGGATACTGATTCCTGAGACAGAAGGCTTGACCATGAATGGAAGGTTAAGTTGACCGGGTGTTTATTTTCTGAAGTTTTAAAGAATGACAAATGATCTCATTCAAAATACAAAATGTTTACAGTGTTTGATGAAGCAGAAGCAGGTTGGATATTTCCCCTAGCTGGGAGATATAGGATGAGGGTACACAGTCTTAGAATAAGGGGTAAGCCATTTAGGACCGAGATTTGGAGGTATTTCTTTACTTGGAGGTCAGTGAATCTTTTGGAATTTTATACCCTATAGACTTGAGTAAGTTCAAAACTGAGATTGATAAAGATTCCTATACATTAAAAATATCAATGAATGCGAGAAAATGTTGAGATGGAAGATCAGCCATGCTCTCATTCAATGTGGGCTTTAAGGGCTGAATGATCTGCTCCTAATTCCCACATTTAAGGCCTGTTTCTTTGTTTATGTTTCTATTGTTTTTGAATGTCAAGGCCTTAATCTTGTTTTTCATGTATTTGTTTCTTGACTGTATTTTGCAATCCACAGTATCTTGCTTTGTGTTAGTACTGTATCTGGCGTGAACTTTATAGCCTGCTTGAAAATGACTAGAACAAATTGTATATGTTAGGTCTACTGTCTTGTCCTTGAAGGAAACCCATTAGAAACGAGTTTATCTATTCATGTTGCAAATACACCATTCCACAAAGTGTGTCTTGGGAAAGGAGAGACATGAGTGCTTCAATTTACAGTATTAACCTCCTGTTATGGACCATGACTCACAAAAGTGGTAATTTTGGTCTGTGGAAAGTGAGATGGAGCAGCAGCGGCACTGGCAAGAATAGCTGGATAAAAAAAATGATTAAAATCAGGTGTAGAGGGGGTAGTGGCGGCCATGGAATCAGAAAAGGTTTCTTAATGGAGTAATTTAACTGTGAAGGAGCAAGAAGGGACTTAGGAAAAAAAACCCAAAAAAGCAAAAAAGACTGTCTGATCTCCAGTCCTTGTTTCTGAGGATTGGGCCATGGACTTCCATTGAGTGTCATGGACTCTCCATGTGTAAATAAAGGGTGACTTTAATGGCAAAGTACTGTAATAGTTTGCCGATGTTTTCTGCAGATCAGGAGACTTTCCCACTTTTACTATCTGCCAACAAGGATAATTGAAGTATTGACATACTGATAATCAAGAGAAAGCGAGGACTGCAGATGCTGGAGATCAGAGCTGAAAAATGTGTTGCTGGAAAAGCGCAGCAGGTCAGGCAGCATCCAAAGAGCAGGAGAATCGACGTTTCGGGCATAAGCCCTTCTTCAGGAATGAGGAGGGTATGCCAAGAAGGTAAGATAAAAGGTAGGGAGGAGGGACTTAGGGGAGGGGCATTGGGAATGCAATAGGTGGAAGGAAATTAAGGTGAGGGTGATAGGCTGGAGAGGGGGTGGGGGCGGAGAGGTCGGGAAGAAGATTGTAGGTCAAGAAGGCGGTGCTGAGTCCGAGGGTTGGAACTGAGATAAGGTGGGGGGAGAGGAAATGAGGAAGCTGGAGAAATCTGCATTCATCCCTTGTGGTTGGAGGGTTCCTAGGCGGAAGATGAGGTGCTCTTCCTCCAGGCATCGTGTTGCCCGTGTTGACAATGCTCTCCACCGCATCTCCTCCACTTCCCGCTCCTCCGCCCTTGAACCCGCCCCTCCAATCGCCACCAGGGCCGAACCCCACTGGTCCTCACCTACCAGCCCACCAACCTCCAGATACATCGTATCATCATTCGTCATTTCCGCCACCTCCAAACAGACCCCACCACCAAGGATATATTTCCCTCCCCTCCCCTATCAGCGTTCCGGAAAGACCACTCCCTCCGTGACTCCCTCGTCAGGTCCACACACCCTCCACTCCTGGCACTTGCCCCTGCAATCGCAAGAAATGCAAAACTTACGCCCACACCTCCCCCCTCACTTCCCTCCAAGGCCCCAAGGGATCCTTCCATATCCATCACAAATTCACCTGCATCTCCACAGACATTATTTACTGTATCCGTGCACCCGATGTGGTCTCCTCCACATTGGGGAGACAGGCCGCCTACTTGCGGAACGTTTCAGAGAACACCTCTGGGACACCCACAGCAACCGACCCAGCCGCTCTGTGGCTGAACACTTTAACTCCCCCTCCCACTCCGCCAAGGACATGCAGGTCCTTGGCCTCCTCCATCGCCAGATCATGGCAACACGACGCCTGGAGGAAGAGCGCCTCATCTTCCTCCTAGGAACCCTCCAACCACAAGGGATGAATGCAGATTTCTCCAGCTTCCTCATTTCCCCTCCCCCACCTTATCTCAGTCCCAACCCTCGGACTCAGCACCGCCTTCTTGACCTGCAATCTTCTTCCCGACCTCTCCGCCCCACCCCCTCTCCAGCCGATCACCCTCACCTTAACCTCCTTCCACCTATCCTATTCCCAACGCCCCTCCCCCAAGTCCCTCCTCCCTACCTTTTACCTTAGTCTTCTTGGCACACCCTCCTCATTCCTGAAGAAGGGCTTATGCGCCTTGGATGCTGCCTGACCTGCTGCGCTTTTCCAGCAACACATTTTTCATTCTGATAATCAGCCTATTTGACACATTATTAATATACCTTATATAGTTAACGAGACCTGGTATATGACTTATCCTGGCACTCTGGTCTGGGATGCATTACCAATGTGCACAACACCCCTCTATGACTTAGAGAATGAAAACTCCGTAGAATTATTGTCAATGTCACAGTGATGTGGGAGACAATTTTACTTTGTAAGTTTTTATTG
Source organism: Hemiscyllium ocellatum (assembly GCF_020745735.1). Lineage (NCBI taxonomy): Eukaryota > Metazoa > Chordata > Chondrichthyes > Orectolobiformes > Hemiscylliidae > Hemiscyllium > Hemiscyllium ocellatum. Next base: position 66,128,888 of record NC_083402.1, on the reverse strand, counting down.
AATTATTATTTGTTTCACTTATTTTATGATACATTTTCACATAAATGAAAGAATATTTGCCTTTGACACAATTGTCCACACCATCCTCCTCCAGAGGCACCATCTGGTCTCAATGTCAGATCAGAAGCCTGATAATTGATAAATAGTGAAAGAGTCAACTGAAGTCAAGAATAGTGTGGGAGAGGGAACAGAAGATAGTGAGGGTGATTCCTGATTAAGACTAGCTAGAAAAGAATAGAACCAGATGAATGCAGTCCTATGTCATTAAATTGCTTGGTTTTACCCCTGCCTCAGCTCACTTACTGCTGAAACTCCTACCCATGCCTTTGGTACGTCCAAACGTGATTATTTTTGAGTTACTCTGGACAGCCTTCCTTATTCCACCCTCAATAAATTTCAGTTCATCCCAAACTCTGCCTCCTAGCTTACACTGAATTCTGTTCATCCATCATTCTCGAGGTCACTGAATACACTCGTTTCTGGTCTAGCAATACTCAATTTTAATCCTTGTTTCCAGAATCCTCAATGCCTTGCCCCTTCCTCTCTCTGTGATTTTTAGCAGCCTTGAAATGAACCAGATCTTTGTGCTTCTCCAGCCTGGCCTCTCACAACCGATTTTAAGTGTTCCACTATTGCTGGTTTTCAACTGTCAAGATGCAAAGTTCTGTCATTCTCTCTTAACTTCTTCACCCTTTGTTCTGGTACTTTTTAAAATCTACCTGTTTGACCAAACCTTTGGCATCTGTCCTAAAGCCTTCTTCAATGTGTCAGATTTTGTGGATAATATTTGTCAAATGCCTGGGACTGTTTTACTATGTTCAAAATGCTATATAAATGCAACTTGACTGTAAAGGAAGGTAGAAAATTTTGAAGAACTTAATATATTAATTTTCTCCTTTACAGCAGGGATCCTGTTTGATGCGTTACACTACAGCAGGACAGTTGTGGAATCTCATTGCACCAAGAGAGTTTATCGACTTTTCCTATACCACTGATTACCAGAATGGACTGCTATCTTGTGGTAAGTACACGAAGCTAAATTTACAACCTTCTGATTCCTGCTTTCCTTCAAGGAACACAGGTCTTCTGCCTGATTTCAATTCAGTCAGTTTGGGATTCTAAAAATGTGCGGAATTGTGGGAAGAAAACAATAATAAAATAGTCAAGAGCTACAAGAAGTTATAGCTTCTGAATGCGACTGAATTCTAATGGAGAGACTTCTGGAGGTATTAACTTTAAGGCAAACAGAATTGAGGTTAATTTTTCACTAATCACAAATTAGTAGAAAAATGCTGTTTACCCATTCATTTCTCATGCAGATATTTATTTATTGATCTTCAAATGCCGGTTCTCTATTTCAGATATTTGTAGCTGAGTTGCTCCCAGTTGCTTGCTGGCAGGTGGAAAAGAGAATATTTTTGATTCTTAGTTAAAAAGTCACACAGGTTATAGTCCAACAGGTTTATTTGGAAACACTAGCTTTCGGAGCACTGCTCCTTCATCAGGTGGTTGTGGAGTATAAGTTCGTAAGACATGGAATTTATAACAAAAGTTTAAAGTGTGATGTAACTGAAATTATATATTGAAAAAGACCTGGATTGTTTATTATGGCTCTCATCTTTTAGAATTAACATGTTGGTTTCAGTTCTTTCACATGTAAATCAGAGAACTTTTTTAAAATTTACATTCTCAAGTGAACTTTAACAATTGGTGTCATGTCGGTCCAGGTAATGCATTTAAAGTGTGAGGTGCCCTGAACGAGACTGTCTGTGCCACAATGTTCTGATTCTAATCCAAAAAAAGGGATTTACAGAATCTTACATGGATTCGAGCAGTTTTTGAGCAAAATAAAATGTAATTCTGCAAATACAAATTCATCCCATAAACTTTGTATGTGGGTGTGTGTGCGCGGCAGGGTATGAGTGTCTGTGAGAGAGTGCGTATCTGTGTGAGTGTGAGTGTAAAGGAGCATAAGTCTGTGAGAGTGTGCTTGTGAATGTAGGCATGTATGAGTGACGTATGAGAGAGTGCTTGTGTATGATAGAGGGTCTGCGTGAATGTATGGGTCTGTAGGAGTCTGTGAGCGTGTGTCTGTCCATGTGTGTCTGTCTGTCTGTCTCACACAGACAGATGCAGACTTACAGACAGACTCAGACACTCCTACACATACACATTCTAACAGACCCATACACTCAGGCAGACCCTCACTCAGTCACAAGCTCTCTCTCATACGCTCACACATACACTCCCGCACTCATAAGCACCCTCTCACAGACTTGTATCCCTTTATAACCATACACACACTCTCTCACAGACACTCATAACCGCCTCCCTACCCCCTACACACACATCCACATATAAATTTGTGGGGTGAATTTGTATTTGGAGAATTACATTTTATTTTGCTGAAAAACTGCCCGAATCCATGTAAGATTCTGTAAATCCCTTTTTTTGGATTAGAATCAGAACATTGTGGCACAGACAGTCTCGCTCAGGGCACCTCCAACTTTAAATGCATTACCTGGACCGACATGACACCAATTGTTAAAGTTCACTTGAGAGTGTAAATTTTTAAAAAATTCTCTGATTTACATGTGAAAGAACTGAAACCAACATGTTAATTCTAAAAGATGAGAGCCGTAATAAACAATCCAGGTCTTTTTCATTGCATAAGTTCAATTACATCACAGTAAACTTTTGCTTTAAGTTCTGTGTCTTACAATCTTATACTCCACAACCACTTGATGAAGGAGCAGTGCTCCAAAAGCTAATGCTTCCAAATAAACCTGTTGGATTGTAACCTTGTGTTGTGATTTTTAACGTTGTACACTCCAGTCCAATACTGGTACCTCCAAATCATTTTTGATTCTGATAGTTTGAACACTAAATTCTACAAAACATCAGGAATAATTACTCCCATAAGTTCATTGTACAAATTGTGCATCACACATCGCCTCGCAAAGGACTAGATTATTGATGTACGCTCCCAGTGGTAAGGCTTTGTGTAAGGCTGTACATTAGTAAAATTTTCACTGTACGAATAGATGAACATACAATTTAGGAACTGGAGTTGGTCATTCAAACCTGATCCACCATTTCATAAGATCATGGTTGATCTGTTTGTGCCCTCAGCCCCATACTCCTATGTATCCTGAAAACCTTTTGACCTCCTTGTTTGTCAAGAATCTATCTACTTTGCCTTACAAATATTCAATGACCCAGCTATCACTGTTCTCTGAGGAAAATAGTTGCAGAGGGTCACAACCTCTATGAGAAATAAACATCTCATTTTCATTTTAAGTGGAGGAACCCATATTTCTAATCTGTATCTCTTAATTCTAGTCTCTCCCATAAGGGAGAGTCCTTTCAGCACTCACCCTGTCAAGTCCAGTCAGGATCTTTTATGTCTCAATAAAATCACCTTTTATTCTTCTAAACCCCTTTAGGTACAGACTGAGCAAAAGTGAGGATTGCAGGTGCTGGAAATCAGAGTTTAAATCCGAGTGATGCTGGAAAAGTACAGCAGGTCAGGCAGCATCCCAGGAGCAGAAAAATTGACGTTTTGGGCAAAAGCCCTTCATCAGGAATAGAGGCAGGAAGCCTCCAGAGAGATACATGGGGGGTGGTGGTGGGGTGTAGCAAAGACTACAATAGGTGAATGGGGGTGGGGTGAAGGTGATAGGTCAGAGGGGAGGGTGGAGCGGATAGGTGGGAAGGGAGATTGGCAGGTAGGACAGGTCATGGGGACAGTGCTGAGCTGGAAGGTTGGAACTGGGGTGAGGTGGGGGGAGGGGAAATGAAACCGGTGGAATCCATATTGATGCCCTGGGGTTGAAGTGTTCCGAGGCAGAAGATGAGGCATTCTTCCTCCAGGCGTTGGGTGGTGAGGGAGTGGTGGTGGAGGAGGCCCAGGACCTGCATGTCCTTGGCAGAATGGGAGGGTGAGTTGAAATGTTCGGCTACAGGGCGGTGGGGTTGATTGGTGCGGGTGTCCCGGAGATGTTCCCTGAAATGCTCTGCGAGGAGGCGTCCAGTCTCCCTAATGTAGAGGAGACTAGATCAGGAGCAATGGATACAATAAATGACATTGGTGGATGTGCAGGTGAAACTTTGATGGATGTGGAAGGCTCCTTTAGGGCCTTGGATAGAGGTGAGGAAGGAGGTGTGGGTGCAGATTTTGCAATTCCTGCGGTGGCAGGGGAGGGTGCCAGGATGGGAGGGTGGGTTGTAGGGGGATGTGGACCTGACCAGGTAGTCACGGAGAGAATGGTCTTTGCGGAAAGCGGAAAGGGGTGGGGAGGGCAATATATCACTGGTGGTGGGGTCCGTATGGAGGTGGTGGAAATGTTGGTGGATGGTATGGTTTATGTGAAGGTTGATAGGGTGGTAGATGAGGACAAGAGGGGTTCTGTTCTTGTTACGGTTGGAGAGGGGGTCTGAAGGCGGAGGTGCGGGATGTGGATGAGATGCGTTTGAGGGCATCTTCAACCATGTGAGAAGGGAAATTGCGATCTCTAAAGAAGGAGGCCATCTGGTGTGTTCTGTGGTAGAACTCTTCCTCCTGGGAGCAGATATGGCAGAGACGGAGGAATTGGGAATACAGGATGGCATTTTTGCTGGCCGTGGGCTGGGAAGAGGTGTAATCCAGGTAGTTTGAGAGTTGGTGGGTTTGTAAAAAATGTCAGTGTCAAGTCGGTCATCATTAATGGAGATGGAGAAGTCCAGGAAGGGGAGGGAAGTGTCAGAGATGGTCCAGGTATATTTAAGGTTGGGGTGGAATCTGTTGGTGAAGTTGATGAACTGCTCAACCTCCTTGCGGGAGCACAAGGTGGCAGACTGAGTTGATCCATGGTGGCTGAGTGGTTAGCACTGCTGCCTCACACCATCAGAATTCCAGGTTTGGTTCCAGCCTCGGGCGACTGTGTGTGAAGTTTGCACATTCTCCCCGTGTCTGCGTGGGTTTCCTCCAGGTGCTCCGGCTTCCTCCCACAGTCACAAATATGTGCAGGTCAGGTGAATTGGCCATGGTCAGTTGCCCATAGTGTTAGGTGCATTAGTCAGAGGGAAATGGGTCTGGTGGGTTACTCTTCAGAGGGTCGGTGTGGACTGGTTGGGCTGAAGGGCCTGTTTCCACACTGTAGGAATCTAATCTAATCTTCCCATAAGATAATTCCACACCCCATCCAAATTTTCAATCAAGTGAACCTTCTCTGACCTGTTTCTAATACATTGATATCAGTTCTTACATGTTAGGTTAAAACTGTACACAGTATTCCAGGTGTAGTGTCACCAACATCCAACATAAATGTAGCAAGTCATTTCTACTTATATATTGTGGAGGTGCCAGTGCTGGACTGGGGTAGGCATAGTCAGAAGTCACATAACACCAATTTATAGTCCAATAGACTTATTTGAAATCACAAGCTTTCAGAGCACTGTTCCTTTATCAGTTGATATATATGGGCAAATATATTCCATTCCCTTTGTAATAAACAACAATTGTCATCTTCCTGCTATATTGGGAGATGATAACATGGTGGTAATGTCACTGTATTAGTAATTCAGCAGACCCATACTAATATTCTGGGAATAAAGTTTTAAATCCTACCTTGGCAGATGGTGAAATTTGAATCCAACTAAAAAGTTCTGGAATTATACAATGTTGACCATGTTTCAACAAAAATATCTGGTTCAATAATGTCCTAGAGGGAAAGAAATCTGCTGTCCTTGCCTGGTTTGGCCTGCATATGACTTGAGACCCACAGCAATGTAGTTGTTTCTTCTATGGCTTAAAAAGACAGTGCCAGAGAAACTGCAGGTCCAGTAGCATCTGTAAGTAGGGAAACAGAGTTAATGTTTCAAATCCAAAATTGTTCTAAAGAAGAGTCATAATGGACATGAGATGTTAACTCTATTTCTCTTTCCACAGATGCTGTCAGACTTGTTTTTCCATCAGACTTCCAGCATCTGCAGCATTTTGCTTTGATAATCAGTCCAAAGGAAACTAAGCATGGGCAACAAATGCTGACACAGACAATGCCCACAGCCCCCACAAGCCCCCACCTGTATACTAATTTCTTGTAATTCATGTACCTAGGTTTGTTTGCACCTCAGATTTCTGCAACCTCCCTCTCTCGCCATTTGAAAAAATGTTTTTTTCTAATTTTCCTGCCAAAATGAACAAGTTCACATTTTCCTAGTTGTACTCCATCTGCCAATTTTTTTGCCTGCTCACTTAAGGAGTCTGCAAAGCATATACATAGATTATTACTATTTCACAACTTGTTTTCCTACAATCTTTGTGTCATCAACAAATTTAACAACTATACAACTGGTTCCTCCATTCAAGTCATTGACATAAATTGTAAATAGTTGCAGTACTCCACCCATCACATTTGCCAAACCAAAAATGACTGATTTATACCTAGTCTCTGCTAGCTAGAGTGAACTTTGCACAGTGAACCTTGAGAAAGTGACGACTGCAGATGCTACAGATTACAGTCAGGAGTGTGGTGCTGGAAAAACACAGCTGGTCAGGCATCACTAAGGGCTTATGCCTGAAACGATGATTCTCCTGCTCCTTGGCTGCTGCCTGCACGGCTGTGCTTTTCCAGCACCACACTCTTGACAGTGAACTTTGATGTGGAACTTTGTGTATTGCCTTTGGAAATTGTGAGTACCAGATATCTAAAGATCCATCTTCATCTTTCTTAGCTCCAATCACTATTTCAACTTGATTTACTTTCCATAGAACAATATTCTAACTTCATTGAAAATTTCAATTTGTCCTGCCATTTTTTTCATCAATAAGGTTCCAGAATTTTCCAACCCCACTTAAGTGGACCTACCTAATACTTGTAACCAAAATCAGTGTTTCTCTTTTTTTTTTGAAAAATATCATTAAAAAACAATGTTTTAGCATTATTTCCCAGCCAAGAGATTTTTATGGTAAGTTGAATGTTTTCAGTACATATAATGTAGTCTTGAAAAAAACATTTAATTATTTTAGAGAGTAACATTTTGAAATGTCTACTTCTATTAATTGGCAATCTTTTTGATGACCCAATGCAGGAATAAGTGTTGAATATGGGCAGGAACAAACAAATTTTGTTCGTGGATTTAATCACCCATGTGGATGGTTTTGCATTCCTTTGAAGAATGAACCTGACTACAGCCTCTTGACTGGCTTTATTCAGACCGATTTACGAGGAATGCTGCCTCAAACTGCAGTGGACTCTGCAATGGCAAATTCATTAATCAACTTCTACATTGAACTCCGGAATGCTTTGAAAATTTAGATTTAAATGAAAATAATAACTATTTTGATATTTAATTTCTTGACATAAATTCCTTCCTATTGTGCTACAGAGCTCGGGTAGGTAATAAGTGCAATATTCTTTGGCTGTGGCCATACTTAGTGTTTCAGCATTTAATGTACCTTTTCTGCGTGTAAAAGCAATATTACAATTTCGATATATTGAGATTAGTAACTGTATATAGATAATCAACTTAAATTCTGATCACTATGTTCTTAATATATTTTAGCAACATTATTTGAAATTCAAAGAGTAAAATATTGTAATTCAAAAAATTAAGAAAATCGGTTTAGTCTGGAGGCCATTGAAAGGCCATAAATTTCAAATGCAAAGTGCAAATTTGACCTTGCAGGTGCCAGTTTATCTCCAAACTGGCAACCATAGTGTGAATAGGAACATCCAGTGCTGGTTGCACCAGAAATAACTGTAGCCAAGGTCTTACCGTGCACAGGAAGGGAGTAACCGCAGGAATTATGAGGGATTGGTACATCATGACATCAGTCAAAGTTGATTTACTGCCAGCAATGCAATTTTAAGTTCAACAGTCCAGCTAATATCCTATGTTAGAATATGCTTTCAGTAGCAGAAAGGACTTCCCCCTCAGCATTATTTAAATAAATCAACAGCTTCCAAATTACTTGCTGATTAATTCCCATTAGCTCTTGATGTGACTGTAAACATTTTTGATGGCTTGCAGAGTTAAGAGATGCTAAAGTACACAAGGAGTGCTGAAGGACTTTGCCATGCCTTAAAGGAATCTGCACTATCTACTCCCAGTCAGGAATGTAGATCTTTTCAATGCTCTTGATCTGTGGCATGACATGGAAAATGAGTAGAAGCAGCACAAAGCAGGGACGAAAAGGGCTCCCAGTAAGATACCGTATTTGACAAATGTTCAGGGAAAGGGCAGCACAAGGGCTTAGTGGTTAGGCCAGATGCCTCACAATGCCAGGGACCAGGGTTCAATTTCAGCCTCGGGTGACAGTCTGTGTGGAGTTTACATATTCTCCCCATATCTGCATGGGTTTCTGCCAGCAGCTCCTCTTTCCTCCCACAGACCAAAGATGTGCTGGTTAGGTGGATTGCCCATGTTAAATTGTCTGCAGTATCCAGGAATGTCAGGCTGGGTGGGTTAGCCACAGTAATTGTAGGGTTATGGAGATGGGCTAATGGGCTTTGTTTGGATGGGATATTCTTCAGAGGGTCAGTGCAGACTTGATGGCTGAACATCCTCTTTGCACACTGTAGGGATTCAGTGATTCTCTGAGAATTCTACTCCCAGAACCTCAGTGAAGAATAGTGTTAGATATCACTGCTTAGCTAAAGATGTTTACTCTGAAATCTGCTACCTGCTGCATTCACACTACAACTGAAAGAAGGATGAGGGTGACATTGCCAGTTGTATGGAAGTGACCCAGTCATGAACTTTAATGCTTTGGCTTCCTCCAGGAACCGCTGATATTTGCCACACCTCCCAGTCTATTTTTCACTGTTAACAAAGAGAAGTCATTGAGGCTCTGTATTTCAAGAGAGCTGAATACATTTCATTTTTCTTTCTAGAGAACCAGGTGTAGAGAGCAAGCAGCTTTATGAGGATTATAGGCATCTCTGTGGTTCAACATGTCATTGACTGCATACAGACCATTTTTAAAAAACATGGCCTATGAGTTTTAAATGTACAGCAACTAGAAGGGAGCCCCATACCTCAAGGTCCTACTATTTTGTGACCATATGCAGCAAATCATGCAGGTCATGTCTGGTATCCTGGAAGCAGTCCTGTTACATTCTGTGGCAGCCTGCCCTCTGCAGCAAGGGACTTCAGTTATCACTGCAAACCAGAAGTGGATGCTTTGTTGCTTGGGCTGTTCTCTAATCACGTGATTCTTGACAGGCTTTCTGGCAGGCCTACTCTTATTTTGTTATGCATACGTGTCACTCCATCAAAGTCCACACCTGAGTTCGTGATAGCAGCATTCATGTGACTTTATTTTCAGGCAAGTTGACATCTCTCCTGCTGTCCTCTCACACCCGATGTCTGCGTCTCAACACCTGCAGAGATTTGTGCATTATCATTATCTGAGCTGGTGGCTGCAAGGTTAGAGTGAGTGACACTGTTCCTTCTCCATCATTGCCTTCCTGCTTTTCTAAGTTCTCCTTTTAGGATGGGAGGGTAGAAAACAAAGCATACAAAAATAGGTCATTTTCATGCTGAGACCTCATCTGTTTAGAATCCGTATCAATGAGTTTGGTGAAGAAACTGAATATACGTAGCTATATTTTCTGATGTCACAAAGGTAGGTAGGAAAGTAAGTTGTGAAGATGTCATTGGCATCTACAAAAAGATATAGATAATAGATTAAGTGAGTGAGCAGAACTTGGCAGGTGGAGTGGAAAATTAGGAATTTGTCTGTCTTGGAATGAGGAACAGAAAAACAGCATATTATTTAAATAAAGAAAAAGCAGAACTCAGATACAGAGGGATAAGTGTCTTAGTACTTGTATTTCAAAACAGGTTATGTACAGGAACAGTAAGTAATTAAGAAGGCAAATGAATACTGTTAATTATAAGGAATGGAAAATAAATTAAGGATGTTTTGCTGCAGTTGTACACTGGTGGGATCATAATTGTACAATTTTGTTCTCCTTATTTAAGAAAGCCATAACCAAATGAGAAGCATTTCAGAAAAGGTTTACTTGATTGGTTTCTGGAATTGTTTTGAGGAGGTTGGGTTGCATGGATCTGTACACATTACAGATGTGATCTTATTAAAACATAAGATTCTGAAAAGATCTAATAGGGTTATTTCCAAGTCAATATTTCCACTTTTGGGAGAGACTAGAAAACAGACTTTTAAAATATGGCATTTCCTATTTAAGATGGAAATAAGGGGAGTATTTCTCTCTGAGGGCCTTGGATCTGTGGAACCTTTCCCCAGAAAGTGGTGGAGGTTGGGCCATTGAATATTTTTAAGGTACGTGTAGATTGTGACTAACATGGCTGAGAAAGTATTGGGGTTTGCAAGAAAGTGTAGACCATAATCAGATCAACTGGTATTGAATTGTTGAGCAAGTTCATGGGGCTGAATAGCCAATCCTTGTCCTTTTCCATCACACTCCTATTAGGTATCTGAAAAGAGAAAGGCATAAGTCTCAGTGACAGGAAGAGTGGAGTTGTGTGGGAGAATGCAGTGCATCCCTCATCATTTATTGGTTGTAGATCAAACACGCTTATGATCAGATGAGGACAAAGCAGAATGTAAGAAAGATAGGTGAACTCATCAAACTCTAATTGTATCAACACTATCACCTCTTCCAACATCTCACTTACTGGTCAGGTCTCAAGTTATGTGACACTGTGTCCTGCATGAGAGGGAGAAATAGTGTCAGTGACCGTCCTGTAATCTGTTTTGTTGAACTGTCATGCTTTAATAAATGCCAGTGTGAAGCTGTATGAGATGAAGTGAACCTGTGACGTGTGAGGTATGGATCATAATTGATACATAATGTTGATAGGTGAATAATTGGATTTCGTGTATTGATTAGATTTTTTTTTAGATTAGATTAGACTTACAGTGTGGAAACAGGCCCTTCGGCCCAACAAGTCCACACCGACCCGCCGAAGCGCAACCCACCCATACCCCTACATTTACCCCTTACCTAACACTACGGGCAATTTAGCATGGCCAATTCACCTGACCCGCACATCTTTGGACTGTGGGAGGAAACCGGAGCACCCGGAGGAAACCCACACAGACACAGGGAGAACGTGCAAACTCCACACAGTCAGTCGCCTGAGTCGGGAATTGAACCCGGGTCTACAGGCGCTGTGAGGCAGCAGTGCTAACCACTGTGCCACCGTGCCGCCCACAACCACTGTGCCACCGTGCCGCCCACAAAGTCCTGCGAGAGGCCCGTGACAGTTATGGCATTGAAGATGTATTTATTGACCTTAGCCATAATTGTGACATCACCGAATGTCTTGAAACTCTGTTTCTAGGACCTAAGAACTAGACTCTTGACACCGTTCACCACAATTACCTGCTCCCAATGTCTTCTGAATGTTGTCTGCAGGGCCTCTTGAGAGATGACATTACTCCTCCACTGTACCTCCTTGACTAAGGTTTCCAGTGTACTATTTGAAAGCCTTGGAATTACTATTCACTGCTGTTCTTGTTCAAACTTCCGCAACAATTTTCAGCAGCTGTACCTCCCTTTTAAGGTGGAGGCAGGTATTAGGTAGTGTAGACTAACTTTAATTTGTACCGACCTCTAATATTTTCCTGCATGCCTGAGCATGATCTCTAATCAACGGGATACTTGGCACTGATTAGATTCTAGAATCATGCAAAAGAACAGTCAGATAAAAGAACAGCATCCAAATGTTGAATGTTGCCTGCATTGGAAGTCAAAGATATGACTGAACTCGGTGAATTATAGAGGTGAGTAGAGGCAAAGGACTCAGGCTTCAAATATTAGTTTTCTAAGATGCTGTGGAGTACTTACTACTACTTTTGTTTTCCAACATCTCCCAAATAAGAGTGTTTATATGTGCATAAGTAAATATTTTGTGATATACGGGTAGTTTTCTATAAAGTGATGGTTGCATTCTTGTGCAACTGTGCATTATGGAAAATTTGCTCTTTAGAAACAGCATTTAAAGTGTTGGCGATGTAATCATGTTACAGTCAACACACATTTTAAAAGTTTGTGCTTTAGAAACAGTATCCACAATTCATCAATTGCGTTTCAGTGAATTTGCATTAATGAAACACGTTATAGCAGAACGACCTGTACATACATATATCTAGAATATCTTTTGTGAAGTTTTGTTTGTTTCATAATGTTTCAAGGTAGTGATTTAAAAAGTAGAAAATGCTAAATTAAGAAATGAATAATGAAACCTGGAACAGCACAGGCAATTGACCAGTTTCCAAAGAAAACAGCGAGACATTTTTTTTGGACATTTCATTGTGCTTCAGTGTCTAGAGTTTATGCACTTTGACCAGATACTTTTATTTTTTGCATATAGTGAATGCCCCTAACTCTGTCACTAATTGCTGATTCTGTTCCCATGATTTGTCAATACTCAAGTAAACAAAGGCAGTTAGTATTGTTTCCATTATTTTAAGGTCCTTTTTGGGCGATGTGCCACCAGTTTCCAAGATTTTATGATTTAAATAATAGTTCAATACTCACTGAATTAATTATGCTGCACTGACTAAATATAAAATCTTGACCAATCTTATAACAGTAGACTTGTCATCCTGAAACATCATTATGCATGTAGCAGTTATGTTTTAATAGCTAAATGTTTGTTAATTATAACCTGACTTACACCATTAAAAATGAGGGTTGGTTTAACTGATTAAAAATAAAGAACTGCAGATGCTGGAAATCTGAAACAAAAATAAAAAGTGTTGGAAAATGCAGCAGGTCTGGCAGAACTTGTTGAGAGAAAAACAGTTAACTTTTTGAATCCAGCAATCCTTCATCAGAATTTTACTTTAAAGAATTAGTTTTCTGATTAGGTCTATAGAATTTTTCCCTTTTGAGACTGTCTGCATGGCTCAGTAGGTGTATGCTGTTGTGTGCTTATTGACATTTGAAGTGGTTAATTTTCCTCCAATTTTCCTTATGTATCCCTTTCAATTCATTATCATCTTTCCAATCCTCAAAGAAACACAAACAAAATCCTGTTTGGATCCTTTTTCGGTGCAACCTACCTCTTCACTCTTTCCTCCTAATTTGATCTGTATATCTGTTATAACTGTTTGAATCAATATGAAATTGGTGTAAACAACAGTTCTGTAGTTGGCATACCACAGCATCCTCCCTACAGTGCAATTCCAACTGTATAGCAAAATGATTCCATGGCATAATTACTATATCAAACTGAGAGATCCTGCTTCTGAGGTCCCCTGCATCACAGATGCCAATCTTCAGCTGGTTTGATTCAGTGCACAAGATCTATAAATGGCTAGAGGAATTCTACTGTGAACTCCATGCATTCTGACAATATTCTGGCACAATTCTGAAGACCTGTGCTCCACAACTTGCCCCTAGCCAAGCTGTTCTAATACTGGCTTTTATCTGACTCTAGAAAATTGTCCAGTTATGTCCTTTACACGAAAAGCAGGAGAAATCCAACGTAGTCAGTTGCCACCCAATCAGTCTGCTTTCAACCATCAGTTAAGTTACGGAAGTTGTCATCTACAATGCTATCAAGCAGCATGTTTGAATAATACAGCGCTTTCTGATGCTCAGTTTTGCCAGGGCCACTCATCACCTGACCTCATTACAGTCTTGATTCAAACATGGTCAGAAGAGGTGAGGTGAGAATGACTGCCCTTGACAGCAAGGCTACCTTTGATTAAGTGTGCATTTAAGAAGACTTACCAAAACTGGAATCGATGGAAATTGGGAAAAACTCTCTGGTTGGAGTCGTACATGACACAAAGGAAGATGGTTGTAGTTGTTGGAGGTTAGTCATCTCCAGGCTACCTCTGTAGTTATTCCGCAGGGCAGTGTAGTGTCTTAAGCCCAACCATCTTCATCTGTTTCATCAATGATCTTCCTCAAGTATTAATGTCAGAAGTGGGCATGTTTGGTAATGATCGCACAATATTCAGCACCATTCACAACACCTTGTGTAACAAAACAATCTATTTCCAGATGCATCAAGACCTATACAATACTCATACAGTTGCTTTTGTTAAAATGCAATAGTTCTGTTCTCGTGTGACCGCATGTTATAAGAAAGTAATGCAGTAGCTGCACCATTTAAATTAATGGCAATGGAATTGCGTTATAGCCAATACAGGTAAGGAAAATTTGCATTTTACAAATAACAGTCTAAATCCTTCAATCGCGTTAAAGCCAATTGGCATTGAAGAAGCACGTGTTATAGCAGAAGCAACTGTACTTGATTTGACAAGTGGCAAGTAATATTCACACCATGTAAGTTCCATCCAATGACCATATCCAACAAGAGTGAATCTAATCATAGTTCCTTCGTGTTCAATAGTATTACCATCAATGAATTTCCCACTCTCAATATCCTTGGCAATTACTATGACCAGAAATTGAACTGAACTGGACTAGCCATATAAACACTGACTGTGAGAGCAGATCAGAGGCTAGGAATCTTGTTATGAGTAACTCTCCACCTGATTCCATAAAGGCACAAGTGAAAAATGTGATGGAATGATTCCTTGGTTGGATGAGCTCCAACAATGCTTGAGAAGCTTGGCATCATTCAGGACAAAGTAGCCTACTTGATTGGCACCACTTCACAAACATTCAGTCACTACACTTCCAATGCACAGTAAGAGCAAGATGCAGTGTTAAATTCACAAAAGATCCTTTTTGGACAGCACCTTCCTAACCCATTATCAATCCCATCTAGAAGGGTAAGGGCAGCAGATACATGGGTACACCAACATCTCCTACCCCACTCCAAGCCATTCATTGTCCTGATTGAAAACATTTTGCTGTTCCTTCACTGTCACTGGGATAAATCCTGGAACTTCATAACAGCTTTGTCAGCCTACCTACACCAAGTGAACTACACTGGCTTAAGAAAGCAGCTCACCACCATCATCTGAACGGCAGCTAGGAATGGGCAATAAATGCTGGTAATGCCAGTGATGTCCACATCCACTTAATGAACAAAACAAATTTGAATCCAAATCAGAAAGAAAATTACAGGCCTGAATATAGTATAACTGCAAAGGAATTTTCTACTTAGCATTGATTATTAGGGACACAGAACACTTTGTCAGATATCCAGACAGCTTTTACAACTGAAATTTTACTAGGTTGACATCTTACAATATTACACAACAATAGACCTTGAATGAAAGCCATGAGAATAATACATTTTCTCTAATTTTTCAAGAAGATCTTACACAATATAATCAACCATTGTCATGCACAACATCAAAAACATAATATATTCTTATATGTAACAATTTTATCCTGATCCAATGGTACATAATTATATTCTAAGAAGAATTTTTTTTTCAATTTCCACTCCATTTTAAGAAATGGTTGGTAATGATGAATCTCACCAGAAATACTGGTAAATACCCTGGAAAGGATATTTATAAAGACTAGTCGACCTATCCTTCCACCATCTCAACTTGTCAAGAATTCATTTGGAATTTGTTAACCAGGCATCAGTATAGGAGTGAATGATGGATAAATTTGGCCTGTTGAAGTCTGATATTAACATTTACAGTGCCTCCACTAAAGCTACGCAAAAGTTAATGAATTAATTTGTGTTTTCTTGTTTCATCAAAGATAAAATCAGACAGTAAAGTTATGAAGAATTGTTTATTAACTATGTGGTCAAAATTTGCAGTACTTAAATTTAGACATTGAACATTGTCACTTAATAATTAAGGTTGAATAATGGACTGAATGAATTATGGGGTTGAATAAGATGCCTAATCAAGGGTTATGGGTAATGGGCAAGAAAGTGGCATGAGGAATATTGGACCAGCCATGATCCTAATGAATGGTGGAGCAGGCTCAAGAGGCTGAATGGCCTAATTCTGTTCCTATTTGTTATGGCTTAATTGATATAATTGGTGGGATTCATTTACAATTAGCCTAGAGGTAACACTTTACGTAATCTGATGAATAGGTTAAAGTTTAGGGCCTAGAAATTCAATCAGTGTGGAGTCAACTGCCACTTGGAATGCAATTAATTGCTGACCTTTTTCTGTGAGGTTTATGTGGCATTGTAGTGGAATTGAGACATGCAGAGGTGAAACCCTGCATGTGCTGGATGGCTTTGAATCTATGATATTACAAAGCTGCTATGATGTCAGGATTACAAAGTAGGACCATGCAGCTACTAGCCACAGATCCATGCATATCTCTTTGGGAATTGTGTTGAAAGATAGAACTTGAACCTGTGCTAAATCAAAGCCATTTCATAAATTGTTGTTCAGTGCTTTATGGTCTGCAATATGACCAGGAAACTGAACAGAGAAGGTAAGGGGGTGCTGGGGGTTGGGGGAATGGGGTGATCTGCGAGGAGGGAGAAGAGTTGGGGAGAGACATAGAAGGAAATATCCTGGTCCCCTGTAAATTGATGGAATATGCATGAGCTAAATGAGATAGGGTGGCTTCCACTTCAACAAGTCAGTTTCAAAATGGACTCATCATTGATCAACATCACATTCATTTGACAATTCCTCCTTGGCCAACATTCAATGATAAGAGCCAACTAAAAAACCTTCACAAAGCATCTTCAATCAGCAAATCATCAAATTATTCAAACTTCAATGGATGCTTCATTTTCATGCATTCTCTCACTACCTGTCTTACAGATGTCTTGCATGTCCATGCACTCCTGTGAAGTGCTATCTCAATGATTGCAGAATAGCTGATGTATAGGTTGCTAACTGTCAATGAAGTTGCAAGACAATATCATGAAGTTGTGAACTGGCTTTAGGTTGCATCACCTCTGAATTGACAACAACAGTCGGAGCTGGCTTGTTAAGGAGAACCAGAAAGAGTACTGACAAGAGTGGCTGTTGTGGAAGATTGAATGCAGTATCCTTGAGAGATGACACAGAGTTTGGTTATCCAGAGGGACACCGCCATGAGATGGTACATCAGCATCCCAATAACCTACATGATGGTCTGCATATACTTTTATGCAATGAACATTCAAAATGACATCAGTCTGAGCCTACCTGGTAGTAATTATCTGAGCTTGCACTGCAGCACAGAGACATTTGGCTGGATTTTAAATGGCTCCACTGAGTGTGCTTTTGATAAGGGAACATGTAAATAAGGTGGGTGCCCAAGCCATCTTCTACCTCCACCTTTGACGACTGTGATAGGTAGGCAAGTGCCAAAATAGGCTGCTGCCTGCCAGAGTTGATTGTAGATTGAGGTCTAGCAGGGAAGATGATGGAGCAACAATGGTTGGAGTTTCTGGGGTAATTTGGGAGGCACAGTAGAAATTCATTCCAAGGAAGAAGAAACATACTAAGGGAAGGTTACAACAATCATGGCCAACAAGGGAAATTAGAGACAGCATAAAAGCAAAAGAGAAAGCATGCAATGTGGTGAAAATTGGTGGGAAGCCAGAGGATTGGGAAACCTTAAAAACCATTAAAGGATAACTTTTAAACAAAAACAGTAGGTAGGGTGAAGATGAAATATGAGAGTAAACTAGCTAGTGATATAAAAGAAGATTGTAAGAGTTTAAAAGGTAAGAGGCAAGAGTGTCCACTGGACTGCTGGAGAAGTAGTGATGGGGAACAAAGAAATGGCAGAGGAACTGAACAGATATTTTGCATCAGTCCTCATGGTGGAAGACACAAGCAGTATACCAGAACTTCAAGAGGTCAGAGATGAATTTTGTGGCCATTACTAAGAAGAAGGTGCTAGGGAAACTGCAAGTTATGAAGATGGATATATCACCTGGACCGGATGAACTGCATCCCAGGGTTCTGAAGGAGATAGCTGAGAAGATTATGGAGGCATTAGTGGTGGTCTTTCAAGAATCATTGAAGTCAGGGTGAGTCTTGGAGGATTGGAAAATGGCTATAATAACAGCCTTATTTAAGAAGGGAGGGAGGGAGGCTGAAGCTGAGAAATTATAGGCTGGTTAGCCTGACGTTAGTCATTGGTATGAGTCCGTCATTAAGGATGAGATTATGGAGTCCTTGGAAGTGCATGGTAAAGTAGGGCTAAGTGAGCATGGCTTCATCTAGGGCAGGTCATGCCTGACAAATCTGTTACATTTTTTTAAGGAGGTAATAAGAAAGTTAGACAAAAGAGAGCTAGTGGAAATTATCTATTTAGATTTCCACACGGCTTTTGACAAGATGGCACACAGGAGGATGCTAAATAAGATTTTTTTAAAAACCCATGGTGTTAGGAGCAAGTACTGGCATGGATATAGGATTGGTTGGCTGGCAGAGCGAAGATAATGGGGACTTTTTCGGCATGGCAGCTGGTGACTAGTGGAGTTCCGCAGGGTCAGTGTTGGGAAAACAACTATTCATGTTCTACATTAATAATCTGGACAAAGGAACTGAAGGCATTGTTGCTAAATTTGCAGATAACACAATAATAGTTGGAGGGACAGTGTTGAGAAAGGAGCAAGGCTGCAGAATGACTTGAACAAATGAGATTAGGCAAAGAAGTGGCGGAGAGAATACAATGTGGGAAATTGTGAGGTTAAGTGATTCATTAGGAAGGTTAGAGGTGAAGACTATTTTATAAATGGAGATAGGCTTTGGAAATCTGAAACACAAAGAAAATTAGGAGTTCTAGTTCAGGATTCTCTTAAGGTTAACATGCAAGTTCAACTGGCAGTTACAAAGGCAAATGCAATGTTAGCGTTCATTTCAAGAGGGCTAGAATACATGAGTAGAGATGTACTGCTGAGGCTGTATAAGGCTCTGGTCAGACCGCATTTGTAATATTATGAACAGTTTAGGGCCTTGTATCTAAGGGAGGACATGCTGGCATCGGAAGAAGCCTAGAGAAGGTTCACAGAAATGATCTTGGGGATGAAGGGCTTGTCATATGAGGAGTGATTGAGCATTCTGGGTCTGTATAAATGTTTAGAAGGATTGCTGGGATGCAGGGAATCTCATTGAAACTTGCAGAATACCAAAGACCTGGAATGGAGAAGGTGCTTCCACTAGTAGGATAGACCAGGGCCGATGGACACAGCCATAGAATGAAGGATGACCCTTTCAAACTGAGATGTCGGGAAATTTCTTGAGCCAGAAGGTGGTAAATCTGTCGAACCCAATGCCACAGATGGTTATGGAGGCCAAGCCATTGAGTGTAGTTAAGACAGAGATAGATTCTTGATTAGTAAAATGAGAAGACAGAAGAATGGGCTGAGAAACATGGCAGCCATGATTGAATGGTGGAGCAAACTCAGTGGGCTGAATGGCATAATTCTGCCACTATATCTTATGGTCTAACATTACTGTGTCTGCATGGTAAGACCATTTTTTAAATAGGATTTTTAAAAGGATTGGCAATGCTATCTTTGGAGGATGTCTTTTGCATTTCAAAGCATTCTGCCAGATGATAATACCCTGCTTTCCTTTTGCCATTCCAGAACTTTAAAACTCACCCTTTTGGCCCCCACCTCCAACTGCTTTTCTAGGATGTTCAAACCCTACCAGCCTAATACTCAAATGTTCCTAGGTCCTGGGATCCAGTGGCACATTCATCCTGGGACTGGATTCAGTCCTAGCAGCATCCACTCCCACGCTTTGGTGCGACCAGGATGGGGAATGTTGGTGCTGTAAAATTCCTCCTCGTGAGTCCCACTCTGCATTCATTAAATCTGATTGCAGTGCATTATGGCTTATCCTGTTGACTGGCTTGCCACTGTGAGGATTCTGCTTTGATGAAGTGAAAGCTGAGGCAGCAACTACCAGACTCCCCATCATGCCTCTACCATGCTGAAATGTGTGGCTTCCATATTCTAGTCAATAATAAGACCATAAGACATAGGAGTGGAAGTAAGGCCATTTGGCCCATCGAGTCCACTCCGCCATTCAATCATGGCTGATGGGCATTTCAACTCCACTTACCAGCATTCTCCCCTTAATTCCTCGTGACATCAAGAATCTATCAATCTCTGCCTTGAAGACATTTAGCGTCCCGGCCTCCACTGCACTCTGCGGCAATGAATTCCACAGGCCCACCACTCTCTGGCTGAAGAAATGTCTCCGCATTTCTGTTCTGAATTGACCCCCTCTAATTCTAAGGCTGTGTCCACGGGTCCTAGTCTCCTCGCCTAACGGAAAAAATTTCCTAGCGTCCACCCTTTCCAAGCCATGTATTATCTTGTAAGTTTCTATTAAGCCTCCCCTTAATCTTCTAAACTCCAATGAATACAATCCCAGGATTCTCAGCCGTTCCTCGTATGTTAGACCAACCATTCTAGGGATCATCCGTGTGAATCTCTGGACATACTGTTCCTGAGGTGTGGGGTCCAAAACTGGACACAGTACTCCAAATGGGGCTGAATAGAGCTTTATGAAGTCTCAGTAGCACAACGGTGCTTTTATATTCCAACCCTCTTGAGATAAATGACAACATTGCATTTGCTTTCTTAATGACGGACTCAACCTGCATGTTTACTTTCAGAGAATCCTCGACTAGCACTCCCAGATCCCTTTGTACTTTGGCTTTATGAATTTTCTCACCGTTTAGAAAGTAGTCTATGCTTTTATTCTTTTTTTCCAAAGTGCAAGACCTCACATTTGCTCACGTTGGATTCCATCAGCCATTTCCTGGACCACTCTCCCAAACTGTCTAGATCCTTCTGCAGCCTCCCCACTTCCTCAGTACTACCTGCCTGCCCACCTAACTTCATATCATCGGCAAATTTCGCTAGAATGCCCCCAGTCCCTTCATCTAGATCATTGATATGTAATGTGAACAGCTGCGGCCCCAACACTGAACCCTGCGGGACACCGCTTGTCACCAGCTGCCATTCCGAAAAAGAACCTTTTGTCCCCACTCTCTGCCTTCTGTCAGACAGCCAATCCTCAATCCATACCAGTAGCTCACCTCAAACACCATGGGCCCTCACCTTGTTCAGCAGCCTTCCGTGTGGCACCTTATCAAAGGCCTTTTGGAAGTCTACATAGACCACATCCACTGGGTTTCCCTGGTTTAACCTATTTGTCACCTCTTCAAAGAATTCCAACAGGTTTGTCAGACATGACCTCCCCTTACTAAATCCATGTTGACTTGTTCTAATCAGACTCTGCTCTTCCAAAAATTTAGAAACCTCATCCTTAATGATGGATTCTAGAATTTTACCAACAACTGAGTTAGGCTAATTGGCTTTTAATTTTCCATTTTTTATCTTGATCCTTTCTTGAACAAGGGAGTTACAGCAGCGATCTTCCAATCATCCGGAACTTTCCCTGACTCCAGTGACTTTTGAAAGATCTCAACCAATGCCTCTGCTATTTCCTCAGCCACCTCTCTCAGAACTCTAGGGTGTATCCCATCGGGGCCAGGAGATTTATCAATTTTAAGACCTTTTAGCTTTTCTAGCACTTTCTCTTTTGTAATGGCAACCATTCTCAACTCAGCCCCCTGACTCCCTTTAATTGTTGGATATTACTCATGTCTTCCACTGTGAAGACTGTCAAGACTGACGCAAAGTCATGTTGGAGTCTAAATCTCTCCATGCTATTAGACAATAACAGGAGGTGTTAAATTTGGAATAAACAAGATCATCTCAAGTGAAATAAACATTTTTTATCGAAAGACTCTGAAACTAGTTCACCCAGTAAAGTATGAAGAAATCTTCATCTCCTATTTTCATTGCCCTATATGATACTTTTACATACGGGAAATATAAGACACTACCTGCAATTATCAGGCTTGGAAACAACAAACTCAGACACTAAAGTACACAAACTAGCCATAGAAAGTGCTGCCGTGGTATCTTAAGAAGGACTAAGTGGCCAGTGATAGATTTGATTAATATGAAATATCAGAACACTGAGAACTCAAGGAATGACTTCTGAATTGTTGCTGCTGAAGGTAGCAGACATTAATTAAACAACCGTGATCTCAAGTCAAAACCTTTCCACCTCAAGGCCACCATTTTAACCTATTTATTCCTTTGTTAACTTTGTACCAGTGTGTATGCGCACTTGACATTGTCTGTTTTTCAGTGTCACCTAATGAAACTGCTCCTTCTTTCACTCAAGAAAACACTGTCATTGACCCCTTACTTATATATTAAACTTTGGATAAAATACATTTTTATTGGAGAGGAGTATATCCTATTGCTTAAACGAATGTAAATCTTAACTGCAGCCAACCAAGTTTGCAAAAAGCAGAGCTCATGAATACTTCCTCACCTGGTTGTAACAAGCCACAGGTCTGATCACTCAATCGTTCTATTTATGTACTCATTGGCTTGTGAGTAGTCCTAAGATTACTGATATAGAAGTGTTGCTTTTCAATTTCTTACCTAGCTGCCCAAATTCTGCTTTCAAGACCTCATCCGTCTTTCTGCCTTTAGGTTGGTACCAATGTGGGCCACAACCTCTGGCTTTTAATCCTCCACTAAAATAATATCCTGAATCTGCTCAGTGATGTCCTTGAGCCTGGCATGTAGATAGGCTGTCTTTCTTTATCAACTCACATACAATTATTTGCCTTCTATTCATCTTAATCCTCAACTGTGCAGCTAAGCTATTTGTGATACCATGGATATTAGCTCTTGCTACATTTCTCCAAGGAACCATCACCCTCATTAGTCTCTGAAACGAAAAACAGGTAAGAATGAGTGAGAAAGATTTAGGGGACTCTTTCAGTACTTAGAGATAGCTTGGTGATCACATATTCACTTTCTAGTTCATAGAGTCATAGAGATGTACAGCATGGAAACAGACTGTTCTTCATCTGCAGAATGACCACCTTCTTAAACATGCTACATAGATTTCATCTACACAGATGATCAGTGACTTCATCCACCACTCAGGTTGCTTAGCCAGGAATTCAAATTTCTGCAGCTGGTGACACTGCATGTTTTCATTCAGGCCTCGTAAAGTGTCCATGACTCCCTACAGGTCACAAGATGGGCATCCCACATGGCCAAGTTGTCCTGTCATGCCTTAACTTATTTTCAGACTATTAATTTAAACTGGAGAGTAGAAAATAGAATGACTTACTATTATTCACCATATAGTCATTCTCCTGTGCCTAATTTAGGTACTTTAGAATTATGTAAACATGTTTTTTTTTCTGTAATTCCAGTTATTTACACACCTTCCACAAAAGTAGTGGAAGGATCTAACTATTTGCACACAGACTCTTAAAGTAGATGCTCACTGACCAAGCAACTTACAACTTTGCTGGGAAGTCAGTTTATTCTTTGACTCTTCTTTCTTCAATTCTTAAGTAACAAGAGATTTCAAAGAAACAAGCAAAACACTCACTAGCCAGTCACTGACCATTTCCCTGGAAAAGTATGGTTTTACAGCAGCAGTCCAGAATGAATAGAAGGTTCACTTTAAATTCTTGTTCTTTTTTGAAGTCTATGAAGTTCTGCAACTCTCACCAGTTATTCACTTGTTACTTCTTATTGCTAACCTATCAGTTGCTCAGGTTGAACCTCACCTCTGACTGCAGCGAATTCCTTTACTGATTAAATTCAAAGCCTGTACTCTGTATCTAGCTGCGCCCTCAGTGACAAGCAGCTTATTTTTGCTGCTAATTTCATGTACTTTACAAAACCACCTGTATTTATACTTGTTGAAATTCTACAGTGCATTCAGCACTGCTGACTAGAATAAAACTAGGTCAAACTAACTCCTAATTAATAAGCTGCAATTGCCTCTCCAGTATTGAGCTTGTTACTCTCTAAGACTGAGATAAATTTTAACTGTAAATTGTAGTTAAATGTTAAGTGCAAATTAGACTAGATTCGATAAAGCGTTATGCCTTAAAATTGCCTTATCAAATTTTCAAGCTCAATCTCTGAAAATAGCTGCACTCAGTAAAAGGCTGCTGTTTTGTGCTGTTGAACAGCACCAGTATGGAAGTACAGCTTGCAGATGTCTTCATCTTTTTTGTCCCTTTAAATACAACTGGTAAAATTATAAATTGGGAATCTACAACCAAAATATTGCTCTTAATTGCATATATAAGGTTGCCTCCCACTTGGAATAAGAATGCTGCACAGTAATCTAGAATAGCCCCTTTTTAAAAAAAAACTCTTTCTTCGGATATGACATTGCTGGCCAGACCAATAGTCATAGAGATGTACAGCAAAGACCCTTCTGTCCAACTCATCCATGCCAACCAGATAGCCTAAATTAAGCTAGTCCCATTTGCCAGCATTTGGCTGGTATCCATCCAAACCCATTCTGCTCATATATCCATCCAAGTGCCTTTAAATGTTGTAATAATATCAGCCTCCACCACTTCCTCTGGCAGGTTATTCAATACACACACTACTCTTTTAAATATTTCCCTTCTCATCTTAAACCAATGGATTGCAGTTTTGGACTTCCCTTCCCTGGGGAAAAGACCTTGACTATTTACAATATCCATGCCCTTCATGATTTTATAAACCTCTACAAGGTCACCCCTCAGCCTTCGAAGCTCCAGAGAAAGCAGCCCCAGCCTATTCAGTCTTTTCCAATAGCTCAAACCCTCGAACCTTGGCAACATCCTAGTAAAGTCTTCGAGTAAAAAGTGAGGTCTGCAGATGCTGGAGATCAGATCTGAAAATGTGTTGCTGGTTAAAGCGCAGCAGGTCAGGCAGCATCCAAGGAACAGGAAATTCGACGTTTCGGGCATAAGCCCTTCATCAGGAATGGGATGGAGGTGTACAGGGACTGGATGTCCATCGTGAAGATAAGGCGTTGGGGACCGGGTAAGCAAAAATCATGGAGGAGGTGGAGGGCGTGGGTGGTGTCCTGAACGTAGGTGGGGAGTTCTTGGACTAAGGGGGACAGAATCGTGTCGAGATACGCGGAGATGAGTTCAGTGGGGCAGGAGCAGGCTGAGACAATGGGTCGGCCGGGGCAGTCAGGTTTGTGGATTTTGGGCAGGAGGTAGAAATGGGCGGTGCAGGGTTGTGGGACTATGAGGTTGGAGGCGGTGGATGGGAGATCCCCTGGGGTGAAGAGGTTATGGATGGTCTGGGAAATGATGGTTTGGTGGTGGGAGGTGGGGTCATGGTCAAGGGGGCAATAGGAGGAGGGGTCCTCGAGCTGGTGTTTGGCCTCAGCGGTATAAAGATCGGTGCGCCAAACTACTACCACGCCTCCCTTGTCTGCTGGTTTGATGGGCAGATGAAGGGCTTATGCCCGAAACGTCGAACTTCCTGTTCCTTGGACGCTGCCTGACCTGCTGCGCTTTAACCAGTAACATATTTTCAGCAACATCCTAGTAAATCTTTTCTGAACCATTGCAAGTTTCAAAACATCCTTCTGATATGAGGAAAACCAGAATTGCACACAATACTCCAAAAATATGCATAACCAATGTCCTGTACAGCTGCAACATGACCTCTCAACTCCTATACTCTATGCACTAACCAATAAAGCATAGTATACCAAATGCCTTCTTCACTATCCTATCTACCAGCAACACCTCTTTCAAGGAGCTCTGAAGGTTTCAAGGTCTCTTTGTTCAGTAACATTTCTCAGGATGTTGTCATTAAGTGCATATGTCCTGCCCTGATTTGCCTTTCCAAAATGCAGCACCTTACATTTATATAAATTAAACTCAATCTGCCACTCTTCAGTCCATTGGCCCATATGATCAAGATCCTGTTGTACTCTGAGGTAATCTTCTTGGCTGTCCACTATACCTCCAATATTGGTGTTATTTGCAAACTTACTATACCTCCTATTTTCACATCCAAATCATTTATATAAATGACAAAAAGCCATGGACCCAGCACCAATCATTGTGGCACACCATATCCATTCATTTCCATTTGTTTCCTCACTGGAATAGCAGAATCCCAGCTGTGGCATCAGAAATGCCCTCTATCAATTAGTCAACACCTACCAAATGCATGGCCACTACTATCTAGAAGGACATAGACAGCAGATACATACATACTGCTATGTATTTAGAGAGACTGGATTGGTTAGGACTATATTCACTGGCTTTTAGAAGAATGAAGGGAGCTCTCATAGAAATCTTTAAAATTCTAACAAGACTAGGCAGGGTAAACAGAGAAAGGATTTTTCTGATGACCAGGGAGTCAAGAACCAGGTGTCACAGCCTAAGGATATGAGGTAGTTTATTTAGGATTGACATGAAGGAAAATTTCTTTATCCAGAGATTGTGATATTCTCTGCCAGAAAGAGTGGTTGAGGCCAAAATATTGAATTTTTTTCAAGAAGGATTGAGATATACTTAGAGCTAAAGGATCAAAATGTATGGGGAGAAAGCAGAAATAGGTTACTCAGTTGGATGAAGGACTTTTGCCCAAAACATTGATTTTCCTGCTTCTCGGATGCTGCCTGACCGGCTGTACTTTTCCAGTACCACTCTAATGTCGACTCTGATTTCTAGCATCACTTTTGCCTATTCAGTTGGATGATCAACCATGGTCATATTCAATGGCATAACAACACAAGAGCTAAATGGCCTACTACTGCTCCTATTTTCTATATTTCTATGAATATTTCTAACTGATTATTTATTGGATATTTTAAGTAACCGGCAGTTCTGAGTTAAGATAGCATTTTAGCAAAGATAGCATTTTCACTTGGGTTAATGAGGAACTTAATGTTCTATAATTAAAGGATGTTTATAGATGAAAATCAGCAAATCAAGTATTGCACCAGACATTAACAAAAAGGTCATTAAGGTATTGTAACATGCCATTTTTTAATTCACTCATGGAACATGGATGCCCTTAGGAAAGCCTCCATTTATTGCCAATTCCTCATTCCCCTCAAGAATTGGTGCAATCCAATGGTAGAGGTCATAGGATCATACAAGTTAGGATAAATGGTTTATCACTCAGCCCCTCAAGCTTGCCCTGCCATTCAATAAAATCTCATCATTCCACATTCCCGACCTTATCCTAATAATATTTCACACTGTTGCTCATCAAGAATCTATCTGCATCTGCCCTAAAAAAATTCAAGTCTGCATTTGGAGAAAACATTTTCAAAGACTCACATACAAACATTTATCCTTATTTCTGTCTAAATTGGTAACCCTTTTTAAACAGTGAGGACCAGTACTAGGTTCTCGCACAAGAGGAAACATTTTTCCTGCATCAACCATGTCAAAACTCCTTGGGATTTACACATTTTTAATCCCTTACTCTAGTTCCAACAACTACATGCTAACCTGTCCAACCTTCCCTCTTAAAGGAATCTCACCTATTTCAGATATTAGTCTCGTAGACCTTCCTGGAACTACTTCCAACATGTTTACATCCTTCCTTAAATAAGTCTAAACTATAACAGAACTCCAGTTGTAGTCTCCTCAATGCCCTCTGTAAATTAGACGACACCTATCAAAACCATGTAGATGGACAAGGGCAGTAAATACATTTAAATACAACCAACTGCCAGTCCCCTCCAAGCCACTCACCATCCTTACTTGCAATTGCATTACTGTTCCTTCAGTGTCACTGGGTCAAAATCCTGGAAATCTCTGCCTAACAGGATTGTGGGTGTACGCATCTCAGAGCTCAACAATTTTTCACCATTTTGATAATGTTTCTTTTTTATTCTTTCTGCAGAAATTGGCTTTAAATGGCCGGTCTAGTTAAAAGATTTTCTCAGGAACAACCCTTGGGGTATTGATAGTGGGGAATTCAGCAATAGCAATGCTGTTAAACATCAAAGAGAAATTATGAGATTTTCTTTTGTTGGAGATCATTAGGATTTACTTTTTATCAATATCTCTCTCACTCTTCAGGTGTTTTCCAATTTCTTATAGGAAGCACAGAACGACTGGTTCACAAATTCTAAAGTCTCTCACTTACTGGTCAAAAGCCACAGCTTACAGCAATAGGTGAGGGAAAATAAACTGGCTTTTTTTTTAAGGCATTAGCTTTTACTACAGATAAAAGGACTCTGTCTAATTTCCAGAGGTCCAATGGCTTCTGGCTATGATCAGTCACACAGTTGTCAGTGGACAGAAGGCCTGTATCATTGAAAACTTTGGTCACCACTCCACAGATCAGTCAGCTACATGTTGCATCTCGTACACTCCCCATGTTTCCACTTAACTTGCAATAAACATTTGCCCCCAACCAGACCCCTTCTGGAGTACTGTGTACAATTCTAATCACCCTAATTGTGAAATGGAGAGGGTTCAAAAAAGATTTATCAGGATTTTACTGGAGGGTTTGATCATAAGGAGAGGCTGGGAATTTTTTCATTGGAACATAGGAGGTTGATGGTTATAGTCATAGAGATGTACAGCACAGCAACAGACCTTTTGGTTCAACTCATCTTTGCTGACCAGATATCCTAATCTAGTCCCATTTGCCAGCACTTGGCTCATATCCCCTTAATCCCTTCCTATTCATATACCCATCCAGATGTCTTTTAAATGTTGTACTTGTAACAGCCTCTACCACTTCCTCTGGCAGCTCATTCCATACTCGCTCTGCGTGAAAAAGTTACCACTTGGGTCCCTTTTAAATCTTTCCCCTCTCACCCTAAACCTATGTTCTCTAGTTCTGGACTCCCCTACCCCAAGGAAATGACCTGTCTATTTACCCTATCCATTTCCCTCATGATTTTATAAACATCTACATCAGCCTCCAACACTCCAGGGAAAACAGCCCCAGCCTATTCAGCCTCTCCCTAAAGCTCAAATCCTCCAACTCTGGCAACATCCTCATAAATCGTTTCTGAACCCTTCCAAGTTTCATGACATTCTTCCTATAATAAGTAGAACAGAATTGAACACAGTATTCCAAAAATGCCCTAACCAATGTCTCGTACAGCCACATTCTGACTTCTTAGTACCTATAGCAATGCACTGATTTCAGATGCTATATATTCCCAGACTTCCGCTGCCCATGTCCTTCCAGCTGATAGAGGTCACAGGTTTGAAAAGTGCTGTTGTGGGAGCCTTGATGAATTTTTGCAGTATGTCATGTAAATGGTAAACACCGTTATATTGTATTAATAATTAAGATATCCAAAATTGAAGATGGTGGATTGGGTGTTAAGCCTAACAACATGTTTATACCTACCTCACATGGTCTACAGTAGTCCATGCCAGGGCATCAGACCTCTAGAAACACTATGCAGCGGGTCATGATGTCTAGATCCTCCTTTTTGGCCACATTCTCCTATTTATTTCCAAAGGTAGTACCTGAGGACCACTTGACTGCTGCACTAATCTCTCACCCTCTCCCTCCCTCCCCTCTCTCTTTTGCCCAAGTGCACTATTAATGCATCAACCTTTTCATCCTCTCTGTCTATTCTGCTGATTAGTTTGCAAGAATATACATTGCAGTAATTTCTTCACCATTAAGAGCTATTTACATTTAAGAACAGACTGACTGGACAACATTGTCTGCAAACATCACTGCTGGGCCTCCTGTTATGTACACAGTTTGCTGTGTTTGCAAGATTAACAAGCAGCAAGTAGTGTTGGAAGCATGTGACCTCTTACTATAATCATTCAGATAATGTAGTTACATAAATTTTACTTACTTTGATCCACATGGACATGAACACATTTCAATTTGCATCAGAAAATCAGGGAAACATAATTTCTCTTCTTCTCAATGGTATGCTCAGCTATCATGATGACTTTTTACTGGAAGTTGATTAGATTAGATTAGATTCCCTACAGTGTGGAAACAAGTCCTTCGGTCCAACAATCCACACCGACCTCCGAAGAGTAACCCACCCTGACCCATTTCCCTCTGACTAATGTATTTAACAGTATGGGCAATTTAGAACGACCAATTCATCTGACCTGCACATCTTTAGACTGTGGGAGGAAACCGTAGCACCTGGAGGAAGCCCACACAGACACAGGGAGAATGTGCAAACAGACAGTTGCCCATGGCTGGCATCGAACCTGAGTCCCTGGCGCTGTGAGGCAGCTGTGCTAAGCACTGAGCCACCGTGGGTGAAGTAATTTTGAGTTTTCCAACTTTTTCCAAAAAAATAAAATATCCACCATAAAATATTGAAAAATATAATTCTATTAAGTCTCTTATTTAATGCTGGAATTATTTCAGGACAGTTCTATGACAGAGGTTTTTGCAAAGACCATTTTATAACAAAATTCGTGAGTTAAAATTATTATGTGATGTCACAAAGCTTTTGGTATGAATAGAGACAATTTTCTCAAATTGTGATGCAAAAATGAAACATCAGGCAAAATTGCAGGCAGTATATTTAATCATTAGCATAGTTCATGAATGTAACACTTTGACCACGAGTAGGAATACAAATGAACTTTGTGATTGGAACTGGGTATGAAAACCTGTTTTGATTATCTTAACCATGACATATACAGTAATGCCTATTCCACATGCTAGTATGTTAAAAATATTGTAAAATTTTATTCTGTGTAGCATGCATTACAAATACCGAAAAAGACACAATATATTTTGATTCCGAAGAATATTAAGAGCATATTTCCAGTTTTATTTCATCGGCATTAATGATGCTGAGAAAGTGAACAAACATCAACACAATCTGAAAACACAAAGATTATCACCATTAAATAAACATGCCCTTTTTTCAAAATCAGTATAGAAATGTATCACAACACTTGCATTTGTGTGTACTCTGTTGCAAGTGATCTTTGCTATTTTATTAGTTTAATGTAATATGCAATGTTAAAATTAGAAAACTACTTTGCCCCAATTAGCACTTTTGATTTTTTGATAACTACAGAATTATGTCTCTGTAAACTTGTGGTAAACTATCAGTGCTTCTGTTTCTTTACATTGTATGCATTTTTTTTAATAGAAGGACTTAGGATATGGTAGATGCATTGTATCATTCAAATTAAACTGTTTAAACAGTTCAAACCTCCCTAAAGTTTTCTCTTTAAATATCTATGGATGAGAAAAGCTATAATGCAAAACTATAATGAAGATGTACACTTTTAAGCTATTTTAAATCTTATTAATAAAAATAAGTAGACAATGCAACACTGAAAAAAAATTCAATGAATACTGTACTGATTACCATCAGCACAACTTTATGTGTAAAACAGAAAATAAATAAATTTAACTGAAATCTCCAAGCTAATAAGAAATTGAGATTCAACTGAAAGCTTATGAAACTTGAACTATACAAGCCATTCAGGCTTCAGACCATACAAGCCATTCAAACTGTTTTTATGAGGTAATTGCATGCAAGAAAATACAGTGAAACTTTCATCATTACAAGCCTGTACATCAATTAACAGCCATTATTAAACCAACACAAAAGCTACACCGCTGGCCTCTCATGCACAGCATACAGTTTAAACAACTGGGACAATAAAACTGGGTTTTTTTTAAAAACCTGCACTCAAAGATAAATTGTAATGCTGGTTCTGCTTTTCTGTATGATAACACTTCTAAGAAAGACTGCACAGAATTCCCAGTTCCTGAAAAACACCCCATTCTTGTATATATCATCAGGGAATTCTTATTCTTGCAGTGTTTCCTTTGACCTTTCCTATGTGTCTAACATGGTGATTTCACCACTGCTGACATCACTGGTGGCTTCCCCAGTGTTGGTATCAGCACTGATATCACTGGAGGCTTCACCAGTGTTGGTATCAGCACTGACATCACTGCTGCCATTACCAGGATTAGCAGTGTTAACATCACCAGTGTGTTGATTCACATCATCTTCCACTGTTTTTTGTAAATCTTGACTGTTTTCATTTTCCACTGCTATGTTCTGCGAGAACGATGAATCATTGGGATCAGTGCTGCTATTTTCAATGTTATTCTGGCTATTGGTATTTCCAAGGCGACTAGATGCCACCACAGCTTTTACAGCAGCCTGTTGAACAGAAAACATTAATTCATTTACTGTATGATGACATATTAAATATGTAATACAAGGTGACATAAAAATTACTAGAATATTCTTTCACCACATTTGATACAATAATGTGAAAAAAAGAGGAATTCATTTTGCATTTACTTGAAAACTAAAATACAGCAATGTTGGAAACCTGAAATAAGAAATATTGGGAACATGCTTTAAAGGAATTGTTCAGGGGTTAGTTTCTTCGTTCCAGATATAATTTTAATATTTTATTTTATCCAGCAATTTAGAGTAACTCCTTTATCTAAGAAGAGAGTCAAAATAAAGGAATCTGCAGGCCAGTTAGCTTAACAACTGTCATAGAAAAAATGTCAGAGATTATTGTTGATAGGCACTTGGGTAACTTCAAGTAATCAGACAAGGTCAACATGGTTTTGTGAAAGAGAAATCATGTTTAATCAATCTAGTGGAGTTTAAAGAGGAGGTAACAGGTGCTCAGGATAACATATGAATAGCAAAGTATTTATTGTACTTTAATTTCCAAAACGCACCCAACAAGTTGGCACAAAGATTATGTTTGAAAATAAATGCTCAAGGTGTATGCTATAGCATACTGGCATGGACAGATTTGTTGGCTAATGAGAAACAGAGAGTAAATGTAAATGGATCTTTTACAGGTTGACAAGATGAAATAAGTGGTGTGCTACAGGGAGATTATGCTTCAGTTGTACAGGCCACTAGTACTGTGCACAGTAATTGTCACCTTATTTAAGGAAGCATGTTAAATGTCTTGGAGATGGTTCAGTAAAGATTTACCAGACAAATATGTGGAATGGGCAGGTTGTCTTATGGGGAGACATTGGACAGACGACATAGAACATAGAACAGTACAGCACAGTCCTCAATGTTGTGCCGACCTTTTATCCTACTCTAAGATCAAACTAACCTACATATCCCTCATTGTACTATTTTTCATCTGCCTATCCAAGAGTCGCTTAAATGTACCTAATGTATCTGCCTTTACCACCACCACTGGAAGTGCATTCCATGCACTCACCACTCTCTGTGTAAAGAACAGACCTCTGCCATCTCCCCTAAACTTTATTTCAATCACCTTAAAATTATGCCCCCTTGTTATAGCCATTTCCATCCTGGGAAAAAGGCTCTGGCTATCCACTCTATCTAGGCCTCTCATCATCTTGTACACCCTTCTTTGCTCCAATGAGAAAAGCCCCAACTCTCTCAACCTTTCTTCATAAGACCTGCCCTCCAATGCAAGCAGCATCCTGGTAAATCCCTTGTGCACCCTCTCTATAGCTTCAATACCCTTCCTATAATGAGGTGACCATAACCGAACACAATATTCCAAGTATGGTCTAGCCAGGGCTCTAAAGAGCTGCATCATAATCTTGCGGCTCTTAATCTCAATTCTCCTGCAAATGAAAGCCAACAGACCATATGTTTTCTTAACAACCCTATCAATGTGGGTGGCAAAACTGAGGGATCTATTGACATGGATCCCAGATCCCTTTGTTCCTCCACACTGCCAAGAATCCTGCCTTTAACCCTGTATTCTGCATTCAAATTCGACCTTCCAAAGTGAATTGCTTCACACTTTTCCTGGTTGAACTCCATCTGCCACTTACCAGCCTAGTTCTGCATCCTGTCAATGCGCCATTGTAACCTCCAACAGCCTTCCAAACTATCCACCACTCCACCAACATTCCTGTCACTGGCAAACTTACTAACCCACCCTTCCACTTCTTCATCCAAGTAATTTATAAAAGTCACAAAGAGAAAGCACCCAGAACAGCTCCCACTGGTCACCAAGCGCCAGGCTGAATACTTTCCAGCTGCTACCACCCTTTGTCTTTTATGGGCCAGCCAATTCTGTATCCAGACAGCCAGATTTCCCTGTATCCCATGTCTCCTGACTTTCTGAATGAGCCTACCATTGGGAACCTTATCAAATACCTTGCTAAAATCCATGTACACCACATTCACTGCTCTACCTTCGTCAATGTGTTTTGTCACATCTTCAAAGAATTCAATAAGGTTTGTGAGGTATGACCTGCCCTTCACAAAACCATGCTATCTCTAATCAAGCTATGGGTTTCCAAGTAATCATAAATCCTCTCTCTCAAAATCCTCTCCAATGATTTGCCCACTAGTTATGTAAGACTGATTGGTCTGTAGTTCCCAGGATTATCCTGATTCCCTTCCTTGAACAAGGGAATAACATTTGCTATCCTCCAATCATCTGGCACTACTCCCGTGGACAGTGAGGATGCAAAATTCATCATCAAAGGTACAGCAATGTCTTTCCTTGCTTCCTGTAGGAACCTTGGGTATATTCCATCTAGCCCAGGGGACTTATCTATCCTCATATTTTATAAAATTTCCAGCACATTCTCCTTTTTAACATCAACTTGTTCAAACATAGCAGCCTGTTTCATGCTGTCCTCACAAACATCAAGGTCCCTGTCAGTAGTGAATGCTGAAGTAAAATATTAATTGAGGACCTCTCCTACCTGCTCTGACTCCAGGCACAAGTTCCCTCCACTATCCTGGATCAGCTCCACCCTCACTCTGGCTATCCTCTTGTTCCTCACGTCAGTGTAGAATGCCTTACGATTTTCCTTAATATGACCTGCTAAAGCTTTTTCATGCCCCCTTCTCGTTCTCCTAAGTCCATTCTTCAGTTCCTTCCTGACTACCTAGTAACCCTGCTGAAAATGTGTTGCTGGAAAAGCGCAGCAGGTCAGGCAGCATCCAAGGAACAAGAAATTCGACGTTTCGGAATTCGGAAATTCGAGGATTCCTGATGAAGGGCTTATGCCCGAAACGTCGAATTTCCTGTTCCTTGGATGCTGCCTGACCTGCTGCGCTTTTCCAGCAACACACTTGCAGCTCTGATCTCCAGCATCTGCAGACCTCACTTTCTCCTACCTAGTAACCCTCCTTTGTAACCCTCTGGAACCCTGTCTGATCCTTGCCTCCTAAACTCTAAGTAAGCTTCCTTCTTCCTCTTGACTAGATGTTCCATATCCCTTGTCACCCACAGTTCTTTCAACCTACCATGTGCCTCAGTGGGACAAACCTGTCCATCACTATCAACAAGTGCTCCTCACATTTCTGTTGTGCATTCCCCGAGAACATCTGTTGCCAATTTAAGCCACCCCAGTTCCTGCCCAATAGCATTGTAATTCCTGCTCCCCCAATTAAATACTTTCTCATACCATCTGCTCCTATTCTTCTCCATGACTATAGTAAAGGTCAGAGAGTTGTGATCACAATTACTGAGATGCTCTCCCACTGAGAGATCTGGTGCCAAGCACCAAATTCAAAATGGCCTCTCCTCTAGTCAGGTTATCTACTTAGTGAATCTGGAACCCTTCATGGTCACACCTGACAAAAACTGCTCCATCCAAATTATATGAACTAAGGAGGTTCCAACCCATGACAACAACCCTGTTACTTCTGCACCTTTCCAAAATCTGCCTCCCAATCTGTTCTTCCATGTCTCTGTTGCTATTGAGGGATGTGTAGAAAACTCCCAATAAAGTGACAGACCTTTCCTGTTTCTGACTTCCGGCCATACTGACTCTGTAGACAAACCCGCCTTGACAACCTCCCTTTCTGCAGCTGTGATACTATCCTTGAATAGCAATAAATTTACTTCCCCGCCATTCCTTTTGAAACATCTAACCCTGAAACATCCAATAACCATTCCTGCCCCTGTTCTATCCAAGTCTCTATAATGGCCACAATATCATAGTTCCAAGTACTGATCAATGCTCTACGTTCGTCACCATTATTCCGATACTTATTGTATTAAAATAGACACACTTGAATCCATCACACTGACTGCACCTTTGCCCTATCAACTGTCTATCCCTCCTAATAGATTGTCTTCACGATGTATCTGGCTGTTCACTACCTATTCCATCATCTGATCCATAGCTCTGGTTCCCACCGTCCTGCCAATCTAATTTAAACCCTCCTGAAGAGCTCTAGCAAACCTCTCAGCAGGTTATGGGCTACATGGTGGCACAGTGGTTAGTACTGCTGTCTCACAGCGCCAGAGACCCAGGTTCAATTCCCACCTCAGGCAACTGTCTGTGTGTGGAGTTTGCACATTCTCCCCGTGTCTGTGTGAGTTTCCTCTGGGTGCTCCGGTTTCCTCCCACAGTCCAAAAATGTGCAGGTTAGGTGAATTGGCCATGCTAACTTACCCGTAGTGTTAGATGATGGGGTAAATGTAGGGGAGTGGGTCTGGGTGGGTTGCTCTTCGGAGGATTGGTGTGGACTTGTTGGGCCGAAGGGCCTGTTTCCACACTGTAAGTAATCTAATAGAAAACAAAATCTAATCTAATACTGGTGCTCCTCCAGTTCAGGTGCAACTCGTCTTCCTTGTACAGGTACAATGTTTTCTAGAAGCTATTCCAATGATCCACATATCTGAAGCCCTCCCTCCTACACCAGCCTTGTAGCCACATGCTCATTTGCACTCGCTCTCTGTTCCTAGCCTTATTAGCCCATGGCACCGGTAGCAATCTTGAGATTACTACTCTGCTCATCCTACCTTCTAGCTTCCAAGCCAAATCCTTATATTCGCTTTTCATGTCCTTTCCCTAACTCTGTTATTGATACCGATGTGTACCATGACTTCTTGCTGTTCTCTCTTCCCCTTAAGAATCCTGTAGGCTCGATCCGAGACATTCCTGATCCTGGCACTTGGGCGGCAACATACCACCTAGAGTTACATTTGTGACAATAGAATCCCCTGTCTGTTCCTCTTACCATTGAATCTCCAATCACTATCACTCTCCTATTCTCCCCCTTCTCTTCTAGGCACAGAGCCAGACTCAGTGCCAGAAACCTGACCGCTGTGGCTTTCCCCGGTATGTCACTCCCCCCCAGCAGTATACTTATTACTGAGGGGAACGGCCACAGGGGTCCCTGTACTGTCTGCCTATTCCCTTTCCCTTTCCTGACCGTCACCCAGCCACCTTTATCATATAACTTAGGTGTGACTACCTCCTAATAACTGTTCTGTATCACCCCCTCAGCCTCCTGAATGATCCGACTTGTATCTTCTGGAGTTTCAAAGAGCAAAAGGCAACTTGCCTGAAACATATACAAATCTGAGGGGTCTTGAAAGGATAGAGAATCTAGAACTTTGAAAGTTGTGAGACTCTCTTGCTATAAAGGTAGTGGAAGAAGGATCTTTGAATGCTTTTAGGCAGAGAAATGTAGAATCTTTTTAAGTAAGGAGTGAGAGGCTACTAGGGATAGGTGGGAAGGTGGAGTTGAGTTAACAATCAAATTAGCTATGATCTTATTGAATGGAGTAGGCTTGAGAGGCTGAAGGGCCTACAGACTGCCTCATTCTACCTCTAGGTTATTCCCTGGTGCTTTAATAGGTAGGGCAGCAGCAGACTCCAACATGACTTTTGCCTCCATTTGTTAATGGTTTCAGGTAGATACTACCTGCCTCTTGATGCTACTCAACACCTCTGATTGGGCTGGTCTCCTGTCAATTAGGTTATTCAGATTATGAGAGCAATGCAGCTTCAGCACATGCTTGTATTGGAGAAGCCAATTCAACATCTCAGCCTCATAATAAAAGGCCATTGACTGTAATAATTAATTATGTTTTCTTTTTGTAAATATTATGAACATAAAAATTAGGAATACAAGTAGGCCACTTGGCTTCTTGAGCCTGCTCCAACATTCAATAAGATAATCCCTCATCTGATTACATTTCCATCCTCCCTTATTACATTTCACTCCATTGCTTATCAAAAATAGATTTACCTCCACTTTCAAACTCTGTTTTCACAGTTTTTTCCAGGAAGTGTTCCAAAGACTCACAACCCTCTGAGAAAATAAGTTTCCTCGTCTCTCTTTTAAATGGACTAACCTTTATTTTAAATAGTGATCCTTAGTTTTAAATTCACCCACAAGGGGAGACATCCTTTCAACATGTACCATGTCAACCTCTTCAGGTACGTTTCTAAACTTCAATACATGAAAGTGTCCAACCTTTTTTGCAAAAGATTAACGACCCATTCTGGGCAAGGATTCAGTAAATATTCTGTGATCTGCTTCCATAAATAATGTGATAGATCAGACCAGATTCCTTCAAAACATTTTAAGAAGGTAGCCCAGACCTTAACTTTTTCTTATTTTAAAGACAAATGTAAAGCGTCTGTTCCAGTTGTAATGCGATATTGTAACCCAGGTGTAAGGTAAACTACTTGACATTAAATAAAACACAATTAATTTGTGATATGGAGGTGCCAGCGTTGGGCTGGGGTGGACAAAGTCAAAAATCACACAACACCAGGTTATAGTCCAACAGGTTTATTTGGAAGTACAAGCTTTTGGAGTGAAACTCCTTTGTCAGGTGGCTAGTGGGACAGGATTGTAGGACACAGAATTCATAGTAAAAGATCAAAGTGTCTTACAACTGATGTGATGTATTGAACAAACCAAGATTGCTGTTAGGCCTTTAATAACTTAGAATGGGTTTCAGGTTTCGTTTCATTAATATGTAAGTCCCAGAACTTCTTTCAGGTCACATTCCCAAGATAATTTAAGGTTTTATTAAAAAAAAGGTAACATCTCAGCTCAGTCAATGCATTAAAGTGTGAGGTTAGAGTCTGTCTAAATTCCAAACTTGAGTCAAAATAGTTCTACTTCCAAAGTAGGAATTTTTAAAATGTCGCATGGACTGACTGCCTACCTACAGACTGTGTGCTTTTTGAATAAATATAATGTACCTGCAAATACTAATCTGCAAGTGCAAATTCACCCCATAGATTTATACATGTGTGTGCGTGTGTGCTTGAGCGCACATACTAGGGACAGTAAGGGAGTGAGAGAGCATGCTTGTTAGAGGGAAAGAATATGTGTGTATCCCTGCGTGTGTGACAGAGTATATGCTTGTGACAGAGTGAGAATATGGGGGCGGGGGGGTGTATGTATCTGTATGAGAAAGGGTCTGCATGAGTATGTGAGTGTGATCATGTGTAAGAGTGTGTGTCCACCTGTGTGTTTAGTGTAGTCGGGTCACCTGTAGTGTGACATGAACACAAGATCCCACTTGAGACCATTCCAATGGGTACCAAATTTAGCCTCTGCTTGGCGACTGTGTTGTAGCGAATTCTTAAGTCTGTCTGGAGGACAGACACCTGAAGATCCGAGGCCGACTGTCCTTAACCACTGAAGTGTTCCCTGACTGGGAGGGAACATCCCTGCCAGGCGATTGTTGTGCAGTGTTCATTCATCAGTTGTTGTAGCATCTGCTTGGTCTCGCCAGTATACCATGCCTTGGCACATCCTTGCCTGCAGTGTATGATAGACAACGTTGACTGAGTCACATGAGCACCCGCTATGCAGGTGGTGAGTGGTGTACCGATGTGTGATAGTAGTATCCACATCGACACTCTGACACATCTTGCAGTGGTTGCCATGACACGGCTGTACGGTGTTGTGATCCATGTTGTCCTGAAGGCTAGGCAGTTTGCTGCAAACCATGGTCTATTTAAAGTTTGGCAGTTGTTTAAACGCGAGAAGCGGAGGCGTAGGGAAGATCTTGGCAAGATGCTCAACCTCTTTGATAATGTGTTGCAGACTGCAAAGAACATGTCTTAGTTTCTTTGCTCCCAGGAAGTACTGGACAAACGAAGGGTATCCTATCTTTCTCAGACACACACGGCAATCCCCACCCACTACCAACAGCATCATTCCCCCCCCCCCCCCCCCCCCCACTCACACCCTTTCACAGGCATATGCTCTGCCACACTTGTGCACACTATTTCCTTCTCTCCCAAACAAACACTCTCTCACTCCCTCACATGCACACATACACTCGTATAAGTCTATGGGGTGAATTTGTACTTGCAGATTTGTATAAGCAGATAAATTTTATTTTGTTCAAAAAGCACACTATCTGTAGGCAATTTCTACTTTGGAAACAGAACCAGTCTGACTCAAGGTTGGAATTTAGACAGACTCTAACCTCACACCTTTAATGCATTGTCTGAGCTGGGATGTCACTTTTTAAAAATAAAACCTTAAGTTATCTCAGAAATGTGACTTGAAATAAGTTCTGGGGTTTATACATTAATGAATCGAAACCTGAAACCCATTCTAAGTTAAGAAAGACTTAACAGCAATCTAGGTTTGTTCAATACATCACATCAGTTGTATGACACTTTGATCTTTTACTATAAATTCTGTGTCCTATGATCCTGCCCCACTAGCCACCTGACCAAGGAGCAGTGCTCCAAAAGCTTGTACTTCCAAATAAGCCTGTTGGACTGTAACCTGGTGTTGTGAGATTTTTAAACAATTAATTTTGAACACTGTACTTAACCAAAGAAAGATAAATTTAGAATAACTTAACACTAATGAAAAATTTAACAGAATAACAGATAAATAACTATTACTAATTAACTGTTCGAATATAGCAACATCCCATAAACACGTGCCTTGGCAAAAAAGGAAAGTTCAGACACTGATTCTCACACACAGTTCTCCAATCCAGGATGAAAAAACATCAAGTGAAAATTCAGAAAGAGTAGCAGCCAAGAGATATTCACTGAAGTTTCCAACTCTGTTGAGACCCCAGTAGCTGATGTTACTCAAAAACTAAAACCAAGAAATCCTGGTCTGTAAGAGCTGACCATACCCATTCAGGCTGTTTTAAAAAGTGGTCTCACCAGCCAACTCAGTACCTCATGTTCAATCTCTCTCTTAAAAGAAACCAGGACAAAACAACTTAAATCTACAACATTGTCACAATAAGGTGTCTCTTTTGTCTTAACGTTTTTTTAATTCAGGGGATGTGGACATTGCTTGCTGGGGGATTTATTACCCATGGTTTAGATCAGAGTGGTGCTGGAAAAGCACAGCAGGTCAGGCAGCATCCGAGGAGCAGGAAAATCGACAGATTTATTGCCCGTCCCTGGTTGCCTTTGAGAAGGTGATGGTGAGCTGCATTCTATTTGGTGTCAGTAGACCCACAATGCCATTACGGAGGGAGTTCTGGAAATTTGCCACAACGACATTGAAAAAGTAGCAATATATTTCCGAGTATGGATGGAGAGTGGATTGAAGGGGAACCTGTAGATAGTGGTGCTCCCATCAATATTGTTCCACCATTGAATGGGATTACGACTGACCTGATAATTCTAAACTTCACTTTACTGCCTTAGGGCAGCACAAATGTGAGTTCTTTCCTTAAAAAACAACTTGATTTGTTTACATTAGGTTTTGATATCAAGATAGTTAATATATGTCAGAAATAGGGTGGAAATAATCATTTCAAGACCATTCCAGACACCACTTTCACAAATTCTCCATTCCTAGGGTTTTACCCCAAATTCCATTTAGATTCTTGAGGTTTCCAGTTTCAGCAGACATCATTTCAAAGATTGCAGATGATACAAAACTCGGAAATGTAGTATC
This sequence comes from Hemiscyllium ocellatum, assembly GCF_020745735.1. Taxonomy (NCBI): domain Eukaryota; kingdom Metazoa; phylum Chordata; class Chondrichthyes; order Orectolobiformes; family Hemiscylliidae; genus Hemiscyllium; species Hemiscyllium ocellatum. Next base: position 66,087,607 of record NC_083402.1, on the reverse strand, counting down.
TAAATATTATCTTTTATGATTTATTGATTCTTACTTTTAGTTTGCGACGAGCATTGAATTCCTGAAGTTTCTTTTGCACGTTATCCATATGAATGAAATTTGCTGCTTTTCCTATTACCCAGGGGTGTTGCAGGGCCTGATAGGTAGTCAGGCGTTTCTTAGGATCCAAAACAATTAACTTTCTAACCTGAAAGAAAATTTTGACGTAGAACAAGAAACATATTCAGTAATTAACCAACTTTTGCAATAGGAAGCTACAATATGTCTCATCTCTGGGACACACCAAACAACCTCACCATCCTGAGGCCAACCACTTCAACTCCCCTCACACTCCCCCAAGGACATGCAAGTCCTGGGCATCCTCCAATGCCATGTCAAAGCCACCTGCCAATTGGAGGAAGAACGCCTCATCTTCCGCCTTGGGATCCTTCAACCACACAGCATCAACATGAACTTCACTGGTTTCCAAATCTCGCATCCCCACCTCATCCCAGATCCAAACCTCCCACTCAGCATTCCCCTCTTGACCTGCCCTAACTGTCCATCTTCCTTCCCACCTATCCACTCCACCCTCCCCATCAACCTATCACAATTATCCCCCACCTACATCCACCTGTCACCTTCCCACCTACATTCCCCTCAGCCCCACCCCCAGCTCCCTACTTACCTCTCACACCCCCCCCCCAATTCCTGATGAAGGGTTTATGCCCAACGTGACTCTCCTGCTCCTCAGATGCTGCCTGACCTGCTGTGCTTTTCCAGAGCCACCATTTTCGACTCTGACTCTCCAGCATCTGCAGTCCTCACTTTCGCCTGCAACATGTCTCAGTCCTGCAACACACACATTACATAAAGTCTTCCTTTTCAGTCAGAGCCGGATGTATTATATGAAGGACAAAGGCAATGGCCAAGCACTAAATTGGCAATTCCCAGTTTCATGTTTTTAATTATGTCTAGCTGAAAGATCAATCCCCTTAGTACATACACCACCAGTTTAAAAAAGGGTATCAGAGAGTGAGATAAATGAGAAAGTGTTGACTAAGTAATATGTTTAAACACCTTGAAGACTACAGGAGGAAAGAAACATTGACAGAGATTAAAACGTTTTGAGATCTTGGGAATTTGTTTTATTTGTTCTTGAGATGTGATACTCATTAGCTTGGTGAGCCTTTATTGCCTAAAGGTAACTCTCCTTGAGAAGGTGATGGTGAGCTATCTTCTTGAATTGATGCAATCCTTGGGTTGTAAAGACACCCATGGTGTTGAAGAAAATATTTTGACCCAGCAAAGAAATGGCAGTATAATTCCATGACATTTTGGTGGGTGACTTGAGGGGAATTTGTAGGTGATGGTGTGCCCATGCATCTCTTGCCCTCGCCCTTGTGAGATACAGGTCTGCCAAAGGAGCATTGGTGAGTTGCTGCAGTGGATTTTGTCCACAATATGTATTACTGGTGGAGAAAGTATGCCAAGGATTCCAGAATTATTGTGGTTTGCTGGGCCCTTTACTTCACAGTGGCTGCAGAGAGGAATGGAGTTAGTGCAAGAGGATGCTGAAAAACATCTGGCATCCTTGACAAAAGCATCCTGATGTGTTTTTGGCATTTGCAGACACAGACAAGCCTGCAATATTATGAGAAGACAATGTTTAAGTTGACTAGCATGTCTGCAAATTGGCTTTCCATCTCAATCTGTCAGACTACATTCCTGCAGTCATTCAGCCAGCCATCATATTCAAAGCTTTTCCTCCTCATTAAAGGTGACCCATTTACCTGAAACTGACCAAGATAACTTGGAGTTACAATAAAGCAAAGACCATTTCAATGAATAGTGTATATATACCTGTAGTCATTGTTTCATTTGAAATAAAGCATTTATGCAAAAGTAGTACTACAATAAACACCCAAATGAATCCCTTTGTGGTATTAAGGCTCTTTCCTCTTATACTTTCCATTACTTCTATGTAGTGCTACCCTGTGAATTCAGGAGAAGTAGTGGCAGGCTGCTTGATTGCTTGCTGTGACCCAAAACATGCCTCTGGTCAGCATCTGTTTTGTTTTGGACTGCATGATGGTCTGATCAAGTCTGCACCTGTGGTTCAGAAGGTGGGATCAGCAGAGGCTAAGAGGTAGAAGCAGTAAGAGAAGAGTCCCCATTAGCCATTTCTCATTGTTTTCTCTCAAAGCCTACCTGCTCTCCTCTGCTAGTCAACAGTAGGAGTGCACTTAGATGCATGACAGTGTAGCATTTTGCTGTCAAGGTATTCTGTAAACTTACCAGAGTGTGCAGGGTACTGGTGTCGACTAGCACGCTTTCAGTAATTTACTGTTTCTGATTCTCCAGGAGATTGACAAACCTTAAACCAGAGATGGTAATCAGTGCACATGCCTGAGACAACATGGCACACATTAGAGATAGATTTCTCCATAACCTGCAGATTGGTATGTACAGTCTCGAGAAATACTGCAGAAGGACAGACATCTCCTGTTGCTGTTCCACAAGTGGTCCTGTTTTTAACAATGTCTCAGGCTCAGCATCGATATTTAGCTGAGCAGAACTTTGAATGTTCGCTGTCCTCCTCCAAGAGGCACTCTCCACTGCTAACTCTGTTTCCAGTTCCTGCCCCGCTCACATGTATAGTGCTCTTCACCATGTGCTACCCTACCTATCTGTGTTGATGTACCCACAGAGATGTCTGGAGCTGCAGTGGTGGAGCACACACAGGAGTCAGGTGATGGTGCTTCCTCTGAGAACTCTTTGGGCTTCCCCTCTATCAGGATCATCATTGCACTGTGGGAGAAGAGAAACAGGAATTAAACCTTTAAACAACAGCAATAATAACATAACTTGTTTTCCAACTTTCTTTTCAACATCAGCAATTTTGTTACACTCTGCACTTTCATTCAAGCCGTAAAATAAATTGTAAATAGTTGAGGCCCCAACACTGATCCTTCTGGTACCCCACATTTCCAACTTGAAAATGACCTATTTGTCTCAATTCTGTAACCTTTTACATTAGTGCTGATAGGAAGTGGAGTTCCAAGTTAGCATTGTGCAGATCATGAGAATAAAGGTGCAGTATTGGTCTAATCAATTCAACATGAGCAACAAATAAGCTTCAAGTAGCAATGTATCATCTAGTGCTGTCAGCAGACCTCTGAAACCATATCCCATCTCCTATAATTATCATGCCACTTTGCTGATCAAAAATCTTTCCTCCACTGCAGTCAGTGTGGCCATAGTTGCAGTCTGCCTCTAATTCGTTACCTGTCCTTGGAACTGTAGACTCTTTTCTACAAGGAGAAAGGACAGAGTTAGGAGTGAGAGAAGTGAACTTCTTTTCTGAGGATTGAGGATGAATATTTGAGGAAGATAGCTGTGAAGAATATGTATGAGAGGGTAGTAGGACAAGAGTGAATTTGAGTGTTGTCTATTGAAATGAAAACTTGAGGATGATGTTAGAGGCATGCTTTGTATATTCTAGGAAAGTAACTCAGTGAGAGGAATGCCATGCTGCAAAGGTGGAACGAGATGGTAGTAGCTTTTAGCTGAATGGTCTACAATATTCACCCTTTTGGATGTGGCACTGGATCCAGGTCCTGAGCACCACACTCTTATGGTCACCATTTGCAGCAGCCTGCATGGTGAAGCGGTGTGGCCACCTGCTGCTGTCATCGTGGAAGTAGACTTCTTCTCTGGTACTGACTGAATGCGTCATGCCCTCCAAGGATGAGTCTAAGGAATGAGGAGACATGTGGAAGGCGTGAGGAGCGCATTCTTTCCCTAGCTTGACATCCCATGTCAATCCTGCAGCAGGCTTCTTCTTCCCATAATTCAGAGCTAGGACAGTGAAAAATGTAGGAAGAGTAGACAGAGTAAGTCCATCAAGAGATTGCTAGACTACTTTGGGTATTTCAAGATCAATTTGGAACTGGCAACCAATGGAGGTCGGTGATGATACAGCTGTTGAGTGAAAAGAATACACTGCTGAAGGGAAAGTTCTAGATTATTGGAGTTTCTGTAGGATGATGTTTAAAAGGGCAATGCGATCATTAAAAGTTCTCATGTTGACAAAGATTATTGAGCATTTTAGTGGCTATGGGATGAGGGGAGGACAGACATAAACATACATGATTGTCAAAATGGAATTGGCTATGGCAAGGTTGGATTGGATAAGGGCCTTGAAGCTCAGATCAGCTCAGAATAAAATAGACACTAATGTTACTCACTAGCTGGGCCTACCGCTGAGCAAACAACTAAACAGAGAGATGTTTTAGGGGACTACATGTCAATATTGCTAACCCATAGCTGAACTAGACAGCATTGTTCTTGCCAATGGTGAGTCAGACAGCATGGTCACAGTTGCAGATTTGAGAGTGGTGACAGAGAAGTAAAGGTGAATGCAGTAAACACGTTAATAAAAACTAAACAATACTTACGAATAATGTTTAGTGTGCATATAAAGTAGTGTTCAAGGCTGTACTATAGGCCATACAAAGCAACTGTATACATGTAGAGAAATACATTGTTTTTAAGAATTTATTCTTGGGAATGTGGGCGTTGCTGGGTGGTCAATTAGGACCATCCTAATTGCCCAGAGCATGGTTAAAGGTCAAGCACATATCTGTGGGTCTGGAGTCACGTAGGGCAGAGCAGACATTAGTGAATCAAACTGGTTTTTCCAGCAATCAACAGGGATTACACAGTTGCGATTAGACTAGATTTTTTTATCATTCCAGACTCATATTTATTTCAAATGTCACTATCAGGCAGAGTGAGATTTGAACCTATGCCCCAAGAATATTCACTTCAGATTCTGGATTACTAGTCCCATGACATCACCACCTCCCTGAGGATTACCAGAGTTATAAAGCAATGGTACAAAACATACAAATGGAACCATGTAAGAGGAACAGTGGAGAGAGATTTGGCAGTCAACCATAAATATTGATGTCAATTTGCTGATGATGGATAATGTATCAAAGGCAAAATTATCGTTGGTGACTCTGACCTTGGTTTTGTGAGAGGAATGGAAGCTAGACTGAAAAGAATTGAGAGGGGATGGTGGACAGTTTGGAACACAGCATTTTCTCCCAGTCTGTTTGAGGTGAGTGTTTTGAAATAACTCTTCAGACTGGACTTTCAGAATCTGGAAGAATGTAATTGACATTTTGAAGAGGCTACTAATGGAGTTTATTTTTGTAGAATGCTCCTCCCTTCCCAATTAATGAGGGGATTTATAAACTTTTCTGGTTTCATGAATATGTTTCTTTGTTTCGCTTATCAAATCACTGAATTAGATTTTTAAAGGTCTTTTTAAATTTACACATTGCTCTGGCTGCCATAGTGTCAAAAAGCATGGAACCAGACCATTCGGTCCAACTTGTACATGCCGATTAGGTTTCTCAAACTAAAGTGGTCCCACTTGACCCATATCCCTCTAAACCTTTTCTATTCATGTACCTTTCCAGATGTCTTTTAAATGTTGTAACTATACCTGCATTTACCACTTCCTCTGGCATTTCAGTCCAAACACGAACCACTCTGTGTGAAAAAGTTGCCCCCCAGATCCTTTTAAATCTTTCCTTTCCCATCTTAAAATTATGTCTCTGGTTCTGAATACCCCTACCCTAGGAAAAGACCTTTACTATTCACATTATCCATGCCCCTCATAATTTTATAAGCCTCTGTAAGGTCACCCGTCAACCTTCTACACTCCAGGAGAAACCAGTCTCTCCTTATAACTTATACCCTCTAGTCCCAGTAACCTCCTTGTAAATCTTTTCTGCACCCATGCCAATTTAACAATATCGTTCCTATAGCAGGGCGACCATCTGAACTGCTAGTTATCTATGGTAGGAAGTTCAGGTTGAGGTTCCAGATGTAAGTTTGCTCGCTGAGCTGGAAGGTTTGGTTTCAGATGTTTCAGCACCATACTAGGTAACATCATCAGTGAGCCTCCAGATGAAACACTGGTGGTATGGCCCGCTTTTTGTTTGTGTTTAGGTTTCCTTGGGTAGCGATGTTGTTTCCTGTGGTTTTGTCATTTCCTGTTCTTTTTCTCAGTGGGTGGTAAATGGGATCCAAGTCAATGTGTTTGTTGATAGAGTTCTGGTTGGAATGCCATGCTTCTAGGGATTCTTGCACATGTCTCTGTTTGGCTTGTCCTAGGATGGATGTGTTGTCCAAGTTGAAGTGGCATCCTTCCTCAAATGTATGTAAAGAACACGTCCAGAAGCCCTAGCCTCTCTTCCCTACATCAAAGACATCTTGGAAATAACTGCCAGACTACTCAGACCTCTTGGCATCATGGTAGCCCATAAACCCACCAACACACTAAAACAGCAGCTAATGAACTTGAAAGACCCTATACAGACAACAAATAAAACTAATTACAAAAAACCTTGCAAGAACTGTAACAAACACTACATTGGACAAACAGGTAGAAAGCTAGCCACCAAGTTACATGAACATCAAGTAGCCACAAAAAGACATGACCTACTCTCACTAGTATCTTTATATACAAATGAGGAAGGACACCACTTCGATTGGGACAATACATCCATCCTAGAACAAGCCAAACAGAGACATGCACGAGAATTCCTAGAAGCATGGCATTTCAACTGGAACTCTAACAACAAACACAACAACTTGGATCTCATTTACCACCCCCTGAGAAAAAGAACAGGAAATGGCATCACCATAAGAAATGACAATACCACAGGAAATGACGTCACCAATCCAAGGAAACCTAAACACAAATAAAAAGTACACCATACCACCAGTGCTCATCTGAAGACTCACTGATGATGTTACCTAGTATGGTGATGAAACATTTGAAACCAAACTTTCCAGCTCAGCGAGCAAACCTACATCCAGTTATTTATGGAGCTAAATTACCATCTGTCAAAGCAGAAAATATCCTTAAATGGCAAATACGCACAATTATCACATACTTACCATCAGGATATATAAATGGTGACATCCGGCATGGTTTTCTTCATACAGCACACATCCTTTCAACACTACTGAGGATTGAATAGTTTTCTTCCTAAAATGCATAATTTCTTAGCATAATAGATATATGACAATAGGGCAAGTTAACCTTTAAATGTGCCTTGTAACAATTTATTATTTAAAATTGTAGTAAATGCAGAATTCAACAAACATTGATTCCTAAATAGTTCTTCCTCCTCCAAACAGTTTGCAAAGATCTGTTTCATATGTGCCTGAAAGATTGTGAAGAATATAGTCTTGAAAGATAGTTTTCTCTAACAAGTGTCGTGAACACATAAGCAGGATGTTCTTTACTAGTTAAGGATAGTTTTTTCTTATTTACACCATCAGTCCAGGGGTAGAGGCATTACCACAAGAGATCTACTTCTACTTCTTTCATGCCCAGCTCCTCCTTCACTATTAGTTAATGGTCTCAATTGTGTCACAGAGGGAAAGAACAGATTAAAGACTGCCATTTCCCCATATCACCTAGATTTGCTTAAACACACATGACTTTTGAACCTAGGAACAGGATGCTCACCTGCTCAATAGAGATGGCACATTATTCATGAAGTCCTAAGGAAAAGGAAAATTTTAAAAGGGGATTGATACTCAAGAACAAAAAATAATTAAGTGGCATTTGAGAATGCATTCAAATCTGCATATATTAGTATTTAGGTTAGATATAGTGTAAGCAAAACATGTGTCTGTTACTGTCTTATGCCTCACTCCCAGTCATTATTAATTCTTTACTTAAATCCAAACCCTCAAATCTATCAGGCGTATGTAACCCAAGCTCCACAGCATAGATAGTGTGAAGAATCCAATAATCATTTATAATTTATGCCACAGAATTACATTAATGCCTGAAATTTAGTTCTCAATTTCATTTCTTAAAGCAATGGATTGTGGAATTAATGCACAACAATGGAGTTACAGTACTGTTGATCAGAATTTTCTTTGTTATTGTTAGACATGAATATCCGCAATCTAGCTAAACATAGAATACTACTGTGCAAAGCTTTAACTGTATTCTTTTGACCCACTTGTCAAACTGCTACTCATGCACATCCCAAAGCAAGAGTTGGTTTGTCTTTCCAAAAACTGTTCATTTCTGTCTTTGTTTACTATAAACACTAGCTTACTGTGCCCTTCCTAATTGAGCCTCCCCCCCATCCTCCCCAGAAAATGACACAACTCTGGGATTTGTACCCTAGCCTCCTAGCTCAGAGGTATGGAAACTACTCATGTGTCAGAAGAGCTTTCTAGCACATGACCTTTGTTTACATTTTCTAAGTAACCTGTTCTCTGATGTTATTACATACCTCCAGAGCAAATGCAACTTGAACGCAGACCTCCTTGCTCAAAGGTAGGGGGGAGGCGATGGCCTAGTGGTATTATTGCGACTATTAATCCAGAATCACAGCTCCTGTTTGGGGGACCCAACAGAATCCATCACAGTTGATGGTGAAATTTGAATTTAGAACCTACTGATGACCATGAAACCATTGTTGATTGTCCAACAAACCCATCTGGTTCACTTTTGTCCTTCAAGGAAAGAAATCTGTCATCCTTAGCTGGCCAAAATATGACTCCAGACCCACAGCAATATAGTTGACTCAACTGCATTCTGAAATGGCCTAGCAAGTCATTCAGTTGTACCAATTGCTACAAAGAAATGAAACTGGATGGATCAGCTGACATCGACCTAGGCACCATAAAAGACAATGGCAGAAACAACCCCGTCGACCCTGCAAAGTCTTCCTTACTAACATCTCAGGGCTAGTGCCAAAATTGGGAGAGCTGTCTTACAGGCTAGTCAAGCAATGCCTGATAAAGGTATGAATCTGTGAATAGACTTTTAGACAATATCCCAGACCCCACTATCACCAGTTTGGGATATGTCCTGACCTATCAGCACAGATTGGGAGGGAATTGCCCAGGGATTCCTCAACACTGATTCCAGAACCCATGAAGTGGCACAGTGGTTAGCACTGGGTTCAATTCCCGCCTTGGGCAACTGTCGGTGTGGAGTTTGCACATTCTCCCCGTGTCTGCATGGGTTTCCTCCCACCCTCCAAAGATGTGCAGGTTAGGTGAACTGGCCATGTTAAATTGCCTGTAGTGTGAGGTGACGGGGTAAATGTAGGGGAATGGGTCTGGGTGGGTTGCTTTTAAGAGGGGTGGTGTGGACTTGTTGGGCCGAAGGGCCTGTTTTCACACTGTTAGTAATCTATCTATTTAATCTAAGTCTTGTGGCTTCAGATTAAACATGGGCAAGGAGACATCCTGCTGATTCCCATAAACAGTCCCGCCTCATCTGATGAATTGGTTACTCTTCCATGTTGGACAATAGTTAGAGGAAGCACAGCACAAAACATAGTCAGGGTGGGTTATTTCAATTAGGAGAAAGTGAGGACTGCAGATGCTGGAGATCAGAGCTGAAAAATGTGTTGCTGGAAAAGCATAGCAGGTCAGGCAGCATCCAAGGAACATTGAAGGGCTTATGCCTGAAACATCGATTCTCCTGCTCCTTGGATGCTGCCTGACTTGCTGCACTTTTCCAGCAACACATTTTTCAGTTCGGGGTTATTTCAATGTTTATTACCAACAGTGCTACTGATAGAGTTGTTCAGGCCCTAAAGGACAAGGCTGCTAGACGGAGGTTGCAGCAGTGGGTGAGGGAATCAACAAAACGGAAAACCACATCTTTACCAATCAGCCAGCTGCAGTTTCACCTGTCCATGACAGTATTGGTAAGAGCGACCACCATAGAATCTTTGTGGAGATGAAGTCCTACCTTCACATTGAGAATAACCTCCATCGTGTTGTGTGGCATTATCAGTGCACTAAATTGTACAGGTTTTGAACAGAACTAGCAATTCAAGACTGGAAATCCATGAGGCACTGTGGACCATCAACAGCAGCACAATTGTACTCCAGCTCAACCTGTCACTTCATGGCCCATATCCCCCACGCAGCCATTACCATCAAGCCAGGGGATCAACCCTGGTTCAACAGAGAGTGCAGGAGGGCATGCCAGGAGCACAACAGACATACCTGAAGAGAGGAGTCAACCCTGTGAAGCTACCAAACAGGCCTACTTACATGCAAACAGCATAAGCAACGAGTGACAGACAGAGCTAAGCAATCCCATTACCAACTGATCAGATCGAGGCTCTGCAGTCCTGCCACATCCAGTCATGAATGGTAATGGATGATTAAACAAATCACTGGAGGAGGAGCCTCTTCTGGAGGAGGAGAGATGTTCACCAATGATTGCACAATGTTCAGTACCACTCACTCCTCAGATACTAAAGCAGTCCATGTTCAAATGCAACAAGATGTGGACAATATTCAGGCTTGGGCTGAAGGTGGCAAGTAAAATTTGAACCACACAAATGTCAGGCTACGACCACCACAATAAGAGACAAACTTGCCCAGGTATGACCTGTACATAAAAAGCAGAAGAAATTCAACCTAGTCAATCACTACTGCATCAGTTTATTCTCGATCATCAATAAAGTGGTGAAAGTTGTCATCCACAGTACTATCAAGCAGCATTTGCACAGCAATAACTTGCTCAGTGAATCCCAGTTTGGGTTTTATCAGGGCCACTCAGCTTCTCATCGCATTACAGCCTTGGGTCAAAGATGGACAAAAGGGCTGAATTCGAGGGGTGAGGTGAGAGCAACTGAGTTTGGCACCAAACAGCCCTTGCCAAACTGGAATCAATAGGTATCAAGGGCAGACTCTCTGGTGGTTGGAGTCATACTTGATACATAAGAAGATAGTTCTGGTTGTCAGAGGTCAATCATCTCAGCTCCAGGACATCTCTGCAGGAGTTCCTCAGGGTAGTGTCCCAGACCCAAACATCTTCAGCTGCTTCATCAATGACTTTCTCTCCATCCTAAGGTCAGAAGCAGGGATTTTCGCTAACGATTGCACAATGTTCAGTACCACTCACGACTCCTCAGATACTAAAGCAGTCCATGTTCAAATGCAACAAGATGTGGACAATATCCAGGTTTAGGCCGGCAAGTGGCAAGTAAAACTTGCACCACACAAATGCCAGGCTGTGACCACCACCAATAAGAGACAATCTAACCACAGTCCCTTGACATTCAATGGTATTACCATCACTGAATCCCCCACTATTCAAATCCTGGGGGTTATAATGGACCAACACCTCAACTGGACTCACTACATAAACACAGTGGCTGCAAGAGCAGGTCAGGGGCTAAGAATACTGCCGCAAGTAATTCACCTTCTGACTCCTCAAAGCCTGTTCATGATCCACAAGGCACAAGTCAGAAGTGTGATGGAATACTCCACACTTACCTAGATGAGTGCAGCTCTAACAACACTCAAAGAACTTGACACTATCTAGACCAAAGGAGCCCACTTGATTGGCACTACATCCACAAGCATCCACTCCCACTCCCTCTACCACTCTCCCCAGAGCAGCAGTATGCACCATTTACGTGGTGCACTGCAGAAATTCATCAAAGATCCTCAGACAGAACCTTTCAAATCCACAACCACTTACATCATGAAGGACAAGAGCCGCAGATAGATGGGAACACCTCCACCTCCAAGCACACCATCCTGACTTGGAAAAATATCACCGTTCCTTCACTGTCACTGGGTCAAAATCCTGGAATTCCCTCCCTGATGGCAATGTGGGTCAATCCACAGCAGGTGGTGTGTAGTGATTCAAGAAGGCAGCTCACCATCACCTTCTCAAGGGGCAACTAGGGAGGGGCAATAAATGCTGCCCCAGCCAGCAACACCCACGTCCCACAAATTAATAAATTAATAAATAAACCACCACTGCACCCCCCACCCCAATCCAAAACTAGCCCTTAAATTTAAAAATATTCAACTTTTTAAAAATCAACCTGTTCAGAGATGTTATTACACAGGTGGGACTTGAACCCAGGTGTAGGGACACTGCCATTGCACCACAAGATGGCCCCCAAAATGTCTTCTAATGAGTATAATCTGCTCCCTATTATCTCTTCAGCATGTGTCTGAGCAGAACCTTTTACAATATTGTTACCACTTACCAAATCTTTTGCATTAAGTGAAACCTCATCCCACCAGGGGGAGACAAAGTCATAGTCACAGTTCAGGATCCTCTTAAACATGTATTGATCTCCCCTCTCATCATAGAATGGTTCAAAGCCACACAGTCTGACAAGAGAGTAAGAAATTGTCAGGTAACAGTTGTCCTGTATGTTGCTGAGCTATATGAATAAAGAGAGCATCGAATCTTAAGATGGTCGCAGCACGGAAGGATGATAGTTTAACTTGCTGCTAGTCTGCATCATGTTGCTATTGTACTAGATTCGTAATGCTGAAGTACATAGATTAGTTGTTCAGTAAAATTAATTAAATTGTTTATCCTTAATTAACAGAACAGATGAAATTAGGAAATAATAAAAGCTCAATGCTACATTGGCAGATTCTTACAATATGTAGGTGATGACTCCCACTGACCACATGTCAACTTCTGGTCCATAGGCATAACCTCGTAAAATTTCAGGGGCTGGGTTAAAATAACAAATTAAAGTGAGACTTAATAAAGGCAAGCAAACAACAAGTGTAATACTGTAACAAAACAATCGAATTTAGCATTGTATAAAATGGTAATGCAAGATTTTGTGAGCATTATCATAATCAAATTTCCATCCAAATTAAATAATCTAACATAGCTATATACAGCTGCTATTCCTTTGTTAATGATCTGAGTTCTGCAATTTCCCCCAGATATTTTCTGCTCAATCTGTTCAGAAATACTATTGTACACCTCTAAAGGGTGAATCCGAAGAGGTTCTTAAAGTATATTAAAGGAAAAAGAATAACCAGAGAGAGAATAGGATCCCTCAAGGACCAAAGTAGATATGTATGTTTAGGACTGCAAGAGATGGGGCAAGGTCCTCAAAGAATACATCTCCTCTGTGTTTACCATGGAGACAGACATGACAACTTGTGAACTTGGGACCTTAGTGGTCATATCTTAGGAACAGTCCACATCACAGTAGAGGCGCTGTAAGACATATTAGAATGTATGAATGTGGATAACTCTCCTGGTCCTGACCAGATACATCTAAGAACGCTGCAAGCGACTACAGAAGAAATTGCAGAGGCTCTGGCTGATATTTTTTGCAACATTGTTTTCCAAGGGTGAGGTCCCGGAAGACTGGAGACTATTGAACATTGTATACTTATTCAAGAAGGGCAGCAAAGAAAAACCTGGGAAATATGGACCAGTAAGCCTAACATCTGTGTTAGGTAAGTTACTTGAGAAGTTTCTGAGAGATAGGATGTACATTCATTTGGAAAGACAGGGTTTGATTCGGAGCAGTCAGCACAGTTTTGTGCATGGGAGATCATGCCTCACAAATTTGCTAAGTTCTTTAATGAAGTGACTAGGAAGCATGATGAGGGCAGGGCAGTAGACATAGTTGGTATGGATTTCAGTAAGGCCTCTGATAGGTCACTCTGGAAGGTTAGATCGCATGGAATCCGGGAGAGCTTGCAAATTGGATACACAATTGGCATGATGATAGGAAGCAGAGGGTAATAGTGGGCAGATGCTTGTTGGAATGGAGGCCTGTGACTAGTGGAGTGCCTCAGGGGTCAGTGGTGGGCCCGTTGCTGTTTGTTAAATATATCAATGATTTGGATGAGTATGTACAGGGCATGATTAGTAAGTTTGCAGATGACACTAAAATAGGAGGTAACGTGGATAGTGAGGAAGGTTATCACAAATTGCAGCAGGACCTTGACTAACTGGGAAAGTGGGCCGAGAAATGGCAAATGGATTTTATGTAGATAAGTGTGAACTCTTGCATTTTGGAAAGTCAAATCAAGGTAGAGGTTTCATAGTGAATGGTAGGGCCTTAAGGAGTGTAGTGGAACAGAGGGACTTTGGAGTTCAGAGGGACTTTGGAGTTCAGCTGCACGGTTATCTGAAAGTGGAGTCACAGGTAAACAGAGCAGTGAAAAAGGCTTTGGGAATACTGGCCTTCATCAGTCAGGGCATTGAATATATGATTGTAAGGTTATGTTGCAGTTGTAGAGGATGTTGGTGAGGCCGCTCTTGAAGTATTGTGTTCCATTTTGGTCACCTTGTTATAGGAAGGGTGCTATTAAACTGCAAAGAGTGCAGACGAAATTTACAAGGATGTTGCCAGGACTCAAGGGTCTGATTTGTAAGGAGAAGCTAGGCCTCTTTTCTTTAAAGTGTGGGAGACTGAATTTGGGGGGGGGGGCTGGAATTCTTATAAAACTGTATAAGACTAAGAGAGGCATGGAAAGGGTGAATGCACTCAGTCTTTTTCCCAGGGTTGGGGAATCAAAGACTAGAGGATATCAGTTTAAGGTTAGAGGGCAAAGACTAAAAGGATAACTTTTTAACAGAGTGTGGTCTGCACATGGAATGAGCTGCCAGCAGAAGTTGTTGAGGTGGGTACTTGAACTGGATGGAAACTTGCAAGTGGCGGTGTTCTCATGATCTGCTGTCCTTGACCAGAAGGTGATAGAGGTTATGATTTTGGAAGGTGCTGCCAGAGGAGACTTGATAAATTACTGCAGTGCATCTTGTACATGATACACACTGCTGCCAATGCGTATCGATGATGAAGAGTGAGAAAGTCGAAGTTGGTAGATGGGTTCCCAATCAATTGGACAGCTTCGTCCTGAATGGCATCAAGCTTGAGTGTTGTTGGAACTGCACTTATTCAGGCAAGTGAGAGTATTCCATTATGCTCCTGACGTTTGCATTGTATGTGGCAGGTTTGCACTGGGGAGACAGAAAGGACTTATGCAGGATTCCTAGTCTCTGACCTTGCTCTTATAGCCACAGAATTCAGAGGGCTGGTCCAGTTCAGTTTCTGGTCAATGATAACCCCAAGGGATGTTGATAGTGGGATCTCAGCAAAGTCAATGCCATTGAACATCAAGGTGCAATGGTTAGATACTCTCTCGTTGGAGATGGGCATTGCCTGACAATCGTGTTGCATGAATGTTGCTTGCCATGTACCAGCCAAACTCTGGATTTTATCTAGGTTTTACTGCAAAGGGAGAAGGGTGGTTTAACAACTCTGAGGAGCCTTGAATGCCAAATATTTGCAATCATCAGCAAAATCTCTACCCCAGATGTATGTTGGAACGAAAGTTATTGATGAATCAGGGGAGCATGTTTGGCCTAAGACACTACCTTGAAGAAATTCTGCAGTGAGATCCTGGGACTGAAATGATTGACCTACAACAATCTCAGCCATCTTCCTTTCCATCAGGTATGATTCCAACAAGCAGAGAGTTTTCCCCCAATTCCCAATGACTATAGTTTTACTTGGGCTCCTTGATGTTACACTTGGTCAACCATAGGCTCGATTTCAAAGGTAGTCACTCACACCTCACCTCTGAAAATTGGTTCTTTTGTCCATGGCTGGACCAAGATTGTAATGAAGTCAGAATCTGAATGGTCCTGGCAGAACCCAAACTGAATGTCAGTGAGCAGGTTATTCCTTTGCAAATACTACTTGATAGCACTGTCAATGTCATCATCACTTTACTGGTGATTGAGAGTAGACTGATGGGGTCAAATTTATCTTCTTGTTTACAGGATATATTTGGAGAATGTTCCACATTGTCAGGTGGATGCCGGAGGTGCAACACGTTTTAGAAAAAAAATTTTTAGTTCCAATGCCAAGATTTTTGTCAGGGCCCATAGACTTTGTAGTACCCAGAGCCTTCAGTTGTTTCTTGATATCATGTGGAGTTTTTTTTTACTGACATGCTGAGCTCCCACAGGGTTAACGTTGGGAATATTTGTGAAACTTTCACCTTCTGACAGTTATTTAATTGTCCATCACTTTTCAAGGCAGGATATAGGACTATGGAGCATATAACAAAGTTGTTGGTTGTGGGATTGTTTAGCCTTGTCTATCACTTGCTGCTTCCAATGTTTGGCTTGCAAGTAGTGCTGTATTGTAGCTTCACAGGTTGACATCTAATTTCTAGGCTTTTAGGCATGGCTGGTGCTGCTCCTGCGTGCCCTCCTGCTTTCTTCATTGAACCAGATTTCATCCCCTGGCAGGATAGTAATGCTAGGCTGAAGGCTGCAGATTTTGGTTGACTGCAATTTGGCTGCTGCCAGTGGCCCAAAGTAACATATGGTTGCCCAATGTTGAATTAGAATAGTACAGTGCATACAGGCCCTTTGGCCCTCATTGTTAGATCTATTTGAAATCGGTCCTATTTAGCACACAGACAGATCAGGTTGTATGGCATTGTATACAATGTGAAGAAAAGATTTTGTCTCCACAAGGACTGTGTAATGGCCACTCATACAGACAGTCATGGACAGGTTTCTCTGTGGTAAGTGGATTGGTAAGGATGAGGTCAAGTATGTTTTCCCATCTTGTTGGTTCCTCCACCATCTGCTGCAGGACTTGACCAGAACATACAGTAGTGGTGCATCAAACCACTCTTGATGTGGGTCATTGACGTTCTCCATTCAGAGTACTTACATTGTCCTTGCACCCTCATTGCTTGCTCTACGTATTGTTCAACATGGAATTCACCTGCTGGTAGGACAGGACATGCCCAGGAGTGGTGATGGTGGTGTCTGGGACACTGTTTGTAAGGTTTCATTCTGAGTGAATGACAATATCAGGCTACTGCTTGATTAGTCTGTGAGATACCTCGTCCTATTTGTGACACAAGTTGCTATGGAGGATTTTGCTGACACAGTTTCTGATGTCTGGGTTGATGTCAGGCAGATCATTGAATTACTTTCCATTGTAGTGATTGATAGAACTGAGTGGTTCGTTATGCCATTTCAGAAAGCTTCTTAGGGTCAATTACATTGCTGTGGAATCACATGTAGGCCAGGCCAGTTAAGGACAGCAGATTTCCCTCCAAGAAGAACATTTGTGAACTAGATATTTCAATCAATATTAGACAAGCTTTTTATTTGAAATTTTATGGAATTAATATTTTACCATCTGGCAAAATGGGATTTATTTCCACATCCCCTGAACATTAACCTGAGGTTTAGATAACTTGCCCAATGACATGCTATTATATCCCACGTAATTAATATGTCTGAGAGATACAGGGCTGGATGTTTATCATCTAAATCACCAACTAAGAAGGCTAACTATCATGCTGCTGTTTGACTAAGATTTGCCTTCCCCCAAAACAACAACTGGTTGCTTTAAATAGCAGTTTTAAATCAATACAAATACCTCAAGGCACTTCATAGGAGCATTAAAAAGCAATTAGGTCCTTTTGCTTGGTGAGATGTAGATTTTAAAAGGAGTCTCTCTCTCTCTCCAACTTCTCAAATCAGACAGGGTTCCTTTCCTCTCATCAGAAGTTGAATCTTTTTCCAGCTCTTCCAATCAATAATTTGGTCTCTCTCACGCTCATCCATTCAGAGGATCCTACTTTGTGCTTCTGTTGCTCCTCGAAGACAGAATCCATAACTGGAAGAGCAGCAAGAGTGGGTGGGAGAAGTTGAATTGGATTGGAGAAATTTGCAGGTTCTGCCATTCTGAGTTTCAGCAGGGGGCAAGTGTAAAGGGGGGATAGTGGAGGAAGAGGATGGATGATGTTGGGCTTGAGTTATAGCTGTGCATGTTGGTTACCCTGGTCTAATTTGTCCTTGTGCTGCTTTTTGTTCTTGCGATTCTTGTTAATGCATCAGTTGGTGCATCTTCTAATTTTGGCATGTAAACATGCATGATTCTGAAGTTTGTGTTGAAAATGCAGAACTTTGGTACAATTTCACTACATTTATTTTTTTCATCTGCATGTAATTTTATTTCAGCAAAAAATCTGCTTCTCTCCTGTTCCATTTGGGGTGTAAAATCTGATTATTTTAATGCTGAATATTAATTGTAATTTTTAAAAAAAGAATCACGCTTTGACCTTTCAATTCTAAGTTGTGCATAATCAAGTATTAATACTACAGAGTCAAACCTAATTGAAAGCTGATCATTTTGATTTAGTAGCAATCATGAATCCCATGGCAACTAGGCGAGTGGAGGCAAGTAGTTGAGAAGAGAGGCATGAGGTGTCACTGAAGATTTATTTACAATAAATTCACTTGCATCTTTCTGCTAAGTAATTAAGGCATTATTGATGTTGTGAGGAATCCAATTATTGAGTTGTTTTGGTCCTGGATCCTGGATTTGCCAGCCACAAAATCTATTTTTCAATCTATCAGCTGCCATCTTGAACTGATGCAGTCCATGTGGTTTACGTACAGCTGCAATGTTGTGATGGAGGGAGTTCTTGGACATTGACCTGGCAACACTGAAAGAACAACCATGTATTTCAAAGTCAGGATGGTGCATAGCTTTGAGGGACATTTGCAGGTCTTCTACCAGTCTATGCTGCTCTTGTTCTTTTGGATGGTTGTGGGTTTAAAAGATGCTGTTGAAAGTGCTTTCGTGAAGCTCTGCTGTGCATGGCCTGATGAAGGGTTACACCCAAAATGTCAACTTCTCCACCTCCTGATGTTGCCTGACCCCCTGTCTTCTTCCAGCCTCCTGCCTGTCTATTGTGCATATAATAGATGGCACACATTGCTACCACTCTTGGTATGGAGGCAGCTTGTGGATATGATGCCATCACTAGGGCTGCTTTTTGTGACATCAAGACACCAAAGATTCAACCGATAACTAGGGAAGTTTGGAACCAATACTGAAGGCAATGGCTTCTGTCGTCCCAATATTTACTTGGAGAAAATTTCTTCGTGCCCTTTCATTATGGAGTATGGGGGTAAGTATTCTTATAATTTTACATCAGTTGAAGAATCGAGAGGGTGGTAGTGACATGCAGCTGGTGTAGCCAGATTCATGTTGTTACTGCATGTAAATGAGAAATAACAAGGGTGAAGCATAAATCATTGGGAGGAGTAAAAGGAAGATCTCATCAGAGATAACGGTAGAGGAACAGAAAGAAATGGTATTGCAAATATTTGGGGGAAGCAATGGCATAGTGGTGATGTCTCTGGACTAATAACCTAGAACCTTAGGCCAATGTTCAGGGGAATCCCGTCACAGCAGATGGTGAAATTTGACTTCAATAAAAATCTGGAATAAAACACTGGCCCAAACATGACCACTGTCAATGCTTCTAAAACTCCATTTGGTTCACTAAGGTTGCTTAAAAAAGGAAATCTGCTGTCCTGACCTGGTCTGGTCCACTGAGTCTTCAGACTCACAGCAATGTGGTTGATACTGACTCCTCTAGGCAATTAAGGGATGGTAATAAATGCAAGCCTAATCCATATCCTGTGAATGAATAAAAAAAACTCAGTGATATCCTGTCCAAGCCCAAAGGAGAACATTTGGCTGTCCCTGCATCACTCCAATACATACAAATTGGAGGCATGACCCAGTAATCTGACTGATTTCCAAGCTCAATATCACTGATCCATTGACTCTTCCCATTGGTAAAGAGTCCCTTTCAGGAAGGCAATATCAAGTTTTTGTCTCCACAAGTTCCAAATCAAATATATTTTATACTTTGGCACTAAGGCCTTTTTTTCTTTAAATCTGTCTTCAATAAGGCTTTGATA